>NC_069782.1:2482500-3107833 GCF_027406575.1 Nycticebus coucang
TCAGATGGGAACTTCTCTGGGCTTTGTGAGTTGTCTGCTGACTAGCCAGGTTCTGGCGTCTCTCAACTACCCTGCCACCAAGGGGAGCCAGTGACCTTGAACTGTGTTTAAAGTCATAGGGGAAGCCCATATTCCCATAAGAGAGCCCGAGGTCAGAGCCACAGAGGCACAGGGCCAGGAGGAGGGTTTGACTTTGTCGTTTGGGGTTTATACTTTTGTTTTTGCTTTTGGTGAGAACTGTGGGAGGAGGGAGGATGGTGAGTAATCCCAGGAGAGCCAAGGGCACTTCCAGAAGCAAGGCAGGGCAGGCTGGAAAATTGGGTTTGAGCCCCTCCCATTCGCCCCAAGGAGAGCCTGCAGAGGGTTTTCCCTTCTGGGTCAGGGATGCCCAGGGCCAGCACCATGGACAAGGAGAATGAGCTACTCCAGGGAGGGAGGACAGTCAGGAAGACATGGCAAGGGACCCAATTAGTGCCCAGGAGACCCTCAACCGGGGCAGGAGATGGAGAGGTTCAGAGAGGTAATCGAAGGCAGAATCAGCAGACGCTGCCACTGGTGGTGTGAGGTTAATAGAAGCATCAAGATGGCTTCCGAGCACACTGCCCCGGGCAGCCTCTGGAAGGGTAATCCCATTAATTATGACAGAAATGTAGAGGGCAGAGCCAGCCGCTGGGCCCAGAGCAGAAGCTCAGCGTGAAGACGTGGTCTGTGGTCTTCAGGGGCCTGGAGGTACAGAGGATGTGGGCGGTGGGGACGCCTGGTGAGAGCACAGAACCAGGGCCTCGGTGGGGCTGAGAAGAGTCCAGAGGGCAGTGCCAAGGCTGATCCCTGGGCCTGGGAGGAGCAGAGGCTTCGGGGCCCGAGGGGTCATTGCTGTGACCACGTCCCCTCCTCTCATGGAGCCGCCCTGGCCTTCCTGTCCTCACACCTGCTGAGAGATTCTCTCGTTGGTACTGTCATTTTAAGAAAAACTTCCAGTTAATGTTAAAACACAAAAATGTACAGCCTCTAGTTTCAATCTTAGGAAAACGTACATTCTTCAGTTTCTCAAGGGGAAAAATTCTAACTTAAAATTGACAGTCATAAGTTGAGATATGTAAAGCATGGGCTCTATTAAAGAGAGACTGGGCATGCTGGAAACACCACCCGCCCGGCCCCTGCTGTGTCCCAGAAGCCCCTGCTCCTTGTCCTCCAGCCCCTGACCCTCACCCAGGCTTTCCCGGCCCCGGGGCAGGTCTGCAAGGAGCCCCCCCATCTGCAGCTGATAATCGTCATAATCGTCAGAAGCGACCCTGACCTGGAAAGTAAAAGAGGCATCCGTGAAGGTGAAGAAGGCGAAGAAAGGGAACCACAGACAAAGCCAGGGCTGGGTCCAGCCCGGAACTCAGGATAACCGTTGGGGATGGGTGCCAAAGCCAATCACAAAGACAGAGCAGAACCGTCCCAACCTAACGCTGGCCCTAAACTTCGAAACTCCAGCACAGCTGGAGCAGGGATCTGGGCAAATCACAGAAACCGAAGCAGATGCCACTGATCCCCCAAGACTCAGCAGGCCATGGGAGACCCCTCCTGGGGCGCCCACACGTCCCTGCACAATTGCCCGGGCTGTCGTGCAGTTCTGCTGTGACCGAGTTTAATAAACCTCCCCATCTTCTGAAATCAGTCACTGGCAGATTACCGTCACCTGACTCGAAGGCAACATGTATTAGAATAGCCAAGATCCAGAGTACTGACCACAGCGAAGCCAGGGAGGACTCGGAGCAGCGGGGCCTCTCCTGCGCTGCTGCTGGGACCAGAAGGGGTGCGGCCACCTCGGAAGGCGGCTGGGCCATTCAGCATAGTCTTAGCACGTGACCCGGCAGTCACACTCCTGGGCACTTTGCCCAAAGTGTTGAAAGCTATGTCTATGCAGTCACCTGCATGCAGATGTTTGGAGGCGGGCAGGGTGTCTTTCAGTGGGTGCCTGGATCATGGAACTGTGGTAGGTCTAGTCAATGGGATATTATTTAGCTCTAAACAGAAATGAGCTATTTAGTCACAGAAAACATGGAGGGACCTTAAATGCATGTGACTGCCTGGAAGAAGCGGATCTGAAAAGGCCACACGCTGTGTGACCCTAACACTGTGACGCTGTGGAAAAGGCAGATGACAGGCCAGTGCAGCATCGGCGGCTGTGGGGGGCTGGACGGAGGACAGGCCAGTGCAGCATCGGCGGCTATGGGGGGCTGGACGGAGGACAGGCCAGTGCAGCATCGGCGGCTGTGGGGGGCTGGACGGAGGACAGGCCAGTGCAGCATCGGCGGCTGTGGGGGGCTGGACGGAGGACAGGCCAGTGCAGCATCGGCGGCTGTGGGGGGCTGGACGGAGGACAGGCCAGTGCAGCATCGGCGGCTGTGGGGGGCTGGATGGAGGACAGGCCAGTGCAGCATCGGCGGCTGTGGGGGGCTGGACGGAGCGGGAGGGATGAGTGAGAGGAAGTGGAGACATTCAGGCTGGTGACAGCACATGGTGATGGTGGACACACACCATCGCACCTGTCAAACCCACAAAGCCCACAACACCACAAGCGAACGCTGGGGTGACCCACAGACTCGGGCGACAGTGACGTGCAGACGCAGGTTCGGCAATTGCAACACGTGGGCCTCCATGGAGGGGGCAAGGCGGGGCAGAGAAGAAATGGGAACTCTCTGCTCCTTCACCTTGATTTTGCTGAGAACCCAAAACTGCTCTTAACAAAAATAAAGTCTTAACAAAAAAAAAAAAAAGACAAGTGAAGCATGTAGGAGTAAACTGTGTGAAATTAACACATTTCCAGGTGAGGATGTCCCCAGCCTCTGACTTGGCTACACTTCCCTGGGCCGCCTGCCACTGCTGCACCTCTGAGCGCTCAGGGCAGGTACCTGGCATGCAGCAGGGTAGCTGGTGCATTTGCATGGTGTGATCGAATGCGCGGAGGAGGAGGGAGGGGCCTCGGTACCTCTGATGAGAGAGTGGCTGGTCCTGCCTGTAGGACAGGCAGAGTAGATGACAGCCGTGATCACAGAGCGGAAGCCAAGCTAGTCGGATGCTCCTGCCAAGAAGGGCCTGCTGCAGAGGGGAGGGGGAGGAGGAGGACAAGGCTGTCGAGGTACAGAGCAGCACACAGTCAGCGTGCCTGTCCCTATCCGCCTGGAAGGTAAATGGCCCTTTCTGTCCTGAATGCCATTTCCAGAATGTGCCTGCTTCCGTGGTAGTAAGTGAAACTGTACCTTGTTAAAGGAGAGGAGTTTCGGAGGCATTTTACACCCTGGGGCGACCGCCAGTGTCAGCCAGTCATAAAATAACCATGGGGGCAGGCGGGAGTAAATCCAAGTAAGCCTCAGAAAAGAGCCTCATCAGAGGGGGAAGGAGGGACCATGGGACCCTGTGGGATGGAAGTATCCCACACCAAGTGCTCCAGTCAAGCAATCGGTTAGCACACGTTACTGATATCATAGAAGTATCCCACAGCAGCTTCTATTCTGACACCCATTTCCAGCTGGGTTTCCCGCAAAGTTCAACTTTGCCTTCAAGAGCCCTAAGAATTATTTATGTGACCCCTTTAGGGGTAAGAGCATTTCCCACCTGATGTCATGTTCCCTGGGATCCTCAGGGAGCTCCCCATTTAGTGTGGAAGTATGAGTGGGTCCTGGGTACTCCCAAGGAGAGCCTCCATGCTCTTCCCCACACCTGAAAGTTGTCCAGCAGATGTGGGACCCGGGGAATGATCCACATTTCTCTGGGCCCAGTCCGTGCAGCCAGCCCCATGTCCAGGCAGTGCAGGACGGCCCTGACTCTGCTGTAGACACCACATCACAGGCTGCCAGGGCTGCAGGACGACCCCCATGAGGGGAGGTGGCAGGGTTAGTGTCAGGCCTGGGACCAGGCCACCTATCTGCACCTGGGATCTCTGGCATGACCCCCAGAGAGGGCGATGCAGTCTCAATGTCGAGCCCAAATGTACTTTAGTCCCAGACTAACAACTTCCGAGAGCGATGAAAGGTGTTTTGTCTTCCCCTAATTTTTAAGAAATGATTTTCTTCATAAAGATAAATTTTTAGCATAAAAATTAGAAATGCATAGAAGTCCAGGTAAGAGCATGCATTGTCTAACACCCAGCAACAACCCCTCCTGACCCCAGTGCACTGGGCCTCTGTCCTGCAGCACCCTGGACATGTGAGGCCGGAGGTTTTGCTGAGGCTGCTGTCCGGGAATTGTAGATTCTGAACCACATCCTGTGTCTGCACCCTCTAGAGGTGCCTCCTCTGGTCCTGGCCATCAGAAATGTCTTCCAATGTTACCAACATGCCCTGGGCACAAAACTACCTCCAGCTTGTAAGGTTCCCCAAATGAGGAGGCATCTGGGGGAAGGGGAGATATGCAGGAACAGCCTGAGGGATTGAGATTAGGATGTACTCAGATATGTCTGCCTGGTTACAGGATAGAAGTCACAAGGTCAGAGCCACAGAGGGACAGAGGGAAGAGCCCTCCAGAAGGCCTGCACCAGCCCAACCCAGAGGCCCCAGATCCAGTCACTGAAAGACAACGCCGAGCTTTCTGTCACTTACAACCGACAAGGCCTGGTTCACCAAGGGGGCTCTGGCCTGGCATGTTTGATAACTGTCCCCAGAGGGTTTGAAGCAGGGGGCTGGTGGTGGGGATGACAGATGAGCCCTCCCTGCTGCTCCTGTCAGTGAACAGGAAATGAATGTAGAGAATTAATAGAGGATGAAAGCGACAGATTTACGGAGCAGATGGCTTGAACTGTCTGGATGCTGCCGCTCAGCACTCGAGGCAGCAGGACAGCACTCCATATAGAAGGGTGGAAGGCAGGCTTGGTGACGCACACGGCGAGAGCCTGAGCCTTGGTGCTGCACTGGGTTCTGCACAAGACCCGCCCAGCTGTGTGACGTTGGGTGGGTCATTCACCTGGACCTCGGGCAGGCACTTCACCTTGACCTTGGGCAAGTACTTCATTCTGACTTTGGGCAGATCATTTCACCTTGAAGGATACTTGTCTCCTCACCAGTAAAATGGAGATATTAGCATCTCTTCCAGGTCACGGCAAGAAAGGATGCAAAATGCTAGGCCAGGGCCTGGTGCAAACAGCAGATATCAGCATGGAGCCTGTCACCAGCATCATTATTATTGATCTCCAATTACTTCAATGAGCACTTAAGCAGAGCAGCTGACCGCCTCCCCCTCCAGGGGCCCCACAGCTCTTTAGGAGATCAACTGGAGGTGGTTGGAAGGCTGATCAGGATTCAGCAATCACATCACTTGGAATTATGCTGGTAGGAGGGTGGAAGCCCTGTACCAATGCGGAGGTGAGCACAGCGCTCTATCCCCAGGGCACTCTGAGCTGCCTCCAGCAGGACCGCTCTGGCAATGAGGATTGAGGTGCTGGTTCTTCCGGCTCAGGACACCAGCTCTCAAAAGTGCATCTCTCACTAAGCGTTTCATAAGGTGCATCCCCACTGTCACCACAGCCCCGAGAGATGCCTTCAGCAAGTGCCACAGCCTGGGCAGTTTCAACAATAGGGATTTATCATGTCTCACAATTTTGGGGTGCAGCAGCCTGAGATCAAGGCCGGTTTAGGAAGCCCCCTCACCTTGGCTTGTTAGAGAAGCCATTTCACCATGGCTCCTCACAGGGTCTTTCCCGTGTGTGTGTCCTAGTCTCTCCCTGTATGACACCAGGCCTGTGGGGTTAGGGCCACCTGTAACGTCCTAGTCTCTCCCTGTAGGGCCCCAGGCCTGTTGGGTTAGGGCTCACTGTAAGGATCTGGCTTACCCTTGATCACTTCTGTAAAGATCCTGTCTCCAAACACAGTCACATTCTGAGGTCTTAGGGGTTGAGTCTTCAGCATGTAAATTTTGAAGGGCACAGTTCGCCCATACCATGGGCTCTGTGCAAGCTCCAGTAGCCTCTGGGGCTGTCTCTGAACCCAGCCAGCTTATGTCATCCTGGGACTAGTAAGGTCTCCTGGGAGGTACAAGTGAGCTCCCTGGGGCACTGGCCTGCTGAGGCTTCCCACATCTGCCTTCTAGACAGGCACCTGGCCACAGCCTACAGCTTTATCCCCAGGGGAGCCCCAAGGGGCTCTACCTATTACAAATTCAGCTTGAGGGCAGAGATCAGCAGGGTACCAAGGGGGCTGCTTAGAATTCAGGACTAGAAAGCCCCTCGCCTTCAGAACCAAAGAGGACAGGTCCTTCTCTGAAGAGATCCAGGTCCCCACTGAGGCTGGTGCACAGGACACGGCTCCACAAGCATTTGAGAGCATAGAGCAGATCAGGGACCCATGGCAGGAAAGGGCCGTGCTCTTCTGGAGGTCAGAAGAGGTCCCCACTCACTCCAGGCTTGTCAGTATGAAAACAGTCCAGGGAGGTGGGGGTGGTCACACATACATAAAATATTCAGGCCCTTGCATGGGGTCCCTCCCTACCAGGGGCCTAGGGGCAGCGGCCACTGCACAGGGTCCCTCTCTGTCCAAACTAGAGGGGCAGCAGCCACTGCATGGGGTCCCTCTCTGTCCAAGCTCCGGGGACAGTGGTCATGGCATGAGATCCCTCTCTACCGGGGGCCCAGGGGTAGCAGCCACTGCATGGGGTCCCTCTCTGTCCAGGCACCCGAGGCAGCAGCCAAGGCACAAGATCCCTGTCCAGCAGGGGTCCAGAGGCAGCAGCTGTCTCTGTTGCCCCATGAAGAGCAGCAGAAAATCCCACCCCAAAATGTGCAGCTTTGTCCCAAGGGTTATTTGAGCTGAAGCGATGGAGGAGAAGCAGCCACGGGGAGAGCTCCCGGCCTCCCTCGTTCTCCTGAAAGCAAGACACAGATTATCAACCTGTCCCTCCTGCCCTCTCTGCCAGGAAGGACAAAAGCTGATCACCTGAGATGACAGTGCGTCCTTATCAGCCCGGGCAGCCTGGGCACATTTCACAAACTAGCCTTTATCTTCCCCTGAATTCACCTTTCCCCAATTTACTGCCCCCATAGACACAGAGCCATTTCCCTTTGTCTCATCATGTCCCTCAAAATGACTGTTCTTTGATGAAGACCTTTACAAGCCACGCACCAGGGCCCTGCTTTAGACCCATTCTATGGTACCCCCATGTGTCCTGAGACACGCATGTTAACAATGCCTGTTTGCTTTTCTCCTACTCAGAGGACAGGAGGTAAATTGCTTTTTTTTCTTACACCTCACACCTCACACCTCACACCTTGCCCACAGCAAGTGGCTGGCCACAGCTGTTCAATGAATGAAGGAGGGAAGGGGATGCGGAGGTGGACTCAGGGCCCCGGAGGCCCTTTTCCAGCTGTGGTCCATTTCCAAAGTGCTCCTTATTAGGAGATGCTTGCTCGGTGCCTCCTCGTCCCCAGGGCTCACCTGAGCTTCCGTTTCCTCCAGGCTCCTTCGTCACCTGTGTGGGTTCAGTGTCACAAGCCAGCGCATTAGTTCTGATGGGCAATTAGGTTTGAGTTTCCTAATTGCGTCACTTTAATTCTGATATGAATCAGGGCCTGATGGCTTCTAATGGGCAGGGCTCCACATCACTCAAGTGCAGCCTCCATTTCCACCAGAAATCTGATTACTCGTGTGCACTTTCCTGTGGATTAATCTGGAATTTTAATTTCAACGAGGGGATCCATCAAAGGATGATTTCTTTTCAACACTAATTAGTCTAATTGGTTACCATGATGTAAAAATTAGCTTGGTGCCGCCAGAGCCTGTTCTCTATGTTAGGGAAGGCAGGTGGGGTGACCCAAACAGCACTCACAGGACACAGAGGTGTTCACCTCTCCTCATTGTCACACACCCACCGTCCCTCAGCTTGTAGGGGCGACTGGTGCAAGACCCCCAGTGGCCACCGCACCAGTGTGTGGTAGGCAAATGGAAGGCTCTGTGCATCACCACCCTTTCTCAGTTGTTCCGGGGAAGAAGGATCCACGTGGACCAGGTGTTCACCTGACTATTTATCAGATGCACAGGGAAAGCTGGGCTCCTAGCCTGAACCTGCAGTGGAAGTGGCCAGGACACACAGAACGCAGGGAGGAGTGTTGACTGATAAACTCACTCATCAGGTGGGCCTGCACCCTGTGTGCTGGGGAGCCCCCCACCCCTGGAGCCCCGAGTTCTCGAAGGGTCGTGATGCCAAGTGTCTATGGCCTGCTGTGGCCTCCTGGCTGGAGAGGACCAGGTGAGCAGGACAGCAGAGCACTAGAGGTTTACACGGATGTCGTGTTTTTCTCCGACCTGGTCATGAGGCCTCTTTCTCTCTGGACAGCAGCTCCAAACTCCAGCCCTGCCCTGACAGGGCTCTAGAGGAGGTGGCCTTGGGAGTCCACAGTGTGACTTTCAGGGATTTTACCTTGTCCTGATGGGTGGCCTAATGCCTAAGGGCCTCACTTGTGACCAGGTGTACCTCTCACAGGGAGCTTGTTTATAGGGCAGATGGCCTTGTGCCTCTTGTCTGACCTGCGTCCAGTTTATTCCCACCAAGACAGCCACTCTCTAGGGGAGCCCTGACCGAGAGTGAGTTAGACACACACACACACACACACCCAAGTGTGTGGTTTAGGGGACGATGGAGGAGGCAGCACAACAGAGCACTCCGAGTAACAGAGAGAGTTTATTACTCACAGAGCCAGAGGAGGAGGCGTCCTCCAGGGCCTAGGGAGGGACCCAGAGAGGAGGGGCGCCCTCCAGGGCCTAGGGAGGGACCCAGAGAGGAGGGGCGCCCTCGAGGGCCTAGGGAGGGACCCAGAGAGGAGGGGCGCCCTCCAGGGCCTAGGGAGGGACCCAGAGAGGAGGGGCGCCCTCCAGGGCCTAGGGAGGGACCCAGAGAGGAGGGGCGCCCTCGAGGGCCTAGGGAGGGACCCAGAGAGGAGGGGCGCCCTCCAGGGCCTAGGGAGGGACCCAGAGAGGAGGGGCGCCCTCCAGGGCCTAGGGAGGGACCCAGAGAGGAGGGGCGCCCTCGAGGGCCTAGGGAGGGACCCAGAGAGGAGGGGCGCCCTCCAGGGCCTAGGGAGGGACCCAGAGAGGAGGGGCGCCCTCCAGGGCCTAGGGAGGGACCCAGAGAGGAGGGGCGCCCTCCAGGGCCTAGGGAGGGACCCAGAGAGGAGGGGCGCCCTCCAGGGCCTAGGGAGGGACCCAGAGAGGAGGGGCGCCCTCGAGGGCCTAGGGAGGGACCCAGAGAGGAGGGGCGCCCTCGAGGGCCTAGGGAGGGACCCAGAGAGGAGGGGCGCCCTTGAGGGCCTAGAGAAGGACCCAGAGAGGAGGGGCACCCTGGAGGGCCTATGGGAGAGACGGAAGAGCACTCACTGGGGTAGGGACCAACAAAAGCCTTTATTGAGATCTGAGAATTAACACAGGCAGGTCCCTCCTATCCAGGAAATTGTGATTGGTAGGTTTGAAGCCAGCAGGCATGACTTCCTGGGGTCGTGCTGGGACTGAAAGGGGGTCCTGGCACAGGTCTGTGAGTCCGTGTGGGTGTAGCTATGTCAGTGAGGTACATCAAGTGGGCTGTGTCCAGCCGTCCCACGGGGAAGGGTCCACAAGAGGCCCTCGAGGACCCCCCCACTCTGAGTCCTTCCCATAGGCCCTCGAGGAAGGGCAGACACCTGGATCGACCACCCTGAGGAACTGGGAGGAGGTGGACGAGGCAACTTTGTTGAGGTGACTGTGCCCCGAGTCTGGTATGAGAAAGTCGACCTATATTCAAAGCAGATGCTGTGGCAACATAGCGTGATATGCATTCACCAGGTGGTCCAATCACACAGCTTCTCCTAAAGAGCTAGTATCGGGTGGCCTGTAGGGACAGGCGGAGGCGGAGGTGTTCGTCATCAAAATGAGGTGAAATTTGATTCTTTATGCCAAAAGGTGAGCCATAGGTTACAAAGCCAGTCTGTGTACAGCCAGGAGTTGCTGGGACTGGCTTTAAGTCTGCAGTTGCTTATCAGGAAAGAATGTTTGTAGGGCTGGTCCTCTGTCCAACAGGGGTTATAGTGGTCCGGGTTATAACTGGCAATTAGGAGTCATCTGATGATTTGTCTGACAGCTTCTATTGTTAGGGAGTTTAGTAAGAGTGTGCTTTTTCTTATAGAGGTAGGAATTGAGAATTTTGCCACGCCCCCTGGACACTGAAACCTCCATCCACAGGTAACTTCTCTTAACCTTAGGGTTCATCTTAGTTGATAAAGAGGAGTCTATCTTGGTCTCTCAGCTCACAAAATCCTCCTCAACTTGGCTTTCCATGGTCTGGGGACCAAGGAGAGAGGAGAATCTTCCACCAGTCACAGGAACAGCCTGGATGTGTGTGGACTTGGGTGAGCTGGCAAGTCCCCTTCTCTCCCCACTCGCCCTCCTCTGCAGGACACAATTTCTAAGGCTTATGGTAGAATTCACAAAAGTCTTTTGTTAACTGTAAAACCCTTTGCAAATATAAGCTGCTTTTATTATATTTCTTCCCCTGGTACCAACAAGAACTTTGCAGAAACCATATGAAACAGTAAAATAAATTAGGTTTTCATCTGCCCCTCGATATGTGAACAGAGTATAATTGAATTTCCTGAGTTTCACCAGCTGTTTTGAGCAAAAGGAAAGGTAAGTTCCCTTTGAGTCCCTTCACTATTTTGGAAACATTTGAACAATAATCCTTTAAGTTTATAGAGGAATCTCCTGGGACAAAATGTTCCCATGGGCATTGTTTTCTTTGGCCTTAACAAGGAGTCCTGAGTGGACAGTCCAGGATGATGTTGGCCCGGGCTCTGTCCCACCCTGACACTGGGGCGGGGGTCTTTCTGTGAGTGTCCTGGAGGGCCAGGTGTGGGGTCAACTGTGAGACCCAGGGTCCAGCACCCCATGCATAAGGTCAGCATACCTGAAGGGCTATGGGCTCACCTGCTGGCAGCCAGTGAGGTGACTGTTTCCTCTGGACCATTCTAGATCCTTGTGGAGTTTCGGGGGTGCAATGACAGGTTGAAAGCCAGAGTGTTCTCTGCAGTGTTTCTAGTTTCAGCTGGTGGCCCATAGGTGCAACAACCTCTTGGGTACATGTCGTGGCACACCAGAGCCAGAGGGGCTCTCAGGAGTCTTCCAGATCTAAACTACAACTCTCATGGGTCAGGCAGGGCTTGAGATAGAAGAATTGGGCTCTAGGACAGCCAGCAAGAAAGGGCAGAGTGACAGGGGGAACCTGCCTGTCCGGGTATCAGCTGCTCAGCTGCCCACCCTCCTGCGTCACTGTGGGAGTGGTGACTGAGCCCCTGTATCAGGAACCCCCAAAGCCATAAGTACAGTCTGTCCAAGAGAAAGGAAAGAAAGGATGTGGAGCTTGAGCATTTCTGCTCCGACTTCTCAGCCTGCCTGGAGCGCCTACCTTCCCACATGCAAAATGAGAAAAAAAACTGGACACTTCTCACTCCACTGCAGGGCTCAGAGCAGGGCAGGCCTCTCCCGCTCTTCCATCCCTAATTATAATTTAATCAGAGAGACCCTGAGATTCTGGGGAGAAGAGCAAGGCCTGGCACCCCCTGCAGGGTCGCAACTAGAGCAATTTTGCCAAGCCAGCAAAACAATTGGGAACACCAGCTCAGGGGGGTGGTTGAGAAACATTTTTAAAAAAATATCTTGGGCTTATGATTTGTGCCCTATCAATGTGACTCATTTGCTGTTCAATATTCCCCAGTGACCATTCTTCACTCACGGAAGGGAGGAAAGAGCTGGCAACAGCCCCAAAATCTCACCAAGCATTTTCACTATTGATTTTTTGGGAACTCCTTGACTAATGGGGCCATTTGGCATTAGGATCCTGGGGAATAGAAGGGAATCTCAGGCCTGGTGTTGATTCAGGAGCAGAAACGTCTGTTCCTGGAAGGGAGAGGGGAAGATGTGTCCGGGGAGATGTCTTCCCCGTTGTGCAGACAACCACTCCACCCAGGCAGGTGCCTCGCTGTACAGCCAGCACACAGCTCACGGAACACTTAGGAAATATCTTACTACTGTGGTGTAGGAAAAATACATATCTGGCCTTCGTCCCTGGCTCCTGGCAGAGCCCCTGGAGCCCTGGGAATTTCCTGAGTGGCAGGAGCATCTTTTGTTATCCACAGTGAGACCGTTTTTTAACCACACCTGAGTCGGTGCTAATGAGGACACTGCGGTTGGGGCCCTGGACAGTCCTGGAATGGGCTTGGTCACCAGACAGGCCGCACGGTCAGAGGGTGGTCAGTCTCAGCACCCCTGCTTCTCACTCCCCAGGGGAGGAGGCTGGAGATTGAGCTCCATAAAAACTCTCTTTTTCTCCATTTATTTTTAATTGACAAAAATTGCATAAATTAATGATGTACAGCATGGTGATTTGATCTGTGTATGTTATAGAACCTCCAACCTGTGAGAATGACCATTATCAAAAAGATGAGAAAAAGTCCTGGGGGGGTGTTGCCGAGTGAGCCCTGGCACACCGCTGGTGAGAAGGTAAATTAGTCCAGTCATTACGGAAAACAGTTGGAGTTTCCTCAGAAAATTTTAAAATAGAATTATCACAGAATCCAGCAACCCCTCTCCTGTATATATTCCCAGAGGACATGAAATCAGAATGTTGGAGGGACATCTGTACCCCTGAGTTCCCTGCAGCACCACTTACAACCGCCAAGATGCAGAATCGACCTAAGTGTCCAGCATGGGGACAGGATAAGGAAATGTGACAGACACACAGTAGGGTGCCATATAAAAGAAAGAATGTGACGATGACGTCCTCCTGGTCGCTCACCCAGGAGGCCAGGCCACCCGAGTGCTGGGCTGTGAGGAGCCCTCCTGCTGTGTGTTCCTGGGTGTCACTTGGGACAACTGGACGAACTCAGAGGACATTACATTAAGTGAAATAAGCCAGTCACGGGACCTCAGCCACCAAGTCATCTCGCTCCACGCGGAAGGTGAGAAGCTGAGCTCATAAAAGCAGAGAGTTGAATGCCAGGAGCTGGGGTAGAGGCAGGGGAAGGAGAAGCGGATAAAAGGTACAGATTTTCAGTTAAACGGGGGGAATAAATTTAAAATCTCACTGTGCAATGTGACATCTGTCATTAATGGCAATGTGTCACATACGGACCATCCTCAGCTTATGATGCCTTCACCTGTGATGTTTCAATCTTACAAAGGTGCAAACTGATGCTCAGACCCCCAGGACCCCCAGGACCACTCTGCTCTGAACTTTCAGAACAGCATTCAGTAAATTACATGTGCTCTTCAACACGTTATGACAAAACAGGCTCGTGCCAGGTGGTTTTGCCCAGCTGCGCTCCTGTCAGTGTTCTGAGCACGTTTCAGAGCTGAGCTGAGCGCTGCTGTTGAGCAGGATAGGAGCATGAAATACATTTTCAATTTAGGGTATTTTCAATTTGTGATGAGTTTTCCAGGGCAGAACCCATGGTAAGTGCAGGAGCATCTGTACTTAAAAACTCTCCAACAAACAGATTCTACAACTGAGAGGCTGATGGGCTGAGGTAGGGGAGGGAGCTTGCTGGCCCCACCCAAGGCCCCCTGTGCCTGGTCCCAGGCCCCCTCCATCTGGCTGCCCCTGAGCTGTATCCTATATAATAAACTCGTGATAGTAAGCAAAGCTGTGACCTGGCTCGCTACTCTGTGAGTTTTGTGAGTCATTCCAGCAAACTGCAGAGCCTGAGCAGGAGGCATGGAAGCCCCGGCATTTGTAGCTACCCGGGCAGAAGTGCGGCATCTCAGGCACCCCATCTGTAGCTGGTATGTGGAGTGGGGGCCGCCTGATGGGGCCGAGGCTCAGTCTCTGTGGGGTCTGTGCTTACTCTGAGGACTTGTGCCAGAATTAAATTGAATTAGAAACACCCAGCTGCCGTCAAGAGAGTTGGAGAACTGGTTGGTGTCAGAAAAACCCATACACTTAAACAATTATAAAATTGAAAATAACTGGTAATAACATAGTCTAACAAATGTGACGATGATGTCCTCCTGGTCGCTCATCCAGGAGGCCAGGCCACCCGAATGCTGGGCTGAGAGGAGCCTGCCTGGCTATGTGTGCCTGGGTGTCACATAGAGACAGATGCTGATACAGGGAGATGGAAGGGCCTGCTAGCCAGGCACCCTGAAGGACAAGGAGGACAGGGCACAGGCCCACGCAGCAGGCTTTGTAGGGGACAGGTGTCAAGTCAGCATGGCGGGAGTGACAAGTGTCACATTGGAGCAGCCTCTAATGAACTGTGCAGTCCAGAGGCCTTCTTCCCAGAAATGGTTTGCCAAATCTGGGAAAGACTAGAACAGCAGCAGTCCTGGCTGACCTGTAGCAGGTGGCCTGTGACTGGGGTGAAGTGGCTACCATTTATCAAGGATTTCAGAGACCCTTCCTGGTCATCCCTTTCGGGGGTCTATTGTCATCAGCTGTCTTCCCCGGGTAAATGTTGTCCCCGAGCCCCCTGGGGCCCTTCCGCCTCCAGGCCCTACACACCCCTCTCCTGCTGCCCTACCCCATCCCACCCCACCCCACCCACCAGCCTCCTGCAGACTGGAGAGCAACTTCAGAAGATTTGCACGAACCTGGCCTTTCCCACTCTCAACAGCCCCTCTACTGTGTGGGGGGCCTCCCCGCTGCAGGGACACCCCCATCCCCACCTCGTGCTTCGTAGCAGCAGCCCCCACTAGGGGTTCCGATGAAACCCCAGAGGTGTGGCCCTCTACAATCACTGTCCCCACACCTCTGGGGCACTGCAGGGCAGGGCCAACCGGTCAGCAGCAGGTGCTCTCAGAGCATCCACTGTGTGTGTTGTGACAAGGGCTTGGGTCTGGAGGTGAAGGGGCGCCATAAAGAAATCCTTCAGGGTCCCAGAAGGGCACATGAGCATTCCCCAACCCCATACCTGAGGAGTCCTGGGTAGGAGGAGAAGCCGGCTGGACAGGGGAGTCCTTCTCCTGGGGGCATCCCAGAGCTTAGCACATTGCCCACCTGAGCAGTACAAACGCTCTATGAAAATGATTTGGGATGACAGGTGCTTTCATTGGACCATTCTCAACTAATAGTATGTGAGCGGGCTCAGAGGGGTGGGGGCTGCTGGGGGGTCTGCTGTTAAGCATCAAGGATTGCTGGGCTATTTCCCTTTCTCCCCACCTCAGTCAGCCTCATCACATGCCTCCCAGGAAAGACAGACACATATGCACACATGCACTCAGGCACACGTGCACCCACCACATAGTTCACACACACACACCCCACACACATATGCACACACATGCACTCAGGCACACGTGCACCCACCACATTGTTCAACACACACACACACCCCACACATATGCACACACACGTACTCAGACACACATGTGCACCCACCACACAGTGCACACGCACACACACCCCACACATATACACACACATGCACTCTGGCACACATGTACACCCACCACACAGTGCACACACACCCCCTTCAATGCAACTACCTTCCCCACTACCTCCACCCAAAATTGCCCAATGTGTTAAACAGACCCAAAATACTAAGGGAAAAGGGGTCTGACACCTGTTTTTGTACTGGACTCAGAGCCCCTCTTCTAACAGCCCAAGGCACTGACAATCCTCAGACAAACTCAGCTTTTAGTCCAAAGTTTCATTTCCCAACTCAGAGTAAGAAAATTGAAGTTGGCCCCAAATGTCTTATCCCTGCAGGAAACAGGCGAAACCATTCTAACTGTAAAAACATAAGCTGAGAACACACACAACATAACACATTCTGGGAATTAAATAAAGATACGTATGAAAAAGAGCCAGGAAATAAAAATATTTTACCCACTTTACATTTACTTAAGACATCAAAGTGGACCCCCATGGGCAGAGAGGAGTGGGCGGGTGGAGAGTCCCCGAGGACGGCTCCTGGGCGGGGGTGGGCCCTGGGGCTGCCAGAACAGGCAGCCTGGTTGGTTCTACCGACAGTGAAAGGTACACACAGCCAGTCAGAAAAAAGACATCTCCATCCTTCTTGATTGAAGAAATAGTCCATAATTAATTAAAAGTTAATTCTGCCGTTCTCTGCTGTTCTGTGGTGGGAAGATAAGTTATTATGGACTAGCCATTCTCAAATGTATAAAATTTGTTTTTAAAAACTCATGTTGCAGAGCTGAAACCAAAATCCTTCATATCCCCCAAGCTCCCCATCGTTAAATGTTTGAAGCTGTCGGGGAGCTCAGAATCACAGCCCTAAATGAGACAGATGTCCCACAAGGCAGTTTGTACTGACCTCGTCGTGTGCTGAGTGCCAGGCCCAGAGTCCCCGTGGAGAGAGCAGAGCTTTACAGACTGACGAGGTAAGCACTGCAGCAGGGCTTCGGGTGTGGATTGGCTCCAGAACGAGAGACCCAGCATCCCCTGCCACCCTCTGGACAGATCCAGGACCAGGTTTGGAAAATGTTCCACAGTAGGCAGGTGTGCGAGCGGCCCCCCACCTTGCTCTGGGGCTCCGTTCTGGGACGGGGTATTGTGTGCGATCGCTTCACTACAGTCCTGAAGCACTTGAGAATGTCAGAGCCTCGGAAGTGAGAGGGATAAATTCTCAGTTCATTAAAGATTTAATCAAACCATTTACATGACTGGGGTTCCCAAACACGGGAAGTTGCAGGCTGATGTGCAGAGCTGGTGAGCAGCCACACAAGGACAAGGAGAGGAGCACACAGCAGTCCTTATAAACAATTATTTTCTCATGAAGCAATTAGGGATGTGAATGTAAGTGGAAAGCAAGATGGACTTTTCATCACATCCAATTACGTTCTGCTGGTGGGGACTGTGTAATCACAGAGGTGGACCCAGCCGGATTAGCACTCCCTGTGACACAGACAACTGGGCCTTTTCTGATGTGTCAAGTGGGTGATGGCAATGGTGGGACCAGGCCTGGTGTGACCGCAGGAGGAGGCAGAGCAGGTGCAGAAGGCTCCCACAGAGGCCACTGGATTCAGAGGCCTGGGGTCAGCGGGCAGCAGGGGCTCCCTGCTCTGTTGCTCACCATCCTTTCTGGTGGCATCCTGAGCCTTGACAATGACAAAGCAGGAAGGTGAGGAAATGCGCCATGTGCCAGGGCCGTCAGCAGGGTCTGACCCATTCCAGAGATAGGGGCTGTGTCGGGGCTGATCGGGGAGAGGCAAATATGCAGATGTTGTGTTTGGAATTATTTTCCTGGCTACAGCCGACAAGATGGAGGAGGTCAGGCTGGAGGATACCCAGGGCAGGACACTCGTGGACCCTGTGGAGATGGGTGGTGAGGACGCGGCTGGCCACAGTCTGGCGGTGCCAGGGCGGGAAGAGGTTCCCAGGAGGAGCACGCAGTCCATGTGTGTACCCAGGGAAGGGGAAAGACAAAGGATTCCAAAGGAGAAATGAAGATTACAGAACTGTTGCGAGATAATTACCTTTGGCTACAAAGAACAATAGCAAGGTGACATCCATCCCAGGTAGGGCGGGCAGCACTGGGCAGCTTTCCTTTTTGGGCATTTTCTGTGTAAGGTCTCAATGGCTACTGTTCAAGGCTGCGACTTTGCAGCCTTGCCTGATGGCTTCCCTCACCAACATTCACATGTGAGAGCCCTCCGCCCTCTGGGGCCCTCCTGGCCTCAGTGTCGGGTTTTTTAAACACAAGTGACTCCATTCTGACTCAACAACTTCCCCAAGGCCCACCTCGGAGATCTCGGGTGGATGCAGATCAGGCCGAGCTCACCGCTTCCTGCCACTGACCCGAGCTGGTGCTGCTAAGCCTGGGCCAGACCTGCTCTGAGCCTCCTCCAGGCTTTCCAGAACCTTCCTCTCTGGTCCAGCTTCCTGCCTCACTCGCCCCGGGGCCTCCTGTTTTCTGCGGGGCCAGCTGCCGGCGGACGCATGGAGTCAGAAAGCTGTTGTGTGTCCACCCTGAGGCCGACAGCACTTGGTGGGGACCGAAGCAATTTCTGGATGTGGTTCTGTCACATTATTTGTTTTTACGATGTGCTTTTGATTAAAGGCATCATCCCATGGACGTTATTGATGGCTTGTGAGAATCTGCATTAAGAGTAACCACGATCTGGAAAATGTGATTTGTGCTGGCCCCGGCTCACCAGGTCTGGGCTGCTGTGCGTCTGGGCCGCAGAGCGAGATTGAGCTCCACCGTGTCCCCAGGTGGCACTGAGGGGCGCCCAGGGTGATAACACCCCCACCCAAGCTGCAGGAGCTCTAGGCCCTGGGAACAGGGTCTGGGTGACAGGGAGCAACTGTGACAATGACAGCCCAGAGTATAGCCCGATAAAAACAGCAGAATGTGTGGCTCACTCTGATCAGGGCTGGGGAGGGGCTTTGCAGAGGACAGAGGCCGAGGACAAATAATGGGACTTTAATGGTGAGGGGCATTCACCAGGGGGAGGGGACTGCAGCGTCAGACCCCAGGCCCTGACCCAGACTCACCATCTCTGCCTGGGCTTGTGAGGCCATCAGCTATGTGGCCACGCTCCACACTCAAGTTAGAGCCACCTACCTAAAATGCCACAGGTTACAGGTAAGTGCAGGCTCCTGGGGTCTACCGCTCACAAGCCACACAGCCTGGACGGGTTCCTGACCTCACCTGTGAACTGAAAACGAGTGACAGCATCCTCTCCCAGGCCCTTGAGGGCTGGGTTAGTTAACCTGTGTGCCTACAACAGTACCTGGAATAGGAAGTGAGCAGTGAATGAGAGGTTTAGTAATAACTGTCATTATATACAGAGCCCTTGCAGCTCCCACCCCTCTAAAGACCACCTTCTCCCTCCCTGCTGGTTTGGTAGTTTGGCCCTTCCAGGAATCTCCAGACTCTTCCCCTGCTGTGCCATTATCGAGGGGTCTGCACCTCCTGGGTGGAGGGTGCTTTCCGCCACCTCTCAGGGGCCCTTTAGTACTCAGGCCACAACGACTCCCCAGGTCTATTCCCCAGAAAAGAGCTCATATGTGCACCAGCATGCACAGACCCATGTCCCCGCATGTCCCTTCAGGAGCCAGACTCTTAGAAGCAGTTGAAATGCCCATTAAGAGAGGCATGAGGGCAGGGTGGCCGGTGTCTGGAGTCCCAGCTGCTTGGGAGGCTGAGGCAGGAGGATCACTCGAGCCTGGGAGTTGGAGGTCGCTGTGAGCTGTGATCCAGCCACTGTGCTTCAGCCCCAGTGACAGATCAAGACCCTGATGCTAAAAATAATGAGAGAGAAGTGAGTCCGTGAGCTCTGCTCTATGGTACAGTAAATACTCCACAGCTGTCAAAAAGGGCAGGTGCCCCCCCAGGGATGTGCCGTGAATTGTCACAACTGGCTCTCCCGAGAAGATGTGGGCTTCCACGAACATGGGCGCGTTTTCCTTTGTGCTGCTCAGGAAGCCCTGAGGTAGCCTCCATTCACCACCTGTTACCTTCCTTCCCAGGGGCTGTGGGCTTTCTAAGGGCCCAGGTGGGTGGTGTCCGCTCTTGTTGAATACCCAGAGCCCACACCAGGGCAGGGGTCCCAGGAAACTGCCAACAAAATACTGATGAGTATGACAGCACTAAATTTAGGCGTCTGTCACCCACCCATTCCAGAGCTTGTGACATGCCACACTCAGAAAACCAAGATCAACTCACTCCGCATCAGTGCAGACTTGGCGGCCCTCTCTCCTGGCTCTCTTGGCCACACCCAGTCTCCACGGCCTCCCCGAGCCCTTGTCTCCTAGAGGAAGCCCCAAGGGAAGCTCTTCCGTGGTCTGACTCCTTGGAGCCTGTCCTGCTTCTCACACTGACCATGACCCAGCCAATGACGCCCCACACATTCAGAAGCAGGACCATTAGGTCTCACGCATCTCTCCTGGGCTGATCCATCCACAATCCACCAGGCCAGGCCTCACCCCTCTCTGGCTGCATTCCAAGAGGGCACCAGGTGGACAGGGGCAAGGCTGGCCATTTGGAGCAGGGAGAATGGCTAATCAAGAATGTCCCCTTTCCAGCTTACAGCTTGGATACTCCTGTGTTGTCTTGTTCTTTTTTAGTATTAACTCTAACAAGCTGATTTGTCTTCCAAGGTGAGGACTTAGAACCCACAGAACCCTGTAGAGCAGACTGCCCTGTGCAGCAGGATGAGTGCCGATTCCCACGCTGAGCCCCAGGGCGAGTGGCAGGCCCCTCACTCTTCGCTGCCTATGGACCCTGATGTGGGGCTGGGGATGGTTTCTCCATTTCAAGGTCAGCAGGCAAAAGTCAGCTCCTTTGGGTGGCACAGAATGATACCAAGTGGGGATGAAAACAGCTCTGACTTCAAATTTCATGCTCATTATAACAATTTCTATTTCTGCCTACTCTGACCCCTCAGCACCCAGCACAGGGTCAAGTGACCAGGCCCAGCTTTGAAAATGCTGGTAGATGTGAACTTAATTGGTTGACTCTGGGTTGAGGTCATCCCACTACCGTCAGGCTAATTAGCACGGACACCCACTGTCTGTCTCGGCTGCCTCCAGACAAAGTGTCCTGAAGGATTTGCTGCTCCCCACAGGCCTGTGTGTGCCTGGTTCCCCTGCACTCTCACAAATGTGGGTCCCGCTTGCTGCCTGCTGGTGCCAGAGGCTGAGCTGCAGAGGGATAGTGCACGTCTGTACACGTCAGTGCGTGTGCACATCCGCACGTCTGCACGCATCTGCACACATGCACACATTCACACCCGTGACAGAATCCACTTTCCCCATCCCGGAATCACCCCATCAGTCAGCGACACCCCAGAGGCCAGTTGCAACTGTTTCATGCAAACATCCATCCTTCCTTCCAAGAACTGTTTTATCGTTATCCTGTGTCATGATTATTTTGACAGGATAATTTGAAAGATAACTTATTGAATACTTAGTCATATTTGTCAAACAAACAATTGAAAGCAATCTGTTTCCCTCCGTCATGGAGATGCGCAGACTTCAGGGCTCACAGCAGACCGCAGGGAGTCACAGCTTCTCCCAGCAAAGCATCAATTGTGGGCGAAGCCAGAAACTGGGGCTGGCCTTGGGGGATATCCTGAAAGATACATCTGTCTTCCACACAGCCTGTCCGCTGCTCTGGAGCCCTTTTCCTGCACATAGTTAGCACTTCCAGGTCGAGTGACCTAGGGGCCTGCCAAGTTCTGATGGGCAATGTAGACTGAGCTGGATGGACGGAAGGAAAAGCCCGGCCAGGCAGGAGGAGGTTGCACACCCCCATCACCTCACCAGCCACACAGCTGCAAAAGCCTTGAGTGTTGGCAATGTCCAGTCGTCCTTCCCCTGCCCTGAGACGATGCTCCCGACTCCTCATTTAGCACCCTGGGGCCATCCCGTCCGTGTCACGGGCACAGCCCAGACCTTCTCTGCATCTACACCCACTGATTCCCTGTCCCCACACTCTGCCCCATTTCAGGAAATGGCAACCCTGCCATTCCCATTTTTCACACTGAAATCCCCCATTTGCCGTCCGTCAGGAAAACTCTGCGGCCTCTGTCTCTAAAACAGGTCAAGACTCTGAGCCATGGTCTCAGCTCTGGGTCACTGGCTTCCCTGCTGACTCAGCCCCACCCTCCTCCAACAGCCCGTTTTCAGCACTGAAGCCAAAGCGTCTTTGAAACCACAGGCCCCGTGAGGCCCCTCCTGCACACAGAGCTCCTTGGCGCTCCCTGTCACGGGGGACAGCTGAGCTCTCACGCTGGCTGTCTGCCCTGGCCAAGTCACCGTCTCCTGCTGGTCTGAGCCCCGCTCAGGAAAACTGGTCCCTTGATGTTTCTCACATACTCTGGACACAATAGGACACCCTCCCCAGGGACAAGCCATGCCCTGTGTGGGCCCCCCATGAGGTCGTCCCTGGTGAGGTCGTCCCTGCACAGCTGATTGTTCTCTGCAGATTCAGTGTCCTCACTTTTTCTTCTGGTGTCTGATTGCCCCCCAGACCACCAAAGGGTGAGTTACACAAAGGCCAGCGTGTTTGTGATCTAAGTCCAGCTCTGCATCCCCCAACCTGCCACACTGCCTGGTACCACAGCTGCCGTCTGCATATGGGCTGAGTGACCTGACGCGTACACGGGCGCGTGGAGCACGTGGCCTGGTCCAGGGGGCTGGGCGCATGGAGCACATGGAGTGGTCCAGCAGGACAGGCCAGAGTGCCCATGACCCAGGGAGAGCATGAGCCTCACTCTTAGTCTCATGGGACCACTGACACCTCTGAATCCAGGGGTGACAGGGTTGGATTTGGGCGTAGCCCCTCTCTTCACAGCATGACAAAGGAGCACAAGCTCCTGGAAGGACAGAATGAGAGAAACACGGCAGACGGCGAGGGGCTGTGGCCAGAGGGAGGGGATCCTTGATGCCGTCGCAGTCCCGCAGCCTGGACCTCCTGGACCTCCTGGCAGCCCTTTGCTTTCTATCCGTCTCCTGCCTCCACCCTCTGTCAGCTCCCACCACTTCTGTCCTCGTCACTGTCACCCCACCCTGACTCCTAGTGTCCTACTCCTGAAAGTAGGACGAGCTCTGCCTGGCCGGGCTTCTGAGTCTCTGCTGCCCCAGGAAATCCACCCGGCCTAGGAGACCAAGGGGCCACTGAGCCAGCTGCTCTGGCTTCTTCAGAGCTCTCTCCTTTAGGGTTCCCAAAGCACCTTGGAGCCACCTCAGCCACAGCACTGGGGGTGAACTGTGCTTAGTCTCTCCCTCCCTCCCCGGAGCTCACAGGGGTAGGGGTGGGACTATGCCCCTTTCTTCTCTGTCCCCATGCCTCTCACAGATGGGCACACGGTGAGAATGCAGTGCACGGGATTGAATATACACAGACAGATGGATGAATGGATGGATGGACAGACAGATGGACAGATGGATGCACAGATGAATGGATGGATGGACAGATGGATGCACAGATGGACGGATGGATGGACAGACAGACGGATGGACAAATGGACAGATAGACAATGGATGGATGGATGTACAGATTGACGGATGGATGAATGGATGAATGGATTGCTTTTAATGGATTGCTTTGTCTCCATGTTTTAGTTTGGATGAGGTTAATGCACCTGCCATTCCTGGACATCTAGACCAAAAACAATAGACAGCTTACCTGGAGAAGATGTCTAAGTCTGCAGTGATATATTTCACAGGAAAGGGGAATATGGATTACCCCCCAAATTAATGAAACATATACAAAAAATTAATGATATGAAAAATGGCTTATGAAAGCAGCAAATAGCTTCTATTGACCATATGCTAAGCAATTCTCTGCCTCCTAAATCATCATTAACCATTGCTTGAAACATTACCTACCTTGGAAGGGCCGAGGCTGCGGCCTGCTCTCGGCTGTGTGCCTGGCCTGACGCTCAGCACTCAGGGCTCCACCCGCAGGAAGGGGGCAGTGGCCACTCTTGTGTGGTCTCAAAGGTCCCTTGGAAGACGAGATGAGTAGTCCCTTTAATAAGTTCAATTTCTGGAAAGATGTGAATATATTGAAGTTAATGGGAGGTGACCTCTGACGCGGTTGGCTTTGACAGAAGCCTGTGGTCCAAGCAGGATGCCGGCACACTCCTCGGCCCAGGTACAAAAGTTAAAAAGCATCTGTGTCCGGCCCTCACCAGCAGTCATGCACATGCAGTGAGCTACTTGCTTCTTCGCGACACTGCTTAGTTAGAGGACAGTTGGTCCACAATAGTGCATCTAGTAACAATAAAGTTCTTGCTTTAAAAAGTGGCCATTTACTTCTCTGGGACCTTTGGGCACACACACTAATCCACGGCTCCCTAATCTAGGCGCTGGGGCTCCTGGGAGAATAGGATGCTCCTGTGTCCCCAGCTCCAAGGACACCCCTTTCCCATCTCTGCCCCCACCCACTACTCACAACCCTGACAGCACAAAGGGGAGGGTGGAGTCAGGGCAGGGCATGGGGAGGGGGCCTTACAACCCACGTGCAGTCAGGGCAGGGCATGGGGAGGGGGCCTTACAACCCACGTGCGGTCAGGGCAGGGCATGGGGAGGGAGCCTTACAATCCACGTGCGGTCAGGGCAGGGCATGGGGAGGGGGCCTTACAACCCACGTGATTGAGCCCCAGGTAAGGACGTCAGGTGGGATGACTCCTTCCTCTCCGGTGGGCAGTGGGACTCTCCAGGCTGAACACGACCTGTCTCTGGGGCCTTCCCGACACAGGCAGCGACTCACTCCAGGAGGGCGGCGCCTGATCCTTCTCCTCTGCTCACTGGGGCTGCCTCCACCTATGCGTGGCCACAGTCACGGATGGCACCCCCAATGCTAGTGCAGCTGCAGGCACCGCTGGGACTTTTTAGGTACCCTCTGTCAGGGGCCCCTAGGCCCCTGAGGCCACCACAGCCCGCATGTCCCAGCCCAGCCTAGGCCACAACCTCTGCCCGGAAGCAAAGTTGCTGGCCCCAGGGCACAGGCCTGGGCGCTGTCAGTGTTCTCTGCCTCACAGCTGCAGGGGCTGTGGTGACAGAGGACACTGCCCCCTCCTCCTGGGCCCTTCCAGGCATCCCCCAGCAGTGCGTCCCTGCTCCTCTGAGCTGCTGGGGGGTGGAAGTGCCCCCCAACACCGTGAGGCCCTGGCAGAGCAACCTGCAGACATCCCGGCTGCCTCTACTCTGCCCTCCCTGTCACCTGGGACCTGGGCCCAGCTTACCGTCCAGAGACCCCCTTCCTACTTGCCCCTCCCTGGCCCCTCCCTGAAGGTGCTGCCCGCACCTCTGCTGCCTTGCCTCGGGGCTCAGGGAACGAGCTGCTGGGACACGGCCCCTCCCCTGCCCAGCCTGCTCCCTGGCCTCGGGACCTGCTGCATCTGAGGGCCCTTTTTCCCAGTCCCCTGGGTATCCAGTCTCTTCCCTATTCTGAAGGCCCTACTGAGACCCTGAGGGCACCTTTCTACTCAAAGTCAACCTTACTGGAAGGAGTCATTGTTAGCCTTCATCTTCTTCTCCAGCACTGGGGAGTCAGAATAAGGTCTGCAAAAACACACTGCAAAGTGACCTGTGTGACCAGCCCGACTGTCATACAGCTGGACCTGCGTCCGCAAAAACACACTGCAAAGTGACCTGTGTGACCAGCCCGACTGTCATACAGCTGGACCTGCATCCGCAAAAACACACTGCAAAGTGACCTGTGTGACCAGCCCGACTGTCACACAGCTGGACCTGCGTCCACAAAAAACACACTGCAAAGTGACCTGTGTGACCAGCCCGACTGTCACACATCTGGACCTGTGTCCACATAGACACACTGCAAAGTGACCTGTGTGCCCGGTCCTGACTGTCCACAGCTGGACCTGCGTCCACAAAGTGATTGTTTCCAGTAGAAGGCTGAGGAGTGACATCTCTTTTCATGTCACTTGTGTTTTCTAACATTTTCTTGATAAATACAAACTAATTCTGAAATCAAAAGAAAAAATTAAAGCCCAGCTTGATCTGTTGACGTCTGTTTCCTGTCCCTCAGTCTGGCAGATTCAGGGCTCCGTGAGCCTTTGTCAATCTGAATTGAAATGTTTGTGCAAATGAGCGAGGTGTGGGCAGTCCCACATCTGACAGTCTCGTGGCACCTGGAGCATCTGCTGTGTCACGACACACCACATGGATCCACCACTCCACCAGCACTGAGAATCTGCACCGAGGGAGGCTCCAAGTGTGGAGGTCAAGCTCTGCAGAGGCAGAGGCCTCGGGGTCTGATGCAGGCCAAGTGCAGTGATGGGACACCTCCCGATCTGGAGGCTGCTGAGCAGGAGTGGGAGTCAAGGAGCTGACGCTCCCTGGGGGAACTGCGGACTCTTCTGTGCTAATCTGCGGTGCTGGCCACTAGCCGACCACTATTCCCGTAAGATGGAGAAGACTCATGACAGGCACTGTGAAAAATCGATGCTAACGATACGTGTTAGGAACACATGGGTGGGTCAGCGTTCTCAAGCTGCTGTACAAATCAGCACCAACTTGGTGACTTAAACCACAGAAATGTATCCTCTCACAGTTCTAGAAATCAGAAGGCTGAAGCCGAGGTGTCTGCAGGGCCACAGTCCCTCTTATAGCTCCTGCCTGCATGCTTACACCTGCCTCCTGGCATCTGGAGCTGCAGTGGCACATCCACTCCAGCAGCCTCTGTCCAGTCTGGGCCTTCATCGTGTAGCCCCCGTCCTTCACAGGAGCCTACCCTGATCCAGCCTGGTGTCCCCTAGTGCCATACCTGGATTGCAGCTACAAACACCCTCTTTTCCCAGTACGTCACGTTTGAGGTTTCAGGTTGATATAAATTGCAGGGACACCGTTCAACCCATTGCACAGAGGCTCCATAACCTGGACACAGTCTGTTCATGGCCAACATGAGCCATCCAGGCAAGAAGACAGGACGCAAAATGGGCCCCAGGTGGACGTGTAGAGCAGCAACAGAGGCTAAGGACACAGCCCTGTGCTCTCCATGTGAGCCAGAGGGCACTCAGGGCAGAGGCACCTCTCAGGACTGCAGCTTCTGTGCTGTGGGTGGCTTTGACTTGCCATCAGCTAAAGTGAGCGAGCCAGGCACACAGCTGTGGGCAGAGATGCTGGTCTGTAGCAGAGGCTGATCCCACCACCATGGGCAGCCCCAGACCAGCAGGGCCAAGTCACCTGCTCTGCAGGAGAGGCTGATCCCACCACCCGTGGGCAGCCCCAGACCAGCAGGGCCAAGTCACCTGCTCTGCAGGAGAGGCTGATTCCACCTCCCACCACCCATGGGTAGCCCGAGACCAGCAAGGGCCCGAGTCACCTGCTCTGCAGCAGAGGCTGATCCCACCACCATGGGCAGCCCCAGACCAGCAGGGCCAAGTCACCTGCTCTGCAGGAGAGGCTGATCCCACCACCATGGGCAGCCCCATACTAGCAGGGCCGAGTCACCCGCTCTGCAGGAGAGGCTGATCCCACCACCATGGGCAGCCCCAGACCAGCAGTGCTGAGTCACCTGCTCTGCAGGAGAGGCTGATCGCACCACCATGGGCAGCCCCAGACCAGCAGGGCCGAGCCACCAGCTCTGTGGATCATCTGGGCTCTGTCCTTCCTGCTGGCATCTCCCTGGGTAAAACCTTCCATTCTATGGGCTCCAGTTTTCTCAATTATAAAATAGGCAGAATAATCTCACAAGCTTTAGAAGGCTCTTGTGAGACTTGAATACCTCCACTTCTCAACCCTTGTAACACCCACATCGCTGACCAAACAGAAAGAAGCTTTCATCAGGATTGTCTTTCATCTGTCCTGATTGTCCTTCATTCTCACCCACATCACCTGTGGGCCTTCTGTCCATCTTTCCAAGTCTGGGCCAGGCAGGGAGCTGTTTTAAATTATAACCAGTTAACGTGGTTTGGGAAACTGCTTTACTCCCTTACAGTGAGAAGCATAAATCTGTAGCATTTTACAAACCACTCAGGCTAAATGGCACTTGGGCAGAGCCAGAGGAGCAGCAGGGGACCCGCTGGAAGGCTCTGCCAGTGTTCCTGCCAGAAGCCCAGCCCGGCCTCAGTTCCACACAGCCAGAATGAGAGGAACTCCAGGAGGGGGGAGGTGATGGGGAAGTCCGGGTCACAGTCAGGGCTGGACACCCCTGGGGTGCTCTGGGGCAGTGGCCGTGGTGGCAATGGACTATGCCTCTTCACTCCCTCCCTAGCCTTGGCCAAGGACCCCAGCGGTGGCGGTGGGTGTCCAGAGCCACCTTCCCTGAGATTTCGTGAGTAGTGCCAACCGGCAGGTGGACGTCAATACCCTTATTTGCCACTGTGTATTTTTGCAATCACAAGGTGTTACTGATTGGCAAATTCAAACGCATATTGTCCTTAATTTGAGGTTAATTATATATAACACTTCAAAGGAGGTAATCTCATTAATTTTGATTTGCTTCTAACAGTATTAAAGCACGCAGTGGAAGACTGACTCGATTAAAAGGGAACACAGGGAGGTGGGGTAGGGGAGGCTCCTCCAGGATTGGGACAAGCACTTTATTAGCCACCAAGAGCCCAGAAAGACATGCGGGCTTCTCTGAGCGCAGCCATGGGCTTGACTGGAGCTTCCCAGGCACCAACACGTGTCCTGCATGTGTTCCCTGTGTCACGCATCTCAGGGCTCTCACAGACATGCGTGGACGAGGAAATGAATGAGTGGGTCCTGGTGGGACAGCTGTGGCTGCGTACAGAGCAAATGGCATGATCTGCTTCATCCTTCCAGACATTGATTCCACCAAGACAACAGTAGAGAGCTCCGTGTGCTCACTGTGTACCTTGTGAAGGAGTCACAGTCCAGCAGGAAGGGGGCCCTGGCTGCGGGTCAGTAAGTGCTCCCTGCCGGTCGGCGCTGCTCACTAAGGTCCGGCAGGAAAGGGGCCCTAGCTGCGGGTCAGTAAGTGCTCCCTACCGGTTGGCGCTGCTCACTATGGTCCGGCCACTGAAGACCCACCTGGCACACCACACAGGGTGTTCAGAAGCAGCAGATGGCACAGCAGCAAGAGCCCCTAAGGCATCCTGGGGTCTGGACTTGTCTCAGTAGACATGGTGCAGGGGACACAGTGTGTCCAGAGGAGGGGATGGTGTGACCCAAGGCCCAGGGGCTCGGAAAATAGAGAAGGGTGAGGGGTCAGTCTGTGTCCAACAAATGGACATGCAGCCAGGCCAGACTCTGCCTGACCCGGGAGACAATGACCTGTGGATGGAACCTCATCTTGAGAGCCCTGGTCCCTGGGGAGCGTGGGGGAAATTTTCTGAAAAGTCAATTCAATCCTTGACTCCCCAGTAACCCATCCTCCCAGCTCCCAATGTGGGGAACGAGGCCCAGCCCATACTTCTGCTGCGCCCGAGGCACAGCATTCAGAGCAGAGGAGGAAAGATATGGGGAGGCAGCGGTCATAGGGAGAGGAGGGACCCACAGCGGCCAGGCTGCCCAGAGCAGGTGGACCTGGCCCAGGAGTGAGGAACCCCAGGTGGCCAGCTGTCCAGGGAGCGTGGACTGTGTGGCACCTGGATCCTGGCCCTGGCATGATTTCAGATGCCCAGGGACTGCACTTCGGGGACTGTCCCTCCTCCCCCCAGGACCTTTCCCCACTGGGGGAGGGGCCAAGTGCCTGTCGCACAAGGAGAGGCTAAAGCGTTGGGGGGACTGGGAGGGTGGAGGGCTGGCCACTAGGATTCATGCAGGAAGAGTGTCTTACTATGTAATCTGTCATCTGTCATGTGTGGGGACTTGGGGTGACAGCACCACCTTCTTGCTATTGCTGCCCAGCCCAAGAAAATCTGATCTTTGGGGCATTTAAAGATTAAAGGCCTTTGACACACGGAAGTTGTACAGTGAGGGTTCTGTTCACACCTGCCCAGTCAGGGATTCCAAATTGTCCTCTGTGAGCTTTGGATCTCGGGGATGAGTCAGCAGGATTCCTCTAGAAAACTCACTTATGGCGTCTAGGTCATGTCCAGGGCAGCTAGAGGGGCCTGGGCTCGGACCCCACCTGGCTGAGCCTGAGAGGCAGACGTGGAGGGTCCGAGGGTGGGTATCCAGGAGGACTGCAGGGCCGGGGGAGGTGCCACGCTTATGGGTGGTGACCAGGAGGGTATCAGGGCCTGGGGAGGTGCCAGGCTGGAGGACAGATAGGGCAGGAAACTGCAGAGGGAAAAAGGCCTCAGGGAGAAGACAGGTTTCACTCCTTTTTTTTTTTTTTAGGCTTTTCTCCATGTCTTAGCAAAATAACTAGGTTTCACTTCTAACCTGTTTCTGAGGGGACGTAAACTCACCAGGAGGGCCTCTCAGGAGAGGCCTGAGCCCAGTGACACAGAGAGCAGCCGGGGACTCCAGGGACAGTTCTTAGAGGGAGGAAGAGGGCCCAAAGCAGACCAGGTGAAGGAGACAGGTGAGGACAGAGCAGGAAAGGGAGGCGCGCCACCTCCGACTCACAGGTCACACAGCGCATGCATTTGCCAAGGCTTTTATCAGCAGATGGAGATAAGAAAGATGCATATAAATGGGGCTGGGGTCTTTGAAGATCAAGCATGAAGCACAGACACACGTCTGTGCAGAGGGAAACGTCTGGGAAGTTTCCACAGGAAACCGGAGAGAAGGGATTGCAGGTCAGGCGGGGATGGTGGGGAGGAGTTCTCTTGGCAGAGCCCTGTTCTGCACAGATTCATCCTCAGCGGTGACAAAGGGGGACTGCAGAAGAGGAGGCACCACCAGCCATGCGGAGTGACGACCAGAGGGCCTCAGGCCATCTGAGGGCCCCAGTCCACTCCGAGCCCTGCCTCCGCCCTCTCCATCTGAGGGCCCCAGTCCACTCCGAGCCCTGCCTCCGCCCTCTCCATCTGAGGGCCCCAGTCCACTCCGAGCCCTGCCTCCGCCCTCTCCATCTGAGGGCCCCAGTCCACTCCGAGCCCTGCCTCCGCCCTCTCCATCTGAGGGCCCCAGTCCACTCCGAGCCCTGCCTCCGCCCTCTCCATCTGAGGGCCCCAGTCCACTCCGAGCCCTGCCTCCGCCCTCTCCATCTGAGGGCCCCAGTCCACTCCGAGCCCTGCCTCCGCCCTCTCCATCTGAGGTCCCCAGTCCACTCCGAGCCCTGCCTCCGCCCTCTCCATCTGAGGGCCCCAGTCCACTCCGAGCCCTGCCTCCGCCCTCTCCATCTGAGGGCCCCAGTCCACTCCGAGCCCTGCCTCCGCCCTCTCCATCTGAGGGCCCCAGTCCACTCCGAGCCCTGCCTCCGCCCTCTCCATCTGAGGGCCCCAGTCCACTCCAAGCCCTGGCTCTGCCCTCTCCATCCAAAAGTTCTGCCCCTCATCCAGCTGGCCTCTCAGAGATGGGGGCCGGAGGTCCCACTGCACTGGGCCTTGCCTTCTCCACACCTCACACCTCAGTTCCTCAACAGTCTCCCTTAAGATTCAAGTTTCAAACCCCTCTGCCATTTTGGCTGTGACTTCTTGGAATCACAATGTACAAGCAAGAAGGGCCTCTCAAGCAAATTCAACCAAACTTCACTGTTTACAGAAAAAGCCTCAGCTGGGAGTGTGACAGTCTCAAGTCTCACGTGACCCTGCCTACCCAGTGCTGGCAGCAGGGTGATCCAGTGCCATGGGACAGGTCACACTGCTCTAAAGAGGAATTCCAGATCCCACGGCAGGCTGTGGGAGGGCCAGTATTCCCCTCACCCCCTCAAGGCCAGCCAGGTGCCCCTTCTCTTACCTGCGCTTTGGCACCTTCCATATTTCACCTGAAATAATCACCTTGCTTACAAAAATGAACAGAGCCCATGTTCCCCACTAGACCATAGCTCTGTGAGGGACAGAATCGGGATTGCACAAGTGTCCAGAACGATGCCTGCCGCATAATAAGCACTATTATATATTCGTTGAATGAATGAGAGATGAAATAGCTGAATAGGCAGACATTAAGAATGCTGTTTAATTGCTGCTAAAAAAACCTGACTATATTGGCTTAATCATATGAAGGGCTTATTCTCCCACAGAAAATTGGGCCATTTTTGAGTAGTCTGAGAATGGAATTGGTACCTTTCAAGAACACTGGAGACCTAAGCTCCATCTCAAAGGGCACAAAATGGCTGCTGGAGCTCCAGTTATCACATGTGAATCCCAGGCAGTGAGCCAGAGAAGGAGAAGAGTAAAAAGAGCTTTACAAGAGTCCATATTTTTTTTTACCTTGCAAATAGAATTTATTGCTCTACCATAAAACAAGTTTATTGACAAAACAGTTTAAAGCATTATTTGCAGATATATAATAGTTTGCTTGGCAAATATTATACTAAGTATCATTTTTATGAGTTTAATCATAAGGTACATATGTAGTGTTGAATTTTTGAAATGAGTATTTTTACTGTTAACAGCAACACAGACATGTATATTATTTGATTCATAGATGATTTTTATTTTCAAGAAGACTATCAGTTATCACTATGTCATTAAAAAATCTTTTCTGAGATATCTCAGAAAAGAGTCCATATTTTTTAATATCTCACTGGTCAGCCCTCTGCAAGAAATGCTGGAAAATGTAATACTATTAATGTGATCACATTTCCTTTCTCTTTGTAAATTGCCTTTTTACTTTCTTAAAATGGGTCATTTGACAAAGTCCTTCACCCGAATATAGCCAAATTTACCAATCTTTTCTTTTTATAATCAAAGTTTTTTTTAATTATGTAAGAAAATGTTCTTTAACCAGAGTTCTAAAAAAATATACTCACTTATGTTTTATACTAAGAGTTTTAAGGATTTATTTTTGACATTTAAGTACTTAATCCATCCGGATTTGACTTTTGCATAATGTATAATACAAGGCTGCAATTTTGCCTATTTCTGAATGGACTCCATGTTTAAATAAGTCTATTTATTTAATAACCCCTTCCTGGTTCATTGATCTGGCATGCCATCTCTCTCAAGTTGTCGAAGTCCTGCTCAGGTGTGGGCCTGCGTCTGTGCTGTCCACGGGCAGCCGGGCCCCTCTCTGCCACGTCACAGAGGCAGAGTGACTGTTGCTTCACTGCGGACCCAATCCGTCTGCTCCTCCAGGTGCTGCCAGTTCCTCAGAAGGAGCCTGGTTATTTTGGGCAAGTTACCCTGCCACATAATGTTTAGAATCACCTTTAAAACGTCATTAAAAATAGCCAGGGGGATATGATTAGAACTGCACTGAGTCTTCAGGTCCAGCTGGGGAGAGGTTATGTCCTTCCTGCGTTCTCTGCCTATCCACCCACATCTCTTCCATTTATTTACTCCCCAAGTTGATTAACGGAGAAGCAGATAAGAGATCAACAGTTTCACTTTTATTTACAGAAAAAGCCAGCGATTCCAGAGAACAGAGAGGATGTCTCCTGTTTCCTTTTGTTACTTTTATACAGCAAAAGCACACTTCAGCAATGTCATTAATCAGCATAGTCAACACATTCCCCCCCCCCGGCTTTGGGGCCTGACCAGCAGCACCCCACGTGAAATGGCCCATTCAGGTCAAGGGAGGCTGCTGACACCTTAAACGTCTTGAACATACTCTGTCATATTTATTCATGAATGTGTGAGAGCTGGGTACCTTACAGGTGATGCCTTCTCCTTACATTGGGCATTAATCTTATATTAGGCCACTTGGCTAAATGTTCTGAGTGAATGGATTCTTTGGGACTCTCTAAGTATTTACGCCATCTGTCAACCATGGCGGCTGCTGTTTCTAATCCTTTGCCCCATATCTTTTCCTCGTGCTAACATGTTTACTGAGCCCCTCCCCACAATGGTAAACACAGGTGGCAGGATGGGGTCCTCCCACTATCTTTCCCCACCCTACGATGACATTTCCTCAAGTTTCTTAGATTCTTTTATGGGTTAAAAAATTCTTTATTTCAAATTTATTAAGAGTCTTTAAAATAAATCATTGGTGAATTTTACCAAATGCATTTTCTGTATCTATTGAGAAGCTATGTTTAACTTAATCCATTAATTTAACAAGTTAAATTTATACATTTCCCTTATTAAAACTTCTATGCTCTCGGGTGGCGCCTGTGGCTCAAGGAGTAGGGCGCTGGTCCCATATGCCGGAGGTGGCAGGTTCAAACCTAGCCCCGGCCAAAAACCACAAAAAAAAAAAAAAAACTTCTATGCTCTCCTGGTATAAGCCCAATGTGGTTGTGGTCCGAGGTGTTTTTTTTTTTTTTTTATATTCATTAATGGTTTTGCTTCTCCTCTGTTTCCTTTGAGATTTTTAAAAATATATTCATGAGTAAGACTAGTCTGTTAATTTTATTTTTTGAAATATCCTTGTCTGGTTTTAGAATTATGTTGGCATCATGGCATAGCCTAGGAAATAATTCTTTCTCAACTGTAAAATTTGTATTTGTTTATAATATTCATTTCACTTTTGTTTTGTAGAAAGATTTTAAATGCTTCCATTTTTAATAGTTATAAATAATACTACTTACAATTTTTATTTATTATTGAGTCAGTTCTGGTGGAGTTACATTTTTCTAAGAATTTATTCAAATTATCAAAATTGGCATACAGACATTGAGGGAATTCTCTTTTTCTATTTATAATCTTTGTCTATCTGTGTTTATTGCTTCCTTTTCATCATAATATAGTTTATTTGGTTTTCTTTCTCCTCTTGGCAAGTCATATAAGAATTTGACAGGTTATTTTTTTTCCTCCAGAAGTGGATATGCACATGGATTTTTCTCTATTGTATCTTTACTTTTTTATTTTATGAATTTACTGTCTTATCTCTTTCTACTTTTTTGCATTTATTCTGTTCTGTTTCTTACTGTGGATACACAGTTCACTATTTTCGAGGCTTTACTTTTTCTCCAATACAAGTAAGGCTGTGAAGTTCACCAAGAGAAACAGGTAATGCTTTGTTGTCATCTAATTGGAAACACATTTAATTCTGCTGTGATCTCCTCTTTTATCCATGAGTTTACATCTCAGTGAGTGATTACGAAGGGAACATACCCAGGCCATCACCACCCGACCAGAGATGGGGAACATTAAGAGCCACTAAGGCCATTCACCTGCCGTCACAGATGTAACTCCCCTGCAGGTGACAATTACCTGACTGCCAATACCGTAGATTCTGCCGTCGTAACCACTTTTGAGCTTTGTGGGAATAGAATGATGCAGCCTATATTTCTGTGCAGCAAGGTTTTTACGCATCGTTATATATGTGAGACTCACCTTTCTGGTGGATGTGACGATAGTTTATATGTTTTCATGCTGCATCTTTTTCTCTTGTTTGTATAAACCACAAAGGCTTTTCTTTTTTTTTTCCATTCTATGGTCAATTAACATTTGGATATTTGGATTCTTTACACATATGTTGGTACACATACGAGGTCAGACAATTAAGTTCACGAACTCATCCCAGAAAAAGTGCTGCATATGCTGTCACCAGGCAGCCCAGGGGAGTACTCTGAAGGTGACAGAGCTATAGAGGGAAGTGCATGAAGTGGGTATCTGTACAATACTTAGTTTTTCAATTCATAAACATGATACACCATTGCCGTGCTGGTGAACGGCCCAAAGGCTGGTAAATAGCTTCTCTGAGGAAGAATACATGTCTTGACCTGTTTGCTAATCACTGTGGTGTAAGTGCCAGTACCGTGGCCAATTTCAAGCTACCAATGTGAACAGAGACTTGGGAAGAAATAGCAACAGCTGGCTTTAAAAAAAAAAACTCAAAATATTAACAGGGTGCAGATTTTTTGAACCGGGTTGAGTCAGGGCTGGAAGTGTGCCCACCTCTCCATCAGTGCTCACCGCACACCCCTCCTCGCCCTCCCCCGGCTTGATTTCCAGCGACTTTTACCTTCCTCCCCGCACCTGTACGTCCACATCGGTTAGTCCCAGTTTATCAGGGAGTACATTGGTACTTGTTTTTCCATTCTTTACACACTTCACTTAGAATAATGGCCTCCAGCTCCTTCCAAAGGAGGAAGGAGCAAAAGGCATTTATTCATGTTTTTTACCCCTGACTAGTACTCCATGGTACACACACACCACATTTGTTGATCTACTCATGAATTGATGGGCACTCGCGTTGATCCCACATCTTGGCAACTGTGAATTATGCTATAATAAACATTTGAATGAAGGTGTCTTCTTGGCAAAATGACTTTTTTTCCTGCATAGACCCCCAGTGGTGGGATTGCTGGATCGCATGGTAGGTCTACCTTTGCTATGGTTTTTTGAGAGTCTCCCTCCTGTTTTCCACAGGAGCTGTGCTAATTGTGTCAACCCACAGTGCCTCGGGGTTGCTTTTCTCTCAGCATCCACAAGAGCATCTGTTGTTTTAGACCTTTTTTTTCTTTGCAGTTTTTGGCCGGAGCTGGGTTTGAACCCACCACCCTCCGGCATGTGGGGCCGGCGCCCTACTCAGTTGAGCCACAGGTGCCACCCGTTTTAGACTTTTTAATAAAAGCCATTCTAACAGGAGTAAGGTGATAACCGATTGTAGTTTTAATTTGCAATTTTCTGATGAGTAGCAATGTTAAACATTTTTGCATATGCTTATTGGTGATTTTTCTATCTTCTTTTTCTTTTCTTTCTTTCTTTTTTTTTTTTTTTTTGAGGCAGAGTCTCACTTTGTCACCCTGGGTAGAGTGCCATGGCGTCACAGCTCGCAGCAACCTCCAGCTCTTGGGCTTAAGCTATTCTCTTGCCTCAGCCTCCCAAGAAGCTAGGATTGCAGGTGCTCGCCACAACGCCTGGCTATTTTTTTTGTTGTTGCAGTTGTCGTTGTTGTTTGGCAGGCCCAGGCTGGATTTGAACCCGCCAGTTCTGGTGTATGTGCAGGCCCCTTAGCCGCTTGAGCTACAGGCGCCGAGCCTTTTCTATCTTCTTTTGAAAATTTTATGTTCATTTCTTTTGCCCACCTTTTAATGAGATTGTTAATTTTTTTCTTGAAGATTTGAGTTCCTTGCAGACTCTGGTGATGAGCCCTTTATTGGAAGTGTCAGCGGGTGACATTTTCTCCCATTCTGTAGTTCGTCCGTGTGCTCTGTTGATTATTTCCTTAGCTGTGCAGAAGCTTCTTAATTTCATCAAGTCTCATTTATTCCTTTTTGGTGCTGCTATAATTGCCATTGAGATCCTCATCATAAATTCTTTGGCTTTGTGGGAAATTATGAACACACAATGAATACAGCCCTTCATTTACTCAGGCCTTTAATCTCTCTCAGTAACTTCTCGTCCTTTCCTGTGTAGAGAGCTGCGTGTCTGTCTGAGATTTTGGATGTTCCTGCAAATGTTACTTCAAGAGGCCTTTCAAATTTTCTTTTCTAATTTGTATGACATATATATGAGATCACCAAGTATGGAAAGTTAGACAAATATGCAATAAATTATCCATAAATATTACATCGCAACATTATAACACAGGAGAAAGGAATATTATCTTTATTTCCAGATTTTAGGACCATCTCAAAGAAACATAATGCATTTTTTATATATTGAGTAGTTTCTAAAATCTTGCCAAAGCCACTCATTAATTCTGACAGTTTATTTGTATTTTCTTTCAGAGTCTTTCTGCATATAATCATCTTCAAATAATGATGGTGGCCTTATTTCTTGCTTTCTAACTATTCTATGTTCATTTTCTTTCTTTCCTTTTTTTCCCCTCTGGTTAAAACTTCAGGCAAAGTGGTTATAATAGGCACTCCTATCTCCTTCCAGATCTCAAGGGGAAAGTTTTGGTGAGTATGGTGTTTTGAAGGTTTTTGTTTTTTTTTTCCAAATATCTTTTACATGTTAAGTAATTAGCATTCTTCTATTTCTAGTCTTCTAAAATTTTTGTATTACTCTTGGTTTGGATTTTATAATTTCTGCTCTACTGACTGTATCATGTAGTTTTTCTCTTTTATTCAGGTTTTGAAGTATATTACAAGGAATGATTTTCAAATATTAAATCCTCCTAAAACTCCTGGTGGGGCACCAACGTGGCCGAGACTCACCTCCGTGCACTGCTGAGTTCACCTGGCCATTCTTTTGGTCTGCACGTCATGTTTATGTTAATGAAGGAAATTGCCCTGAAATTGTCTTTTCTTTGAAAGTGTTTTTAAAGTCAGGTTTTGGCATTAAAGTCATGCTGGATTCATGAAATACATTGGGAAGTAGCTGTCATTTTTTTGTTTTCGGCAGGCCTTACCAAGATGGCCTTAGTATGCCTTCTTTTTATTCATTCTTCCTGCGTCCTAATATCTTTTGCCAACTCTGAAAAACTTTCAGCTTCGTTGCCTTCAAATATTGTACCTGTCTCATAATCTGTTCCCTCTGCTTTTGGTGCTATGGTGGATCTTTCCACAGTGTCCCATAAACATAGTCTACTTGATATTTTTTCATGTTTTTCTCAATGTAATGGATAGATATTCTAATGCAGCGGTTCTCAACCTGTGGGTCATGACCCCTTTTTAACAATGAAAATACATTGCGGCATTAGGAAGGTTGAGAACCACTGTGTGTGCCTTCTGTGTTATTAATTTTCTCTTAAGCTACATCTAAACTGCTGATAATATCTTTTGAGCTCTTCATTTTCCTTTTTTGCAGTTTTAGGATTTTAATTTTAGTCTCTTTCATAATTTCATGTTCTCCGATGACATCATTTTGCATTTTAATTTATTGAGCACATCAGAAAGAGTTATTTTAATCCTTGCTGTGACGCATCCAATAACTGAATTTCTCACGAGTCTATTTTCATGACTACGTTTTCTTTGGTTTTGTTTGTTTGTTTTACTTGGTAGACAACGTCTGTCTCTCTGTATTGAACACTGACCCTTGTACGTGGAATGTGAGTGTGGTGGAGTCCACCTGCACCTCAGGAGGGTTATCATTCCCCAGAGGCAACACTTTTCAGTTTGACAGGCAATCTCCAAGAGCAAGGTGATTGAAGGTCTCCTTGAGCCTTTGTAAGGCTGTTCTTTACATGTTTACCCCTAACCACAGAGCATGGAGTATTGGGGTTCTCCACTAAAATCCTGGATTTTCAATAGGTGCCTCATTTTTGACAAGCCATGAACTTTGACTTTTGTCCCCAAAGTTCCATGAGTCTTTAAAATCAGGGGTCTGGCTTTTAGCCATACCTAAGAGAATATTAGAAGAGAAAAGCCATCATCAATTGTCAGACTCTGCTCCTCTGTTTCTGTCCAGAAATCATCTCTAGAATTTTAGCCATCCACATCCTGGCAACCTTGATAGTTCGTTCCCTGATATTTTCAAATAGACTGTCTATGTTCCCCCGTGTTTACCTGTGTTACCAGTGGACGGGATGGTGGGAGACCAATTAGTCCACCACAAATGAAAATGAAAATGTTTTCTAATATTAAAGGTACAACTTAATGTGATAAAGCTACACAGTCATCCAGCCGTCACTCCTCTGTAATCCCAGCACTCAGGAAGGCCCAGGCAGGCAGATTGCTCGAGCTCGTGAGCTCAAGACCAGCAACATGGAGACCCTGTCTCTACCAAAATTAAAAAACTGAGGCAAGAGGATCTCTTGAGCCCAAGAGTTTGAGGTTACCGTGATCTATGACACCACAGCACTCTACCAAGGGCAAAAAGTGAGACTCTGTCTGAAAAAAAAAAAAAAAAAAAAAAACACCCCTCCTATCAAAATATCAGAGCGGTCCCCTGCCCAAATACCTCCCTTGTGTACCTTGCAATCAGCCCTAACCACTCAATTCCAGCCTCTGGCAGCCACCAACCTGCTGGCAGCTGCAGAGTTTTGCTTTTTCTGCATTTGCACTTGATTCTAGTCTGTGGCTTATACTTGCTGATGTTTATCGATTTTTCTTGTTTTTTTGTTTTTTTTTTTACAAAGAATAAATGGTCAAATATATTTGCCAACTTCGCACTTTTCCGCTGTCTATATCCCTTGTCTCTGCTTGTATCTTTGTTGTTTCATACGTTCCTGCTTTTGCCACATTGTTTTTCTGTGGTTTTCTCTGTGTTTTAATTAAAAGTTGCGATACACGGTTAGCTAAAAGCAAACAGGACCACGGCAGGTGCCCATCAGTATCTTTCCCCCGGCGGTCCCTGCCCACGCGGCCGCTGGGCTTCGCCAGGTGACTTGCTTTGACTCACGAGCAAAAGGCAAATGGGACACAGTATTAAAAGTGCTTCCATAAGGAGCTTTGCTTTCTCCTGCCGCACCAGGAACCCTGAGAGCGTTGTAAAAATAAGCCCAGGCTGACCTGCTGCAGAAAGGCCACGTGCTGAAGTAATGTGACCCAGCCAGCAGCCTGCCAACCACCAGGGCTTTAAATAAGACGATTTCAGATCAGCTGACCAGACACTGAAGGACCCTGGCGGGCACCAGCCTCACCCACCCAGATCAGAGGACTGGCCCAGCCCCACCCCCGAGCTCGGCACCACGAGGGTTTTGAGCAACTAAATATCAGGGGTATTTTATTGTGCACCTGAAGCTAGCAAACGTAACTGTTATGTTTATAATATCATTTCTGTCTTTAGATAATAAAGTAATTTCCGGTCATGAATTTTTCTCTGAGGATGATTCTGGCTGAACACCATGAGTCTGGGTACACCGTGTTCAACACAGTCTGAAATTAGAATGTTGTTTTCTTTCCTTGTTTTCCTTTTGTTTCTAATGGTGACTTAAGAGAATATTTACATTCCACCTTGCTAAATTACCTTAGAATTTTCTAGCTTCATGGTATCTTCATTTGCAAAAGTAACCTGAATAATTTATGCTTTTTGTAATAGATTGCTGTTTCCTTTATGGCTTGAACGTTCATCACACTTTATAAATGCTTGAACAGCTCCAGAGAAGACATATACTCTCTGTAGCAGTCATATCTCCGTGTCTTTTCAACAACTTTGTCCGAACATACACTTCACGGGGACAGGAGACTGTTTTGCGCTGCTGTGCCCCAGCACACCTGGCACACAGCAGGTACTCAATCCATACTTATTTGTTGAGTGAACAAATTCTTCTAATTAATAATGCCAGCTGAATCCCATATTTGACTCCTTATTTGTTTTTTTTCCCACATCAGCACTTTTAATGTCGTATACATCAAATCACAGTAAAAAGACAACCATAAAAAAGATGCGGCCCCTCTGTTTTCACCAACAGCCCAATGTATTACAGTAAACCAAGTTTATACTCCACCGTCAGGTGTGGTTCTCCCATTATTTCACTTTGTGATGAATCCCTAAGAATATCCTCAAATCCAATAGTCTCATCGTTACCTCTCGAAATATCCAGTGAAAGGTTTGAGCTGGAAAGACTTGGAAGATGCTGAACCTGCTGCGCTGCCTTGAATCCCATCTGTAGTTTCAGTGGAGCAAACAGACCTTGGATGTTTCTCAGTGTGGAAAAATTCATTTTATCTTGGTTGAGCTGGAAATTTTTTTCTGATAATTCAAGAGGATGACTAGGCAAAAGTTCATTGTTCACACAAGAAAAACCTTTCCGAAGAAGATGATGACTTTCAAAGGGTCCACTTGCTGAAAGTTCAGTAACTGGAATACTGTCCTTCAGCTGTGATCCAAGTCCTCTGGCATTCATCTTCACGGACCCTGCGAACAGTCTCTCAGCCCTGTTACCTACAGTCGACCCCGCCGCTCACTTCTTGAGTCTTTATTTGTAATTTGCTATGACAATTGATCTTACTAAATGCTGAGATGGGTGTGTTAATGATTTTACTACCATCATGCCACTGCCAGAGTCTCCAAGTATGTTCTAACACTCTTAACTATTTCTGTGTCATGATTGGTTAGTCTGAAGGTTTTCTATATCTGTGGATCTAGCTTTTATCTCTATGAAACATGAGCTTTGTTTTGTGACGTGCTTTGTCATGAATTCTTCTCTGTCTGTTATTAACATTGGGATTTCTGTAAATCTTTTACCCAATCTGTTTTTGCCCCTCGATGGCAGAGATGGGCAGGTGTCCACCAATATCCATTATCTTTTCATCCTTGGTGACACCAATAATGAACCATCCTTATTTAAAGCATCCATGTCTCCAGCTAAAAAGTCCCAGGGAGCAGGGAGACTCACATGACTGAGTTCTGGCCAACGATGTGGGGCCGTTAAGTGGGCCGTGAGGAAAGGGTCACACCTCGGGAGTGTCACCTTCTTTCCTCTGCTGCCCACAGCTCCCACGGTCCTCGCAGATGCTGAGCTCCTCCCAGAGTCAAGGTCAGTGACCGCAGAGCAGAGACAGAGAAACAGAGCTCGTCTCTAGTGGCCACACCATCCCTAGGGGGCCAACATCTGAACTGACGTTACAGGACAAAACCTACCTTTATGTGTTGAACCCAACACCAGGTGTCTGTGGCAGCATCCAGACCCATTCCCAAATCCAGCTGGTCAAGATGTCAGTGGTCTTGACCTTGGGCAGAGAACTGGGTACACTTGCCTCCAACCTTCCCAGCCCTCATCATGTTCATTTGTTTTATCTGTGTGTGTGTGTGATATATATGATATGTGCAAATTATATACATAGAGATAGTATAATTCACAGGATGTTTTCTTTCCTTGAGAATTTTCAGAAATGTTTCTGCATTTAGATAATTCCAATGCTCAAAATAACCCCGTTATGCCATAACTTTATCGTCACTGAGTTCCTCATTTGTTACATCTATTGCTTAAATGTCATCATATCTCCAAATGATACCTAAGAAAGGTTGTGTAAAGATTCTGTGACTACACACGCACATGTGTGCAACCCTTCACCTGCTGCCTTCACACGTGAAAGGATCAACCAGTCGGATCTGGTCAGCCCCACTTAGGTACCAAATTATTCCATTATAAAGATTTTATCTTAAAACGTTGGTGGAACTGGAGCACACGTTTTCTCCCCCTTCCTCTTTCCTTTTCTGCAAACAAAGCTGAGTGAATAGGTCACAAAACAGACTCGTACGAAGAACTGTCAGGCTCCAGGCCCAGGCAGAGCTCTCCGTACAGTGCCTTGTGGGTCTCCTCCCTCCTGCAGGACTCTCTGGGTGGAAGATTAGAACAGAGGCAGGCAAACCCAGCACCTCAGTAACCAACAGGCCCCCACAGTATGCGCTCGGCAGCTGGCACCCAGGTACAGTGACCTCACAGTGTGCCCAGGGGTCTTGTTTCAAAGACAGGACAGACCTCTCTACAGTAACCTTGGGCTCAGGGAGAGTGTTTCACAGCCAGGAGATACTGAGACCTCAGAAATCATGGATTCCTGATTTATCTCTCAGCTCTACTGACAGTCTCCCCTGTCTGTTGAGGTGAGGGGTAGGAATGTTTGCAAAAGGAAAGTAGAAAAAAAAGAAAGGACCACTTGAGATGCAGTTGAAGTCGTGAGGGCTCACGAGAGAGAGAACCATGGAAGGGCACACACCCCTGTGGGACCCTGCGCAGAGCAGGGCCAACGGCAGGACCTGGGGGCTCCTGGACCTCAGCTCCTCACCATACAAGCCCATCGACACACTGAGGAAGTTTCTGGCAGAGACGGCCTCTTTGCTCTTTGGCACTAAATATGCCTGAGAAGAACTCTGACAGGGGTTTTGTTCATTGTGACATATCTTCTCTCTGCTACCAGATATCTGCAAGATTTTCTTATCCTTATAATTTAAAATTTCCAGTGGCTATGTCTCACTTTGAACTGGGTATGATAAGCCTTTTCCACCTGATGGATGAGCTGTTTCTTCAGGGGAGAAAATTCATCGCCTATGTCTTCCATTTTTGCTTCCATTTTGTGTCTTCGGGATTTCTAACCAGACACCCAGGGCCCATGTGCAGCTCCCCATCCTCCAGCCACCACTTGGTATTTTCCTTCCCACACACGTGGGAACAGCCGCCGCCCAGGGGGCCGTCCGCGGCATCTGTACCTTGTATTAAGGTGTCCGCCATCATTGTTGTCAGAGAAATTGGGCACGTTGTCTGTCATAGACGTTTTCTGATGCCATAACAAAATACCACAAAATAAATGATATATAAATAATGGAGGGTTCTTTGAATCATGGTTCTGAAGGATGGGAGGTCCAAGAGCACAGCACTAGCATCTGGCTGGGTCATTCCAAGGCAAGAGGCAGGAGGGACAGAGAGAAAACAGGGCCTGACTCAGCCCCTTGTCAGGAGCCTGCTCCTGGGATAACCAGCCCCTTAGCCCATCACAAGGGCAGAGCCCTCGTGACCTAAGCACTTCTTGAAATTTCCACTATTCAACACATTGTGACGGCAATTAAATCTCAACATGAGCTTTGCAGAAGACGTTCAAACCACAGCATTCCCCAGGATTAATTGGCTTGTCCAGGCAGAGTCAAGATGCTCAAAGGAAAGACCATATTCTCTCAAGACAGACAGGGTTGCTATCATCCCCCATTCCCACTGGGCCCCCACCCACTCCTGAACCAACCCAAACACAAAGCACCACATCACTTCTTGGTCCTATGGTGCCTGCAAGGGTCTGCTGTAAATGTCCTGACCTCTTCTGCTGGGGGACCTCCCACAGGGAGGGGCCGCAGACACGCTTAGGATGAGCTGGGGGGCCGGGACCCAAGACAACTCTGTTGGTTGGATATGTTGTCCAGGCACGTCCAAGGGCCTCCAGCTCCAACCACAGTGTATATTCCCAAATGTCTTACCAGGCACGGACCGCGCCCACTGGGGCAAAAACAGAACATCATGCCGGTGATCATAGACTCAGCCTGTTTTTCTTTCCTGGGCAGAAGCCTGTCCACACTTCAGTGCTTTTACAGCCTTTATTAAGAGAAGCGAGAACTCAGTCTATTTGATTTATAATTGAAAATCATAAACTATAGCATTCACCTGCTGTTCCCATGCACTGGTGAAGTGATACAAGGCTATTTCATCACTCAGACTCATAATTGGCATGAGCTGACATCAGTATGCACTGCGGCGTTCCCAGAGGCCCACTAACAAGTTGATACAACTGCACAGGCTGAGAGCAGAAATTTAGTAAAAATACTATTTCATGCTTATTTATTCCCTCACTCCTGCTTCACGAAGAGTCACCAGGATGCACAAGGGTACTTTATTAGTAGGGCTGGAGGGAAAGCAGGGCTGAGTCCAGCGGGACATGTCCCAACAGAGATTCTCTGCCTGAACAAATGTTAGCCAAGCTCTGGCGCCCTCTCCCAGGCCCATCTGTGCACATCATTACAGAATCCAAGGTTAGCAAGAGCCCTGCTGAGTCATTTTAGCAGAAACGTCCCACCTTCAGCACCCAGGTGAGGACTGGCCACTCAGGCCTGTCCTCAGCAAGCTCCTGCTAGGTGGGGTTAGCCAGAATCCCCCTCAGCCCTGGGGCTCCCTCCTGGTCATTTCCCTCTCCTGACCCCCACCCTGCTCCCCGGCTGCAAATTCCCACTTACCCACTCTGTCTTCAGGACTGAGCCTGCTCTCTCTCCAGAACTACAAAGTCCCATTGCAGTGGTCTCTGCACCCATCTCGATATTCCAAATCAAGTCCACCTCACCGCACTCTACCCAGTGTAACTGAGTAACTTTTCTTTAGTGCCGACCGGGAGCCCTTCCCCGTGCTGGGACAGGGACAGACAGCCCTACCCTCGCCGTGCTTTTTCTCTGCCTAGAACAGATGGAGACAGTGCCCGCACACCACCATCCCTAAGCCTGATGGAACCCACTAAGCCTTATAAAGCCAGAGAGGACAGTGTCCCAACACCGGGGCTCTCTCCTTTGGGCTCTGAGGACAGCGCCGGCTCCTGCAGTCTATTCTTTCCCTGAGCACCATTCCTCTCACTCACCCACAGCCTTGTGTGGCCCAGGCCCTGGGACACAGAGGTGACTCGGACACAGACCCTGCCCTCCCTTCAGGGTTCCCAGTCAGGGTGTGAAGGAGGTCGGGCAGATAAGTCAGGGGACGGAGAAAATTGAAAACGTAGTTCAGACAAGGAGCCCCAGCAGGAGATGTGGGCAGATCACGTTTGTCCTATTTCTGCAGAGTCCCCAATAAGAATGTTGTCAGCATTATCAGCTGCCAAAGCCCAGTCAAGATGCCTCTATGCAGCTCAGCATGGCTCTCAGAATTTGGGACACAGCAAGGTACAGTGAGTTACAGGGAAGCCTCTGGCCCTGTTGGGTAAAGAGGAAGGTGCCCTCCCTGCCTAGGGTGGTGTCCGCACTTGGCAGGGAAGTCACAAATGTTCATTCATGCCACAAGAATACAGTGGGATCTTTTGAACAAAGATGAGTAAAATGATCAATGGGAACAAGTATTTTGTATACCTATAAGCTAGAAGACATTGCATCATTTTTAAATTTTTATTTTAAAAATTGACATGCAGCAAATTGACCATTTTGGTGTACGGCTCTATGAGATTTAACATGTAACACGTGCGAGGATTTGTGTGACCACATCATAACCGAGGCAGAGAACAGGCTCGTCACCCCCAGGACCCCCTCCCGAACTGCCCCTTCACAGACATCACGCACACACCCACCCGGCCCCTGGCGACCACCAAGCTGCTCTTGGTCGTTCTAGTGTCACCTTCCCAGAGAGGACATGAGTGGAGTCGTAGGCGAGGCTGACTTCTTTCCCGATGCAGAACCCTCTGAAATGCATCCACGCTGTGGCTCGTATTGATAGTCACACATTGCTCATTGCCACACACTGTCCCCTCCCCTGAGCGTACTGCAGCTCCCTCACCCGCCAGCTAAAGGACCCCGGGTTCTTTCCACATTTCACAATTATAAGGAAAGCTGCCGAAGCATTCCCAGTGGAGCTCTCAGCTCCCTACGGCAAACACCTGGGATAGGACTGCTAGGTCATGTGGTAGGTGGAGGTTCAACTTCATAAGAAACTGCCAAACCGCTTCCCAGAGGAGCTGTGTGTATAGTAGAGCTGTGTTTCTCATCTGCAATGTGTGTGCGTTCCAGTCCCTTCCCACCCTCTCCAGCACTGGGCCTCGTCAGATTGTTAATGCCGGCGTTTATAGCAGGTGTGGGTTTAATCCGCCCTCCCCGGGGGCTGGTAAGGCCGGGTATCTCTTCCTGCACTGTTTACCTTCTAGGTATCTTCCTCGGTGGAGCGTCTGTTCAGATCTTAGGCTCACTTTTCTCTCCATTGGATTGTTTCTAGTTGTGGAGTTTGAACGATGTTTATTATATTCTGAATAGAGATCTTTTATCAAATATCTGATTTGAAAGGACTTTCTCCTAGTCTGTAGCTTTTTATACTTTTAACAAGGCCTGTCACAGAGCAAAGCTTTTTAGTTTTGAGGAAGTTTTATTTATCTTTCTTTTTTTCTTTTATGAGTCATTCCTTTGGAATTCTTTGCCTAACAGGTCACAAATACTAACTCCTATTTCTCCTTACTAAAAATTTTATCTTTGAACTTCCACATTTAGATCGATGACACTTTGTGAGTTGACTTCGTGAGGTGCAAAGTTTAAATCTAGACTTTTTGAACATAAATTCCCAATTGTTTCAGTGTGATTTATTGAAAAGAGAACCCTTTCCCCAGTGCACCGCTGTGAATAGTCAGTCGGATATACCTATGTGGGTCCGTTTCTGTACTTTCCATCCAGCTTCTTTGATTCTAACATATATCCTTTTGCCATATCACGTCTTGATTACTGTAGCTTTATAAAATCAGGAAGTTAGGTCCCTGATCAATTTTGTTCCTCTAAACCAGGGATTCCCAACCTGTGGGTCATGGCCCCTGTGGGGGTCAAACAACCCTTTCACAGGGGTCACCTAAATACATCCTGCATATCAGATATATACATTATGATTCATAACAGTAGCAAAATTACAGTTATGAAGCAACAACGAAAATAATTTTATGGTTGGGGGTCACCACAGCATGAGGAACTGTATTAAAGGGTCGCGGCATTAGGAAGGTTGAGAACCACTGCTCTAAACCGATACTTCTCTTTTAAAGTTATGTTGACTACTTCCTTTGGTTTTTCATATATATTTTTAATTAGTTTATGTCTCAAAAAACAGCTGGAATTTTTGTTGACATTGCATTAAACCTATAGGTTCATTTGGGAGGAATTTGTATATTAGCTATATTTGAGTCTTCCTATCCACGAACATGGATTATTATTTCCTAATTTATATAGCTCTTTCTTGTTTTCTTATATATACTTTTCTTTCTTGTTTTCTTATATATACGTTTGCTGTTTCAATATACTAATTCTGTATGTGTTTGTTAGAATTATAGCCCAGTATTTATTTGGTATGACACTATTTTAAATAGTATTATTTCCACTAATTTTAGCCTCCAATGGTTCATTGCTAGTATATAGAAATATCACTAATTTTTGTGTTCACCTTGTATCCAGCATCCTTGCTAAATTTACCTAGTTAGCAACTGCTTAAACGATTCCTTGAGATTTTTTCGTGTATACAATCACAACAATTTGAATAGTAAAAATTTATTTCTTCCTTCCTTGTTCTGTATTTTTCTTGATTTAATGCACTGCCTATCTTCAAAGTGATGTTGAGTGCGAGTGGCGAAAATGTGCAACCTTGTCTTGTTCCTGATGTCAGGAAGACAGACTGAGATGTTCACCGTAAGTATGTTTCCTATAAGGTTTTAGAGGATGCCCTTTATGGGGCTAAGAAAATTTCTGACTCACCCTAATTTCCTAACAGTGTTTCCCATGAATGGCGTTGAGTGTCTTCAAGTGGTTTTTTGCAAAAAATATCTTATTTTATATGGCTTTTGTTTCTGATCTTTTGATATGGTGAGTTACATTGGTTGATTTTTCCCCCAAATGTTAAGGGGTACAGATGTTCTTGATACATGGCTGATTATCGTCCTATCCCTGAATAGTGTTCATGGTACCTGTCAGGTGGGTTTTGCCGGCCCTGCTTGTTCCCTTGCTGGACTTCCTATGACTTTCCTTCCCTCTGTGCACTTGTGTGCCCATGGGTTAGTTCGACTTATTAGAGAGTACATGTGGTGTTCGTTTTTCCGTTCTTGAGATACTTTGTTTAGAATAATGGCATCCAGTTCCTCCTAAATTGCTGAAGAAGGCGTTAATTCATCCTTTTAATGATAAATAAATGGTGTACAAACTCCACATCTTGTTAATCCTCTCATGAATTGATGGACAGTTGAGTCGGCTCCATGTCTTGGTGATTGCAAATTGTGCTGCAATAAACATTCAAGTGCAGGTATCTTTTTGGTAAAATGACTTCTTTTCCTTTGGGTCAATACCCAGTAGTGCGATTAATGAATCCAATAGTAGGTTTACTTTTAGTTGTTTGTGAAAGCTCCATACTGTTTTCCAGAGGGATTGTACTAACGTGCAGGTCCACCTTCTCTCTGCGTCTACACCAGCATCTATTGTTTTTGGACTTTTTCATGTTCTTGGACTTCATTTGCTAAATTTTTTTGCATTACTTTTTGGGAAAGATATTGATCTTCAGTAGTATCCTTCCCTGGTCCTCTCTTTCTCCAGTTTTGCTGTCAAGGCAGTTTGGTCTCATAAAATGACCATGTGCACCTGAAGAGAACGAACCTTCTCCGGTTATTGGTTGTCACTTGTATCTGCTCAGCTGCTGGGATGAGGTGCTGTTCTCTCTTCTAGATCATTGGAGGTTTTCTATTTGTTCCCTGAACTACTGAAAAAGAAGTGCTGAGTTCTCCAAATATAATCGCCAATCTGTCCATTTCTTCTTTCAGTTAACTCTGTTTTCATTTATTTTGAAGTTGTATTTTTAGATGCAAGCTGACTTAGGGTTGTGATATATTCTTCGTAGACTGACATGCCCCCCCTTATCCCTCTGTTCTGCAGTGTAGGTCTCCTGCGTTAATACAGCCACGCCAGGTTTCCTTTCATTAGAGTGTATATGATATATCTTAACCTATTGTTTTACTTTTAACTTGCCCATATCACTGTACTCAAAGTGAGCTTTTTAAAGAGCATGTCATTGTGCTTTTCTAAATCAGTTTTGTTAATCTTTTAAAATATAATTTATTAATTAGATTTTTTCTAATTCATCTATTTTACAGTCTTATTATGTTTCAAATACCATAAAATTTATTCATTTAAGTATGCATTTTCTTGGTTTTCAGTATATTCGCAGACTTACGGAACCATCACCACCATCTAATTTTAGAATCTTTTCCACCCCTCAGGAAGAAACTCCTTCCGCACTATCCATCAGGTGCTTTCTCCCCAACCCAGCCCCAGGCAACCATTCATTTACTTTCTGTCTCTATAAATTGCCTTCTCTAGATAGTTCACATAAATGTAATCATACCATTTTGTCTTTTATGATTTACTTCCAATTTCTGTCTTTTAATAGCCACACATATTTAAACTATTTGCATTCTATTTTGTTTTCTATTTCCCACTTCTGATTGGATTAAGTTTATTTTTGGTCTATCATTTTATTTTAGCTACTGAGTCTTTTACTGTGTCTTTTATGTGTATTTATTTTAGTGAATGCCCTAGAATTATGATGTACACACTCAGTGTTTCGTAGTTGAATTAATATTTTGCCACTTCACATATAGGATAGAAACCTTAGCATCATACAGTTCCTTTATCATTTAAGTTGTAGCATCCTTATCTAGTTATAATCACTGACAATTCCATCAAACAATGTTGCAATTTTTCTTACCATGGTCATACTTATTTTAAGGCATTTAAGAGAAGAATAGTCTATTATATTTAACTGCGTATTCACCATTTCCTTCGCTCTGCCTCCATTCCCGTTTCCGTCTGGCATAATTTTCCTTACCTCTGAAAAGCTTCCTTCAACATTTCTATTAGAGAGGGACCACTGGCAACAATTTTTTTTAAGTTTTCATCTTTACTCCTGAAAGAAATTGTTTTGCTGAATATAGAATTCTAGGTCAATCGCTCTTTCTCTAGTACTTTGAGACTGTAGGATCAGCTCCCTGGCCTTCCTGATCTCCTGGGAGATTTCTGGGGTGGTCTGAGCCCTGCCTCCTCACATGCCAGCCAGGATCTTTCATGGATACCTTTTATCTTTTCTTTACTTCCCGGCAGTTTCATTATTCTTCCTCTGGTGAAAGATTCCTTAGATTTTGGGGCCCTTGAACGCATAGGTTTGTCTCTCTCCCAATTTGAGAAGTTTTAAGCTAATATTTTTTCAAATTTCTTGTTCATCATGTTCTTTCTTCTCTCATCCGGGACTCTGGCGACATAACTATCAGCCTTGTGTAATTTTCTCAGGGGGCCCTTGGATTCCATTCCCTTTTTTTCAATATTTCTTCTTCCTGTTGGTTAGAATGGATCATTTCCATTGACTTATCCTCCAATTTACTCTTCCTCTTATCATTTCTAATTTGCTATTGGGCCCACTTGCAAATAGGTTAAGATTCTATCATTATGTTCTTCTGTTCTAAAACTCCCACTTGGCTCTTCTTTAAATATTATATTCATTGCTGAGAATTCCTGTCCCTCTGTTTATTTCCAGAGTTTTGCCCTTACTTCTTAGAGCATGGCTTTCATGGATACTTTAAAGTGTTTTTAAAATAATTGCAACATCTGCATCCTATTGCTGTAAGTGTCTGTTGATTTTTACTTACAAGTTTTCTTTATATGGTTCTTAGTATACCAATTAATTTTGAATTATATCTTGGACATTTTAAATATTATATTAGGAGACTCTCTGAGTCTTGTTTAAATCCTATGGATAATGATGATGGTTTTGTTTAGTAGATAGTCAATCGGTTATGTTTAGAGCAAAATTCTGAACCTCCTTGTGCCGGGCGTGGTCTCGGGGTCAGCTCAGTTCTCAAAGCGTTTGCAGTGCTATTGAGCTCTGTCCAGTGTGAACCACCTGGGACCTGGGCAATCATCCCTCAAGGCCTCTGTTGTGCTATTTAAGGCCAGATCCATACCTACACAGCCTGAAGGTGAACCCACGAGCTCAGACACCATTTTACAGGATAGCTCCGGGATTTCCTGCCTCTTCACGATTTCCCCCAACAGATTTGGGTTGTCTGGAGCTTTCTTCTGCAGCCTGTGAGCCAGAAACCTGCCACGCTTCTGCTCTGCCATTTATTTTCCAAGACAACATTGTGTCTGGGTCAAACAACAGGAAGAGAGAAGGAAAAGAGCAGCAGGAATTCACTCCATTGATCTGAGAACCACCTCTGGCCAGAGGGAGGAGTTGCCCTCCACTTCTGTTGTGCTCTAGAGAGACTGTCCAGAGGGCTACGGCGAGAGAAAATGGATAGAAAGGAACATAACGAAGCAGCGGGTTTCTCCCTCATCTCTCAAACTCTGGAGTACACGTCCCATTCCTCAGGACAGAAATCAAAGGTTCTTCTGGAGGTACTTTTTCTCTGTAACTGGTGTTTACTTCTATATTTCACGCCGCCTTCAAGGGCAGTCTGCACGATATCTGAGGAAAATGAAATGGACCCTGGCCGCTGCCGTGGTGCTCCTTCAGCATTCCATTTTCAGGGTCCTCAGTAGCTGCTCCAGGCATCCTGTAGGGGATTTGTATTCTAATGTGGTTTGAATGATGGTGACCCCTCCAAAATTCACCTTAACACTTAATCCCCAAGCAACAGTACTAAGAAACGAACCTTTAGGAGGTGATGGGTCCCTTCCATGAGGGTGGAGCTCTCATGAATGGGATCGGTGCCCTTATAAAGGAAGCAATTCTATTTGCAGACTCCAACACCACCCCTCAGTCCTGGCCTTTGCAGATCTGGCCCTTTTGTCTGAAACGTCCTTTCCACTTTAGAGACTTGACAAAATGACTCTCCAGTCTAGGCCAGTGTCCACCTCCCCTTTGAAGCCCCCTGTATCTCTGAACTCAACTCCCTGGGCTCTGCCATACACTCACCTGGCCCCTGGCCACTTCTGGTCCCAGTCTCTCCTCCTCTCTGGACAGGAAAGCCCTCATGAAAAAGCCCAGGTTGGTCATCTGTGTGACCTCAGCTCCCAGCACAGGTCTGCCTTGCTGGAATTCTCACTCGTGCCTAGCAAGGGTTCCTGGGGCTTCATAAGTAAAGGGCAAGAGCCAGGATTCCTGAAGTGCTAAGAAAATAAGGGCATGCACTTGTCTCCTGTCTGGAGGTGCCAGCCCAGTGGCTCCCAGCACTCATTTGCCATTCAGCAAGTCTCTGTGGGTCTTCAGGATCTGAGACCCTCTCCTGGGCACATAGTCTGCACCTGATTTCCAGATGGCCTCTAAGAGTGGGGCCAGAGCTCGAAACTGCCTCTCTGGGTCCCTCAGAACTTGTGATAACTATCCCTTTCCCTGAAGCCCTCTGCCTCTGAGTCCCTGCCCGGCTATGCCCAGTCCCTGCTCAGCTCCAAGATACTTCCCTGGGATGGGCAGCCTCCATGGCCCTGGCCATTTCTCTTCTGAGGCTTCATCTTTTATTCATTCAGAGCAGGAATATAAACCCTGCCTGGTGCCAGGTCCAGAGCGTCGCAGAATCCAGGTGCGGAGGGACCGGGCCTGTGCGCTCCTGCACTGTCAACCCATTTGGGCTGGTTCCTGCTGGCGAGGCCTTCCCCTTCTCTACCCCAGGCACTGGGTGTCCAAAGGGAGTGATTATGTGCTCGTGAATTCCAAGCAGGCAGCAAGCTTTGTGCTCCACAAATGGGGTTTTTCTGGGTCAGAGCTCAGAAGGGATAAAGGATTCTGATGCAGTTACAGAGAGAGGTGGTTGGGCTTGGAGGGTCAGACGCCAGCCGGATGCAAGAGCAGAGCCAGGGGTCTGAGCACATCTGCCGGGTGGCTGATAAGAAGGCCGCTCCCAGGGGACCGGGCTGCAGACCAGCCAGCCTCCCACCACTAAGTGGTTTTGTGACCTTGAGCAGGACTCTCTGCCTCCCTGAACACCAGCCCTGGTCTGTAAATGATGGCAGCCTTGCCCCACTGCTCACGGTGTCGGGGGACACACTGACAGCCACGTCCAGGGTCAGCAGCCCTCTCACTGCTACTTTGCTGTGTTTTCAAGGCCCATCAGGCTGCCAGGCCCTGGCCAGCAACACACAGAAAATATCAGCCACCTCCCTCACTGCCCACTGCACACCTGAGAAAACTGAGGCCTGGGCGAGTAAGATTGGGGAGTTTGAGGGAATCTGTGAGCCCAGCTCGGGGCTCTCCCCAAACCAGGCAGGTGGTTCCTCAGGTCCTCAGAAGAAAGGCCTAATTTTGCTTCTTCTGGAAGTTTCTGAGCATTTAACACAAGACCAGGCACTCTGTGTGGTCTTTAAAGGAAGTGCCACTGGCTCTGCTTGCAAAGGCTTTCTCCTGCGCCCTCCTGACTGCCCCCACTTTGTCCTCTGTGCCCTTCACATTGTAATAGAAAAATCATGCATCAGACACTTGTTAAAAATGGCAGGACAGACACTAGTCAAGCCTGCTGCACTGGAAGAGAGAGACTGACTCAACTCTGAATGCACAAGGGCACCAGTCAGCAGGGAGGGCCAGAGGAGGGGTGGTCACTGGGAGGGACGTGGTCAGACATGAGGACAGGGGGCTTGTGCTAAACAGGCCTCCAGGACTCTTGCTGGAGGCAGGCCAAGGTGAGCAGACACCAAGGAAGGGAGAGGGGGGCTGATAACACGTCATGGCGGGCACATGCCCCATAAACCAGCTGAGCAGGGTCTTTGCTGAAACTGGACTAGGCAGGGAAAGGGCCAGGCCTGGTCCAGAGAGGCTCAGGGGACCTGACCAGAGTTGGGTCAGCAGCCACCACGTGCCCCCTCCCTGTCTCTGCAGGACCAGTGACTCCTCCACCTGGAGTCAAGGGCATCCCTGTTGTGTTGGTTATGACGCTACTCAGGCCTTCTGAAAATTCTCTACTATCTTGCTTCCCAGTACACCTTCCTCTCCCAGGACTTGGCTTTGTTCTCTGTAAAATGAAGGGGGAGACTGGATTCCATGACTCCTGGGGCTTCTGTGCTTTGAGCAAATTTGCCCAGCTGGGGGTGTGGCCGTGAGGGGGTGGGGTTATACCTTGCTGGAGTCCTGTATTGGTCCAAATGTGCATGGATCCAGAAAGAGATTTATTATAAGGAATTAGCTCACATGACTATGTAGGCTGAGAAGTCCCACGATCTGCCATCTGCTGGCTGGAGGCCCAGGGAAGCTGGTGGGTAAGTTCCAGTGTGGGGGCAGCCCACCTGAGCTGTGGCTTCTGATGAGTGGGATGAGGTCCACCCGCCTTCAGGAGGCCCATCTGCTTTACTCTGTACCTCAGTCCTAGTACTAATCTCTTCCAGAAACACTCTCACAGACATACCCAGAAATAATGTTAACCCAAATATCTGACCAAGGCTGAGCAAGGGCCAGGCCTGGGCTTACCACTGCTGGTTTCCAGCCCAGTCCAGCTCTCTCTACCCAGAGGGGCCCCAAGTGGAGTCTCTTAAAGGAAAGAGATGCGAAAATAATTATCCCCTGGAGAACGGTGCAGGAATTCAATCAATTAATCAATGTGGAAAAAAATCATGGGAATTAATTGAAAAGCACCTTTAGGGGATGAGGTCTAAGTATCCTGTTATCCTTGGTTTTTCAAGCCTCCCTGACAGGTAGGGTCCAAAAGCTGGGCTGGGCCCTGGAGCAGCTCTAGGGCCCACTCAGGTGCCCCACCCCAGCTTTGTTAGTCTAACAGATTTTTGCTTCAGAACTTTTCTGAAAAGGTTTGTTGTTGTTTTTACATGAGAAATATCGTTACCACAGAGTGAAGCCCATTTTGTTCTCCCAGCCCCTCTCTCCTTCTTTAGGTCACCGGGTCCTGAACCTTTATCATTCTGTACTTTTGCTGCACACGTCACGTTCATAAACACACTGTCGTGTTTTCAGCACGTTGTGGAGATTTACTTTGGATCGACTCTGAGATGGACTCTTGCTTTTACATTCACTCATTTTAACTGCACTTAGGCCAAACTTTACTGATTCATTCCCTTTCCGGTGAACTTCAAGTTTGTGTCTTCCTTTTTCTACAATAAGGACAGGCATCTGAGTAGATGTCTCCTGAATCTGTGGAGCTGCTTTTGTGTGTACGCGCTGAGAGCCCCGGTTTCCAGGTAACAGATACAGACACTGTCGTCCCCTTGTCCACTTCCCAAGACCCCCCTGGGTGCTTGAACCTGAAGCTGCACTGTGTGATTTTCAGTCTGATGACTGGGGTGGCCCCAGTGACCAGAGGGTGGAGCATGAATATGCTAGAGAAAAGGGCGATTCTGGGCAGGATGTGGCAGGGCAGACGGGGATACTATGAGATCTCATCACCTGCGCAGAACTGCACACACCTGAAACCTTATGAATTGCTAATTTCTGAAATTTCCCGTTTACTACTTCCAGCATGGTGGAGGGAGGGTAAGTGAAACTGTAGAAAGTGAAATCACGGCTGGGGGCTGCTGTGTCTTTGCGGTGATGAACTGAAGATGTGCAAAGTGGTTGTTCCCGCGGACGTGCCCAAACGTCACAGAGACTCGTCCCCTCTCTCTCCTCTCTCTGTTTCTGAGCCAACTTGCCAGAGGTTTCTCCAGATGACGAGGCTTCCAAAGCACCAGCGCTGAGTCTCGTTGCTCCTCTCTGTTTGTGACTCAGCTCCGTATCTTCTTCCCTTTCTTGTACCTTCCTGAGCCCACCCCGTTCCCTCCTTTTCCAAGTCCCCTTCTCCTCCACACCCAGGGGCGACCGTTTCCTGTAACCACCACTCTGAGCTTCGAGTCTCTCACTGTGAAATCGGGGCAATGGCAACACCTAGGTCACTTGGTTCTTTTCCCACTTAGCGACGTGAGCTGTTTTCATGATTTCCTTCCTTCTTTAGGGTTTTTTTTCCTTCCGCTTGGGCTCAGTCTGTTCTCTCGGGAGCAGAACACACACTGATCACCTCCAACCTGAGGCATTTCCCATGCTCATCCCTGGGGCCTCACACCTGCCTCACACCACTCTGGCCATCTCCTTGTGCAGCCCTGCCGTCCTCCCACCCTCCCTGCCTCTCCAAGTCCAGAGACCCTGCCGTTTCAGGTCCGCCGGCCACTTGCCCACGCTTCCTTCTCAGTCCTTTCTGGAATCTGCAGTCCTGTCTGCCTGGGATGTGCTGAAAGTGCAGCTACACTCTGGGCTTCAAAGACTTATTTTGAAAAAAAAGAATCTCAAATGGTTCGATCAATTTTCTGTATTGGTTACTTATTGAAATCGTGATATTTTGGATCTCTTGAGCTTAGTAAACTATATTATTAAGAATTAATTTCACTCAAAAGGCACCAAGTTTTAGTGAACAGGCGTGGGAGGGCAGAGCGCTGTTCTTGGTGGAGGGAGTGTGCAGGTTTGCTGGAGTCTCAGCTCTCTCCTCTGTGTCCCCAGGCTGGGCTGGCCATGCCGGGTGTCTCTGTTGTGGGACAGTCATGTCCTGCCTGCTGGGGAGGGCAGGTGTGTCTCGTCCTCGGCTAACCCACTCAGAGCGTAGCAAGTAACGTCCCTGGGCAGACAGGTGCTCACAGGCAGGGAGCCCACTGAGGCGCTTGGAGGGGAGCGTTGGGGAGCCCGCCTGAAGGGCACCCCGCTGCCTCTGCCTGCCCTTCTGCAGCGGCCGAAGGGGTCACGGGGAGTAGACAGGCTGCTCCTTGAGCACCGTGGTGCCACATGAATATAAATTCTGTGCATTTCTTAATAACTGGAAGTAAAAGTTTGTGTAAACTCAATTGTCAGAGCACTAATAATCCGATTTCTCTCGGCAGGGTCAGTCCTCTGGGCTCCATCTATAAAACAAATGTTTGTCATCCCCCGGTAAGCACTTCTTAGGGATAAATAAATAATCAAGAAGCTAATCGAGTGCGCACCTTGCCACACGTTTATGTATTCTTTCTCTGCACGTCAATAACCGCCCTGGAATTGGATTTATACATTCGAATTATCTTTCTAAATCTCTTTCCCGGCCCAAGGCCAGCACAAGTGGGAGGGACATGCACCCCAGGGCTCCGCTCACCGCTGTGTCCCTGTCTCCTTCCCAGGAGGGCTCCTTCTGGCCACCCCTTTCCCGCCTGTGCCACTTTGCAGAACTCCTGCTGTGCGCCAGGAGCTGGTGGGATTCTTGTGCCTCTCCCCACCCAAGCCAGCCGCCAAACCTTGAGGACCTTGGGGCCACCCCAGTGAGAGGCCTACATGGCAGCAGTGAGGAACCACTGAGGCCTCCGGCAACAGCCATGAGAGACACCTCCTGGGAGCAGAACCCCCAGCCCCGTGGTGAGCTCAGGGCAAGCCCAAGCAGGAGCCCAGGAGCCGCTTTCTGAGCCGCTGCTTCCAGGCTTCCAGGAGCCAGTTTAAGGCACCAAGCTGTGGGGTGAACCCTGGAGGCATGGGTGGAGTCAGCATGGTGGGCGAGCTGCTGAGCTCTAGTCCCCCATGTTGGGCCTGGTGAGGGCAGCTGTGAGGGAGAGCGTAGAAGTGGGAGGGATGGGCCTGGGTAGACAGGTGAGACAGCTGGGCGGACAGAGGCTTCTGTGCCTCGGGGAGACCCCGTCGTGGGGAGGTGGAGGCTCTGTTTCTGCTCTACTGGGGTTGAGACACCCCAGTCAAGTGGAAAGTGTCCAGGGGGCAGTGGAGACTGGCCCTCGAAGAAGATCTGGGTGCTGCTTCCTTGGTACCAGCACCAAGCTGGACATCTGGAGACCATTATCTTCCCCCCTAAAGAGGGGCCCCCGGGGCCCAGAGTAGTCAAGAAACTGCCCAGGGTCACACAGCTGGGGGTGAAGCCAGGTGTTCCAGCTCCAGCAGCACTGGGTTTCCAGGTGATGTCACTGAAGAGCGAGCACTGGGAACACACCTGCCTGCACGGCCACACGCAGGTGGGGCCAGGAGCGGGGAACGGGTGCCAGGATGCTCCTGCCCTGACATCTGGAGGCAGCATCGGGGCCCAAGGAGGGTGAGGAGCCTCACGGCCCATGAGGTGCCCTGAAGCAGAGCCCGTGAGAAGCTGGAGGGGTTCCAGGCAGGGGGGGACACTGTCCCCCAGTGACCTTGAGCCTGCCCTGTAGGCAGCACCTCACCACGCCCATGCCCAGGACACACATCCAGGCAGAGGGAGCACGCCCTGACACCCGCCTTCTGCCCAGGTCCCTCCACTCACCACACGGCCACCACCTCATGCTGTTAGGCCTGAGGGTCAGAAGCCAAACAGCGTGATTAGCATCTGTCAGGGCCCCACTTCACAGACACAAGACAAGGAACAGAGCCCTTGAGGGGGACAACAATTCAATCAGGGAAAAATGGCTCCTTTAAGAGTAGTTTACAAGTTGAACAAAAAGGAGACTCTGGTGATCATGGCGCGTGCCGAGTGCTGCCGCACTGTCAGGCTGTACAGCATTATCAAGCACACATGGTAGACATAATTAAAAACAATTGATTCAGTACTTTTACCAAACCTCAGGGTGAGAATATAAACTAGTCATAAGGGAAAGATGCCAAGTCTGGGGTGACCTGAGCTCAGAGATCACCGTGAGAACACAGCAGCATGCCCTGGGAAGACAGGGCCGCCCTGCAAAGCCTGGGCACATTGCTGTATGGGAAAACAAGTTTATTTCCCTAATCATTACCACCAGCTGGATGCCAATGAGCCCCCAGTTCTGGCTCTCACGGTGACATTTCAGTTCGCATTTCAGCCCCCTTACTCGGAATAAACAAGTTCGAGTCTGGATCAACCAGAAACTCTGCTCTGCCCATTCACACAGGCCTTGCCAGCCTCATCTCTCACGGAGCACCCACGCCCTGGCCCCAGTGCCCCTGCTCCTGGAGATGGACTCGGGGACCCTGCCGGTCACAGCACGGAGCACCCACGCCCTGGCCCCAGTGCCCCTGCTCCTGGAGATGGACTCGGGGACCCTGCCGGTCACAGCACGGAGCACCCACGCCCTGGCCCCTCCAGCCTGTGTGAGTTGGAGGCGAGACTCAGTCCTGTGCGTTTTCGTCCTTCACTAACTCGAGACTCAAACAGGGAGACTTGGGAACCACGTGCTGATAAACATGTTCATCTGAGTGATTGAACAAATGAAAAATTGTCTTTATTTTAACCAAATTTGCCCCATTTGTTTGTTTGTTTGTTTGTGTAGACACCGGCTACCCACTGCCCTGGTGGAACCTCAGGCTCCTGGACTCCATGGACTTCCCGCGTTGGCTGCAAAGATGAACAAAACCTGGTCCCTGCTTGGGAGGAGCCAAGTCTATTGATTTGGAAACGTACACAAATCTTCGAGTTCTGCAAAGGAGGCAGGAGTGGGAGGGGACATTGACTGACTGTGGACATCCAGGAGCCTTCCAGGAGGAGGTGGGAACCTGACTAGGGCTTGAGGGATGTGTGGTAGAAGAAATACAGGCAGGGGGAACAGCTTCTGCAGGGACCAAGAGACTCAGGGAGCAGCCCGGAGCCCCAAGGAGGTAACTGTGTCTGAGCAGGTGGAGTGGAGTAGGGAGGGGCAGGGCTTGAACTGGAAGCAGAGGGCCCACCACGCACAGCTGGTCCACACAGACAAAGACGCTGAAGTGTGGGAAGACCTCAAACGTGGCCAACTGCAGGCCTGGGAGATGAAAGGGCCTCCCCATCTCTGTGGCAGATTAAAGTATCCCAATGGGTACACGGGTGTGCCCTCGCAGCAGGGGTGGAGGGAGATGGATTAGCTCACCATCCAGCACGCCCTGGGAACGTTCCCGCTTGTGCATTCACCTGTCGAAAGTACAGTCCCATTCTCTCTGTGCCTCCAGGAATGGTGATGCTTAATAAAGGCTGAAGGTCAGGGAACTGAGGACAAGAGGACTCAGCAGAACGGGATGAAGAGAAGGAGCCAGAGGTGAGGACCAGCAGCGGGCACGGGCTACCTGCCAGCACTTTTCAGGTGGGACATCCATCGACTCTATACAACACCCTGTAACATGAGCATGATTCTTCCCTCTTTGCAGAGGAGGAAGCTGAGAGTAAGAAAGGGTCCAGTGTCACACAGCTGTTGTGTGGCTCCCTCCGGGGCTCAGACCCATGTCTGTTTAATTCTAAGTCATGGTCGCCCCACAGGGGCATCCAGGACATGTGACATTCATCATGTCCCTGCCTAGATGGATCTGTGTTCCCCTCAACCTCCTCTTCCTCTGTCCTCATGCCCAACAGTGACACCATCTCACTGCAAAAACCACAGATCCCAAAGAAACTAACCAGGTTGCCATGAGACCTGACCTCTGGGGCTGCCATGGAGGGTGTGAGGGGAGCAGACCCAGGGGACCGAGGGAAAGCAAGCACAGGGGCAGGTGGAGACCCGCGAGGCCATGACACCACAGAGCCTGGGGCACAGGGTGGGGGGCCTTTCCTTCCAGGGCCCTGGCTGCCCCCTGTCCATCAGCAGTACTGGGTGCCCTCCTCAGTGAGCCCCTCCAGACCTGGTGGTGGACTGCCTCGCTGGCCGGTGGGTTTGTGTGTTGGGTGGGTGGTGGGTTATTAAGAAATGTTTCTCCTGGAAGTCAACAGGAAACTCTCCCTGCACCAATCAGCAGATCTAAACCGAGCACTTACCGTGGAGATACACCATCCATGAATTTCATTCAGATCATTTCAACTCTGTTGTCCTGGTAAAAAAAGAAAGAAAATGTAATAATTTAAGTAGCACAGCTGATTTTTCCTACCTTTCCACTCGGTGAGAGAGCAAAACAAAGCAGACAAAGGTTGCCTTTCTCCCCTTCCGGCACACGGCTCCCAGCATGAGCGCTGTGCATGAGTCTCCTGTCTCACCACACACGGCCTCTATCACAAAACAATGACTTCATCTAGTTCTCAAAGAAATAGCCACCAGTTACAGCTCTGTGAACTGTCTGAGAGATCACACCACACAGATGTTTACAGGTGCTTTGAGGACCGATCAAAGGGAAACTGGCGTATTCAGGACTTCATCACAAAGAAGATGGACCCCTCCTGGGAAGCTTGGCGATAGCACATGAATGATGGTCTTTCCGTTGGTGTGTACCGAGTGTGCGTGGTTCAGAGTGAGTGTGACAGCAAAATACTGGCAAAGGTGCGTGGGGCATGACCTTGCCCTCCAAGACCTTATTGGCCTCCCCAGAGAAATACATCTTCAAACCTAGAGAGTTGACCATCTGAAATAACTCTGCTCACTCATTCATCCAGAAAGCACTAGTGGACACCATGTACCAGATTCTGTGCTAAGTCCTGTAGACACAGGGGTGAGCAGGACACCTGCTTGTGGTGGCAGAGACTGGCATGTTGCAGATGGCTGCAGAACCCAGGGTTAGTCCCTCAATGGTATAAGTTTCTTGGTTTATCTTTGGGACATTTAGACGACTGAGGTCTGGGAAGTTTGACCTTGGAAGACACGGATTCTATTTCTAGGGGAAGCAGCCTGGCTCTGAAATGACGTTTAAACAGGAGCTGGAGAGATGTTGATGCCTAACATGTCCTGAGCATTTGCTGGAGCTTGTCCCAGGCCTGCCCCTGGTTAGTTATGCTCTATACTCAATTAGCTCAGAAGCAGCGGAGGCCCAAGTTCAGAAGTAAAACACAACCCGGCAGTCTTTTTAAAAATCTTTCTCTCAGTGGGAGTTTTTCTGGAAACAAAAGCAAACCCATTTAACTTATTATTGAAATTGATTATCCATTCTGTAGGACTTTGTGGTTCCATTTGCCTGGAAAGGAGAAGTCACATGACCAATAATGCCAAAGGGAAACCAGGCCAGGGGCAGATGAGGACTTGGCCCATCGGGAGGCGTCCCCAGGTGATTCACAACCACCTTTACACACTGAGCAAAGGGCCGGGGCCGTCAGGGAAAATTTATGATGTGTGTGATTCACACCAGACCACGTGGGTCCTGGGGTACCTGGACTAGCACAGGCAGGGCTGGCACGGTGGGCCCTGGCGTCCTGCTCAGTCACGATGAGGGCACAGCAGGATGATGTGTTGGGCCGAGTCAGTGAACTAGCAGGCGAGGGCTCAGGAAGGGAGACCTGCAGGAGTTCCCTATCCCCACCTCCAGGTCCAGTGGCCACACACACCTGCTCCCAGTGGGGCCGGGGGCAGCAGAAGGAACTTGCACCTACCTGGCAGCAGGCGGTCTCTATTCAGAGGGGCTGGACTTGGCAGTGAGAGTCCCTCTACACGCTGTAAGTGCCTCATGACATGGTCCCTGATTTACAATATCGGGGTGAGAAACAGCTGCTGCCCAGGCCGGTAGGATGTACCCCACAGAGGGCTCCTCGGGAAATCCAATCAGCCAGTTGGGACTGAACCCCTTCTTTGGGCTGGTATTTGGCTTGGAGACCAGAAAGAAGGGAATGAGAGATTCAGCCCCCACCAGGGCCTGACAATCCCTGAGGGATAATGGCTAATGGTCCACTTTCTGGACAACCTCAGAGCAGAGAGACAGGGACGCTAACTCAGCAGCCTGCACCAGGCGCCCAGCTGCTGCTCTCCATGCTCAGGGCAGGGCCCAGCACCAGCAGGTGCACCAGGGCCTGCCATGCTACTGGACAGTCTGCAGTGGGTCAGGCAGGGCGTCCTTGGGCCCTGGGACTTGCAGACAAATGTTTCCCATCCTGCCCTGCCCTGTTACTGGTCACAGTACCCTGGATGCAGCTTTTCACTTCTGCAAGCCTCTCATCTCATCCCTGCAGTGGCAGTGACCACAGCCCACCTGCCGCTCCACAGGGAGGGTGGATGGTAAAGCCAGGCACCCAGCACGCTGCGAGCCCCAGATGGGCCCAGAACTGCAAAGGTGACTTCTAATGTCTCCTTGGCTTCTCCCAGTCTCCAAAGGCAGGTGACAGTTCCTCACCACCCTGTCCTCAGTGCCTGGCAGAAAGTCTGACGTCATGAGCGTGAATGCTGAATGACTGACAAAAGGTTGCCCCCTCGAGCCACAAGCTACCTGGGGGTTGTTTCCAGTGCAGAAAGGCCGGGAAGTAGGTACATTGGCCTCCTGGGCAGCACCAGCCCTGCTGGCAGCTCTATGTTGGCCAGAGTGTCCTCATGGCCTGTGCTTGGTGGTTAGAGGACCAAGGGGCCCAGGGACTGCCCACCCACACCAAAGGTCAATTATGATTTTGGAGGGTGGATTCATTACATTCTGGTTGGTCCCAGGAGATCTGACACCACCCAGCAGGAGCATAGTCTGTCTCCAGAGGCAGAGCTCACTGCTCAGGCAGCTGTCAAGTGTAGAAGTCCCACACGTGGATGGCAGGAGGGTGCCCAGGCCCAGAGGTGGGGCCAGAGCTCATCCATCCTGAAAGCCAGCTCTTCCAGAGAAGAGGAGAAACAGTTCTGGAATCTAGGGAGGAGAGGCATTCCAGAAGTCAGCAGGTGGTTGGAGTGACATTGACCCACAGAGCCCACCACGAACCCACCTCAGAAGCCCAGACCTGCCCCAGTGTGAAGGTGGTGCCCAGGGGCAGCCAGCCGAGGCAACGCTTAGCTCTAAGCTAGTGAAGGACTGGAGGGCACCACGGCTAGCATCAGATAGAAAATGGTTCTGTTCTGACTGACCTCGCTAGGGCAGAGCCAGTGTGCCCAGGGCTGGTAAGCCCAAGGTCCATGGACAGCTGGAGGACGACAGGCCCCGAGGCCCGAGGCCCCACGGGAGAAGAGCCTGAGGAGGCTGTGGCCCAGCCTCTGCTACGCCGCCCGGAGTCGCCTCACCAGCAGCTTGGGAGTCCTGGAAAGGGGACCAGATGTGGATGGGGGTGAGTGGGAAGACTCTGCAGTAATGGAGCTGAAGCCAGGCATGAAAGGAAGGGTGGTGAGCAAGGTGGAAGAGAGATGGTGTCCTTTTAGTAATTAAACACATCAAATTAATCACCTGATGCAACCTGAAAAATCAGGTTCCCAGTAGAAGCCAGAACTGCACTCCAAGGCTGAGCCTGAGAATTAATGAAGACTATTTACAGAAATGAGGGAAGGACCATCACACCCCCTGGAGACAGACCCTCCAAGCCTGGCAACCACAGGCAGCCACAGCTGTCTCAGAATGGGGAACAGGATTGGACAAGATGGGCGCATGGGCCACAGGAGCCACGGAGGACAAACAGAATCAGCATCTCAGGGCAGGGCGAGAGGACCACTCCTTACCCATCTGCTCCTGCCTATCTCTTTCCAGAACTTTCCACAGGCTGAGTCACTGGGGATGATGCCCATGGGGACCTGAGTCACTGAGCAGAACAGGAATGGATCCGGAGGTCAGATGGAGAGGGATCAGGTCTCTGGCTCTCCTAAAGATACATCAGAACTGCCAGGCCCACCCAGTAGGAGCCTGGCCCTTGAGCTGATGCAATAGCCCCACCCTAGAGCCTGGGGGACACATCCCCTCTGCCTTTCTAAGACCCCTAGAACCAGGCCTGTGGAGGGGGCTGCCAGGGGCTGCTGGTGAAGGGAAGGGTGGGAGCTGAGGGGGCGGAGCTGACCCCAGGGATCACACAACAGCTCTGAAGGGCCCTGTTTTCCAGGGCTATATCTGGGCAGCGACAGGGACCGAGCCTGCTTCTGGAGGCAGTGCAGCAGGGCAGAGGAGAGTTGAGGCTTCTGAGGAGTCCTGGACCCAATTCTCTGAGAAATAGGGTGCGGGGCTCTGAACGAGCCAGGGAGAGCAACGGCCCAGGCTGGTGGGCACAGGCTAGGCTGTGCCTCATCACTGGCCCACTCACCTCAGAAGGAGGGGCAGGGCTCTGCCTGCACCACCGGCATGAATTTAAGACTGAGCAAAGTATTTTAAGGCATCAACAAGGGCATTCTGCTGGCTCTGAATGGTGATGTACGCCCCCAGGGACCCCACAGGATACGTGCCCATGGACGCGGGCCTGCACATGGCCTCTCCGTCACCCTCACCAGTGGTGCTTTCTTAAAGACGCCACATGCTGCACCCTGATTATTTCTGTTAACATCGTTTCCTGAACATCTATCTTGTCTTAGACCTGCCTCCTCCCTCGGATTCCGTGATGCCAGTTTCCTCCACGCTGGCTCCTCTCTCTCCTCTGAGCATATTCCCACCACCTGGGAAGCCAGAGTGCTCGGACGGAGGCAGGTCACGCTCTGAACCAGGGTGTGGAGGACCCACGAGATTCTCGTATCGGAGCCTAAGACCCTCCTGTGGCCTGGGCAGACAACCAGCCATGTGGCCCAGAACCAAATCGGACGATGTCCAGCTGAGTACACAGGAAGCCCCATGTCTCCAGGCCTCAGTAACCTGATCTGGAAAATAGGCACCAAGCCCTGGATCTCAGCCCGATAATCTCACTTCCCTTAATCACGTGTCCCCTGTTCTGGGTGGGCTCCGAGCTAGTCCTCTAGCCCTTCCGCATTCTCGTGGCCTCCTCCCCAGCCACCCAGGTCCTGGCCAAGCTGACCAGTGAGAACAGAGGGGGAGCCATCCAGACACCAAAGCTGACCTTGCTGTGGGACGTGGGACCCCCGGGGCGGAGTCCCCGTTCCATCTCCAGTTCTCAGCAGGGTCACTCATGCCGCAGGGACACGCACAGCCTGCCCTGGGGGAGGGACAGCACGCTTGGCTCATTCCACCCTCAAGAAATCACCGTACTCCATCCTCTGCTAACAACCTCTCATCTCTGTTCACAGGAGGACCCTGTGTTGACATCAGACACATCGAAATAACCCAAGATCATCTCCTCATCTCCCCACCTCAGGGTCTTTAACTTAATCACGTCTGAACACAGCCTATTCCCAGGTGTGGGGGCCAGTGTGAGGATCCTCTGGGTCTCATCCTCCTACTTGCTACTGGAGAGAAGAGTGGGAGCTTTCGGGCTCTGGGGGCAGGGAGTGCAGGGGGCACTGGGGCAGGAGAGATGGCCAAGGGCAGACAGGATGAGGTGGGTCGCACAGCCACCGAACTCCACTTCCAGCTGCGCTCACTGCCCTGTGCCCTCCCCCCTGCAGAGTGGCCTCCAGTCCCTGAGAGGGAGACCCCAAGGAAGGCCAAGAGGAGAGACAGCAAGGGGTCATGTGGGGTAGGGACGGGAGGCCTGGGGGCAGGCAGGGCAGGCGACTGGAGGTGGGCAGGTGCTCAGGGCCCGTTGCTTCCTTCCCCTCCTCAGGCAGCCCCAGTGGGCGTCTCACTTCCTCCTGCCACTGCCTCCTCATCTTTTATCTCTTCCGCCTCCAGTCCACACAGAAGCCCCTCATCCCCAATCCTCCACGGGACCTGCGGACTACTCAGCCCTTGTCACCTCCCCAGCAGCTCTGCCCGGGCCCGTGTCTCCTCCTCCCTCCTGCCTTCCAGCCCTGTGTGAAGGAGGTAGCTAGGATTACTGTTACTTTGCATGAGAAAGGAAAATAAAGCTTCCCCCCACTCATGCTATCTCTGTCAAACAACACAGAAACCTCAGCAGGTGCTCTGTAAGAACATTCTTCATAAAGCCAGCCAGCTCCGCCTCTGCTGGCCTGTGGAAAGTATTTCTTTAATATGCCCTGCAATATCAGAAAATGCTGTTAATTACAGCCCAAAGGCATAAAATACACCCAATTAAGACAGTGAATTTGGAAGCTCAAGATAAGGAATTCCAAACAGCATACAACATCCAGAGACGGCAAACACCCATCAGGGGAGACTGCCGACACAGGCAGCCGTCAAGCATGCTCACCTGATTCCCGCCCACCTGGGTCTCCAGGTGGCACCAGCCACGCACAGCCCTTCCTAGTAGACCCAGCTCCACACAACACCCTCTGACCAGATCCCCCTCCTGGTCAGCCTCCCCCAGCCCCCACCCTTGCCCAAACCCTCCCTCTGCCTTCCTGTCCCCTATGTCCTAACACCCCTCAGGCTGCCTCCTGTCCGCCTCTGCAGTCCCTGTCCTCCAGAAAGGCCTTCCATACCCACCGGCAGGAATGACTGTTCACTCCTCTCCCGGCTTCTACCCAGCTTTTGTTTTGTTCACAGCAGGACTGGAGTTTGCTTGGGGCTGAGGATCTGCACACCCAGCCCTAACCAGGCTGGAGGACGCTGACCCCTTGCCGTTGGCCCTCAGTGGTAGCAGGTGTCACTGTGAGTGCCTTGTGCCCAGAAGCTATCAGACCCTGCCTTTAAATGTGTCACTCATCACCCACGAGGAGCCCAGGAGTGCCTTTCCCTGGCATTCAGGCACATCTGGGGAACTGAATAAGCTTTGATCCTTACCCCTCTCTTCATTAAAGAAATTCCAACTGTTCAAGGAGAAACAAGAGCAAATTTCGGGATGGTGCGCAGGCATCAGGTCTTCCGGGCTCTAGTCAAATTTCCATGCCTTTGCATAAAATATTCAAACAGTCTAGGGCTTCTGCACATGGGAGAAGGCTGATTCCCAGCAAAATGAAACCTTGGCTTCTGCAGGCTCTGGACCCACTGGTCTACTCAGGCCTCAATTTGCCGCCTGGCTTTCTGGTACTGGCTGCAGCCTCAGGCCATCTGCAAAATGCTCATGTTCCTGCCCTAAAATGGTGCTGCAGGTGGGGGTGCTAGGGACATGGGGTCTCTGTGCCGTGACACAGGCCTGACAGCCCCGGGCTGTGCTGTAGGACTCCATGGCCCCACTGGCTGTGGGGAATGGCCCGTCCCCACAGTGACTGTGCCACAGCAACCTGACTGCCCCTCGCCCTTCCAGAACCTGAAGCTCTGTTCAGGTTGAGCCTGTTTGAGCAGCCTCAACCCTCAGTGCCACCAGGTGTGCGTTGAGGGGGATGTGTGAGCTCTGCCCAGCAGAGCAGGCCGTTGGACCAGTGGGGAGGGCACAACCACAGGCCCCTGAGGGCAGCCACCGGGCAGGACCACCCTCCTTCCTCCTCAGAAGGTAACCTCGTTCCAGGAGGGTGTGCTGGGCCTGACCTGCCCCCAGCCAACTGAGCAGGGCGCCTGCCTTCAGCACCCCAGAGCCCCATTCCTCCTCCTGGCTGCCAAGCTCAAGGCGGGACTCCCACACCCCACACACATCATGTACACACTCACTGCACACACAGACATGGCGCACGCTGCATGCACACTACACACTGCACACACACCACGTACAATCTACACACACTGCTCACACACTGCACACACCATATGCACAGTGCACACACAGACACAGCACATACTGCTCACACACTGCACACACCATATGCACACTGCACACACAGACACAGCACACACTGCTCACACACACTGCACACACAGACATGGTGCACTCTTCTCACACACTGCTCACACATTGCACACACCATATGCACACTGCACACACACACATGGCACACTCTGCTCACACACATTGCACACACACAGCACACAGACACAGCACACACTGCTCACACTATATGCACACTGCACACATAGACACTACACACACACACTGCACACTGCACGCACAGACATGGCGCACTCAGTTCACACACTGCACACTGCACACACAGACACCACACACACACTGCACACTGCACACACACAGCACACAGACACAGCACACACTGCTCACACTATATGCACACTGCACACATAGACACTACACACACACACTGCACACTGCACGCACAGACATGGCGCACTCAGTTCACACACTGCACACTGCACACACAGACACCACACACACTGCACACTGCACACACAGACATGGCGCACTCTGTTCACACACTGCACACTGCACACACAGACACTACACGCACACACTGCACACTGCATGCACAGACATGGCGCACTCTGTTCACACACTGCACACTGCACACACAGACACTACACGCACACACTGCACACTGCATGCACAGACATGGCGCACTCTGTTCACACACTGCACACTGCACACACAGACACTACACACACACACTGCACACTGCACGCACAGACATGGCGCACTCTGTTCACACACTGCACACTGCACACACAGACACTACACACACACTGCACACACAGACATGGCGCACTCTGCTCACACACTGCACACTGCACACACAGACACTACACACACTGCACACACAGACATGGCGCACTCTGCTCACACACTGCACATTGCACACACAGACACTACACACACACTGCACACACAGACACTACACAGACACTGCACACACAGACACTACACACACACTGCACACATAGACACTACACACACTGCACACACAGACATGGCGCACTCTGCTCACACACTGCACACTGCACACTGCACACACAGACACTACACACAAACTGCACACATAGACACTACACACACACACTGCACACTGCACACACAGACACTACACACACTGCACACTGCACACACAGACATGGCGCACTCTGCTCACACACTGCACACACAGACACTACACACACACTGCACACACAGACACTACACACACACTGCACACATAGACACTACACACACTGCACACACAGACATGGCGCACTCTGCTCACATACTGCACACATACACTGCACACACTGCACACACAGACATGGCGCACTCTGCTCACATACTGCACACTGCACACATAGACACTACACACACTGCATACACAGACATGGCACACTCTGCTCACACACTGCACACACAGACACTACACACACACACTGCACACTGCACACATAGACACTACACACACTGCACGCACAGACATGGCGCACTCTGTTCACACACTGCATACACAGACACTACACACACACTGCACACTGCACACATAGACACTACACACACTGCACACACGGACATGGCGCACTCTGCTCACACACTGCACAAACAGACACTACACACACACACTGCACACTGCACCCATAGACACTACACACACTGCACGCACAGACATGGCGCACTCTGCTCGCACACTGCACACACAGACACTACACACACACACTGCACACTGCACACATAGACACTACACACACTGCATGCACAGACATGGTGCACTCTGCTCACACACTGCACACTGCACACATAGACACTACACACACTGCACGCACAGACATGGCACACTCTGCTCACACACTGCACACATAGACACTACACACACACACTGCACACTGCACACTCAGACACTACACACATAGACACTACACACACAGACACTACACACACTGCATGCACAGACACTACACACATAGACCTTACACACACTGCATGCACAGACATGGCGCACTCTGCTCACACACTGCTCACTGCACACACAGACACTACACACACACACTGCACACACAGATATGACACACTCTGTTCACATACTGCACACACACCACGTACAATCTACACACACTGCACACATACTTTTTCTGAAAATGGTCTCTGTAGGTGTAATGACATGAAGAATCTTGAGATCATCCTGGATTGTCCGGTGGCCTTACCTCCCACACCAAGTGTGCTTATAAGAGGCAGAAGAGGAGAAGGCTGACTCAAAGGAGGAGGCCACATGACCACAGGGGCAGAGATTGGAGTGACACAGCCACAGGTAAGGGGCACTGGGAGAGACAGGAGGATCTCCCCTGTAGCCTCCAGAGAGAGTAGGGTTCTGATGAAGCCTTGAGTTAGGACTTCCAGCCTAAGAACGAATGCTCAATTCTAGCTGCTTATGCCACCCAGTTGTGGTCATTTATCAGGCAGTCACACAACGCTGCTGCACCACCCCTATTGCCCAGGGCCCCTGCGGTGGTGGAGGCTTCCCCAACTGGAAACGGCAGGGCTGGGCCTGACCAGAGGCTAGTGTGAGCACGTGGGCCGCTTCCTGACACCCTGGGGGCTCCGTGGGCAGGCAGCCTGGGGACAGGGCTGGGTTCCTTGACCTCTCTGATCTGGAAGGCATGGCTTTCTGATAACTACACACCAGTGCCCAGATGCTCAATTCCTGACATCTGTTGTTGCCAGAGATTTGAAAAACAAGCAGGGGTTTGGGGAGGCAACCTGGAGCCACTGAGGGCAGCAGAGAACAGCTCAGAGTGCTGGAAACTCTGCGACACAAGCAAGCCAGCGCCGGCCAAGTGATGGAAGGGGGCGGGCAGTTGGTTTAGTATTGATAAATAGATCATTAGTATGAAACTTTGCTCCATTTAGCATTTCTTATTGCCAATTAGCAGTAATGTCTCCACCACACTCCAGACGATTCAAATTAACAGTATCTATTTTCCTGGGACAAGCACAGCAAAGGGGCAGGGCTACCCCATGGGGTGTGGCAGAGCTGACCTTGGAACTTTGCAGAATGCTGCTCCTGGGTTGGAGAGACTGGGGTTAGCCAACCTGAGGTCAGGAGGCGACAGACACAGGACACTTTCCAGGTCCTCAAACACTCTACGCGGCCAGAGGCAGCTGCAGGAACATCACCTGCCCCACACCAAGTGAGCACCCAGCCCAATTCTCAAGCCAGCCAGCGACTCCCATCTGTCTCCCCTGGTGGTAAATGACAGATGTTGTGCCACAAAGTATACAATGGAATTGTGCTACCAAGAACTCTGGGGAAATGCAGCCATCTCTCCCCTGGCCCAAACAGACTGCTTTGCAGGGCAGAAATACACTGATTTTTGTTCAATCCATCAGGCTGTTTACTTGGTTGGTTATTAGAAAATCTGACCCTCCAAAATGGAGCATCCACTTGTGCAGCTCGTCCCTGAGGAAGGATTCCTGGGAATGTCTCCTAGTCTTGGGAGCGTGGTGGAATGACCCTGGAGCCTGGAGGCAGCATCAGAAAGACCTGCTCCAGCTCCCTCTAACCTGGGCCTGAGAGATGACCCAAAGCCATATCACCCCTCTAAGTCTCAGTTTCCCCATCTGTATAATGGAACTCCAGCCAATCAGAAGTCCTCAAGAAAGAAACACATGGCTCCTCATCCACAGGGAGGGACTGGGAGGCCAGCAGGGAGGCACTTCACACCCAGCCACAGTGCCTGCCACTTAGTCTCCCAGGGCCCCACCCAGAGACCACAGCTGTGCTTGTGCATACACGTGTGTGCTCACACTGGACAGGTGTGTGTACAGAACAGGTGTGTGCTCTCACAGGACAGGCGTGTACATAGGACAGGTGTGTGTACAGAACAGGTATGTGGTCTGACAGGACAGGTGTGTGTTCTCACAGGACAGGTGTGTGCACAGGATGGGTGTGTGCTCTCATAGGACAGGTGTGTGGTCTGACAGGACAGGTGTGTGCACAGGACAGGTGTGTGCTCTCACAGGACAGGTGTGTGCTCATACCGGACAGGAAATGCCCCACCTCCCACAGAGGTCCAAAGGTGGCACCCACACCAGACCAGGGCCACCCCTCCAATTGCTCAGTGCCCTGCCAGGAAGGAGCTCAGGGCAAGGACACTTTGGGGGGTTGGATAAGGACCTGGGGTGGGGCCGCAGCAGTTTCCTGTGTGCTACATGAGGATGCACAAGGCCATGCTTGAGGCCCACCGAGCACACTCACCCCACAGCCTCAGATCCCTGGACACAGGCCAGAACCCTTGGCCCAGGGTCACACCCTGCTCAGCCCCAGGAGTCGCCCCACAAGGAAGGGCCCCGCATTCTCCATCAGCAAAGCCTTTCATGGGGGGTGGGGGGAGATTCACATTTCTGATTTAAAAGTAAGAAAACCAAGGCCTGGAAAGCTGATGGTCTCAGTTTCTATTGTCACCTGATGAGGTACAGACGACAGGGCTCTACAGAGGGCCTGACCCCTCAGCCCTGTGACACTCATCACAGCAGCCACTGAGATGTGCCAGTGTCCACCTCGGACAGTGAGCAACCCAGGGCCAGGCCCTTTCTCCCCAGAGCTCAGCACATCAGCTACTTCTCTTGAGCTTAGCTGACATGGGCCGATTGTGACTTGAGCCACAGACATCTTCCAGGTGGCCTCAGAGGGGCCCTTCTCCCAGGGCATAGCCAAGGTGCAGGCCCTGGAGCAGGGGTGCTCACCTCACACTCAGCACACTTGCTCTTCCCCGCAGGGGCAGGCGTAACCCTCCAGAGCGGCCCCCACAGCCCAAGCATGGCCCCGGGGAAGGCATGTATAACACTGTGGCCTGGGGAGCCCTATGCAGACCCTACAGAATGGCCTCCATGTAGGGTCACCGGACACAGGAAGGTGTGGTTAGCCCCAGGCCCCACCAGGCCCCAGGGGCCCAGTGGATGTGGAGCCAAAGTCTCAGGTCAGGCCCAGGCCCTGGGAAGCACGGGCTCAGCCCGTCTGCTATCTCCGGGGAAGGCTACATCTTCTTCACTTGCCAGGGGAGCAGCCGCCACGCAGCGGGATATGGATTTTGTGTTACAAGGAGATGATGAAGCTTTTCCATACAGCTGGTCTCTCCGGCACCTCAGCTGGCAGCCCAGACCCAGCCTCTGGTCTGAGAATGAGATCAGGGCCCTTGGCCATCTCCGCTCCTGTCCCTACAAGGCCCCCCAAAATGTACAGGCCCCTCAATTCACAGGAGGCCACTCAGAGGTGACAGGCCAGAACGAGATGAAGCTGCTTTGAGCATTGGGCTGGACGCTGCACCCACCACTTTTGCTGGCAGACTCGGCTGAGAGCTGCCCCCTAGACACTCCATCCAATTACTCCAATCCCAGACTCTCTGTTCACTATGAAGATCGGACAGGACTGGACATTTATCAGCTAACTGAGTACTGTAATAAGACAGCAGATCCAAAGGAGCAGAAAATTAAATGCTCCTGAGTTATCTTATTGAAATTTCCCTTCCACGGCTTTTATTGGAGGTGACAGTGCCAGAATTTCAAAGATGCATTTTAAGAGACTTCTTTATGGGGATACCCAGCAAACACGGTAGCCATCCACATGAAACCAGCCAGCGCACATCGGGACCGGCTCCTCGGAGCAAGGCGGAAACACCGGTGCTCCGCGGATCTGGCCCTCCTTAACTATCCCTGGGGGGTTCAGAGCAAACACCAGGAGCCTGGCTGATGGTTCCACAACACAGACATTGCGTTTTATTAAGAGAGTTCACTGTTTTATTCATTGAATTTTGATTACTTATTATCACAAGAAAATACACTGATTTCCTGACAGAGGCAGGAAGAATAAGCCACAAAATGAAGTCACTGTCAGCTCCTGGCCAGGCTTCCTCAAGAAACGAGGGTTCTGCTCAAGCACAGAAGCTCACCCTGATGTAGACACATTGGAATCATTAGGGGACCAGCTAGGGAGTCCCTGAGGGGCTGCAGCCCCAGGGAGCAGTGGCAGTGGGCTGATAAGAGCTCAGGGCAGTGGGGCAGTGGGGCACTCGTGGCCCCTGCAGAGACACCCCTCCCCTCATGGGGCCTAGGCGTCCTCCCTGGGCTTCTCACCCCCACATCTGTATTTTTATGACTATTTTGTTCCTCTTCAGACCACGTGGTATTAAAAATAATGATTTGCGACTCGGTGCAATGGCTCACACCTGTAATCCCAACACTCTGGGAAGACAAGGTGACCAATTGCTTGAGCTCAGGAGTTCAAGACCAACCTGAGCAAGTGCAAGACCCCATCTTTATTAAAAATAGGAAAATGAGCTGGGCATTGTGGCAGGGGCCTTGTATTCCCAGCTACTTGGGAGGCTGAGGCAGAAGGATCGCTTGAGCCCAAGTATTTGAGGTTGCTGGGAGCTATGATGATATCACTGCACTCTACCCAGGGCAACAGAATGGGACACTACCTCAAAAATATAAAAAAACAAATAAAAGATTTGTGATGGGTCTTCAGGTATAAAGGTGACTGCACGGTGGCAGGAAAAGGTCAGAGCCATGAAAAGAAAAGCTGGGTTACCCCTCTAGAAACAAGAGGCGTGAGAGGCACCACACTCCACAGGGGTGAGGACACCGGGTTGTCAGGAGCAAAAAAGCAGTGGGGGAAGCCCAGGCCACAGCCTTCTTGGGGCTTCCCTGGGAAGGGCAAGGCAGCTGGGCATGGCTGGTTTGAGCATTTCAAATGGACCTGAGGGCAAGGTGCTGGCCCTGGGTGGGGAGGGCAGGCTCGGTGTGTGAGAGTCAGAGGAGGCAGTGGGCCAGGGCCCCACTGGGTGCATGTGAAAGGCAGGTGCCTGCCACTTGGTCACCTGTCTCCAGGAATGAGGGGGCCCTGGGAGAGATAGTCCCTCTTCCACCAGCAAGGCCCTTCAAGATGTCAAACCATCATAAAAACAGAAAACAAAAGACACGTTAACATACAGCACAACTTCCTTGCTCCCATAGAGCTAAGAGAATTCATTTGATTTAAGAGAAAATGTTTCTTAGCTAAGAATGTAACCGTAATCAGGGATCGTGCACAACGTGTGCCCAGAATGACATCCAAGCTCCTGGGATGTCCACCCTGACACCTATCAGAGCCAGGGTCAGGGAACATCGTCCTTGTGCACCTGGGTCCATGGAGCCCAGGCACACGGGGAGCGGATATCTTTGGGTCTGTGAGGGACAGGCGCACAGGTGCCGTGAGAGCCCCTGCATGGCTCACTCATGCGAGCGTCCACAGAGTTCCACTATGTTCAGGCTGGGGCAGGGCAGAGTGAGCATGGAGCAAGTGCAGCAAAGCCCTGGCCTGGTGGCCCAGCCCCTGCCCAGGAGGGCAGACGCACAGTGCTACCTAGTCATACTGCAGTGGGTGGCTGAGGGACAGGCCCCCACACACTGGGTGCTCAGGCTCTGGGTGGCCCCGCTGTGCCGTCCCTCTGCAGATCTCACTCCTTTGTCCCTTCCCCAGAGAGGGCCGTCCCAGCTGAGGCTGGAGGACGGACAGAAGCACCTTGCTGTGACCTGAGGACAAGCACGTTCCAGGGAGAGAGGGCGGGGCTGACATGGAGCTGCCAGGAGAAGCAGCCCTGGGGACTGAAGCATGTGGAGGGAGGGAGACACAGGCGCAAGTCAGTGCTCAGGAGCCTGAAAGGCCGAGGCAGGGAGGTCAGACCCTGTCCCCAGGGCAGAGGGCAGCAGGGCAGGGAGGGTCCCTGTGCTGCGGTCAGCGAGGGTGGGCAGAGCAGCGTGGGCGGCAGGCTGGGCAGGCAGGGTGGGAGGGCTACAGGAGGCTGCAGCAGCATCCAGGGAGGCGGCTGTGGTGGCTCGATGGAGAGAGGTCCAGGTCTATCCCTGAACCAACATGCCTTGGGGTCAAATCGGCATGGCAGTCAGGATGCATGTGGCACTGACTGGTGATGACCATCGGTGCCCGAGTCCATCTCCACTGCCGTGACGGGTCATGACCATCGGTGCCTGAGTCCATCTCCACTGCCATGACGGGTCACCACCATCGGTGCCCAAGTCCATCTCCACTGCCGTGACAGGTCATGACCATCAGTGCCCGAGTCTATCTCCACTGCCGTGACGGGTCACCACCATCGGTGCCCGAGTCCATCTCCACGGCCATGATGGGTCATGACCATCAGTGCCCGAGTCCATTTCCACTGCCGTGACGGGTCACCACCATCGGTGCCCGAGTCCATCTCCACTGCCGTGACGGGTCACCACCATGCTGCATCCTGACACAGAGTCATCTCCTCCCAGGGCAGGTGCTCAGGTGTCCAGAATGGCCATGTGGGCTGTGTCCCTCCAGGGATCTGGGCGAGTGTCCACTCTCTGGACTTCTGTGGGTCCTAGAGGCCAGGCCGCCTGCACTCCTGGGCTTGCAGCCCCTTCCTCCACCCTCTACCTTCCTCTTCTCTCTCTTCTCCCTCCTTCCTGCTTCTTATGAGGACACTTGGGAACATACTGAGCCCACCTGGGCAATTCAGAATCTCCTCCCATCTTAACTTATTCACTTCTGGAAAATTCCTTTTGCCATACGAGGTGATGTATTCACAGGCTCTGAGGACTAGGATGTGGGCACTTTAGGGGGAAGGGGGTATTATTCTTCTAGGAACAAGGATGTACACTAATAAGAGCTTGAGAGTTGTTTGGAGAGTGTGGCCCCTCCACAGCCTCTCTGGGGGAGACCGGGGCCTGGATGATGATACACTCTGAGATCTAGAGACCCATGTCCATGCATCTGCACTTGGGAGGCCTGTCCTGGCCATCCCAGCAAGAGATGGAAAAATGAAGTCTGCAGAGGTTCAGAACCCTTGTGTGATCCACCCGGAGCCTGAGGACCTGCTGTGTGAGGGGTCTTCCCTGTGCGCCTGCCCGTGGCCCAGTCAATACCCTTCTCCCCCAGCACTTCACCTGAAGGTGGGTCCCTGGACGGGGTGGGAGCAGCTGCATCCCAGCACACTTGTCACTACCTCCAGTTCCTGGCATAGAGCATGGCCCTCGCTGTATTTGTTGATTGATGGGGTGACTACAGGCCTGGCCCCTGTACAGGGCCAATTATAATTTAGTGACATTCCGGGGGGGTATGACAAGGGGACTGAATGAAGGTGGCCAGAAAATGTATCCCAGAGAAGGAGGGTTTGGAACTGGTGCCCTTCCCAAGCACCCAAAGCTCATATCACAGACATCTGTCCTCCAACAGCTCTGGAGCTGAGCCAGAGAGGCCAGCAGGACTGGCCCCTTCCACAAGCTCTACAGGAGAATCCTCCCCAGGCCTTTCCAGATCTTGGGGGTCACCAGAAGCCCCTGCCAATCCTGGCTTGGGAGACGCATCACTCTGGCCTCCACCTGTCTTCACGTGGCCTTCTTCCTGGGTTCCTTGAGAGACACATCGCTCTGAGCTCCACCTGTCTCCATGTGGCCTTCTTCCTGGGTTCCTTGTGAGACGCTTTGCTCTGACCTCCACCTGTCTCCACGTGGCCTTCTTCTTGGGTTCCTTGAGAGACGCTTCGCTCTGAGCTCCACCTGTCTCCACGTGGCCTTCTTCCTGGGTTCCTTGTGAGACACATCGCTCTGAGATCCACCTGTCTCCACGTGGCCTTCTTCCTGGGTTCCTTGTGAGACCACATCGCTCTGAGATCCACCTGTCTCCACGTGGCTTTCTTCCTGGGTTCCTTGTGTCCTCTCCTCTTATAAGGACAGCAGTCATTGAATTTAGGGTCCACCCTGAATTCAGGATGATTTCCGGACAAACATTTCAAGTAAGGTCGTGTTCTGAGGCTCCTGGTGGAGCTGGGTTTTTGCAGGATGCTATTCAGCCTACTATGTCTTAGTAAACACCTTGAGCTGGGGGTGGCCACACCAAACAGCGCCGATATCATTGTGCATCCAGGGTTCCAGGGAAGGAGAGGCCATTTGGTGCCCTTAGGTCACTCCAGAAAGTGGACGAACACTGCAGAGGCAGGAAGGTAGGAGGACACGACACCCCAGAGTTGGACATCACCAGCCCTGCGGAGACTCCCCTGAGAAGCAGCCTCCAGCTGACACCTGCTCCTGCTTTCTGTTAACGCTGCTCAATCTATCCACACGCGGGCCGGGAAAGTCATTCTTGCTTCGTGCATTACACAAGACATCTGTAAATTGGATACTCTTTTCCTCCCTTTAAAAAATAATTTCCCTCAACCGCCATACACAGACAATTTTACTCTGAGGAGTGTCGGCCATGAAGCAAGAATTGCTGAGTGTGAGTAGAAAAGGCAGATGTGAAATGATCCCCCAGCCACTGAGGTGCTTTCTGGAAAATGCAATCAAATTCTTGATAACTTGCTAATAGTGTGGTTATTAAACAGGCTGCCTTCATCTTTCCAGAGAGCAAGAAAACGCAGCACAATGGAAAATGGAAGATTTTAAAAACAGGCTCTTTGTTGTTAATATCTACAGCACTTCACACTTCCAAAGGGCTCACAATCCTCTTTGAGCCCCATCCTCCCCTCCCCCCACAAAGCTTCCCTCTTTCTGGGAGGAAGTGAATCCGAGTATCCTCTTGCTAAGCGCACTGCCCGCCCATCATTCATCAACCCTGCCTCTTCTAAGCATGGCTGTCCCGACAGCCCCAGCAGCCCTGCCCCAGACTCTGACACTCACCTGCTGAGTTAGTCTCTGTGTGCCTCGGTTTCCCTGTCCCCCAATTGGGGATTAAAACTCCCTGCCGCCTAAAGCTGCCACCATGAGAAAAAGAGATTATAAAAATGGGATGTGCTCAGAGGTCTCTGATGTGTAGTGAGCCTCAGTCAATGTCAGAAGGGAACTCTGAGGTCAGTGATGAGCCCCTCACCATTGCTGGAGGATGCTCCCAGAATTCTAGAGAGTGAAACAGGAAGGGCATGGACCATGCCGGGGGGAAGGGGAGATTGTGAACCCGCAGGGAGGAGCCCTGGCAACCCTTAGCAGTCAAGACTGGCTGGGATGGGTCTCAGCAAGTCCAAATTCACTCCTCTTTTCAGAACAGGTGCTGTACTAGTCACGGATGTTAGCAGTGGGAAGGGTCAGCACAAACTGAAGCCCTTACTGCGTCCAGGGAGCCCTACTTCCACAATCCCTGATCACCAGCTTCCATCCACAGTGCCCCATAGATGGAGTTTCCTCCCAGGGATTATGGAAATAAAGCCACCTGGAACCTCCTCACCCATTAGCCTGCCCCTCACCGCCACCCCAACATGCCATCCCTCAGAGAAGAAAGCTCTGTGACAGGAGCATCAGGGTCCTCGGCACCAGTGCAGTGTGTGGACCCAAGCAGAGGGCAGGGAGGTCCAGGGCTAAGTAAACGAAGAGGAAGGGCTCCCTGCCAGCATCCTCCTCTTCCCTGGGCTTATTCTGAGCCGTGGTGTCACAATGCCTCCTCTGTTTTTCTGGCCTCTCTGAGCTGGTGATTCCAAGAAGTTGACCTTGACCCCTCTCCCACAGTAGCAGCAGCATCACCCTGCCTCCGCCCACTCAGTGTCCATGGCAGCCTGCTGCCACCAGAGGCTCCACTGTGCAGCTGGAACCATTGCCCTCAGCCCTGCCTTGTGGGAGCTGGGCTTGGCCAGGGGCCGTCCTGAGGACATGTGGCAGCCTGAAGTCCAGCCTGGGGCCTACTGCCTGCACCTCACTCCCTGTAAGCCAAGGCTCTCCTGGTCACTTGATGCAGTGCTGGGCCACACCAGACCTCACTGGAGGATTTGGATCCTGCTGGGGTCACCTTATGCCCTGCACTTTGTTTTAAGATGCTGCAGGTGAAACTTCAGAAGGAGACAGGAAAGTGAGAAGGAGTCCCGCAGCATTGCATGGGAGTAATCAATAACGTGGGAGCTCACGGTTCTCACTGTATACACATGTGTAAAAACAAACACAGGTGTACGTGGGCATGCGTCCATGCGCACACGTCTCCGAACTCTCTTCACTAAGAGAGTCTTGCACAAGGTCATCCCAGCAAAACAAGGACTCCCTAGTTATCAAATCGTACCTAATCGCAACCATCCACTAGAGCAGTGGTTCTCAACCTTCCTAATGCCGTGACCCTTTGATACAGTTAGTTCCTCATGTGATGACCCCCAACCATAAAATTATTTTCATGCTACTTCATAACTGTAATTTTGCTACTGCTACAAATCATAATGTAAATATCTGATAGGCAGATGTATTTAGGTGACCCCTGTGAAAGGGTCATTCGACCCCCAAAGGGGTTGCAAGCCGCAGGTTGAGAACCACTGCACTAGAGGAACCAAGGCCCCAGGGAGAAGCGAACGGTTCCAGGGCTGGGCAGAGAAAGAACAGGATGAGGCTGGAACAGCTCACAGGTCAGAAAAGCATACTCGATAAATGAAGGGACATCTCAGAAGGACACGAGAAGGTCTCTCCTTCCAGGGAGTGAATTAATATTCCCCCTAAAACAGCACAAACAAAGGACAATGTATATCAAACAATCATTGGCAAGACCTTGACACTAGGAAGTAAAAGAGATGATCCCAAGAGATGGAACGCAAATGAGAAGCACTATGATGGCTCCAGTTACAGCTTTGAGAGAGTTTCCAGGCCGTGGTCTGGGTGAGGGGAACACAAGTGCAGAGTCCAGCAGGCTCCGTAAGTTGAGGAGGCAGTGCAGAGAGTCTGGAGAAACAAAGGTGGCTGGGATTATATTCAGTACTAACAGCTGCACGGGGAGAAATTCCTGAGATGTGCAGAGGGTCCCCCTGAACGGGGAGGACACAGTCTGAAGCCTGGAACTGACCCATCCAAAGGAATTGAAGGTAACAGTAACCAGTGCACATATAGGACCACAAAGAATGCCTGTACCTTCAGCCAGGCTGGAAAAACTCATTTTATAGCCTCGTTGTGTTAGTATTCAGAAGAGCCCTACCCGTAATGGGGAGTAATTAGCTCTGGATTGAGCACTGTTTTAATTCCCGCCTAACAAATCTTGAAAGCAAGACCTGAAAGGATCAAATGGTGTCAAGTAACTTAGCTGCATCCCAGATAAAAAAGCTCCAGAATACTTTTAGGAATACAAAATATCCACCGTCAAACCAGATTAAATTCACAATGCTTGGCATCCAACCAAAACTTACCAGGCACACAAAGAAACAAGAAAACAGAACCAGAGAGGAAAAAACAGCCAAAAACAGCCCCCAAATGACATGGAATCAGCAAAGAGGGACATAAAAGCGGTTCTTATAATTGCATTCCGTGTGTTCAAAAGTTACTTACACGTGTTCACAGAAGACGGGAAACAACAATTTTCAAAGTTGAATGTCTGGCAATGAAAACTACAATGCATACGAGGAAAAAATATACTAAATAAGATTAAAAGCGGAAGGAAAGGTGAGTAAACTCGAAGACATAGCAATAGCAACTCTCCAAAATAAAAACACAGAGAAAACAATAACTTTAGAAAAATGGACAGAGCCTCGGTGAGCTGTGAGACCGCTTCAGGAGGCCCAATACAAGTGGAATTGAGCCCCTGAAGACGGGAGGAAGGAGAAAGGGAAAAGAAAGAAATTCGTGATGAAATGTTCCGAATTTGATGGCAACTACAGACCCACACAAGAAGCTCGATGAACCCCCAGCAAAGGAAAGGTTAACAAAACACCAAAACACATCAGAATCAATTTTCTCCAAACCAGTAACAGGACTAAATCTTAAAAGCAGGCAAATCATACAAAAGCAATTCATGTAAGTAGAACATTTGTATCTGGTAATATTTTGAAATTTTAAAAGAGCAAAAAACCTGAGGAATTTTTTTAAACGCAAGAGACATGTTTTATACAAAAGAGTGAAAAGAAATATAACAGCAAATTTTTCACCACAAATAATTCAAGCAAGCAATTTCTCATCAGAAATGATGCTAACAAAAATAAAGAAATGCAGTATCTTCAATGTATGGAAAGAAAAATTGCCAACCCAACTCATCTAACGTGCTGTTAGTACAAAAGCCACAGCCTGGGAGAAAATACTTGCAAACCATGCCTTGGAGAAAAGACATGTATCCAGAATATATAAAGAACAGTCAAGACTCAAGAAAATGAACACCTAATATTTTTATTTTTTATTTATTTATTATTATTATTTTTTTTTTTTTAGAGACAGAGTCTCACTTTATCACTCTCAGTAGAGCGCTGTGCCATCACAGCTCACAGCAACCTCCGGCTCTTGGGCTTAGGCAATTCCCTCAGCCTCCCGAGTAGCTGGGAATACAGGCGCCCGCCACAACACCCAGGTATTTTTTGTTGCGGTTTGGCCAGGGCCGGGTTCGAACCCACCACCCTCAGTGTATGGGGCCAGTGCCCTACTCACTGAGCCACGGGAGCCACCCAACACTTAATATTTTTAAAAGGCCAAAAATCTCAACAATAAATACTTCACTAAAGAAGCCGTACATATGGCAAGAAAGTACGTTAAGATGAACTCAGCACCATTGTCATTAGGGAAACGCAAATTAAAAACTGGAGCGAGATACCATATCTTAGTATATCTGAGATACATATACTAAAATAGCCAAAATTAAAAACACTAAGCTCACCAAGTGCTGCAGATGATATGGGGACAGTGGAACTGGTGGAAACTGGAACTGGAAACTATGGGAACAGTCTGACAGCTTTTTAAAATGTTCGGCTCACACCACTGTCACTGAATGGCAGTGAATCCTGTTGTTCCATTCCTAGGCATTCATTTGCCAAAAAAATAATGCAAGCCTGTGTCCTTCAGAGACTTGTAAATGGATGTTCAGAGCAGCTTTATTTTGTAGTGTTCAATTATACTTTGATCAAGCCACTGTCTTTTAAAAAGAATAAAAAAATCAATTAGAAGGAACTTCCACAGATCAAATCTGTGACAAAATAAGCATCGAAATAAGTTTTGATAGTGACATATTATAATCCTTCGAATAACATTGGAACCCCTGAGCCCCTACTGATATAAATAAATAGGTAAATGAACGCATGAATACCAAAAAAATTATTTCTTACAGAAGGATACCAAATAATAAATGTAGAAAAATGACAACACTAGAAAATTGTCATTTATCAACCTATATAGCAATAAGTAACAAAAATGCTAAAACTAATGGGTGAGAGTGGTGGGATGAGAAATGGAATTTCATGTACCCTTGTGGTATCTCCCCAGAAAATACTTATAAGTTGCCAAAAAAACAAAACAAAAAAAACAGTCATCTTCTAGCCCAGAAATCTGGCAGACTATCTTGAGTACGTAATTGCGACAGATCATATTTTCCAAAGATTCCTCCAATGTGTCCCATCCTGAGTGCTCTTCTTGAGAGCAGAAAGCAGAATCTTGAGTACTGTTCTCATTCCCACCTAACGAGTCTTGAAAGCAAGACCTGAAAGGATAAAATGGCTTCTTGCTGCAAGAGGGTCATAGTTTATGACTTTGTCGAAGGCAGAATTTAAGAGCCGTGAACTGGGATATTGGATGGAGGAAACCTCTCAGCAGCAAACATGCAGGGTGCTGCATAGCTACTCCTAAGTGCTTATAGTAAAATGCAAGAAGAGAGAAGTGATTCAAAGATGCAATAGGACGTATAATGAAAAGGAAAGGAGAATTTGAAGACATGGAAAATTCTCAACCTTGCCACGTAAAGAATAGGAAAGTGTGTTAAGGAGAGAAAACCAAAGGCGTGACCCAGTGACCTTGGGTAAGATTAATATAGCTAGAGGGAAGCCAGGTGCAATTCATCAAGAGAGTGACGGCACTTCAGAGACGTTCGAGGCTATCATGTTTATCACAGGCCTAAAGTACTAGGCCCTTCAGGGCAGAGTAGTTCCCATGAAGGGGCCAGCACACTTGCAGGACCTCAGGCCTCACTTCCCTGGGCTGCTGCAAGGGCTACCTCATCTACCCCTGGAGCCCAGCACAGTGGTCCTTGGCCTCCCCAGCAGTGTGGCTCAAGTGACCCAGATGGAGCAGGAGCCATTGCTCCAGAAGGCACAAGCGTAGACCCTAGCAGTGCCCACATGGTGCTAATTCCAGGTGTGCAGAGTACAGGAGCTATGGGGTCATAGCTTCCTTCACCCAGTTGCAAGGACCACCATGGGGCCCAGGCAGAAACTTGCCACAGGGAAGGGTTTCCAGAGAGAGTCCCATCTAGGGCAATGCTTAGCCAAACTGTGCAGTCATGGCTGCCGCAGACAGCCCTTACTGGGGCAATCCTTAGAGCAGCATGGGGCAGGGGGTGCTGTACCCCAAGATCCCAGAACTGTAGAGTCACCAGCCTAGGAGAGCTGCAGGCACTGGACTCCCACCTGTAAGACTTGCTGTGTGGGCTGCACCCAGAAAAGCTGTGAGAGTGAGGCTGCCTGAGGCCTTGCAGGTCCAACCCAGTATGTCTGAAAGATAGCCAACAGTCAGAGAAGATTCTGCTCAAGCTCAAGGTTTAATGTTATTTGCCTTGTTGGGTTTTGCACTCATGTGAGACCTCTTACCCTTTCTTCTTGTCTATTTCTTCCTTTTGGAATGGCGATGTCTATCCTCTGCCTGCCTCACCAGAGAATTTTGGATGCACACAACTTATTGGATTTTACAGGTTCACAGCTGGAGAACTATTTGTCTCAGGTTGACATCTGGGTAAGGCCCTCAGACTTGAAACTTTAAAGCTGATGCTGGAATGAAGTAAGACTTTGAGGCCTATTGGGATAGAACAAACATATTTTTGGTGTGAGGACACTAATTTTGCAGGGCCAGGGTCAGAATACTATAGTTTGAGTGTGTTCTTCCGAAATTCAGGTGTTGCCCTTAAGGTAATAAGGCAGGGCCTTTAAGAAGTGAGTAGGCCAGAAGGACTCCTCCCTTGGAATGGAGTTAAGTGCTTATAAAAGAGGCTTCACACAGTGCCAGAAACCTTCCCTTCCATGTCTCTCCCCATGAGGACACTGCATCCCTCCCCTCCAGAGGACGCAGGCCCCACCAGACAACCTAATGTGTTGACCCTTTGATCCTGGTCTTCCCAGCCTCTAGAACTGCAAAAAACTACTGTAACTGTAGTTTACAAGTTATACAGTCTCAGGCAGTCTGTTTCTAGCAGTTCACATGGACCAGGACACCAGACTTTGCTAAATTCTGACAGAAACGCTTGTGTGTGCTAAAGGTTCAGACAAGAAGGTCATTTCTGCCTCACTCGGGGTCCCTTCTCCCAGCCCTAAGCACTCGTCAGGCTGTGAGTCTCCATCTAGACACTGGGACCAAAGAAATGCTACGGCCCCATTAGGAAGCTGACCAGACCACAGAGGTCATGGGTGAGTGATGAGAGCAGAAGGCATTTGGGGGAAAGTAGCCTCCTGAGGTCACCATTTTGCATATGGTTGTTAATAATGCAACACTGAGTCTATTAAACAGAGTAAAAGGCAACTTTGGCCTGTGGGAAAGGACAATTATGCAAATTCAGGCAGAGGCAAGCTTTTTAAAATGCACATATTTAACTAAAGCATCCAGAGTTCTGGTCATTAATTTCTTTTAAAAATGTTCCCAAGAAAGCATTGTTTCCACCAATTGTCACTGAACAGAGGACTAAGGATTTAGACACAAATGCGGCACGGCCTGGCTCTAGATTGTTGGTTTACTTGCTGTGGGGCCTCAGGGATGCTGCTTAAAATCTCTGAGACCCAGTGTTCTCACAGGAGAAAAATGTGCTTCAGACCTAATGAGTGCTCTTTCCAAATACCAGTTAGGTAGAGAGGGTTCAGGGTGGAGCTGTCCAGCTACGTGTGGTGCTGAAACCTGGCAGGGATGCGCTCTCTCTGAAACTTGTCTCTGACACCCACCTGCACCATCCTATCTGTGGGCGGCAGGATGTCTACTCAGAAGCCATGGAAATGGCGCTCAGAAAAGCAATTAGTGCACAGGTGTGTGCTTTAGATCTTTGGTATTTTGAATTTATTTATAACTGTAAAAGCAATTAGTCTACATAATGAACCAATCACTTACTGGAATTTGGGGTTCTTTTGGATTTCCATGTAACACACACGCATCCAGCAGAATTTAGTTTCCTAAATGCCAATAATTATGTCAACTCCAATTTCATTTCAATTAGATTGAACACAATTATCGTAGTAGATCTAAAAATCGTCATGATTGTGTGTGTGTGCGCGCGCGCCTTCCTCCAACCTGCTGGTTTGAAGTGTAAAGTGAGAATCTCCTAAGGTAAATAAGAGGATTTTTAAGGACTTTACAAGGGGGCAGATATTATCCCCACTTTACAAACAAGAGTCCATTTTAGAAAGGTAAATCTAACTTCAAAAATTATTTGAGTGGCTCTTGTGAACCAGAAAATTTATACTGTATTGCCTTGTTTAATTCATATGACAGCCCAGATCTGTACAATTGCACATGTATAGAAATCTTGGTCACAGAAAAGGAAGTAAAAGCTAACAAAAATTAGTGACTGGTCACCAAATAAAGTGTATATGATATTCTTTAACATCTGTCACAATCCTAGAAGGAAAGAATTATTTCCTAATTACAGTTTAGAAAAAGTAAGGTCAGACTAACTCACCCATATTTATTCATAATAAGTGATAGATTCAGGATTTAGAGCCCAATCTCACTGGCTTGGAAGCCCAGAGTCTCCCCCGGGTGCCCAGCCGACTCCAGGCTGCCCCAGGGAGTTGCCACACCCAAGCTGTCCTTTCTGGGAGGGACCCTCCTTGGTCTGTCTGGCACACGCAGACTGTTTCTGCAGGATTCAGCTCCCAGAATTTCCTGGCTTCCCTACCCCTTCACACAGAAAAAAATTAGTAACCACTCATGCCCTGGGGCCTGAAGGTAGACAGTGTCAGCCTCACCCGTCCTCCCTGCTTCAGACCAGCTCTGTTATTTTCCTTCCTCCTGCATCAAATGCAGCAGCTCTGAGTCTCCTGTACCTGCTGCCCCTCCCGTCACCCTCCTTGCTGAAGTTATCTCCTCCTCCCAGGTCACTCTCTTTTATTCCTCAGAGACCTCAGTTCCTATCTCACTGTCACGCTCCCCAATTACTCCTGCTGTTATTCTGTGATTTCAACATCCAGTGTCCTTCCAGCACCCTCATGGGCCCTTGTTCTCTGCCTCTCATCTACCGCTGCCCTTGGTCATCTTTAGAGCGTGTCATGACAGCGTCTGCAGTGCCTGTTTAATAAGCATGGTCTTGCTCTCCGAGCACAGTCTACAGTGTGGTCTGCTCACTCCTCTGATCCACCTGAATCCAGCAGTCTGCAGCCCTGCAGGGACTCCGTCCATCACTCTCTCTCCCTGGTCTTTCCTCCCCACTTCACAGCTCCCTTCCCTCCCCACACAGCAATGTGTTGTGTGGTCATTATAACCACTCCTTTGCCACTCCCTGCCTGGAACTCTTCTCCTCCAAACCCCCAACACCCCCGCCTCACACCCTCACTTCCACTTTGCAGAGAAGCCATCCCAGCCACCCTACCCAGAGTTGCCCCAAACCCCCACCCCTTCCTTGTTTTATCCCTCCCCTGAAATGTGTATCTGCCTCACAACACACAACATTTCTTTACAAGACTGTAAACCCCATAACGACAGGGATTTGGCTACACAGCTCCAGGCAGGGTGCCTTGCACACAGTAAGTGCTCGATTACTATTGAGTGAATAAACACACCCACGTGACTAGCACCTGTTGTAACTTGCTCAGGACCCTCATCCTGTTGAAACTGTGCTCATACAGAAGACTCATCTTTGTACCCCATGGGCTGGCAGTGCCCAGGCTGAGTAAGAACTCAGCAAATATTTGGTAGAATGAATAGCTAAAGGAAGGAAGGAAGGCTGAAAACTGCTGTCACTGACCACAGAAAATGAGATGTTCAAGAAATTGGTACTTCTTGGAGATTCAGCACAGAGCTCTGGCATGGAGCCATTTGTTTGTGTCTACAATGAATGATCAAGAAGCCGTTCCTCTCCTCCCAGCCCACCTCCTACCCTTGCTGTCCTGCTCACTAGCTCAATGTCCCCACACAAGGCCATCACCACCCTGAACATGCCCCCTCTCCTTCGGTTGCTTCCCAGATGCACCCCTCCCTCCATGCTCGCAACGCCTGATGTCATGAATGGCAGAGCTGCATGGGCTTCTCGTGTTTCCTTTTGGAGGTTTTATTCACAGCTCTTACTCCATGAGCAGGTAGGTCAAGACACGATACACTGTACCCTTAACCTTCCCAGCAGCTCCCGAATGGATCTTGCTGCTCCGACATCCTGGGCTCAATTCCCCACTCAGATCTCTGTGCATCTCTCTGGGGTCAGGATCAGCGCGTCCAAAGGAGACGGCCCCAGGGGACCAGAAAGTCCACACAGCAAAGAGATGAAGATGATAGAGGTGTCCCTCGCTCTCCTCCCAAGGCGACAGCGGAGGCAGGCTCACCATAGGAGTCAGGATGTCAGCGCAGGTGTTGTCACAGTAAAGGCCCCAGACTGAGGGAGTGAGGGAGGAACGCAGAGAAGGCAAGTCCTCTGTTTATAATCAAGTGCCTGGCACACCTGCCCCAACGTTGGCATCCCGTCTACTTAAGCCTGCTCAGTAAGTTATCACTGATGAGGAAAGTGACAAAATGCTGTTTTAAATATTCACTGAAATTGGCATTTTTTCATTGTCAAAGCAATTTTACACTTGCTGTCCTGTTTATGTGACATACTTCACAGCAATATTGCCCTTGCTCATGCCCACCACACGGAGAAGAAACCCCACGTGGACAGGTCTGGTGCTTTGCTCCAAATCACCAGGCCACAGCTCAGAAGCCGGGATTAGAACCCCAGGTTTCTGGTGCCCAAGCCAGGGCCCTGTCCCCTGCAAAGTGAGCAGTCACATAGCCCCACTCTGGGAGAAACGGGGCTGTGTACAGCTGGAAGCCACCTCTGCCCCACCCCGCTGTGGAGAGCCACTCCCGGCCCTGCCAGACTCCATTAAAAGGAAAGGTTAGATAAATGCTGCTCTCGGAGTCAATGTAGCCAATCTTCCTTTTCCCACCGGCTCTGAGCTCCGCCGCCCGCCCCAGGAGTGCACTAAACACCTTTACTGCTCTATAATCACCCTGCACTGTGCTCCACGCTCACCTTGTTATTTAAACTCCTATAAAAGGTAAAATAAAAAAAGTTAATGGTCTAAAACTTGCTTCTTTGAACAACCTAAGAGGACATTTTACTCATAAATGTAAGCAAAGAAACAGGATTCTGTTTCTCTGGTTATGAGACAAATAAACACCTTCCCAGGCTCCACAGCCCCTGTGCCAGGTGACCGGGGACTCAGAGGGCCCTGGAAAGTCCCCTGCTGCTTGGGGTCCCGAGCTCTCACAGCCTGGGAAGCCTGTTCCTTGCAGGAGAGAACAGCGTAACGAGGACAGTGATTAATTCCAGCGGGCCAGCCTCCTGCCCTTCCGAGAAGCATGCAGCACTCATTCCCTCTCCTAATCAGAACGCACAGCTCCAGTGTGACATGTGAGACCCTGGGGACAGAAATGCAGGACAAGGAACACGGCTCCAAGCCTCCGGGATCCACAGGCAAGGAGGCAGGGAAGCAGGGGAAAGGTACACGTACCACCATTGCAGTGGAAGGTCGGGGAGTCCCGGGCTCAGAGAGAGGCCCAAGCTTCCTGCAGGAGGCCAAGTTCATCCTGAAGAATGAATATTCTTTCCAGGTGATGTTGGGGGGAGGGGCATGGCAGAGAATTCCAGCCCAAGAGAAGCAGGAAAGACCACCCATTGGGGGGCTCCAGGGCAGTGAAGAACAGAACCGAGAGGCCCAGAGGAGTAGCTTAGGGGGCTGAGGCTCCCCACGCTGACCGACCATGAAACAGTAGGTGACCCTCAGGGAGCGTGTCCTGCGTGGGTCTGGTAGCAAGGGAGACTCCAGTGGGAGTCGCCTGATCAGAATTCAACAGCACCCTCCGCCTGTCTCTCCCATTGTCCCTCCCCTTCTCTCTCCCCCATGTGGGAACAGAAACAAATGAGATCGGGGGCGCCCCCCAAACTGTCATCCCACTACATCAGAAAGCTGACCGGCACAGAGGAGGGGTGGGGGAGTCCCGAGGCAGGGAGGGCACAAGGCCTGGCTGAGCACCAGGCATAGGCTGTGTGCTCCACAGAGGCGCCCGGAGCCGAGCTGAGAAGCAGGGAGAGGGACGGTCACAGGTCCACTTCGCACCCACTAGGTCAGTTCATCTAGTCTAAAGAAAAATCCATGTTTATATTTCACAAAATTATTTGACTCATACCTTGAGCACGCTGGTGAAGGCCCCCTGGAGGAGAGTGCAGCCTCCACCCTCGAGGGTTCTTGGCCTACAGAGAAGGCTGGCCAAGGACATGGGAGCCTCAAGGCGCTCCATGCGGCCGGTGTCACTTGCTCCAGGCATCGCTGGCTGTGAAGAATACCTCCCATGGTCGCCCGACCAGGCATGCTGATGGCTCGCCTCGGTCACTTTGGTTGGGCCACAGCAACCCAGATGTTTTATCAAGCATTATTCTGGGTGTTTTGTGAACTATTTTCTAGATGAGATTAAGGTCTAAATTGGTAGACTTCAAGTAAAGCAGTTTGTTGTGCGTGTCGGAGGGCCTGTCCAATCAATTGAAGGTTTGTGTGAATAAATACTGACCCCAGTTAGGAGGACTTCTGCCAGCAGGTGGCCTTCTGACCTGAACTGGGCATCAGCTCCCCCAGGTCTCCAGCCTGCTGGCCTATCTTGTATATTTTGACCTGGACTTGCCAGCCTCCCTCATAGCACCTGTTTCTCTCTGGCTAGATATAGACAGATGTCTTCTCTATGTACACACCTCCTGCTGTTTCCACTTCCCCTGACTGACAGATGCATCAGAGAGCCACCCTCCAGGCCAGCCTGCTGCTCCAGAGCCCTGCTCCAGTCACCCCTTCTGACAGGACATCACCTGTTGGTGCCCACTTGCTCCATGATACACTGCTGAGTTGCTTCTTATGGAGAAAGTCCTTTTCTGCACCACGTCTGTTGTGAAGGGTCCCTGCAGTGCTGTCTGGGCTCCATGTCTGCTGGGGAGGGTCCCTGCAGTGTTGTCTGGGCTCCATGTCTGCTGGGGAGGGTCCCTGCAGTGTTGTCTGGGCTCCACGTCTGATGGGGAGGGTCCCTGCTGTGCTGTCTCGGCTCCACGTCTGCTGTCTGGGCCCCTGCAGTGCTGTCTGAGCTCCACGTCTGCTGGGGAGGGTCCCTGCCGTGCTGTCTGGGCTCCACGCCTGCTGTGGAGGGTCCCTGCAGTGCTATCTGAGCTCCGCGTCTGCTGGGGAGGGTCCCTGCGTGCTGTCTGGGCTCCACGTCTGCTGTGGAGGGTCCCTGCAGTGCTGTCTGGGCTCCATGTCTGCTGTGGAGGGTCCCTGCAGTGCTGTCTGGATTCCACGTCTGCTGTCTGGGCCCCTGCAGTGCTGTCTGAGCTCCACGTCTGCTGGGGAGGGTCCCTTCAGTGCTGTCTGGGCTCCACGTCTGCTGTGGAGGGTCGCTGCAGTGCTGTCTGGGCTCCACGTCTGCTGTCTGGGTCCCTGCAGTGCTGTCTGAGCTCCACGTCTGCTGTCTGGGCCCCTGCAGTGCTGTCTGGGCTCCACGTCTGCTGTCTGGGCCCCTGCAGTGCTGTCTGGGCTCCACGTCTGCTGTCTGGGCCCCTGCAGTGCTGTCTGAGCTCCACGTCTGCTGTCTGGGCCCCTGCAGTGCTGTCTGGGCTCCACGTCTGCTGTCTGGGTCCCTGCAGTGCTGTCTGGGCTCCACGTCTGCTGTCTGGGCCCCTGCAGTGCTGTCTGAGCTCCACGTCTGCTGTCTGGGCCCCTGCAGTGCTGTCTGAGCTCCACGTCTGCTGTCTGGGCCCCTGCAGTGCTGTCTGGGCTCCACGTCTGCTGTCTGGGTCCCTGCAGTGCTGTCTGGGCTCCACGTCTGCTGTCTGGGCCCCTGCAGTGCTGTCTGGGCTCCACGTCTGCTGTCTGGGCCCCTGCAGTGCTGTCTGAGCTCCACGTCTGCTGTCTGGGCCCCTGCAGTGCTGTCTGGGCTCCACGTCTGCTGTCTGGGTCCCTGCAGTGCTGTCTGGGCTCCACGTCTGCTGTCTGGGCCCCTGCAGTGCTGTCTGAGCTCCACGTCTGCTGTCTGGGCCCCTGCAGTGCTGTCTGGGCTCCACGTCTGCTGGGGAGGGTTTGCAGTGCTGTCTGGGCTTCAAGCACGCTGTGACTGCTTCTGGTGGCTCTTTCAGCTTAACAAACTAGCCTTTCTGCAGGTCCCACTTGGGTACCAGTCAGAACTCATTTGCACCCCACACCACTCTGGCAGATGCTCCAGCAGCTTGCTTGCCTCTGCTCCTGATCCCTAAAGCCAGAATCCCTCTCCTGGGCCTACTGGGTCAATTATGCACCCCTTCCTGTCAGCAGGTGACTTGGGGGGCTCCCTGTAGGAAAGTATCCTGCCCTAACCCACGGACATTTGCATCATTAGCCAATAAAACGTGAGCAAGATGCTTCCGGGGCTGTGGTGCCTGGTCGGCTGTGCTGCTGAAGTCCCCCTAATCCTTCCCCAGCACCCGACTCCCAGAGTAAAGAAAACTCATGACACAGAGCCAGGGCCAGTTCACAGCAGCAAGACAGGAAAGAAGCCTTTGTGTTCTAAGCTGCTGGGATTTGAGGTCTGGGGGTCCCCCACAGCATAACTGAGCAAAACCTGATGAAAGCAGGACACTGTCACCTGAAACCTGACCTGTGACCCTGGACACCTCCACCCTGCCACATCCCATGCACACAGCTCCTGATGTCCATGGGTGACTTCTGTGCCCTCTGAGCGTGCTCCAAAAGGATCAGCAAGTGAGAATGGACAGAGTTGGAGAAGCAGCCCCATGTCCTGCTGGGCTTCCCTGGAGCAGATGTCACAGCCATGTCACCAAGCAGAGCAAGCCCAGCACCCAGAGACAGGCACAGGGAATTCCTGGGCATTCAGACACCTCAGGGAGCCTCCACCAGAGCTGTGGCTCGTTCAACTGTCTAAGAAGCTCACCTAGCAATTAATAAACTTAACAATGAAACAGGGTCAAGTATCCCTGTCTCCAGGCCCATCAAAAAAAAGTTCACCCTGCCTCAAAAGAGCAGCTTTAAGTGCCCATTTGACTTTCTCACCACCTATGTGCCCACCTGTAAGAGGTGAACAAATGGTGAGTCCCCACAGACTCACAGGCAGCAGTGAGGAGATGTGGTCGGCTCTCCCGGCAGAGACGCACCTGCAGGCCCCGGGCCGAGCGCTGGAGCTGGGCGTGGAGAGAGAGACATGTCCCTGGCACTGTGCTCGCCTGTGCAAAGCTAGAGCAGCGTTTACACACTTCACCAGGTACAAAGACAGGTAGCAGGCGTATTCGAGAAGGTGCTCCTGAGGCCAAGAGGCAGAATGGAAGTGGAGATAGGAAATGAAGGGGAAAGTGTAGCATTGATAGCAAAAGAAACAAAGCACAGTTATAAATTATACAGAAGGAACAACCCTTCTGAACTCAACTGAACGTGCCCACGAAAATCTTCTACAAGTCCTTTTTGAAATGCCTTGCGTGTGAGTGAGGAGTAATAAATTCTCAGGGACCAATCAGCACATGAGAGCAGAACTCCAGAAAAGGAATGAAACCCTGAAGGCACCCTTGACCCTCATGGCACCTGCTAACTCCTGGAGATCTTGACCTTCTGACCGATATTGGCCCAGAACTGAGGTACAGAGAACCCCACAAGAAGCTGGGCCTCCAGGAGCTACCCCTTGGTATAGGGGTAACCTGGAAACACACAAAGACCTCAGAGAAAGACAAGAACAGACCTATCTTGGCTTGAATTTGTCACTGAGTGTATGGAAAACGCAAAAACTCCCCTGATAACTTGAAACCCTGAGTCAATCCTCCTGTGGCTGTGCAGCCTGAACTCATACCAACTGTAATTAAAAAGAAAAACACCCAAGTGAGAAATTATTTCAGAATTGTCCCATTCTGAGCTAGTAACAACCCAGGAAAACACAGATTTTCTTACACAGGATGTACCTTCGATACAGGCCTCAAATAATTCCCACATATAAAGTTATGAGAAAAAAAATGAACCCAGGTCAAAAATCACAAAATAAACACAGTCAGGCTGTGTGCACAGCAGCCAGCAGAAGCAGTGGGCGGAGTCCCACACGGAGCTTCAGCCACTGCATTTGTACAAACTGAATATAAAAGATGCTTTAATAAACAAAAATGCTTACATATGCTGCGCGTGCGAGGGAGTATAAGAAGGAAAAGCAACTAAGAAGAAGTATGGAAATAAAGTTTTAAAATATCAGTAACTTAAATTAAAAACTCAACAGGTCACAGCAGATTAAGCAGAGCTGATGGGACGTTACTGCACAGGAAGGGAGGTCATAGCACACACACAAACAGTCGCAACAGGTGTGAGAGATGGACAGGTCAGGAACGAAGAGAGCAGACAGGGCACATCGGGTGTCGGTCCCCAAGTCGGGTTAACACAGATAGTGAGGCAGAGGAAACATTTGCCAGAAACAGAAGGGTATCAATCCGCAAATGCAAGCAGCCTCACAAAACACAGAGAGAATTTATTTTTAATTTATTTTTTTTTATTAAATCATAACTGTATACATTGATATGATCATGGGGCATCATACACTCGCTTCATAAACCATTTGACACATTTTTATCACAGTGGTTAACATAGCCTTTCCGGTGTTATCTCAGTTACTGTGCCAAAACATTTACATTCTACATTTACCAAGTTTGAGAATTTATTTTTAAAAAACAAAGAAATAGGCTGGGCACGGTGGCTCACTCCTGTAATCCCAGCACTCTGGGAGGCTGAGGCAGGTGGATCACCCGAGCTCTCAGGAGTTCAAGACCAGCCTGAGCAACAGCGAGACCCCCATCTCTACTAAACATAGAAAAACTGAGGCAAAATGATGGCTTGAGCCCAAGAGTTTGAGGTTACCATGAGCTATGATGCCACAGCACTCTACTCAGGGTGCCAGAGTGAGACTCTGTCTCAAAAAATAAAAAAATAAATAAATAAATAAATAAAATAAAAACAAAGAAACACATATAAACACATAATAAGCTATAGAATAAGCAATGAAAATATCATGCAAGGAGAAGGTATTAAAAGCAGGAAGGACAGGTACCTCTTCAACGGAAGAAGAGGCAGACTTCTCAGCAGAAGCACAGGGGCCACAAGAGAAGAGTCATAATATTTTCAGTGTGTTCCAGAGAAAATGACTGAGAACTGTGTATTTCACAGTGAAGGTAAAATACACACATCTCAGCTATAAAATAACTTAATAAGAGGATGTGCTCTTGGTTGACCACAGAAAATTCTAAAGAATCTACTTCAGACAGCAGTAAACCCATATCCAGAAGAAATTTAAAAATACAAGGAATAAAATCTGTATATCTATTTTTATTGTTGCCATGATTGCCATCAGGGTCTCATTCATAACTTCTCTGTCTATCTAGAAGAGCTTTTCCTACATCTTCCTCTAGAATGGTTCCATGCCTTATATTTAAGTCTTTTGTCCACATTGAATTAATGTTTGTGAGAGGTGAGAGGTAGGGGTCCTGTTTCATTTTTCTGCACGTGGCTATTTAATTTTCCCAGCACCATTTATTGAATAGGGCTTCTTTTCCCTGGTGTACGTTGTTGTCTGTTTTGTCGAAGATCATTTGGCTGTGAGTAGATGTTCCATTGGTCTGTGTCTCTACATTTGTCTTGCTATTTTATGGCCTTATAGCATAGTTTGAAGTCTCGTAACGTGATGCCTCCAGTTTTGTTCTTTTTGCTTAAAATTGCTTTGGCTGTTTGGGCTCTTTCTGGTTCCAAATGAAGTGTAGAATTATTTCATCTTGGTCTGTGAAGTATGACATTGGTATTTTGATAAGGATTGAATTGAATCTATAAATCACTTTGGGTAGGATGGACATTTTAACAAGGCTGATCCATGAGCATGGTATGTTTTTCCATTTGTTTCTCTCCTTTGTGATTTCTTTCTTCCAGGGTTTTCCTTGTAAAGGACTTTCACCTCCTTGTCTAAGTATATTCCTCGGTATTTTATTTTCTTTCTAGCTATTGTGAATGGTGTTGAGGCTTTGACTTGACTCTCAGTGTCACTGTTATAAGTATATAGAAATGCTACTGATTTATGCACATTGATTTTGTATCCTGTGACTTTGCTGAAATTTTTTATAAATTCCAGGAGTCTCTTGGTGGACCTCTTGGGGCTTTCTAAGTACAAGGTCATGTCTTCAGCAAGGAGTGAAAGTTCTACCTTCTTTTTCCTGATTCATCTACCTTTATGTTTTTCTCTTGCCTGATGGCTCTGGCTCGGACTTCCAGCACTATCTGAATTAAAGTGGTGACAGTGAGCAGCCTTGTTTTGTTACAGTCCTTAGGGGGAATTTTTTCAATTTTTCTCCATTTAGCATGATGTTGACGATGGGTTTATATATGGCTTTTGTAATTTTGAGACATGTTCTTTCTATGCCTACTTGGTTAAGGTTTTCATTATGAAAGGGTGGTGAATTTTGTTGGATGCCTTTCCTGCATCTGTTGAGATGATCATAGCCTCTTCTTTGTGCTTGTGTTTTTGGTAAATCACATTTATTGGTTTACATGTCTTACACCATCCTTGCATTCCTGGGAGCAAGCCTACTTGGTCCATGGTTTTTGTTAATGTGTGGCTGGATTCAGTTTGCTAGTATTTTATTTTGGATTTCTATATCTATATTTATAAGTGATAATTAGTCTGTAGTTTTCCTTTTTCTGTTGTGTCCTTTGCTGGCTTTGGTATCAAGGTGATACTGGCTTTATAGAATAAGTTGGGAAAAATTCCCTCCTTGTCAATATTGTCTAATAATTTCTATACTATGGGTACCAGCTCTACTTTGTAAGTCTAGTAGAATTCTTCTGTGAATCCATCTGGTCCAGGGATATTTTTCCACTGGAAGATTTTTTTTTTTATTAAATCATAGCTGTGTACATTAATGCGATCTTAGGGCACCATACACTAGTTTTATAGACCGTTTGACACATTTTCATCACACTGGTTAACATATCCTTCCTGGCATTTTCTTAGTTATTGTGTAAAGACATTTACATTCTACATTTACTAAGTTTCACATATACCCTTGTAAGATGCACCACAGGTGTAATCCCACCAATCACCCTCCCTCTGCCCACCTCCCCCCTCCCTCTCCTCCCTAAAGAAAGATGGAGACTTTACCTCTTTCGCGTTTACATGGATGGAGCTGGAACATATTCTTCTTAGTAAAGTATCTCAAGAATGGAAGAAAAAGTATCCAATGTACTCAGCCCTACTTTGAAACTAATTTATGGCTTTCACATGAAAGCTATAACCCAGTTATAACCTAAGAATAGGGGGAAGGGGGAACGGGTGGAAGATTTTTTGTTACAGCTTGTATATTACTGCTCATTTTATTGGTCTTTTCATGAGTTTTATTTCTTCCTTATTAAGTCTTGGGAAGTCTCTGCACAGCTAAGGAAACAATCAACAGAGCAAATAAACAACCTCCAGAAGGGGAAAAAAAATATCCTCAAGCTATACATCTGATAAGGGATAATCAGCAGAATCTATAAGGAACTCAAGAAAATCAGGGAAAAAATCATTAAAAAGTGAGCAAAAGACATGAACAGAAGATTTTTAAAAGAAGACAGACAAATGGCCAATAAACATGTGAAAAATGTTCAACATCACTAATCAGAGAAATGCAAATTAAAATCACCATGTGATATCACCTTACCCTGTTAGAATAGCCTTTATTAAAAGTCTAAAAACAATAGATGCTGGCATGGACACAGAGAAAAAAGAAATGATGCCTGAACACTGTTGGTGGACTGCGGATTAGTGCAACCCCTATGGAAAAGAGTATGGAGATCCTCGTAGAACGATAATCAAAGCAGAACTACCATTCGATCCAGCAATCCCACTACTGGGTATCTACCCAAAGAAAAAGAAGTCATTTTACCAAAAAGACACCTGCACTTGAATGTTTATTGCAGCATGATTTACAACTGCAAAGATGTGGAATCGACCCAGTGTCCATCGATTCATGAGAGGCTTAATCAAATGTGGTATATGTATAACATGGGGTACTACGCAGCCTCAAAAGGATGAATTGATGCCTTTCGTAATAATCTGGATGGAACTGGTGACCATTCTCCGAAGTTAAGCTTCTCAAAAATAGAAAAACAAGCCCGTGTACGTACTGTTAAATTGGAACCAACCTATGAGCACAGATGCGAACTCAGTGGAAATCAGTCAGGGGAAGGTTTGTTGGGGAGGGGCGGAAGTCTGCCTAATGGTACAGGGAGTGCTATTTGGGTGATGGGCACACCTATAGCCGTGACTCAAGCATTACAAAAGCAAATCATGTATCCAAACGTGTTTTCACCCCCTTACCATTTGAAAATAAATTAAAAAACTGAAAAAAACACCAATTTCCATCTATAGAGGAATGGATAAATAATAAAGAAATAAAAATGGACGTATTAATGCATACAACAATGTGGATAAATCATAAAGTAATTGTACTGAATAAAAGAAACCAGACAAGGCATGTACTGTATGATTCCACTTGTATAAACTCTAAAAAGTTCGTCTGGTCTGTAGAGACTGAAAGTAGATCTGTCTGTTGCTTGGAAGAGGGAGGAATGCGTGGATGGGTCTTACTGATGGGCCCACAGAAACGCTTGGAGATGAGGGACATGCTCACTCTCCTGATTCTAAAGACGGCTTAGGGTGTATGTATTATGTCACAACTTTCTAATTTGTATACTTTAAATAGTGTACTTTATTATCAATTATGTCCTAATAAAGCTGTTTTAAAATTCAAAATAAAAAAACACAAGGAAGAGTAAGCAAAGAGAACAATAAACGTACAATTAAATCTAAACAGAGATAAGTGGAACAAAACAGAAACAACAACCCTCGCAGCAACATAACCCTACTTGGGAGCTTAAAAAACAAAATTTAGAAACTTACATACTAAAATGGCCAGAATAGTCCCTAAATTGAGAGGGGGAATTCTAGAAGTTAAAGTATTCTAAGATCCTTACGTTTGGGGGAGGAGGGTAATTACTCTTTTCCTTATTGGCTTTAAAATAAAATTTCCCAAATGGTAGTGAGAAAAAATGGAATAAGTGAATAAAACTCCATTAATACATAAAAAGACAAGGAAATAGAAAATGTAGAAGTAAAAATGTGAAACAGAATAAACAGAAATCAAGATTTTCATACTGATACAATAAATAAAAACATTCCAGATGCACTATTTAAAAGGTAAAGATTGTTACATTGGATTTTAAGAAGATAATTGATCTATACGTTATTTATAAGAAACCTTATAAAACTTCAGAATGAAGGAAGCACAAAAGAAATACGTGTCAGATAAATATGAATCAAAAGAAAAAACCAAACTGTGTGAGTGTGTGTGTGACAGAAAGAGTGAGTGAAAATGAAAATGTAGGACAAAATACCCTGAGAAAAGAAGATAACTGTAAAATGACAAAAATTAGATATGCCAAGACATAAAACAGTTTCAAACAGTAATTAAGCTAATAACATAGCTTCAAAATGCATAAGGCCAAAATTGACCACTATAATCTGTCCTAAAAGAGAATTCTATTGTTACATAATTATTAATAAATGAAAAGATAAAGATTAGCAAATATACTAAATATTTGGATCTCACAATTAACAGGATCATTCTATTATAAAAATATAAAGACCTGCAGAGTGCACATTATTCTCAAACACACATGGAACGTTTATGAAAATTAGCCACAAACTTAACAAATGTCAAATGGTTATGATTATGCAGACCAAAATTTAATTAAATTAAAAATGAAGAACAAAAAATATATTGGGAAGATTGCATATACTTGGAAAATCTTTTAAGAGCATACTTCTAAATTAATCATAGATAAGAGTTATAATGTAAACAAAAATAAAATATAACAAAATCTTCAAACTTGTAGGATGCAGCTAAGTCAGTCCATAAAAGCAAATTGGTAGCCTTACTTGCTTAAGTTAGTAAAGAGGAAAGGTTGAAAATCAATGAGACTAACGTCTAATTAAGAAGCTATGACTGGTTCATTAATCACCAGTGCTTCCTGGACATCATTCATTCAATAAATATATATTGAGCAACTTAAAAAAAAAGACGACGTTATGAATGGAACAGTAAAATACACCAAAGAAAAACAGAAGGAAATCATTTTTTAAAAATTAAATCAACGAACAGAAATGAAATAAATAGTGGAGAAGATAAAGCTTTGAAAATACTAAGTAAGTGACAAAACTCTAGCAAGAAAAGAGTAAGAGAGAATCGTGTAAAGAGGGTGAACAGTAATCTGTAAGCAAGGGCTTGAAGAGGCGAGAGTCCCCCACATGGTCCAAGAGAAGAGTGGACGCAGCAGAGGGAGGGTCTGCAGAGCAGTCATGAGGAGCAAATGCCCTAAATTCTCACCTCCTCCCGCCATGAAGAACACAGACCCCTAACTTCTCTTCTTCACCTGGTTTCCCCGACAACAATATTAAAAATGGCCACACCTACACTTCCTCCCCCACCCTTTATTTTTCTAATAACATATGCAACATATTTAATAATCAGGAGGCACACACATGTAACTATGCCACTTCTGATGCCATCAGGACACCTCATTTTCTAACATACTGCAATTTTACTTCTAGAGTAAAAGATCCATAAAGATCATAGTCATGGCCACTTATGTTCTCTGCTTCCCTCCAAGAACTAGGACACAGTCTGGGACTTAGAAGGTACTCTGCAAAGAATTTTGGAGAAGCAGTGTCAATCAATATTTTTAAAGGCAAAAAGTAATAGAAAAATGGCACCAGGCTTTACCTGGCAAATTATAGAAAAGGGAACACAATGGCCCAGGAGCAGGTCAAGGTGCTCAGCCTCCTTGGTGGTTAAGGATAATGGATGAAACCCTGTGAGTGCCAGAGAAGCACAGATTCTGCTGGGGGAAGCCCAGGTTGGTACAGCCCCTTGAGGAAGTGGCACTATCTAGCCGTGGGCTGGACATTCTTATTCCCGTTCCTCTCCCTGACCTCTGTGCTCCTGTGTGCCGACCTTGATGTCATCCAGGGTTATCTCCCAGGGGTCTTTGCCCCTGGGACTCCTCCTGGGTTCAACTGCTGGGAGACTGGAGGAGGTCAGAGGGTAGAAGGAGAGAGATTTGGGATTTCTCCCCACTGCCCCACTTCTTCTCTGCCCCGGTACCACATCACCCTCAGGGGCTGAGACCTCTACAATGCCAAGAATTCAGCATCTTAATCCCATTTTAACTAGTTCAACAACTTGTGAAATTAACAATAATATATATACATAGAAGAGCCAATAAAGGGGTGATTAGCACCTAATCTGGGATAGTGACATCCCTGGCAGGAGGAGAATGGGGCGGGAGGAGTGACACAGGTGCTCGAGAGCCCACCAGCAACCTCAAACGGGGCGGCACACACAGGTCGCCCCCTCCTGCTCACGGCTTATTCCTTCCTTATATATTAATAGTGTGAGCACCTGCTGTACGTGTGTATGATTTAATAAAAACTAATTTTAAAAGATAATCTAAGTTTCTCTAGAACAAATGCTCCTATTTAAATGACCACCATGCTAAAATTTAAAAATGCACAGAATTATATTTTTGTAAAACTTCCAGAAACTAAAAATAGCAAATAGGAAAAAAAAAAATAGCCTACATCAAAACAATTGTCATGGTCATATCCAGTAGAGTAACGTTTACAAGAAAAATAACCTAATATATTACAAAATTTTAAACAGGGTCTCACAAATGAGTATGAAGTACACCATAAAAGTATTAATTTTCTTTTGTTTTAGAAAAGAGGAACTCTATACTTCATGTCAGGAATTAGCCCAACCCTGGGCTCTCAAAGGAAGAGGAAGAAAGACCAGAAAGACTGTGGAGGGCAGAGGAGGTGGCCCCATGTGAGGGAGGGTATGAATGGGACCCTGAAGACAGAAGGGTCTGTAGGTAGTCAGCCACAGAGTGGAGTTCCAGAGGGGACGAAGGAGGGACCCCGACACGAGTTGGAGCACCCACAGCCTGCGGCAGGAGGTTCACATAGGCAGCGTTGGGGAGGTTCACGTCTCGGGGCCCATCACTGAGGAGCGGGAGTTGAGAGCACATGAGTAAAACGCGGCTGCCCGGGCATTAGCTCTGGGATCTGCGAATCACTGGCTGTGTGTCCTGCAGCCACAAACGTCCCTCTAAAATTACCTCGGTGCTCTGGGCTTCCGGGTCCTCCTCCAAGTGGGCACCCGGGCGGTAAGAGTGTGGGTAACCCGCCTTCCAAGTTTGTCATGAGGAGTAAACAAGACAATGTGTGTCCGGCAGAGGCCGGCGGATGCTGTTTTTATAAAACAGGGTGCTGGGCAGACACCCTGGAACAAGCTGCGCATGGTCCCCTGAGCTGTCAAAAGGTGCTCAGATATTATCCTGCAAGGGAAAGGCCCCTGGCAGAGTTCTAAAAAGGTCAATCCTGCATTCGAGTGTGGACACCCTGGCCGAGGTGGGCAGGGGGCGGGGCAGGTGTGGGGCCACGGCGGGTGCAGACACAGGGGACAGATAGAGCAGCCCAGGGAGCACCGTGGCATAGAACACCAGGGTCAGGCCTCCCTGGTTCCCAACCCAGAGGCCTCTACGCCTGCCGCAGCCCCTCTTGTCCCTCTCCCCTGGGCTGAGTTGTGTACCCCACAGAGGTACGCTGCAGTCATAAGCACCGGCACCTAACAATGTGACCTAATTTAGAAACAGGGTCACTGCAGATGTAATCAGTCAGGCTGAGGCCATGCGGGCCCTGGACGTGCTCTTCATCCATGCTGACTGACCTCCTTGTGAGACCAGGAGAGAAGGGGAGAGGGAGGCCCCGGAACAGGGAGGTGGGGACAGGACAGGACATGCTGCAACTACAAGCCCAGGGCCTCCTGCCAGGACTGCCACTGAACCGCAGAAGCCGGAGGAGGTGAGGAGGGACCCTCCCCTGGGGGCCCAGCCTTGGAATTCTGGTCTCCACACTGTGAGAGATCCCGGCTGTGTTTGTGGCCGCAGAGTATGTGGTAGGTACCTGCTTGTGTCCTAGCCCCCCTTCTCAGAAGGGCTGACAGACCTCTTCATAGAATTTAGGTCACACTGCTGGTGTAGCCTTTTCCAAAATGAATTTTAACCATGATCGCTATTTCCCTGACTCCCCCACCACACAGGGAACCCCATGTGGGCAATCCTGCTGCACATCTCTGGACCCCAAATCTCAAGTCTCTGGAGCCCCTGCACATCTCTAGAGCCCCAGTCTCAGCGCAGGGGGGTGAGCAGGAAGGAATAGCACCATCCGGAACAGCCTGGCCCAGCTGCCACAGCCCCTCTGTGCTGCAGGCAGTCCCCTGTGGCCTCCGCCTCTCCTGGTCCCGCCTGCAGCCCCCCTCGCTCCAGCCTAATGTTCTGTCCCTGCACCTTAAATGGATGGAGCCCTCGGGCATCACTCCGGAATTTACCAGGCACTTGGGTGATTCAAAATGAGAAACTCATTAGCTGGGCTCCCCAGCTTGCCATGTTGACAGATTTTTCCATGCTTCTCTTGCAAATTGAGGACTGCGTTTTCCAGCATCACCGACTAAGGACACATTGTGCTCAGACCTTGCTCTGCTGCCCCCGCCACCTAGAGGATATTCTGCTCATGGCTGATGCCCGACTGGGGGGCCATCTCCCCAGGACGCTCCATTTCATTCATTTTGTAATGCAAACCTCTCCAGTCAACTGTTTCTGCTCCTGCTCAAACAGTTTGCTCATCTCCTCTGTTCTTATCACAGCGATCAGAAGCTGTTGCAGTTCCCTGTTTCTGCTTAATTTTGAAATGCAGTTCATGTCAAAATCTGTGTGCATATAAATGAATCCATGTTTTTGCAATATGGTGCTGTGGGGTATGGCGTAATTTAGCAACATCTGGAAACAGCTCCCTAAGATCTCTGCACCCAGATCTCACAGATGCAAGATTTTGCTGTCATCAGGAGGAGAAGACAGCCACATAGCTGCTCACATTCCCTTCTTCCATCTCACTGTCCCAGCCTCACCAGTGGCAGGGCACAGGGGAGCCACCAGGAGAGACTCTGGCTCAGTTCCCTGGCAGTGTTTCCTGAAGGAATGTCACCAGCCTCCTACTGCAACCTCCTGCCCAAATGAGCATCACTCCCACTCTGCCCTCCAGGCACGCTCTGCTGCCCTGTGAAAGGGAGTCCACCAGCCTCTATAGAAAGTTCCTTTGCAGGTAGCCCCAGGAGCTGTCCCAGTTGTTGCTGAGTGGCAAGGCATCCCACAGCATGGACCACAGCAACCGGGACTCCCACACACTCACGGATTCTGGCAGGAGCCACCTTCTCACCCTGTGATGTTCTTGACGGGACCCTCCTGGACAGACAGCTCTGTGCAGCTGGGCTTCTACAAGGAGGGAGAGGCCGTCCATCCCTCTCTGCAGTCCAGCAGCCTCTGGCCAGATGGAGCACTTAAAGGCCAGATGGAGCACTTACATTGTGGCTAAGGCAACTGAGGAACTGAATTTTTAATTTTATGTAATTTGAATTTAGTTATACTGAATGCAGCTGGTGGCTACCATATAGGACTATTGAGCCCTTGAGTGTTTCTGCTAAGAATCTGTGGCCAAAAAAAGGGATGAGTTGAGCATAAATCTTCTGACCTGCTCCAGACACACAGGAATGCAGAATAAGGCCCCAAAAAGGAAAAAACATCTTCTAAAACAAACACAGACCAAGAAAGAAAACTCTACTGTGCCAGAACACAAAGGCTGCGCAAAGTCGGGGCATCCGTGGCAGCTGGTGTACTACAGACCAACCTGGGGACCAGGGGGAGTCTCGGAGCCTGATCAGTGTCCCAAGGCACCCGGCCCGCCCGTGCTCACAAACACCTCCCAACCCTCTTCACATGAAGTGCCTACCAAGAGGGTGTCCAGTTGTTGTCATTGGACTGGATTTTCCAGCTCTATAATTGCTTTTGTTTGTAATAAAGTCCTTTGGGTTTTAACGATGTCTTCTCCTTGTTTTCTGAATTTCGTCTCTCTTCCTCTCCGTGATGGTTTTTACCCTGCCCGTGTGCTCTCCAGCTCCTCAGGGGTGAACACGCCAGTGTGTTCTTGGCTGACGCCCCCTCGTTGGGGGGCATTTTCCTGGTGCTTTGTGCAATTCGTATTGGTTCTACTTCCCCTAGGGTTGTCCCAGGCCAAGGTCCCGCCAGCTCCCTAGAATGTGACAGTGTTTCTATAGGACAGTATTTTAGAAGTGCTTAATGAGTTCACCGGTTCTAAATCGCTTTGAGCCCTAATTTCTTACTTCAGGGTTTTTGTCCCCAAAAAGCCTGGGCTTGGGGGTCTCACTCCTGGGAGAAACTGTTTCTGCCTGAGGCAGCCTCTTCAGACTGGGTAGGAGCTGCCCTGTTTCCTGCCATAAACTGGGTAGATCCTTCCCCTCTGAGTTGTTGTTGTTATTTGACACAATCTCACTCAGTCATCCTGGGGTTGAGTGCCCTGGTATCATAGTTCACAGCAATCTCAAACTCTTGGGTTCAAATGATTCTCTTGCCTCAGCTTCCCAAGTAGATGAGACTACAGGCACCTGTCACAGTGCCCAGCTATTTTTTTTTAAGAAACCGGTCTGGTTCTTGCTCAAGCTGGTCTCTAACTCCTGAGCACAAGCAATCCATCCGCCTCGGCCTCCCAGAGTGCTAGGATTACAGGCTGAGCCACCACACCCAGCTCCTCTGAGCTTTTTGCAGAGAGCCCAGCATGCTGGGGTCTCCAGTTTCCACTCAGGACCTGGCGCAGGCACAGAACCCAGCTTCCGGCTGCACCAGCAGCCCCCAGGCACAAGGCCTCTACCCTCCTTGCAGACCAGTGAGTTCTCTCTCACTGTCTAGCACTTGGGGCTCCCCAGCACTGCTTTTAAATCTTTCTACATGCTTGTTTTCAACAACAAATACTTACATTTAAATATTAAAGAGACAATACATATGTTTATTTTAACACGTTTATTTTGGAGGGAGCAAAAAAGAAGGAATTTCTCACATAACTCATTTCATTATTTTTCTGATTATCTATTGCTGCCTAAGAAACTACCACAAAACTAAGCAGCTTAAACCATCAACAAACCTCATCCCTGCTTGCAAATCCACGGTATGAGAAGGGCCCAGCCGGGAGGGCTAAGTACCCACCATGTGGTCAGTAAAGACAGCCCAGTTATGGGGTGCAGGATCTACTTCCAGGAGGCCCTCACGTGGCAGGTGAGTTTGAACTGGGTTTTAGGCTGCAGCTTGGCGAGTGCTGCCAGCCCAGGCCCCTCACTTCCTGTCCTCCTGGGATCTGTCCATGTGTGACTCTGCTTTCTCACGGCGTGGAGACGTGGCTACCTGAAGACACAGGAAGTGAAAGTCACAGTCCCTCAAAGACACGCCAAAAAACTGGCAGATCATGGCTGCCATAGTCTAAGGTCAGGTATCACAGAAGCTGCCCAGATTCAAGGAGCGGGGGCATAGACCGTGCTTCTAAATGGAGAAACTACCAAAGAATTGCAGCTGCCTTTAACCTATCACACCATCATGCGGAGGCCTCCAATTACCTTTTCTTCTGCACTCCAGATTTTTTATTTTTTTGGACACAAAGTCTGACTTTGTCACCCTAGGTAGAATGCCAAGGTGTCATAGCTCACAGCAGCCTCAAACACCTGGGTACAAGTGATCCTTCTGCCTCAGCCTCCCAAGTAACTGGCACTACAAGTGCCATAACGCCCTGCTAATTTTTAGAGATGGGGTCTTGCTCTTGCTCAGACTCGTCTGGAACTCCTGAGCTAAGCAATCCATCTGCTCCGGCCTCCCAGAGTGCTAGGATTAGAGGCATGAGCCACCGTGCCCAGACCAACACTCCAGATTTTTAAAACACTTCTCACTGGAACTGTATTTGAATGCACCCAGCGTCCTATCTTTCTTTACACCACAAAGTGCCTCCTTCCTTTTTAAAATAAGGTGCCCAGCATGGCTAGGATGGGAAACCATCACCCTCCTTAAAATCACCCACTTTAAAGCGAGTTATCTGCTGAGCAGTGGCCTAAGTCTCTGAGTCTCAACATCTCTAAGAGTATATGTGTGCACTGGCAAATGCCAACACTCCCCTCTCCCTTTTGGTGGCGAGGGGGTAGTACAATGAGATATTTTAAGGATATATTTTACTTATTCTTGCAAAGCATGTCTGGGAAAATGTACTTCTAATAAATATGCATTAAAGGTGAAGCATTTAAAGAGGGTTGGACCTGTCTTGCATTTGTGCATGTGTCTTTTTGAATTAATTTTGAATTCTTAAAGGGCTTCTTAGTCATTAATTACAATTAACTCCACCAGTTGTCATGCCCTGTGCATTCTTGATCCACTCCCTGAAGCCCAATCAATCTGCATAATGGATACCACATCCTGTGCACACTGCCAGGTCCTGGTGGGGAACAGTTCAGTAGTCCTGGGAGTCCTCGGCAACCCCAGAAGCTGCTGCTGGACTTGAATTCTTTTGTCCTAGAATTTGCCCTTAGCCATCAAGCTCCTCGTTGGAAGTCATTCATTCCACCCAAGTGGATGTTTGGAGCTGGGAGGACACTGGAGCTGCCAAGTGACAGGGAGAGAGGCAGGTGCCACCATGGAGAGCTGGGATAACAGAATTGATGCCAAAATCTAAAAATTTAAACCCTTATAAAACAGTGCAATGTTAACAAATTAATTATAAGGAAATTTATCCTCGAACTTTTGGAAAATTGACCCAGATGGGGCCGTGAGTCCTGTCGTGGTCAGAGTAGAAGCTGTGGCTACTGGCCGGTCCCTCTGTTCTCCCCCTGCGTGAGGTCACTTGGGTGACCTCTGCTCAGTGATCACACCTCCCAGCTTGGAAGTTCCACAGCCCAGGTGTGGGGCTGGACTTGGCCCTCAATCTGCATGATGGCTCCACGGGACAGATGTTATCTGAATTTATGGGAGGAATTGGGATTCAGAGTAGGACACAGAGAAGGTAGCGCATATCTGCACCCAGACCACCGTCTCTGCAGACCCGCAGGAGCCTCTTGTGTGTCCCTGCCTCCCAGACAGACACCAAGACTTTCCCCAGGCCAGGCCCTGCAACCCACCAGCGGGGTGACTGGGGGTGAGGGCAAGGCCAACCTGGGAAAGGCTCTCCTCCCCCTGCTCCTGGCAGCTTCTTGTCCCAACCTGCCTCCTGTCACCTCTCTGTGTCCATTTTAGGTGGGGGCTTAGGGACGCCCTCTCCCAGCTCCAGCCTCTAGTCTACCCTCATGCCTGCCTCTCAATCAGCCATTATAAACAGCCTCTCTGCTCTGCCGTTCAGGCCACAATTAGCTGCCCCACATTTACAATCCAAATAAACTTCTCTTTAATGAGAATACTTTTCCTTTCATTATTTTATGAGCAGCTGGTTAGAGCCACTTAGTAAAAATCATTTAAAATGGCAATCAGGCTACGGTTGCCAGTGGGGCAGCAGGAGAGGTGTAGGCCCCGAGCACCCCATTAACACTGTGAACTTGATGGGAAAAGCCAGGCTGTGGCAGACGGCATGGCAACACGGGCTCACAGGCAGCTGTCCTGGGGCTGGGGAGGGTCTGCGGCTGCAGGTGCCAGCAGGGACTAGCCGGGGAAGGGCAGGAAGGAGCTCAGGGATCAACAGGACGGGAAGTGCAGAAAAAGGACAGCAGACACTCTGTCCCCACAGCCCGGCTGGGGGGAGGGTCTGGGAGGGGACAAGGCCCCCAAACGAGCAGGGCAGCTCTAAGGCCGGGGACAGAGGAGCCGGCTGGGCGGCAGGACACTCCGGAGCAGGGACGACAACCCCATCGGCAATGGCAGTGGCTTCCTGTTGGCCCCACCTCTGTGCCAGCCGGGGTTCCAAGTATTCCTGTAACAACCCCCCCAGTCCCCACAACGACCCTTTACAGTGGGGATTACGAAGACCTCTATCTTACTATATAAATGAGGAACTGAAGCATGGGGACATCTTTACATCCACCCATGAGGCATAGTAAGGGGACAGGGCCTTGGACCTCGAAGTCCCGCCCTGCCTCAGCTCCCACAACACCCTGGGGACCCCAGAGGAAATGCCCTCCCCAAGAACAAGCCAGTGAAAGGACCTTTGACCACACTGGGAGTTCCCCCCAAATTTCACATGATCTTATTTGTAACCTGTCCCTTTCCAGCTGGGGGCAGGACCATCTGGTGGCTAGAGCTTCAGACACTCTTATCACCCTCCCCCCTGCACCCACCCCAGAGCCCGCAACAAGGCAGAATAGAGAGAGAGGCGGATTTGAAGAGGAGCTCTGCTGTCCTGGGAGGACACAGCCTTGGGCCCCTGGACAGGCAAGGACCACCCTCAGGCCTGGTCACTGCCCCCCCCAACGGGCAAGCAGGAAAGAGGACAGGTGGCTCAGACCCCTGAAGTGGCCTGGCCGCAGCACCTGAAGAAATGGCGTTTCCCCAGCCAGAGGGCAGCTGCAGATGAAGGGCAGCGGCAAATGTGTCCCCAGTTAAGGAACGTGGGAACCTAAGCAGCCATGAGCCTCCCCGATAAAAATCACTCCGATGAAACGCATCCAACCAGGAGATGAAGGGAGAAAAGGAGACAGGGAGTGAAAAAGAGGGGTGGACGGACTCTGGGTGTGGATTAACACAGAACTGACACCAGACACTGCAGGAGCCACGATTGCTCTGGAATGCTCTAATCACAACTCTGACACAGCAGAAATCACACAACTCCTGAGAGCTGGGCCTGGGGCTGGGCAGAGCGTGGAAACTGCAGAAGCTGCTTCTGTCCCTGCAGGTTAATCCTGCCCCAAACTCGGGGGACGTGGAAAGACAAGAAGTCCATGCCTTCAGTAGTTTTTTGTAATTTATTTCCTTATTCTTAGATCACTTAAGAACTAAGACCTCTCTCGTGTGGTTTAAAAAAATGATCTGGCTGAGGCAGGAGAATCGCCTAGGCCCAGGAGTTGGAGGTTGCTGTGAGCTGTGTGATGCCACGGCACTCTACGGAGGGCGATAAAGTGAGACTCTGTCTCTACAAAAAAAAAAAAAATGATCTGAAGTTCAGCAAATCTTTCAATTTCACATCTCTTCCTTTTTTCTCTGTGAAATTCAAGTGACGTTCATGAATTTTTATATTTAAGAGCATGACTAAGCAATCCCATTCTTATAAAAGTACCTCTTAGAGGTCCATGCCCACCTCCTGGGCGAAGGCTCAGCTGCCCCGCAGACTGTGTGTAACAAATGCGAGCACTGGGATCTAGACCTTTGTATTCTCATGCTGACCTGACCTTTGTTTTTAAAAAGCACCTCTACCCGCAGACCTACCCTGGTAGGCCCTACACCAACAATAGGTGTTGCCGTCTGCCCACCACATATCAGCCTGTGCCACAGAGTTTTCTGGAAAGAGAGTCACTCGGGGCAGAGTGGACTTCTCAAAGATGGCCACAACACTGTCTTCGGCCCCAAAATGCTCTGGGGGTGCAACTTGTTCTTCCCGTCAAGAGGAGGAATCTGATTCTCCTCCCTGAATGGGGGCTGGCTTGGGCAAACAGCACCGTGGCTGCTGAGGGTCAGCAGAAGTCCTGCAGCCTCTGCCCGGGGCCCTGGGAGTTCTCACTCTGCCCTTCTGGGGCACCACCTCTCAGAACCCAGCCGAGGCTGCATCGCCAGAGCCATGTGGACAGGCCGTGCAGAAGCACCCAGAGGACAGTTTGTGCTGAGTCCAGCCCAAGAGCACCCCAGACACCTGAGTGAAGGAAGCTCTGGAATATTCCAGTGCCCAGGCCACTGACCACGCCCAACCTTGAAAGTCCTCCCCACCTGGCTTCAGACACCACAGAGAAGAGACACAACACCCGCCCTGACTGCAGGCCCCGCGGGCAGCACCGGGGTTCTCATCTAATACCACCATGGTCGGGGCTGTGTGTTATGTCACAGCAGATAACAGGAAAAGGCACTAGCTATGTGATTATCTATGAATGGCAGGATTTCAGGTTATATATTGTTTTTCTTTTACATATAGCTTGAATTCTTTTATAATTAGCAGCTATCATTTTTATGAAAACGACAAAGCCATGAGTTACTGAGAATGCTCTTTCTGCTATACCGTGCCATCCAGCAGACAGCTGGTTTCACCAAAAAGTTACATCTTTCCAAATCTGTGTTTCCACATTCTGAATTCATTTTAAATCAGGCACAGTGGCGTGAGTATGCTGTGTCCTTGGTGCCAGCCTGCTTGGGGCCAAGGACCGCACCCTTGGGGGTACCCCTGCTGCCGATGAGGACAAATTACCCAGCTTGGCAAACTGCGTGGCCTGATTCTCCAGATAATTGCTGGTGTTCCAAACCACTTTGTATTGCGCTCAGCTGGACAAATGTCCCGTGCCTCTGCCCGTCTGGGTACAGGCCTTAATTCCTTGCAAAATCAGCTTGGCGGCTGGTCCTGGCAGTGCCCTTCCAAGGGAGCACTCTCCAGGCTTCGGTTAGTCAAGAAACGCTCCGTCACTCAGCTCCGGAATATCTCCCTAATTAAAAACCTCTCTGCTCCAAATAGCTCCCTTCACTTAAGGCTGTTTCCTTCCCTAATCACAGAAAAGCTGTTATATAGTCACTGTTTTTACATAAGACCCATATGTCCGCACTCCACCCTGTTAATGGGACCGACCCAAAAACAAAACAGAAAGAAAACACTAAACGGCATAAATCTGCGAGTTCTTAAAGTGAAGAGAGATGTTGTTAAACGTGTTTACAAAGGTGCTTATTAATAGACCGGGGGCAGCAAAGAGACGCATGATGATCAAGAGACTCCATAAATGACTTCAAAATAAAAGCAGCGAATGTAAATGGACTCGCTGTGTGTTGCAAGGCATTTTTCTGCAAGCTAGAAAAATTGTCAGGAGCAGAAAGCACCAAGGCTAAATCTGGGATAGCACATCGCCTAAAAGCAGGGGCTATGGTTCCTTCAGACCCCGCCTCCTCCAGGCTTCATAGCCTTGGGCAGGTTACATAATCTGTGCCCAGGACTAAATCCCAGGACTTTCCCTGGTGAAAATTCAGTGAGACAATGTGTGCAAAGTTCTGAGCACTGAGCCTGGCTCACAGGAAGCACACTCAGACACTGGCTAATCTTCCCAGACTCAGTCTCACACTCAGCCAGCCAGGGACTGGGGGGACCCTCCAGTGCTGTGATGGAGCCAACCAGCCCCAGGTCATGACAGTCCCGCGTACCCATCACTCACCAGCTCAACACTCAGGGGCATCACTTCAAATAGTCCATGGGGGAAGCATTTACACCAGATAAATTGGCAAACACCGTAATTCAATAGCTGTTCTTTTCATAGAGCAGCTATTAAATATTTACCAGCACAGCACCAGACCTGGTATAAGAGAGAAGATGGGAACTATTCAAAGGACACCAAAGGGCTGAGTGGGAGGGAGAGTGTGGTTTAGACCACCTGACCCCTAAGCATTGTCCACTCATTCTTCAAACATAGTGGATGCCACACAGTGCGGGGGACAGAGCAGGGGCTAGAGTCAGAGCAGGGTTTGAATTCTCCCATTTCAGAGATGGGAGGTCTGAGGCTCGGTCTAACCTGGGACAGGAGGGCCATGGACCATAGAGCCAGGACTCACACGGCCCCATCCTGCCCTCACCCAGGACCCACAGAGCTGCGTCTGAGCAGAGCTCTGGTCGCCTGGCCACAGGGCTGCCGCTGGAATCAAGTCCTGCTGGAGTGGTCACTTAGCTGAGCTTCCGGTCCTGAGATTAGTGTTTTTCTACAAGAACTACAAGAACAGCCGGGCACGGTGGCTCACGCCTGTAATCCCAGCACTGTGGGAGGCTGAGGAGGGAGAATCGCTTGAGCTCAGGAGTTCAAGACTCGCCTGAGCGACAGTGAGACCCCGACTCGTGAAAAAAATGGAAAAACCCAGCCGGGCGCCGCGGCGAGCGCCTGTAATCCCAGCGGCTTCCGGAGGCTGAGGCAGCGGGGTGCCCGCAGCCCGAGTCTGAGGTTGTGGTGAGCTGCCACGCCCACTGCACTCTGCTCAGGGGCATAGGGTGGGACCCTGTCTCAACAACAACAACAAAAAAGTAAAGAAATAAAAAATAAGCAACGAAATAAAATAAAAAAGCCAAAAAGAAATAAATAAAAAAAAAAGAACTACAAGAACCAAACTGAACAAATAAACACTTGAAGCCCCAGATGAACCCTTGTAGCTGAATCCCACTAGAAACCCTTCTTTTTAGCCAAAAAGAAGCCTGGGTTGATTCCCTCACTCATTTGCACAAACTACAGAGCTGGATTCTTTTATTTTTATTTGGGAACAAGTTGAAACAGCCCTCCAAATTAAGGAAATAACTTTACAAATTCACGTTTTATGTTTTCTTATTTTGGAAATATTCATGGCCTCAATATGTCTCTTCTATGCCCTTATATAAAATCATTTTTCTCTCCCATTTGCCAATTTTTAATGATTTTTTCCCTTATACTTACAACAAAGCAATCATTTCAAATTAATTAAGTTTTCATTAAAATGTATTATTGTAATGTGCCAGGTACTGAATAGTGATTTTATTTCCAGGAGAACAAGCTTCTAAGAAAAGCATCATAAATTTTGCAGGCGGACAATTTCAACCTGTTGCTTCCTCTGCCATGCAGCTTGGGGAGTTTGCACACAGTAGGTTCCAAATTAATGCCACAGGGAGGAATGATGGACAGCAATAACTATCAGTGCCGCGGGTGAGGAGAGCACGTTCTCAGAGGACTTCCAAACACACACAGCTACGTGTTGTGTTATTTCGTTTTGCTCTAGCCTTTCTCTGTTGTAGACCTAGTTATCTATTTTGTTTTGCTTTCACGAGAAACCAGCACCCAGAAATGTGAAGACACACACAAAGTTTGGTCACATAGTGTCCCGAGGCAGAGCTGGCACTTGAACCTGGGTCTTTCTACCTCCAAGTGCTCCCACGGGTGAGGGCTGTGGGGAGTCCTGGTGCAGAAGGCGTCAGAGGCGTCCCCTGGACCAGAGTGAGAAGAGTCAGAACTCTTCTTCCCTGACTATGTTCTTTGTCATCTGGAACACAGTTACTTTCTTTTTAAGACCAACAAGCTCGATTCAAAACCAGAGTCATTTTAATATTTTTAAAATATTGAGTAGCTTAGAAAATTTGAACACTAGGAAAGAAATCAAGCTATACAGAAAGAAGAAAATTGACCCCAATTTTGAGGTCGAGCCTTCTGCCACCTGCTCCTTTTCAGAAATGCTGTTTGGGACACACCGATGGGGCCAGGGCTATGCCTGGGGATGGAGGGTCACAGGAAACCTCCGAATGTTTTTCAGACCCTCAGCTTTGTGGAGGAAAAAAGGAACACACTGGTCTGAATGATTCAGTATCTTGTAGACTTGGTCTCACGCTGTCTGGGGTGAGAGATCTGAGTTCTGGGAGCCCACACGGGACAAGAAGCCTGGAGCCTTGGCCAGCAGGATGAGGATGAAGGCAGGCTGGTCCCCCGGAAAGCAAATTAAATCTGTTCCCATCTTGTCCGTCATTGAGTTTTGGGGTCTCCTTGCTCTGGGTCCTTGTCTTCATTCTCCACCTCATCCCCTCCTCAGGGCTCACACCCACTTCCCCACCCCACCCCATGACCTACCGGCACCTCTGCCAATGGCCTGGTTGCAGAATCTCATGGTCCCACCAACTGGACAGACACTCATCTCCACCTAACCAGCCTTGACAAAACATTCCATAAAGACACTTTCTGAACCCCAGAGCTGACCTGCCGTGCCAGCCTGCAGTCCCTAGCCCTCCATCCCACAGAGCCACGCAGTGGTGGGTGGAGGGGGGTAAGAGGGTGGGGGAAGGGTAGTAGTGGACATGGAGTGCTCCCTGGACCTGGCAGCCTTAGGCTCAGCTCCTGCTGGGGCATGGCTTGTCACCCCTGAGCCCAGCGATCTGGTCCTCACTGTCAACACCCATAAGAAACCCCCTCACAGGCTCTGGGGATGCAGTCAAGTCCCACTGATATAGTGGCACCCTTGAAAGAGCAGCCCCCCTTGGCTGACACCAGGTCCACTCCAGTGGGACAAAGGTAGTCATTCTGTACGTGACAGCACCCCAGTAGAACTATTGTGAGCCCCTGGCCCTTTCCCAAGAACATGAGATCAAGCTGAGAATGAGCTTATGTCTCCCAGAGGCTGGACTCGCACTGGGATGGGGGATGGGGGGCTGCAGGGAGCACACGGCCCAGGTCAGAAGGAGGAGTATAACCATGTGCCCAAGGAGGGGAGATGGAGAGAGACTCTGATCACGTCTCCTGACTCTGACCCACCGCTTCTGAGGTCCAGTCCACACTCCTGCCCTTGTCCCACCATGGGCCCATAACCAACTCGACTGCTCCTCTACACCATCCAAGTTTGTTTCTGTTACTTGCAAGAAGATAGTTGTAATTGATTCCATAAAGAAGGCAGCCAGTGCAGTACCTGTCACACAGCTGGGGCTCAACCACTATGTGCTTCCTCCCAGCCCAGCACCTGCTCAGCCCTAAATGGAACTAAGACCCCTGAATAAGGCTCCCGTGGGGCTCTGGATCCTGTGCTGTGCCCCTTCATGCCCTACTGAGCTTTGGACAAACAGAGCTCTTATGAGAGGAAGCTGCAGGGCCCCACAAGGGCCCAGCTCACCCCAGAGTACCCACAGCAGTGGGGGCGGGGAGCAGGGCGGCCTGGGCATGCATGAAGGCACAGGGGCTGGTACCTCCATGACTCAAAGGTCACCCGGCCAGGTGTGCTCCTTCCTCACCTGCTGCCCGGGTCACGCCCATCCTACAACTCTGCCTCTTACCCCAACACCTTCTATGCTGCGGGCTCCAGCCAGCATTTGCCAGCTGCACCCAGAGCTGCTCTGCCCAGAGGGAAGGCCACCTCTGGGCCAGAGCCCACAGCCCTCGGCCCGCTGCCTCCACTGGGCCGCACTGGGTGTTGGAGACACTGCTAGCCCTTTGAAGCGATGGCCCACTGGCTGGGAATAAACCCACAGGATTTATGCTCCTCAATTCCTGATGACATTATTTAAATTGCCTCTGATTTATCACTAACTCAATATGCATTGTCATTTCTAAGTAATTATAGAGAATATTGTAATCTAAGTATTATTACATCAGGAGCACAACTCCAGATAAATACACCTCTGTCTGCCCTCAGTCAACTCCGCAAGGTGGATCGATTCCCACTGATTTCTTGAATGTGAACATCTTGAGAGGTCTTGAATCCCCATTACTGCAGCTCGGCCATAAATCCTCCTCGTTAGAGGACGAGGGTGAGGGGCAACCAGTCTCCCTTGCACACTTACCCACCTTCCTGCAGGTTCTCAGCTCATCCTTTGGACAAAAGCCCTTTCGGGGCCAGCAAGGAATCCAGGGTCCTGCCCCGTGGGTTCAGTCACAGCCCCAGGCTGAGACACAGAGCATCAGCTTTCTCCCTGGCAGCCTTCAAATGTTTCATTTATGTGAAGGCATCCCAGGCCCAAGTGTGCTTGGCGAGATCAAGGATTCCAGGAAGTAAGATGCGGTCCCTGCCCAGGTGACATTCTCAGTTCCAGTGGCGAGTCTAATGCAGGTATCTGAGTATGAGGTTTGGTTCAAGGGTAATTCTGCCCTCCCCGTGTTGGCTGGTGGTCTTGAAGAGACCTAACCTCTCTAAGCCTCAGGCACACCTTTTGTAAATAAGGACCAATAGCTGCCCCATCTATTTCATACTATAAATGGTCAAGATGACCAACTGAGCTGGTGGATAAGAAAACGTCTGTATGTTGCAAAGTGCTGGGTGAGAACAAGGGATGCTGTTATTACAGAAGGCCGGCGACACATAGAAAAGCAAGTCCCCACTGAGGGTCAGAGGAGTGGGAAGAATATTTCAGATAAATGTGCACCATTCCACTCACCTTCTTGTAAATGAAAACAAAAATCATAAAAGTATTTCATATAAATAAAAAATAACAAGACAAAATCCATCCCCATAAAATGGATAATTGAAAGGAGGTAGAAAATGAGACAGGATTTGGTACATAGTAGGTGCTCAAAGCTGTCTGTTACACAAATAAGTCAGAAAACAGACAGAGGGAGGAAAGGGAGACACGGCAGGGAGAGAGCCACACGGGGCCTGTAGCCTGGGGACCTGGGACACTCCCAAAGCTGCTCTAGGAGCAGGACAGACAAGACAAATGGAACAGGGAAAGAAAAGCCAAAAACTCCCCTCACCCACACACATAGTGTTTCAATGCTGAGAAAGACAGGTCAGTGTTGAAAAATCAGAACATGCATTTACAGATGAAGTTAATCATGTGGGATAATTGGCCAAAGGCTTTAAAATAGTTATGTTCAGGTGCTTGAGGAGAGTGCACAGGTGAATGAGGAAAAGTGTACTTTTAAAAGCACAAGAAACTATAGAAAACTAAAATAGGCATGTCAGAGATAACAACAGATATTTATTTAAAATGAAAACTAGGAAATTAAACATATGCCCTTGAAATAGAATATATGATAAAGGGAATACATTTTAGGTATAACAGAGTTAAAGAGAGAATTAGTGAATTGGAGAGACTATTGAGGAACTCACCTCGAATACCATAGAGACAAAATGACTTCTGTAAGTAACATAGATGTGATTGTGCATGCGCACACACACACACCTACATGTGCACACACGTGCACCTACACGCACACACGCACGCATGCACACATGTGCAAACACACATGCACACACATACACACACGTGCACACACATACACACATGCACACACATGTGCGCACACACATCACGCACACACACATGCATACACACGTGCACACATGTGCACACACATCATGCGTACACACACATGCACACACACGCACACTGCATTTCCTGGCTTCCATCTGCACTTTCTCACGTTAACATATCTGAGCTTGGAATACACATAACAATTGAAGATGACTTGCAACCACTCTTCGTCTAAATTGGAGATATTTTTCAAAGAGAATCTGCCTTTGCCACACCAGTCACCTGAAAGTACTGCTGAGAGAAGGTCACTTCAATTTAAAATCTGTTAGTAAGATTTTAATTCAAACTTTAACCTGCTTATGTACAAGTCTGAGGTTTAAAATCTCAGGGAAGTGTGTCAGTTTTCCTGATGTCCTTTCTTTATGATGAGTTTGTTTCTCATTTACCCTCACCGCAGCCTGCAGCCCGTGGGATCCCCACTTCATAGAGGGTTTTCTGTTAGACTTATTACTTTGGCAACTTCCTTTCTTAGTGGTATAGGGAAAAAATAGTTTCTCTGTCATTGACAGCAATACAGGTTGGGTGAGGCGTGTTTATCTGCACATCCACAGACACTCACAGCAAGAAGGTTGGAGATAAAGGTTGGTCAAAGGGACCCTATAGCCGTAAAACAACAATTCCAGAAGAAAAGAGAGAGGCACTATCTGAAAACCTTATAGTTTAATGTTTGGGTTTTTGGGGTTTTTTTGTTTTTTTTTTCAGAATTAGAGAAAAATAGGAGTTTTCAGTTTAAAATGCCAGTTAAGTACACAGCAGGATAAACAAACAACAACAACGGTGAAACCTTGCACATAGACATAGAGTAACTGCACAAAGCTGGATAAAAATCGAAAACCTTAAAGGCTTCCGGAGGGAAAAGACAGATTCCTACAAAGCCTTACGAATCAGACAGACCACAGATTTATCAATAATGATAGAGATGGAAATAAAGGGAATAATGTCTCCAAAAAGCTGTGGGAAAATAAACACTAATTGATAGCACATACCAGTATAAACCATTATACAAGAAAAAGATAAAATAAAAGCTTTCAAGGACTAAAATAATTTGCCATCAAGGAAGCTGCTGGAAGAGCTGCGGAAGGAGGAACAGCGCCCCCAGAGGTAGCTCACGGCACAGCAGGGCGTGAGCTTGCACAGTGAGGACTCACCCAGTGATGACTTCAGCTGGACATTGTCTTATGAAATAGCAGCACATTTTGGGGTTTTATGTAAAATTAAAATTCAGATAACAGTAACAGAAAGGCTGACAGCAGAGTGGTCTGTGGGCTGGTAAGTTCTGCTGAGGTCCGGGTCATGCTACAGAAAAGATATTGCAGAAATAGGAGCACCCCCCACCCCACCCCACACCCACCCCCAGCAGGTCTTCTTCTGAGATGCTTCCTGGGAAGCCTTTCTTGGGTTCAACACACTAACTTCGCTGAGCTTAAATATCTCCCAGTGCAACACTTTCAGTTATTCCACACATAAGAAACACTTAGAGCTGTGTCTCAGGGACTCAGCATTTTTTTTTTAATTTCCTATTAATATGAGGGTACATATGACTAGGTTATGTTGTAAGGTCAAGTCTAAGTTGTGTCCTTCGAACAAGGAGTGAGCAAACACCTGCACATTGCTCCTCCTAGGAGCTCACTGACCCTTCTCCCCACCCCCTTCTTGAATTTAATTGAGTTTTTCTTTCCTATGTGCAACATTACTGTTCATCTACAAGTTTGAAATGAGTATTGAGTACATACGATGCTTGTTTTTCCATTCTTGTGATACTTTACTTCGGAGAGTGTTCTCCAAATCTATCCAAGTTATTAAAAAAATGATTAAAAATCTCCAGTACTTTACCACATATACCACAGTTTATTAATCCATTCATGTGTTGAAGGGCACTTGGGTTATTTCCACATCTTCGCAATTATAAATTGAACTGCTGTAAACATTCAAGTGCATATGTCCTTATGGTAAAATGATTTTTATTTCTTTTGGGTAGATACCTAGCCATGGACTTGCAGATCAAAATGGAAGGCCTGCTTTTCTCATCTTTAATTACTAGAGAACAGCAAATCTGTGAGATATCACCTAACCCCAGGGAGAACAGCCCACATCCCAAGGTCCAAAAACAACAGGTGCTGGCATGGGTGTGGAGCGAAGGGAACATACCAGCACTGTTGGTGGGACTGCAAACCAGCACGGCCTCTATGGAAAGAAGTATGGAGAGTCCGTGATTCAACATTTTAAACATGGTAATAAACAGGAAGTTTCAGGTTCTATTTCAAATAATATTGGAAGAATGTCAGAAGTGCCGGTGTAAACATTTTGAAAAGTACACCAATTCCAAGGGCAGGGATGTGCATGTGGGATGTTGCTGGACCCAAGGGAGGCACCTTGGGCATCCCTGGAATGTGATAGGAAGCCTCAAAAGAAGAGAAAGAATAGCCTGGGCCACCTCACACCTTCTATGAAAGTAAACGTCACAGCAGGTCAGCAGGACAGCACCTTGCCGTCATCTCAGCCAAAGATCTGAGCAGCGTCTGGGAAATCTCTCAGGCCACTGAGTGAAGAGCCCTTCACACATCCTCTGAGTCTGATAACTTGTCCAGAAACTGCCCTTTCTCACCCAGGTCCTATACCCCACCCCCTTCCACCTCCAGGACACACAGGAGCAACCTCCTCACGTCAGCCGCTGAATTTCTCCAGGTGCGTCAAGCTCAAGTCCTCACATCGCTCGGGAAGCAGGAGCTTATTACAGGAAGGCACTTTGAGTTTTATTATAAATTTCAGGCTCCATCCTAGTCTGGGCTGCTAAGACAAGCTATCACAGATGGGGTGGCTTAAGCAATAAACACACCCTCTCTGCGAGGCCTGGTCCAGTGGACTGGCTACTCCTCCAGCCTGTTGCCTGCCAGCATCCTTCAGTATCCTCACTCTGGAGAACAAGGACCCGCCAGCTCTCTGCCCTCCTCACAAGGGCTTCCGTCCCATTCTTGGGGGCTTCACCTTTTGACCTGCTACCTCCCCCAAACCCCATTTATGCATCTCCTCATGTTGAAACTAGGGGCTCACTTATGAATTTGAGGGGGTAAAAAACACTCCATGGCACTCTGCATTTTTCTGAAAGGTATATTTATTTCCATGTTTTATTTGCCCTGCTGTGTGGCAAAGATAATGTTTGCAGAACAGCATGTAAAGGGAATATATCGCTGCCTGCAAAGCGGTGTTTGTTAACTACCGCAGTAAGTGCTGGTGGTCTGGAACCGATACCCACACATTTTATGTCCTACTAGGCTAGGTCTTTAGTTTTATATAGGCATTTCTGCTGCTTTAAAAGCACTCTAGGAAATTGGTTGAGAGTTTGGAATTTATGTGTAACGCACTATAAATATTTCCTTTTTCGAATAATGGGACATAAACTCCTGGTTACTACATTTACATGGAAATTCAGATTTTTAGTTTGTGGATGACAATGTGAATGGACACCTAGCACCCTGAAATACTTGGATTTAGTAGGAAAATGTAGAGTTAAATATTTAATATTTAAAATGTAAAGAAAAAGCACTCAAACAATATAATTAAACACATAAACTCCAAATCAATAAAGGAAAAAAAGGAATTTAGAAAGCACTGTGGATCCAATAGAGGGCAAGAAGAAAAATAAAATGAAAATGGTGAGAAGCTGAAAACACAAGATGAGCAGGACGTCAGCCTAACCCTGTAAATGATCACACTAACACAGCAGTATTAAAATCGGGGGTAACAGTCCAAAGTGTGCTGGTCTCGGTTCCTTTGTGCTGCTGTAGCGGGTACCACACACTGGGTGATTCCCAGGTTGCAGAAATTTACTTCCTCACAGTTCGGGAGGCCATGAAGTCCAAGATGTAAAGTGTGGACTCTTGCTAGTTGTCACCATTGATACGTACCACCCACTATAACAGGTGCACCACACTAGTGCAAGATGTAACAGGTGCACCCCACTAGTGTGAGATGTACAGGTGCACCCCACTAGTGCGAGATGTAACAGGTGCCCCACACTACTGTACGATAGAACAGGTGCACCACACTAGTGCGAGATGTAACAGGTGCACCCCACTAGTGCAAGATGTAACAGGTGCACCCCACTACTGTGAGATGTAACAGGTGCACCCCACTAGTACGAGATGTAACAGGTACACCACACTAGTGCAAATGTAACAGGTACACCCACTAGTGCAAGATGTAACAGGTGCACCCCACTAGTGCGAGATGTAACAGGTGCACCCCACTACTGTGAGATGTAACAGGTGCACCCCACTAGTGCGAGATGTAACAGGTGCACCCCACTACTGTGAGATGTAACAGGTGCACCCCACTAGTGCGAGATGTAACAGGTGCACCCCACTACTGTAAGATGTAACAGGTGCACCCCACTAGTGCAAGATGTAACAGGTGCACCCCACTAGTGCGAGATGTAACAGGTACACCCCACGTAACAGGTGCACCACACTAGTGCAAGATGTAACATGTGCACCCCACTAGTGCGAGATGTAACAGGTGCACCCCACTACTGTGAGATGTAACAGGTGCACCCCACTAGTGCGAGATGTAACAGGTGCACCTCACTAGTGCGAGATGCAACAGGTGCACCCCACTACTGTAAGATGTAACAGGTGAACCACACTAGTGCGAGATGTAACAGGTGCACCCCACTAGTGCGAGATGTAACAGGTACAGCACTACTGTAAGATGTAACAGGTGCACCCCACTAGTGCGAGATGTAACAGGTGCACCCCACTACTGTGAGATGTAACAGGTGCACCACACTAGTGCGAGATGTAACAGGTGCACCCCACTAGTGTGAGATGTAACAGGTGCACCCCACAGTGCGAGATGTAACAGGTGCACCCCACTACTGTAAGATGTAACAGGTGCACCCCACTAGTGCAAGATGTAACAGGTGCACCCCACTAGTGCGAGATGTAACAGGTGCACCACACTAGTGCGAGATGTAACATGTGCACCACACTAGTGCGAGATATAACAGGTGCACCCCACTACTATAAGATGTAACAGGTGCACCCCACTAGTGCAAGATGTAACAGGTCCACCCCACTAGCACAAGATGTTAGCAATGTGGGGGTGGGGATGCCCCTGGCAGACGACTCTGTACTGTAAATCTAAAATGCTCTGTAAAAAACTCCATTAATGAAGAAGATACATGCTGGACACATAGGAAGGCACGATCAAGCCAGAGTCACACTATGCTCACGCAAGGGAAGAGTCGGCCTCACGCAGATGCCACTTCTCCAAAGTGATCTGTGTCTTCATGACAACTCCAATCAAACCCCGACAGGGAGCTTCATGAAGCTTAATTTGCTCATCCTGAAATTCAACCTTTGTAAAAACAAAGGGATGGAATTCATTCCACCAAATGGCAGAAGCAGTTAAATTGGTTTGATAATAGTACAGAGACACAAAAGTAAACCAGTGACATAGGACACAGAACGCAAAACCAGACCCTCACATCCACACAAACCTGGGGTCAACAGAGGGAGACTAAGTCTGTGGGAAGCGGCCCCTTCCTCCTCTCACCTCAGAGGAAGGAGACCGAGCCCTCACCAGACTGAAAGCCCAGCCTGGAACCTGTCAGTCTCTACATAAATTAGGGTGACCCTGGCGCCTCTGTGCCCCTGTTTCCAGCCAGAAACTAAATAAACCTTCCCTGGAGAAAGATAACAAGACCCTAGGCTTAAAATCATTTCTACAGTTTTTCATATAAAACGCCCAACATCCAATCCATATCAGCCAAGAACACAGCGAGGCAAAACGAAAATTGATACAGAACAAATGAATTATCCCCTAAATGTTGCTGGAATGAGTGTCCACATTCAAAAAATAAAATAAAATTTGAAGCCTGATGCAGTCCTGTAGAGTACTGGGCTGCAGGCGTGGCTGGAATGTTTTGTGGCAGTAACAGTTTGTTTTCATGAGTTGGCATGGGATACTAACACAGAGCCAATCCGCAAGGCAGATGGTAGTGTGTGTGCTGGCCGCGGCTTCCCAGGGCTCATGCCTGCTCACGGGGGCCCCTGGGGCCAGCGGCAAGGGTGACATGATGCATGTCTCCAATCTGTGCTGCTAATGATCTAACAAAGGCTTCTGATATCGCTAATGTCACCTTGAAACCCCAGCGTAAATACTTTGTGGGCTTAACGAAAATCTCCTTGGTAAGTCACATACCTGAATCCAATATCCTATTCTTGGTACGATGTTTCCCTATACCACAAAACCTGCCTAGAATCTATACTCTCACAGAACATGTCATGACTAGCAGGCGTCTGCAGGGCGTGGTGACTGACTCTGGACATGTACGATGCGTCATCTGTCATACCTGGAGGGGCTGACCCCACAGCCAGCACCTCCACAACCCCGTCCTCATCCAACACACACAAATTCATCTTTATTGAATAATATGCTTATGAGGCAAATAGAAAATAACAAACTTTTATACAGAAAATATATGTAGGGCTTTAAAGCAGAGAGATTTAATATGCAGGTGTACAAGCACACATTCACATACGCAAACAATAATGAAAGAGAATTTGTTCACTAAAACGACAGCATAGAGCTAAGTCAGAGCCTGCGAGGGAGGTGTTTCAGCTGACATAACGGCTGTGTCTCAGTGTCTGAAATACTTAAAGGCATATACAGGTAAGTCACAGAAGAGAAATCGTGAATGAGCCTTACACCAGAGAGGGTTCTCCAGAGATGCAGAAGCAGCAGGAGATTGATGACTTATTTTTAGAGAGTGGCTAATACAGCCATGAAGGTGGGCTAGTCTGAAATGTTTGGGGCATGCCAGCAGGCTGACAATGTGAGCTAATACCGGGGGTGGGTAGGGGAATGAGGGAGCGGGGAGGGGGGTCACAGTGCACGGCACACCTCTTGGAGGTGGGACACAGCACATAAGAGGGACCTTAATCTAACAAATGCAATCAGTGTAACCTAATTCTTCATATCCTCAATGAATCCCAAACAGTTAAAAAAAATTAAAATAAAATAAAAATTCAAAAAGTAAAAAAAATATATATAAATGCCTTCAAGCAGCACCTAGACTGGGTTTTGATTAAATCACTGGTCAGTACAGCCCACCCGTGTGGGTATCTAAACCCACCCTCACAGCCACTGAACAGGAAAAAAGGCTCGCCGAGGCTCCCAGTCGGGGAAACGCACACGGGCCTGCCAGAACCCACGCCCAGTCACCAGACTTTGCATATTGGCTTTGCCCCCTCTCAGCTGCATGACCACAGGTAAGGCACAGGGCCTGCCCTCCATGTGCCTCAACTGCCTCATCCACAAAACAAGGAGACTAAAGTCTGTGGGTCCTGGGGCCACAGGAGGGTCAATGAACTGACATGCAAACCAAGTGTAAGGAGCCCTGGTGCACGAGCCGTGACCGGCTGGTGTCAAGCATGCGGCTCAAACAGGACACGTAGCCGTGCCTTCCTCCCCGTGCCCCCCACGGCTGATCGCTCCCCCGTGAGTTCACAGGACAGGGCAGCCTGTGCATGGCAGGCAATGGGAGTGACCTCACGGCCTCCTGAGCAGGATACACACAGAGAAAGGGCGAAGCCAACATGTGCCAGCTCCGGTGAGTGGCGCGTCTGCACACGGAGAGGGCAGGTCGCAGAGGCTCTGCAAGGGGTCCTCAAACGGAACTGACTGTGGTCCTTTAAAAAACAAACAAGCACAACTATCTGTAGCCAGTACTGAAAAAAGCTAAAGCCTTTTCAACCTGACTGGTGAATACCTGGGTGTCTGGCAGACTGTCGTGCCCTTCCCTGGATCAAGGATCAGCGATCAGCCATTTTCCTATAAGCGTTTTTTTCTGCAGCTGCGAGAGAACAGGTGGCAGATGTCACCCAGGCTAGTAGGTACAACCGCGTCCCAGAAAAACTTTATTTTAAAAAGCAAACTTCTGGCTCGCTTGGCCTGGGGGCAGTGTTTTACCAGCCCATAGTCTGGTAATGGAACTTTTCTTTCTTTTTTCTTGAGACAGAGTCTCACTATGTCGTCCTTGGTAGAGTGCCGTGGCATCACAGCTCACAGCAACCTCCAACTCTTGGGCTTAAGCAAATCTCTAGTAACTGGGACTACAGGTGCCTGCCACAACACCCATCTATTTTTTTTGCAGTTGTCATTGTTGTTTAGCTGGCCCAGGCTGGGTTCGAACCCACTAGCCTCAGTGTATGTGGCTGGCACCATAACCACGGTGTTAACAGGCGCCAAGCCGTAATGGAACTTTTCAATGTTGTTTTCTTTTTTAACTCTCTTTAGCCAGGTCTCTGCTTCAAGGTAAACTTGACAATGAAAACTATGTCTCAGTATAAAACGCTCCTTTGTCTGTGGGCGGCAAGCCAAGTGGGCACACACCAAGAGTGAGGCCTCCAGACCCAGACCGAGCCAGGCCCACCCAGCCGCGGACCAGGCTCACCTTCTCCAGCACAGACCCAGCCCGAGCCAGGCCCACCCAGCCGCGGACCAGGCTCACCTTCTCCAGCACAGACCCAGCCCGAGCCAGGCCCACCCAGCCGCGGACCAGGCTCACCTTCTCCAGCACAGACCCAGCCCGAGCCAGGCCCACCCAGCCGCAGACCAGGCTCACCTTCTCCAGCACTCGCTACCGAATGGCAAATACTACACACCCCCATATTATTCTGTGGCCAAGACCTGCAGATTTTTCAAAGTCTCATTTGAATGATGATATTTTCCCTTTTTTCCCTGCAAGGTCCTCAAAACAGATGAGGGAAACATTGCCCTCCAAACTTGCCAATAGAGAATGACCAATTTGTGGGCAGTCCAGAAGCCATTGTTCTATCCCAGGTTGCAGAACCAGCGTCCTCCCTGCTCTTCCCCCCACCCCCAGTATGGCCAAAGTCCCGCAGGAAAGGGAGGTTGACCCTTTTCTTGTCCACTTGTCCTCAGACCACTCTTGCCCAGCCTCTGGGCAGCCCCCCAGGGCTGGGCATTCATGGAAGCTCCAGGGGCACTGAGTCTGGCCTGGACCCAGCGGGGAACCCTTGCCACTCACATCAGGTGCTCTGCGCACATTTGCTGAATTAAAGAATCATCTCTGCTATGAAAGTCTGAGGATCACAGGCCTAGAGTTTCACAGGCCTTGGATAAATACTTCCAGGGCCTGAGCAAACAGGTCCGCTCCCTTCACCTGTTTACTCTGCAGAGGAGGAGCAGGAGACCAAGAGAGGGAGAGGCCTGCAGATGGTTACAGAATGACGGGGTCTCCTAAAGAGCAATCCAGGAGCACTGGGCAGCCCAGCTTTTCCCAAAATGCTTTCCCTGAACTGTGGGCCTGCCGGATGTTAGCAGGGGCTAGGAACCCCCAAGAGGAAGCCAGGATGTGCTGCCCATCTCAGGGGACCACAGAAGTCCACCGTGGTGAGCACCCCATGAGCCTGCCACCCCACATGGCACGCTGTGGGGAAGCCCCTCTTCCAAGTCCTGGTAATATCCTAGCACTCAGGCCAAGTTTAGGCATGGGTGTCAGGAAGAAGCATCATTCCTGTTTGGTGGCATTTGATCCAGGGTAACTCCACTCCTGTGCAGAAAAGGGATGGGTAAAAGGGGTCTTTGTTGAGGCAGGGGCAGCCCTAAGGCCTGAGGTTCTCGCTGGGGTGTTGAACAGAGATGCAGGCGACCATGTCTGGGTGACAGGGCCACACAGCTATGGAATGACAGTCAGTCAGGAGTGAGGGCACAGGGCAGGGAGAATCTTAACATAGACGAGATTTATCAGCTTGTCACACACCAAACGTACTTACAATAAAACTTGACATCACAAGACTTTCTGGAACAAATGTCTATTTGTTTTGTGCTCTGGCTTTGGGGCCAATCCATCTCTGAGTGGCACCATGTACGTGGACAGATGCCTGCCCCACATAGTGGCAGCCAGTGGAGCTGGGGGTAGAGAGGCCGGAGTGAGCCCCACCCAGCCCTGATGCCTGTGGGGCCACCCTGCCAAGCATTGGCTGAGTCGGGAGCCTGTGGGAGGCACCTGGGGACCCTGTCCCCCCTTCACCTGCACCTGCTCTGTGCCTTTGCACAGGGAAGAACCCCTCTGTGTCTGGGGTTCTTAGCACTCTCTGTGCTCAGGACATGGTCAGCCGGGGTGGCTTCAAAAGAGAAAATCAATGAGCACGAACCCAAATAAGGACCAGAGCCACTACATCAACGCAGTGGCACACTACATCAACGCAGCGGCACGCGGCAGGCCATTCAGGAAGAGCCAGGGTCCTCACAGGCCAGGGACTCCAGGACGGTCTCGAGTTTACTGTACAAATGGAAGAAAGGAGATGAGGAGGGAAGAAAGAGGAAATTATTCCTTCTGCGCACCCGCCCCTTCTTCTATCCTCACAGTTATTCTGTGAAATACTACTAACACCATTCCACGGATGAGAACAGTGAGGCTCAGGGAAGGTGAAACACCTGCCCAAGTTCATGCAGACACTCCCAGCAACGTGGAAACTTGCAGCCAGGTCCACCAGTCCCTCTCCTCCTAAGGACATGCTCTTGCCATCAGGTCAAGGCTTCCTGCCACAGTATGCATCACGAACATTGACCAAAGCAGGCACTTGGCCTGACCCTATCTCCCTGAGATCCACCAAAATGTCCCCAGACCGTCTGCAAACATCCTTACCACGTCTCAGAGCTGCTGAGAAGCCCCGACCCGTTCCAGCCCCTGCCTCCCTCCCCCTGTACATAGTCTGTGGTCCTTCTGCAGCCCAGCTCAGCCTGCCTTGCCCCAGAGCTGCCACCTCAGGCGCTGGCCAGCAAGTTCCACGGGGTGGGGGTGGGGGGGGCCAGGAGCCCAGCACAGGGACCGGCTCAGGTCAGGAGCACAAACAGCAGCGGGAAGGTGACAGGCAGGAGAGCCAGGCCCCTTTCAGAGATGGCCCATGACTTCCAGTAGAACATTGCCCTGTGGAAACTTCGGCCAAGTGGCTGACTTTCTTCATTTATCAAATAAAAAATAGACAAACAGAAGTGCAGAGCTCAGATGAATCCTCTCAGATCTTAGAGAGTGTTTGAGATTCTATTAAAACCCTTTGCAAGTCACACAAGGTCACTTGCAGGAAAGGAGCAGCGGCTCATGTGGTCCACCGTAAACAGCTCCGTCGGTCAACAGCATGAAGGGTAACGTGCAGAGTGCAGTCACAACCAGGCCTGAGCAAGCCCTCCCTGAAGCTGTCGTCTCTCTAAAAGAAGTTTTCCAAGGATGCGTGCTGCAGGGAGGCAGTGCCCAGGCCAGGCCTGTGTGCCCAGGCTCACCCTGAGGCAGGACACACTGTGGGCAGGACGGGGCTAATGATGGTTGGCCAGCTGAGCAAACACCTCACCTTCCCTTCTCTTCTCCTTTTTATTTTCTAACAAATCTTTTCCTGGGGCCTCCCACCTGCTTTCCAGCATCCCATACAGCCCAGAGTGCGAAGCTTCTGTTCTCTGGAGAAGACAGGATCCCTCTCTTGTTTCTGCTGCCTCTGCTGTGCCTGAGCCCATGTCTGGGCCCGTCAGCCCCCCTCGCACCACGACGGCCTCCGCCTGCAGGGCGGATCCCAGCCCCACGTGCTTCAATTCAGTTGTCACACCAGCGCACCTGCATCAAGAATGGGGTTCTCGGCCCGGCTCCACCACCATCTCACTGTATGACACAGTTTCCCCATCTGCAAAATCCCACAGGTCCCCGACAATGGCTGAGGCTCGGGTCCAATTCCAGTGTCCTGGGATCTCAGGTTAGAGATGAGCCTCCAGACGCTCCTGGATGCTGTGGGTTTATCACCCCACCTGTCCCCCCTGCCCCTGTCCTCCTTCCTCTGTCCCAGCCTTGGTCAAGTTTGGAGTTTGGAGTTTCAAGGTACCCTGAACAAAGCTCTTGTTTTGGAGTTTCAAGGTACCCTGAACAAACATCTCTCGTGAGCCTTCCCATAGGAATAATTCCATCTGTGACTTGTGTCTCTGATGTGAAAACGTGAGCTTCCTAAAGATCAGAATTACCCCTTTCATGGTGCCCTTGTTGCTCAGCACCATGCCTGCTGAGGTGCTCAATAAATATGTGCTGAAGGGCACCTGGCGTCTGTGAGGACGGGGATGGTGGCAGGTTCCCCTCCATGAGAACCAAGTGAACTGGTGGGAAAATCAAACAGGGTTGTGAGCAACTCAGGTAGTACAGGGAGCCTTTGCTCAGTAAGGGTTTGTGGGGGCAGCCTCCAGCCCCCCACCACCACTGAGGCTGGGCTCCTCCTCCCTCATGGACACACCGACTGACCTGTGGCCCTGTGTGGTGGCCCCAGGATCCTGCCATTGGCCCACAGGCTCTCCCACAGCCCGGGTCCTCACGCGCCCTCTGGAGACATGGCCCTTCCTTCCTTGGCCCCTGCACCCATTGGTGAAAACACCCCCAGCCCTGTTCTACGTCCACACTGGGAACCTAGAAGTCACCCTTAGCCTACCCCCGGGTACCGAGTGTTTCTCAACAAAGAGCCGCTGCCCTTGGGGCACCTCTGGCCCCACCCACCAACCGCCAGTGGCGTCTACAGCCTGCCAGGTGTCCTGTCCCCCTTCCCACATGCCCTGCAGGGCAGCCTTCTGCGTGCAGATCACCTGAGCCTGCCTTGGCCAAGGCCTTCTCTCCAGGGCAACTGCAAAGCCCCAGGTGGCTCCAGCAGCCCTTCCTGCATGAAATCCCAGCCCAGACCTTTCCACAGCCTCTCAGAGTAAAGACATAGCCTGGCAGCCAGTCCCAAGGCCCAGCACTGCCCCTCCAGTCTTCCCCCTCGCCGGCTCCCCTTGCCCTCTATGGGGGGTCGTCTGGACCAGCACTCTGAGCCTCTCCCCAACCGGTTGTCTCCAGCCTCAGGGCCTTGGCATACCCTAAGCCTTAGGCCTGAAGTATTCTCCCAGTCCCAGGCCTCCCTGACATCCCTGACCCGGCCTTGCCACCCCTGGGTTTGTGTTCCCGTGGGGGTTCCTTCCCTCACTCTCACCCAGGGTGGAGCTGACACTTGTATGTGTGACTCCTCAATTGAATCTGCCCCCTCCACAGTCCGTGGGAGTCACGAGAGAGCCAGGCCCTGCCCATGGAGATTCTCCAGAGTCCGGGCGGGCTGCCTTTCTGGGCCAGACAGAAGGCTGAGACTAAGCAAAGGGTCAACGCCCTTTATCCTCTATAACTGCGGCCTCGACTGGATGGGGTAGCGCAGCCCCCGGCTAGACCCAAACGCTTGCCTGAGGGTGACCTTCAGCCCTGAGGCTGGCGCTCCTCCCCCATGGGGGAGGCAGACCACATAGTGGCCTTCTGCACTTGCCCAGCTCTGCCATGCTGGGTCCAGCAGGTGAACCGGAGGCCACCTGAGCAGGGATGGGGTGTCCTCTGATATCTGGCCCAGCCTCCACTGTGGCAAAACTCAAGGACAAGCTCCTCAGGACTCAAAGAGAAGCTTTTCCCTCATCACTCTAGGACCATGCCGGTGGAAACCCCAGACACAGGGCTCCAGGGGCAGGTCGCTGGCCTCTGTGTACTAACCCAGGGAGGGACCCGCGGCCTCAGCCCTCCTTGTTGAAGATGAAGGTTGTGCTTGCTTTCCTGCACTGTGCTCAGGGAGAGTGCCGTCCGGGCGCTGCTCTCAGAGGAGAGAGCCATCTGGGTGCAGGTCTCGGGAGGGGAAAGAGGTGCTTTCTCTCTCTCGAGTCCCCACACACACCTACAGAACCGGTGCATGAGCAAGTGGGAGAACCTGGTGCTCGTGACTCACTCACGGTGCCAGCGAGGACACCCAGGCCCAGGCAATGCCACACAGGGGTCACCTGAAGCACCAGGACTGGACTCCAGCTGGTTGAGCCCTGGCCCAACCCCCAGGGGTGCTGGGGAGTGACTGGGACCAGAGTTTCGGTGTGACCCCAGCAGGGACAGAAGCCAACTGGGGCAGCTACCTCCCGTCCTCGGCTCCCACTACACAGGCAGTTTCTGCCAAGCCCCAAATCACATGCGTGCGGGAACTGATGCTTTCCCTCTAATTGTGATAAATTAATCTGGAAGCTCTGCAGTGATGGAAAAATGAATTCCTTTTTCTCAAAGAGCCCAGCTGACATCTTCCTACCCCCACTCAGCATCGACAGTGATCCCATGTGCCTTCCACTGCGTCCGCCCTGCACCCCAAAGTCCAGGGGCCCAGCACAAGGGCCCGAGCTCAGAGGGTACTTCTGTTACCCCTGCCTCCGGGTTGACTCCAAATCAGAATCTCTCTCTCTGTTAGACATGGCATTTATAGCACAAAGGGAGACGCTTCGAGGCTATTCTCTCTAATCGTTACCCACTAATGACATACTCTGACAGCCCTTAAATCTGACTGCTGTGGAGCCAACAGAGGTTTCTGTGCCTACCACCTTGGCAGTCTAGAGAATGCGGGCTGCCCAGGTCCCTGCATGTCACCCAAAGCCAGAGGTGGGAGGAAAGTGAAGGAATCAGCCACAACGTGCCCCTCCCCATTCAGCCAGACACAAGACCTGCCTGTCCTGGTCCCTGCCTCTGGTGCAACCCTTCTCACCTCCAGTGGGGCCACAAGATTCAGGCTTCTGTCCCACAAACACTGTTGGAACCAGCTCCCCCTGCTCCCTCCAACCCCTTTTCCAACAAGGCTGGCGGTGTACCAGCGGCAGTGGCAGACCTGGGGAGCCTCACTGAGAACTGAGTGGGTACAGCCAGGGCCTCAATGCCTGCAAGGCTGCATGTGGTGTCATGTAGCCGGAACCTCTCTAATTACCTTTTGGAAACCCATCTTCCCTGCTGGGTGGAGTGTTCTCCAAGTGCAGAGAGCTCTTGCCGACCGGGCCTGCAACCCTCAGTCCTGCATTCACTTTCAGGATCCTGCTCCGAATACAGGGAAAGCCAAAATCACACCACAAACCAGTGCTCAGGTCATGCTCTCTGAGCGTCTATGGGAGATGATCCCAGACGCCTGCACTTGCAGGTTGGGGAAGCACAGAGCCTGCTTGCTTTGCCTCGGTGTATTTAGGGCAGAAGTTGGGGTCAAGAGGCAACCAGTACGTGGCTCAGCAGCCGGTGACAGGTGAATCTCACATCTGGAGACCAGCTGGGTAAGCGATAAGCCCCTCACAGCTGTGGCCTGGGGCACCAGGAACCAAGAGACACAGAACCACACCGGGCTTGTCAGAAACCAGGAAGGCAGGGCATGGCCTTTGCCGAGACAAAGCCAGAGCTGGTGGAAGGCAGAGATCAGAGAGGTACATGCATGCTCAGAACCGGGCCAAGCCGTGCTGCAGTGGGGCACAGAGCGAAGCGAGCCTCCTTCCGCTGTGAGGATCGCAGCTCATACAATGTAGGAAGCAGTCAAGGGCTCCAAGGTCAAAGTGAGGACTTGAGTCACTACGGAGGATGCAGAGAATTCTCACAATTAGCACCAAAGTTCTGGCTCGGCCTGTGCCCATTCCAGTGTGAGGAAGGGTTAACCTGTGATTCAGAGGCAGGGCAGAGACAGGGAGATGGCCACGCAGGACAAAGATGCAGACACGGTCTTCCAGCCTCATCAGCGTCTAAAGGAGGAGGGACAGAGGGAACACTCTGACTGTCATCAGCTTGTCACGTATGTATATGTGGCGGCTTTAAGTTTCTGCTAGAGCACTGTAGCTAGCTCATCTCAGTATGGTTCCATCACTATTACAGAGCCTTGTGCCATTGTCTTTATAAAGTCCACATGAAATGAGCCCTATTATGGTTATATCAGAAATGTTTACACGCCCTGGGCAGGCCCACCAGAATTCTGTCTCCTTGAGCAGGCAGGGTCAGAAGACCCAGGACTTGCAGAATGGACTTGAACAAGGTCAGTCCCTCTCTGGCTGCACTATGATTATGCTGGATTTGCTATAAATTTCTTATTTAAGACACATTTTCAATATCCAGCTACACCAATAAAGAAATAGAAATTGGAAAAATAGAGCAGTTTTTACGTGGCAAGAGAAAAACGGTGATTTCTCTCTCCTTGTGGACGTGAGTCAAAAGCAAAAAATAAAGAAACAGAAAGGGATCAGTCGTCCTGCACCTCAGTGTGTGAGGACAGGCCACCAAATGTGATCAAGGCCAGACCGAAGCCTGAAAGGAGACCCCGGAGGAGAGTGCCAGGGGTGCAGATGTCAGGCCAGAGTGAAAACCAACGGTCCCTGTTTGGGACAGGGAACCATACACAGATGTGTGACAAAAGCATTCATGGACCAAGTTTGTAGCGGCCAGTGTAGGGAAGTGAGGCTGACCCAGGCATCCCAGAGAAGCCACATTTGCAGGCGTTTCCTAAAGAGTGACGCAGAGGAGGGAGGCTTCGCTGTGAGGTAAGCGATGACCTGGGTCAGCAGGGAGAAGTGAAACTGAAATAACGCCACAGACACAGCCTGTGTCATCAGGAGACTTTCTGCTGGTCTCTAACACACACCAAATACCACATATTTCACCACGAGGAGGAAAATTTTTAACTTAATAGAGGAATTGGTTCTATAGACAGGAGCTCAAAGTAGAGAAAAGAGTAGTGGGAAAAACAGAAAGAGAAAACAAAATGTGACAAAGTTCAGGGACATGTTAGAGGGAGACGGAAAGTGGGGATCTCACAGGCCTGAGAAGAGCAGGCAGAAGGGAACGGGGCCTGAGGGACGCCTTGCAACCACAGCCAGACCCAGGAAGGAGGGAGGGAGGCAGGAAGAGTGCCCGGGGCAGACGGCAAGGACAGGTGCGGAAGACGGACTAAGAGCCAGGTCACGCCTAACTGGTGTCCTGGAAGAACAGAACAGACTTAATGTGAGAAAAAAATGCCATCTAATTCCAGAACAATTTTCAGAAGTAGAAAAATACTCAGTCTACAGATGGAAAGAGTACATGTCTCAAAGGTGGGGGGGAAGACAAAGGATGCTAGGAAAGTTGTCAGATTTTAAAGATAAAGAACTCTTCGCACAGGCTAGGGGGCAATCAAGGCACGTACAAGGGGGGAAAAAATCATTAGACCAGGGGCAGAGCCTGTGGCTCAAAGGAGTAGGACACCGGCCCCATATGCCAGAGGTGGCGGGTTCAAGCCCAGCCCTGGCCTCAGACATTTATTAGCATGACAACATTCAGCCGTAAACGCCTCCAAACGCAAACTGCAACCCAAAAGTTCCATAGGCAGACAATCTGTCCTTCACGTACATATAAAGGCAAAAGACAAACATGTTTTTAAAAATTGGAGATCTGGAGAAAATCCTTAAAATGAGCCCATCCGAAAGAAACTACCAGAAGACAACTTTGCCAAGTGAGAGACAGAGAAACCCTGGCAAAAGATAGATATTACCATGTTTCACTGTGAAGCTAAAACTGAAACACATATGGCCTTTTAGTTACCAAAGAAAATACAAATGTTACGTATGAGGACAGGTTAGAAGTATTTTAACTATCAGGGACTGAGAGGGGAAAGACGGCATATTTGGGAGGCAGGATGAATACACAGGTTTCCAGTGATAAAAAAGACCTTAGTCAGGGCACAGGGGCTGACACCCATAATCCCAGCACTCTGGGAGGCCGAGGCAGGAGGATCACTTGAACTCAGGAGCCTTAGACAAGCCTGAGCAAGAGCAAGACGCCTTCTCTACTAAAAATAGAAAAAATGAGCCAGGCATGGTGGCACTCCTATAATCCCAGCTACTCGGAAGGCTGAGGCAGGAGGCTCACCTAAGCCAAGGAGTTGCTGTGAGCTAGGCTGACACCATGGCACTCTGGCCCGGGCAGCAACAAATAACAAAGACCAAAACCATTTAAATCTGATAAATCAATTACTGTATTTAAATGTAAGCCAAAGTATAAAGGTAATACTGGTGCTGTAAAATACAGCCAAATAAAATTTAGGAGCAGAGGAAGTTCAGATACGTGAGCTCTATTTTTTATCATGTAGAGCTAGATGAGTAGAACACACAGAGCTGGAGTGATAACACAGCCACTAATGCAGACTTCCCGCCCTCCAAATAATAAAAACAGATAAACAGACAAAACAAAGGACGCGGAGAACCCGTAGTGAAGGGTGCTCTTGAAAAACACTTAAAAACAGGAAGCATAATGGTAACAGAACGAATCTCAAACATGTCCATGCTCTACTGCAGGGTTAAACTGATCCAGGAAGGAGAACCCGGGCTGTATCCCAGAGATAAACTGAAAACAAAGCAACTCAGGAGAGGCTGCGGACGAGAGCATACAAGGAAAAGGCATTTTTTAAACACAGGGACAATAATCGACATCGGACAGACTTTTTTCTAGGACAAAAGGCATGATATAAAACAAAAAAGGCCCTTTACGCTGATGAAGGGTGTGAGCCACAAGGAAGTGTGGCGATTACGTATATTGGCACATCACAGTGTGCGTTTGCAGAGCAAAAGTTCAGAAAAGGCGAGAAGCAGCAGGGGGCATCAGAGCCAGAAGCTTTAATTCACTCGCAGTCCATGATGGACCAAGGCAGAGAAATGAGTAAGAACTCAAAAGCTTAAAGATATAATCAAAGGTCCACAGCTGCGAGGGAGCCTTGGAAACACGGGAAAACACATGGGATAATCAGTGAGCTCCAAGGGTCCCGCCAGGACAGGTACAGCACAGATCCCAGAATCCGTAACAGAAAATAAATGTGATTACATAAAAAATGGTTTTAATCTTCATGTCAAGGAATAGATGGGAACTAAACCCAGAGACAACTGCAAACTGGAGGGTTTGCAATTTATGTCATAGACTAAAGTGTTATTTCTTTTTTTTTTTTTAAAAAGAGTTCTTTAGATCAATAAGAAGAGTAATTCTACAACAGAAAAACAATCAAAGGGTGTGAATTTGGTTTATAAAAAGAAAATACAAATGGCTCTTAAACATATTTTTTAAAGTTTGACATTACACACACACACACACAAAATCCTGAAATGAAAACTACGGTGAGATATCATTTTTCACTGACCCACCTGACCACAACATTGGCCCACACTGCATGGCTGGGAGATGGAACTGTGAACGCTCTTATGCCATAATGGTGAGGATATGTGTTAGTCAGCACTTGGCTGGGAAAATGGAAACCCTCTTTTAATCTAAAGGGGATTGATGCAGGAGATGACAGGCTTACAAAGCTTCTGGGGAGAGTAGAGGTCAGGGGAGCTTTGGAAGCATTCAGGAATCCAAGAAGTGCAAACCCTACAGGGGATTTCAGGGGTGTACCAGTGACTGCAGGCAGGCACGCCCAGGAGCCACCCATGGAACTCGGTCTCCACAAAAGCCCATGTCTCTCACCATCTACCAAATTTCACACCAGTGCCCATCATTGGCATAAATTAACAAGATCCCTGCTGGCAAGGGATTCAGGGGATGTAGTTCCCAAGCTCTGACTCCTACAGTATAAACGAATACATCACAGAGAGAAGGAATGTCGATAAAAAATAACAGATAATCTACAAAAGTGTATTCATTTGTACAATCCATGTGGGAACAACAGCCAGCATGTTTACCCTTCTACCCAGCAATTACACAGCCAGGAATTCATCCTACAGGTAGTTAGCACACCAGCAAAATGAATACTATGCATAGCACCGTTTGTGATATCAAAAGATTGGAAATATCATAAATGTCCATTAATGTAGGACTGGCAAAATCAGTTACGATGCATTCACATAATGGAAGGCTAGGCATACACTTCAAACAATGAGGCAGTTTTGTATGACAGCTATGGCTCCATTTCCAAGATATATTGTCCAGTGAATAAAGCATATCCGTGTGTGTAACGTGTTACCATTTGTATGATATATTGGTGTAAAAATTAAAATTAGCCATGTATAAATAAGCTTGTTTATGCATGGACTCACTTTCAAGAGTCATAAGGATCTGAAAATGTAGTCACCTCTGAGGAGGAGGGCTGGTGAGGAGGGTCCCCCTTCTCTGTATGTGTTGCCTGTTTTTCTATTATTGGCTAATCACAAATAAGTAATACTTGATATATCAGTCAAGACTAAGTCAGAGAAGTAAAACTAATAGATACTAATAGATACAAATGTGAAGACGAAGGTGATGGAGACAAAGGTGATGGGAGAGGTGGTGAAGATTTGGAGATGGTGATGGAGATGATGGAGGTGATATGATGAAGCTGATGGAGATGATGGAGATGGTGGTGGAGGTGATGGAGGTGATATGATGAAGCTGAGGGAGATGATGGAGATGGTGGTGGAGGTGATGGAGGTGATATGATGAAGCTGATGGAGAGGGAGATGATGGAGATGGTGATTGAGGTGATAGTGATAGAGATGATGGAGAAGGAGATGATGGAGATGGTGATGGAGGTGATAGCGATGGAGATGATGGAGATTGTGGTGGAGGTGATAGAGGTGATGGTGATGGAGATGATGGAGGGGGTATAGATGGAGATGGAAATAATGGAGGTGACTGAGAGGGAGATGATTGAGGTAATGGTGATGGAGACAATGGAGATGATGGAAATGGTGATAGATTTGTTAGAAGAATTTGACCCCACACACTGGTAGAGCCAGTTAAAGACTCTCCCAAAGCTGTTGTCTTTGTGTCTGGTGGTGGAGTTTAAAGTCCACAGGTCAGATAGTGGGGAAAGGAAAGTGGTTGTCAGGGGGAAAGTAAGAACAAGCTGGAGCTCATAGGACAGACAAATCCATGTCCCTGTGGTTGCCTGTGGCCTTGGTGGTGTGAGTGTCCTGCGGATGTCAGGCTCTTCCTCACAGAGTTAAACACATATTCCCTGCCCAGAAGTGGGAATGGGTGAAGGAGGATGCAGGGAAACAGGGAGCAGTCTCAGGCCAGCAGATGAGGACAGCTCACATGAGTACCAGTGGCTGCTGCTCTCCACAGCCCAGTGAGAGCCCCTCCTGTGCCTGGACAGCCAGAAACACACAGAGGAGAGAATTCTGGGAAGTGCAGTCCACTTAGCCAAGCTGACACATCATGAAGGCACCACACTTTTTAAAAAGAATAATGTGGCTGTATTTTACACCTACTCTTAAAATATTGAGAAATGAGTCTTAATCAGTGAAATTGATGCAATCCCATGTGGGCGACAGGACTGTAGGAGTTTCCAAACCACTTCCAGGAATCAGAACACAAAGTGATCATAATCCCAAATACAATCGGGGTGGGGGGCAGGACCCCATTGCTTCATTCTAATACAATCTCTAATGACAAATAATTAGAAACAACCCTAATATCAATCAAAATATCAAAAGTTGCCTGATGTGCATAATCTTACTGTTCACAGCTATTACGCATTTCAATTATGCAGCCTCTGGCGATATGAAAACTACTTACAGTATTCGAGAAATAAAGCAGGTTACCAAAATGCCTGTGCACTCAGACTGTATCTATGTCATAAGATGAGTGTCAGGAGACCAAAGGCCAATGCACAACCCCTGTGGCAATTCCCTGGCCTCCTGGAAAGCTGGCCAGAAACCCCAGACAGCCCAAATAGTAGAGTTTTTCCAGGAGACAGGTGCCTGTGGCCACCACTTACCATCCCCTCTCTATGCAAAATGTTTCCCCCAGCCCAGCAAGTCAACCATTCCTGGCCCTAATCTACCATTAGGAAAACAGAAGTGCAGGCAGTGTAGCCAAGTGGCCAAAGTTCCCAACTGTTAGGTGACAACCCAGGGCTCAGGCATGCATGATGGGTCTGTCTATGGCTCTGCTCTTCCTGCTGCGCCGTCATTTTCTCAGTCCTCCTGGATGCCTAAGACAGAGTAAGTAAGCACCTGCTGACTTCTTTTTTCAGATTAATCTAATTTTTCATCCTATTCAAGGTAGGAATTTGGCAGGGATTTCTATTCCCTTACCGAGTCCATTCATATTACATGGAAACAGTTTCCAAATTGATTTAAGAGCCTCACTCCTGGGCAGTGGGTCCCAGCAGGTTGGATGTGCTTCCAGCCTGGCTTCTAAGTGATTCCAATTTATTTTAGAATGGCACTGACTGGAAAAGAAGCTTCTCCGCAGAGAGTGTGGAAAGACAGTGCCGTAGAAGGAGAATTAGCAGGCTCGTACAGAAGGAGTTGAAGAAGTTTGCTGTCCCTTGTGGAAATGGCACACAGGAGATTTTGTAGGACGGAGTAGAAACAGAGTGCTCTCCACTCTCATGCACCAGCTCGCCTCCCTCTTCCTTCTCCCTTCCTCCTACAGAAAGGACATGTTGCTGGTCTGGTCAGTCAAATTCAATGCCCTCTATTGGGCAGATGTCAGCAGAAAATGCTGCAAGCATCTCCTTCCCCTTTTCTGTGCTCTTTTGCAAGGGGACTTGGCAGCTGCAGCTCACACCATCAGAAAGTGAGTCTACGTCCCCAGCCCTGAATCTTTTTTTTTTTTTTTTGAAATTCAAAATAATTTTTTTATTAAATCATAAACACAAAGATCATGTACACATTAATGCATTTATGGGGTACAATGTGCTGATTTCATATAGAATTAGGAGTGTTTACATCACACTGGTTAATATATACCTCGTCTCATTTACTTAATTATTGTTAAGACATTTATACTCTACACTTAATAGATCTGACATGTATCTCCCCCAGCCCTGAATCTTAAGGCTTGCATTTTACCAGTAGAATGTGATAGAAATGATAGGACCATGTGCCCATCCTGAGCTCAGGCCTCGAGACCCATGTGTTCTCCTGGAAACCTGCCCAGTTTGGGGAGAATGAGCCAGGGCTGGCCTGCTGGAGAGAGTAACCCATCAGTCATTCCACCTGATGCTCAGCCAGCCCCAGAGTGGAGCTGCCTGGCTGACTAAGGCTGATGTCAAACACATGAGAAAGACCAACAGAGGCCAGAAGAGCCTCCCAGCTGAGCCCAGCCCAAACTGCTGACCCTCCAAATCATGACCTGGATGTTGAGGTGTTTTTGTAAGTCATGAAGTGCTGAGAAGCTTATGACCCAGAAAAAGCTAACTGATTCACATGGCAATACAGAGGGCAGATCACTGTCCCCTAAAGAGGACTCACACCCACACCAGCCCAGGGACAAGCTGGCCCTCATCCTCAGGCTCTGGGAATCTGTGGCTTAGGGCTCACCCCTTTAGCACAGCTATAGCCCTACCTACAGCTAACACCCAGGCCATACCTGGAATGCACTTGCCATACAGCAGCCAGAGGGAATGAAACCCCAAGATCCAAACAGTGCCTAAGCAGGAATGGGAGCCATGCCTGAGCTCTGGCACCTGCCCATTTGGCATTAACCAGATGCACAATAAAAAAGCTATTTTAAAACATTTCCTACTGGGCAATCATCTCCACAGAACTGAAGTGCAGTACCCAAGCAGGCCATAGGCATCCCTGTGCTCCTGGCCATGACACTGCCAAAATCTGAAGCTGACCCCTTGCAACATGGGACTTTTTTTACACATGTCTTAGATTCTGTCTTAAGGAAATAATCCGAGAAGCGCATCAGGATTAATATTTAAGGGTGTTCACTGCAGCCTTATTACCATCAAAAACAAAACAGGGGCAGGTGACCAAGTAGGGACACACCTGCTAAGATGGAATGTCACTGAGACAGCAGCATCATGCTCACAACAGGCTCTCATCAGAGGGCTTGATTCTTGCCCTACGAGCCCACCTGGGGCATTCCCATCCATGGAAAAGGGTCCTGAGCCAGGGAGCCTGGGGCCTCAGTTACTCATTTATCTAGTTACTTAAACACTCATGGCAAATTGTCCCTGAGCCCCTTTTGTGTGCCAGACACCTGCTAGTGGGCTGAGCTCATGAAGCGGGAGCCACCACAGCGACAGAGCTCTCAGTGACGACCGCACTGCAGTGTGACAGAGGATGGGAGGATCCTCTGAGAGAGGGTGGCCATAGCAGGTAGGGTCCATGCTTTCATCCCCCCACCACCGACGGCCTCCCTGAGCCCATCACCCCACCACCCAACCTCTCCACTATGCTTGGCCCTCTACCCAGAAGCCCATCCCTGGGGTCCCCCGTTCTGCTGCTCTGCCTGCCCTTCCCCATGGATGCCGTGTGGCCTTCCCCTTGTCCTTACAGACATACCCCAGCTTCCCTCTCCCCACCAGGACCCCAGCCAGGGCTGGAATGTGGCACTCCGGCTCCTGCTTCTCTTCTCCCCCCAGCGCTCTGCCCCTTCACCCACAAACATGCTCACTGGCCCATACGCCCCACCATCGGGAGGGGTCACTTTTTGTGTCAACCTGGCCAGGCTCAGGTGTTTACTGGAGCACCCATTCTAGATGTTTCTATAGTGATGCTTTTTGGACGAGATTATCTCCTAAATCAGCAGACTTTGAGTAAAGTAAGTGGCTATCCAGGACATGGGTAGGCCTTGCCCAGTCTTTTGTGGCCGTCGGTGATGTGGGTGGGCCTTGCCCAGTCACTTAAAGGCCTGATCAGAGCAAAGACTGGCCCCGAGGCGGTAGGACTCGGAGTCTGCCTGCAAGTGCCTTCAGAATCAAGGCTGCGACGTCAGCTCCCAGAGGTCTCCAGCCCCTCATCCACCAGCTCTGTATCACGTGAGCCAATCCCTTAAAATCAACCTCTCTCCATATACATGTATACATACACACACATGTCGGTACTTACTTACACTTCTCTGGAGAGCCCTAACCAGTACATTCCCACACCCATATGCATTTCAGGAGCAGATCAAGGCCACTCCCAGAAACTGCTCCCAGTCGTGAGCCCAGCCCTGTCTCTGCCTCCGAATTCCCTGGCATTTAAGGCAGAGCAGTTATGGCGCACACGCAGCCGCATGTCAGATTCACTCACAGCTCACACTCCCAGCCTGAGCTCCCTGGGGTTCCTTCCTGGGGTCTCTGTCCCTCATCCTGGGCTGGCCACCTGCACGCCTCTGGGACTTGGACTGTAGAAATAAAGAAAGATGGTGGCCTGGCTGCTGCTGGTGTTGAGTTTTTAATCATCAAGAAATTTTATTCCTCAAACCCAATGAAGTTATCGAGCAACTTTACTTTAGTATGAAATTCTTGTTTTCCAATCTTACCCTGAAAAAGTCTCGGTTATCAGGCTGAATGTGGGATTGGTTGGGAAAATCTCAAAGAGTCTTCCTCCTGAGGCTTCCCTTTTAAGCAAATCAATAAATTGTTTGTGATGGCTTTAACATAGATTAGCTAAGTCAGTCAAGTCATGGTTTATTTAGCTTCTTGAAAAGGAGAGATTTTTCAACATCAACATTTAAGAAAGTAACAAGGGGTCAGCAAGCCCCAGTGGTCTGGGGTCTGCATGAGTGGCTGCAGTAGCCCCTGGTAGCCCAGGAAGCCCATCTCTTTGGGCGGGAGCTGCACCCCAAAACAGGGGGGAGGTTGCCATAAAAAAAAAAAAAAGATAGCCCAGGAGGCACCTATCAAGTACTCAACAGTCTCCAGGGAGGCGTCAGGACCATTTCAAACAAGAGACTGTGGATAACAGCCAAGGCTGGGGTTCAAGTTCCAAGGGGCCAGAGCCCAGTGGATGACTCAGACTTGGGGGAGACTGGACAGGGCCCACAGTCCCTCTGCCACCTGTGGCTGTGCTCTCCAAATTCCAGGGACTTCATCTCAAAGATGGGAGTCACGACAGGTGTTTCTTGAGTCTGGGTTATGTGGTATTTTAGTAAAATGCTGTATCTCTTAGGAACTCCTATTGGCCGCAGGGAACCTAAGATCTGGGTGGAGGTTACTGGGTGCCCTGGGGCAGACAGACCAGGGTTTGCTGGGTGACTCTCGGACACTGCCAGGCACTCTGTCTCCCTCTGCTCTGCCATCTAAGTGCTGGGGGTTGAACTGTGTTACGGTTCTAACTCCCAGCACCTGTGCTTGTATCCGGAAATAGGTCATGGCTAAGGTAATTGGTTAAGACTAGGTCAGAATGGAGTAGGGCATCCCACAGTCCAGGATCACTGGTGTCCTTCTGAGAAGGGAGAAAGGCACAGAAAACACCTGGGAAGGCAGAGGCGGTGGCCAGAGTCAGGTCTGTGCAAACCCCAAACCCAAAGGCTACTGGTGTCACCAGAGCCCGGAGAAAGACCAGGAACAGACGACTCCCTAGAGCCTGGAGGGGGACGGTCCTGCTGACGCCGTGATTTCAGACTTCAGGCCTGGACAACTGTGAGAAAGTGAATGTCCATTACTTTAAGACAGTTTGCGGTGCTCTGTTTGGCCACCAGAGAGGCTGATACGCTTACTCTGGGCTACTGTCCTCTTGCCACAAAACGGCTGCTTTTAAAGAAAGATGGAGACTTTACCTCTTTCATGTTTACATGGATGGAGCTGGAGCATATTCTTCTTAGTAAAGTATCTCAAGAATGGAAGAAAAAGTATCCAAAGTACTCAGCCCTACTATGAAACCAATTTATAGCTTTCATATGAAAGCTATAACCCAATTATAACCTAAGACTATGGGGAAAGGGAGGGGAGGGGAGGGAGGAGGATGGGCGGAGGGAGGGTGATTGGTGGGATTACACCTGCGGTGCATCTTACAAGGGTACATGTGAAACTTACTAAATGTAGAATATAAATGTCTTAACACAATAACTAAGAAAAAGCCAGGAAGGTTATGTGAACCAGTGTGATGAAAATATTTCCAATTGCATATAAAACCAGCGCATGATAACCCATGATTGCATTAACGTACACAGCTATGATTTAATAAAAAATAATAATAAAATAAAAAAATTAAAAAACGGCTGCTTTGCCTCTGGCATTGCATGAGCTTCCGAGGCAGGACAAGGGAAAGCAAAGGGCAAACCTTACCTACCTGCTAGCTGAGTCTGTCTTCCTCGGGAAGAGTCTTCCTGAAAGCCTCGCCAGCCACGTCTGGCTACATTCACTGGAAAGGGCTTGAGTCACAGGGAGTCCGGGAAGTGCCATGCAATTGCTGGCTCCAAACTGGACAGATCATTGCCCCCAGCAGGTTCAGAGTGCTGTTGATCAGAAAGCAAGGAACGCTCATGACTGTGCTGTTCCCAATAGCAAAGATGTTTAATCAACCTACATGCCCATCAACGGACGGTCAGATAAATTTGGTGTAACACACAACAGAACACTGTTCAGCCATAAAAAATGAAATCATGCCTTCGCCAACAGCGCGGACAGAACTGGAGCCCATTACCTTAAGTGAAGCAACTCAGAAAGTCAAATGCTGCAGGTTCTTACCCTGTGAGGGCTAACTGATGGGCACACGTGGTCATAGGGGGCGGAATGATGGACGTGAGGGGCTCAGGGGAGTCGGGGTGGAGTGCTGAGAAGTCACTTCCTGGTACAGTGTTGCTATTGGGTGATGGATCCATTAAAGCCCAGACATCGTCACTATGCAATGTAGCCATGTAAAAAAATTGCACTTGTACCTCCAAAATTTAGACAAAATGTTTTTAAAATGGGACAAAGTAGATCATTTGAAGTCAACTAGCAGTGATATCAGGAAGGGTGAATAATGACCTGACCCGAGTCACGCCCCACATCTGGGGTCTCACTGGCTCCTCCGTGAGGGCACATAGATGGAAAAATAATTATTTCTAAAAATAAACAAATACTGGAGTAATACTTACTATTTACAGATGGTGTTCTGTGTCCCAGGTACTCGCCTAAGAGTTTTAAATACACAGCTCAGGTGATCTTCACAGCGCACCTGTGAGACGGAGCCTGCGATGAGGCAAAGAGAGGTTGAGAAATGGGCTCCCCTCACAGCCAAAAAGCGAAAGAGCTGGAATTTGAACCAAGGCTCTGTCATCTCTCCACAGTGTTTAACCACCTCTGGCAACATCGCGGCTGCCCCAAAATCATCTTTTTATTTGATTAACTGGATTGAATGGAAAAATAAATTCCAAAAAGTCTAGGTTGGGTCACTAATTAAAAATGTGGGCCTGCCTTAACTCTCAGCAGGTGGCGAGCCGGGAGGCGTGGGGATTCCCACCCGCAGGGAGTTCCCGAGTCTGCAGCTCACCGAGTCCTCTGGGACACAGGCTGCATCCCGAACTCTGCAGATTCGAGAAATAGATGTTTATGATACCATCAAGAATGCCTTTCAGAAAGGCCATAAATCAGAAGCAACCACCAAAATTGACCAAATATTTATCCGCCTTGTCAGTCGACAGGTCAGCACAGCATTTGAACTTTGACTTCACAATCTGCATTTTAAGCATCTCACCCCCCCACCACCACCACCAAGAATTCACAAATCTGTGAATCCCATTCCCACGGAGCCACTGGCCCATTCTGGTTTCCCATGTGGATGTCACAGACTGTGAGCTTCATCAAGAGATTTCTTGCTTTTTTTCCGAGTGAAGTGTCCCATGCCAATTTTTCTCTGCCTGTTTCTCTGTTGCAACAAAGCCAAACAACTACACACTTTGACTCCATGTCAAAGAAAATAGCAGGGCTTTTCCACAGTGAGCGTCCACTTGCTGCCCTTCTCAGGTCTCAGCTAACCACTCAGTCCCAGATGATGGCAGGGCCTCAGCTGTTCACAGCTGCGTCCAGAGCCCTCTTGGCTCAGCCCTCCCGGCTCTGCATCCTGATCACACCTCCTGGCTCCTTGCCTGTTACTCACTCCTGCCGCTCTGTCCCCGCTCTTGTCCAGACCCCCTCAGGCTGCCGGGGAAACTTGCCTGGATCCATCCGATAGAGGGGTGTGGAGCACCTGCTAGGAGGCACGCACTGTCCTAAGTGCTGGAGAGAGCGTGGAAGACAAAGACCCTGGCTTCAGATGCCTGAGTCAGACAACACAGGAGGGGCAGATCCAGGAATAAAACCACCTTGGCTGGATAGAGGACGAATAAAAAGTAAAGCAGATGGAGACAGAAAGGGCACTGGGAGTGTCAGCCAGTCCCCAGACGCCCCCAGTGGCGCTCACCTCCTGGAAGGCACGCCCCACGCGTGTCCACAGTGATGGCCTGTGTAACCAATAGGATAGTCTTAAAATGACCTAATATGACTTCTGCAGCTGGACCATAACTGGCATTGCTGCTTCCACCTCACTCGCTCCTCTCACTCACTCCAGGGAGATCAGCGGCCACAGCATGAGAAGCTGTGCGGAGGGTTCTGCCCACAGCAACCTCAAGCTGCCTGATGGAGGACATGTTGGGAGTGGGTCCTTAAAGCCCCAGCAGGCCTTTGGCTGACGTCTTCAACACAATTTCATAAAGGAACTGAGGGAGAACTAAGCTGCTCCAAAATTCCCCATCCACAGAAAACGTAGGATAATAAATGTGAATTATTGTTTTAAGTTTTGGGGTCACTTGCTATGGAGAAGCTGGAAACGAATCCATTTAGGGCACTATTAAAGCAGGTGATGAAGAAAGTCCTCTCTAAGGAGCTGGCTTTTGACCAGAGATTCGAATGGAGAGAAAAAAGTCATGGGCATTCCAGGAAGATGGGGCCAGGATGGGCATAATCTGGCCTTTTATTTCAATGAATAGCAAAGCAACCAGTGGAAATATAGTGGTTAAGAAAAAAGAGAAAAGATTGGAAACAGCCATAGGAAAGGCCAAACCAGGTAGGCTCTCTTGCGCTCACTGAGTTTACCTGTGGTACATGCAGAAGTTGCTGGACCATCTTGAACTTAGTATGTGAACTTGAGCTTCTGGGTGGAGAATGGACTGCACAGGGCAGGATGGAGGTGGGAGGCCACCTACCAGGTTCCTGCTCCACTTAGCAGAAGGCGATGGTGGGGGGGATTTTGAAGGCAGAACCACCAGTACATGCTGCTGGAGAAGAGACCGGGTATGAAAGGAGAAGAACTCAGAGGCTGTGCCTGCCTAAAGAGGAAGAGTCAGGAGGACGAGGTCACTGAGCCGGTGGAGTACGGTTCGGGGTCCAGCATTTTAGACTGGAGGAGACTCCTGGATGTTCAAGAGACCTGCAAAGAGAAGTTTAATGTACAAGGCCGGATCTCACAGGAGCAGTCAGAGCAGGGGGCAGATGCTGGGCATGGATTCTGTCACTTCCTGCTCTGGACCAAAGGGCTGTGGGCGCAGGACAGAGCAGAGGGAGGCGGAGGCAAGAAGATCATTTGCACCCAGGAGTTCGAGTTTGCAGTGATGACACCACTGGACTCTAGAGGGGATGACAGAGTGAGACTCTGTCTCAAAAATAAGAAGAAATAGGAAACAAAAGAAGGCTGCCTGCTGTTACAATTCTATCTGATGTCTTACAGCAGGACCAGCTGTGCATTCAGTCAGAGGAAAGAAATAACAAGTGAGGAATAGCAAAAAAATAAACTGAACTGTCATTATTTGCCCCTGATATAATATATAGCTAATACAAAGGAATTTACACAAGTAATTTGAAACAATATAAAAGCTTTCTAATGTGCTGGGATATAGAACTCAATATAAAAAATCAACTTCATTTACACAGATTTTTACAGATCATCCACATCACATGTATGCCTTCCAGCCCCTGGGAAAGCTCGGTCAGCCGAGAAATCACTGATAATAACTACAACGTCTGGGCAGATACAAAAAGCAACTATTGGAAGTCACAGGAGAGCACAGAGCAGTAACTGGAAACTGGACGGATCCCACAGGTGGGAAAGGGCCTTGCTCTGGGTGGGTCTGGGGCTCCCTGAGTTTCTCCGGCCTTGCCCTGGGTGGGTCTGGGGCTCCCTGAGTTTCTCCGGCCTTGCCCTGGGTGGGTCTGGGGCTCCCTGAGTTTCTCCAGCCTTGCCCTGGGTGGGTCTGGGGCTCCCTGAGTTTCTCCGGCCTTGCCCTGGATGGGTCTGGGGCTCACTGAGTTTCTCCGGCCTTGCCCTGGGTGGGTCTGGGGCTCCCTGAGTTTCTCCGGCCTTGCCCTGGGTGGGTCTGGGGCTCCCTGAGTTTCTCCGGCCTTGCCCTGGGTGGGTCTGGGGCTCCCTGAGTTTCTCCGGCCTTGCCCTGGGTGGGTCTGGGGCTCCCTGAGTTTCTCCGGCCTTGCCCTGGGTGGGTCTGGCGCTCACTGAGTTTCTCCAGCCTTGCCCTGGGTGGGTCTGGCACTCACTGAGTTGCTCCACAAGCTTTGTCTGGAGGGAACAGAAGTCAAAACAAAACAGAGCAATCTTGGGAGCAGAACTCAGACATCAGAGTTGGGGCCTCTGCAAATGGAGAGTGAAAAAACCAGACATTGAAAGAACCAGCATAAAATTGGTCTCCCAGAAGGAGAAAAGCAAGGAAATGAGGGAGTTATATATAATGTATATGTGAAGAAATATTGGTTTAAGATCATCTAAATTTGACCAAAAACATCAACCCACAGCTGCAAGACTCTCAACAAACCCCAATCAAGATAAACACACGCACCCAAAAAAACCCACTTCGGCACCTCCTAATCAAACTGATGAAAGAGAAAATAAAGAAAAAAGTGTTAAACCCTCCAGAAACACTTCCTCATTTGGTCATGGAAGAGTAGCTCATACGGAATTTGTCTTCTCACCTCAACCAGCTGGAGAACTGTTCAAAATGCACAAAATGACAGTTTCATGTGTTGGAGCAAAACATGATGCAGGTGGTCATCCCTGGGAGGGGGCTGAATGGGGGACGCCACCGGTGCCTGGCTCTGCCGGGCAGACCATACTGTCCTGTTGACGTGAAGACAGGGAGAGCAGGGCTGGGAGGCCACAGCAGCCAGAATTTGCAGGTGGATTATCTGAGGAGGAGCCTGCAGAGAGGCAGCTCAGAAGCCGTCATGGCATCTCCCCGAGATGCTGGCGGGACGAGAGTCTACACATCGCTGGGTAAGATGACATGAAGCCAATCAGCTGGGGAGACAGAAGGTGGGAAATTCCCAGAGATCACACACAAGAGTAGAAAGACGTCTGGATACTCGGAGCAATCCCTGGAGACCACGAAGGCTGGACTGTCTTGGGAGAGTGTCATTTTTCCAGGAATAACGACTACGCTGGACTCTACTAACAAGCTCAAACACAAGCTCTAAAAGACAGCTCACTGCCTGTCAAAACAAACTTCAGTTCCCTCTGAAGGAAGACAGAAAACCCCTGAAACAATCAGCAATGGAAATGCAAATTGCCTGGTGTCCAATCAGAACTCACAACCTGTAAACAGAAAAAAATCAGTTGATAGGAAAACATCCATCTCTCAGACAAGGACTTAGAAATGGCTATTGTAATTATTTAAATTTGTTCAATTATTTCCAGGAAAATATCAATATGGAAAAAAATGGGAAATGTCAAACAGAGCTGACAGCAACATCTAGAACCAAAAAAAAAAATCCCTGAAATAGAACTGTCACAAACTGAGGTCAACAAGGCCCACTAGGGTGGCACACCCCTGTGATCCCAGCACCTTGAAAGGCCAGAGTGTTGCTTTGAGACCAGCCTGAGCAACATGGTAAGACCCTGTCTGGAGAAAAAATAGAAAAATCAGTTGAGCATGGTGTCATGCACCTGAGTTTCCGACTACCTGGGAGGCTGAGGCAGGAGGATTGCTTGAACCCAGGAGTTTGAGGTTGCTGTGAGCTATGTTGTTGCCACTGCATTCTAGCCCAGGAAAAATAATAATAATAAATATATATACATATAAACAAACTCTGGAATCACAAAAGAACAGAAAAAAATTCTAATGAGTTTAACAGCACATTAGATACTGGAAAAAAATGATTAATTAACTCAAAAACATAGCACCAGGAACTGAATAATATGAAGCAAGGAGAGAAAAGATTTACAGTAACAGAGAAAGCTGAACACAGCCCCAGTCACCTACAGCACAATAACAAGCAGCTCAAAACACATGCAATTGGAGGCCCTTCAGGGGGGAGGGCAGAGGTAGAAAAGGAAAAAAATTACGTACAGAAATAAGCCCTAATATTTTTCAAATTTTCTTAAGACTATAAATCCACAAATACAGAGAGCTCAAGATAAAAACAAACAGAAAAACACACAAAGGCACAACGTAACTGAAATTGCTAAAATCCAGTGCTAGAGAAAACCCTAAAATTAACCAGGGAGGAGACATGTATGTGTAGGGAACAAAGAAAAAAGATGTAGCAGACCTGTCACCTGAAACCACACAAGCTGGAGACAAAGCATGACATCCTGAAAAAAAAAAAAGAAAAAAAGTTGTCAACCTTAAATTCTATACCCAGTATTAAAAAAAAAAGTATAAAATGAAGGTTAAATAAAAAACTTTCTCAGAGAAACAAAACCTAGAATACTTTGTGACCAGTAGGCCTGCACCTTAAAAAAAAAAAAGAAAGAAAAAGCACCTACAAAAAGTTCTTTAGGTGAAATAATAGTGATCTCAGGTAGAAACCTGGGTCCACATGAAGAAATGAAAATCATTGGAAACGGTAAATATGCAGGCAGACCTAAAAACTTTTTATTTTTTTCTAATTTGTAAAATTTCTTTTTAAAAAAATTGACTAAAAGAAAAACTTATCCTTGGAGATGTATAGCATGTGTGGAAATTAAATATGTAGGTTCAGCATTGCACAAAAGATACGAGGAGGGTTGTAAGGTTCATACTTTGTAGGTGAAGCGGTATGAGATCCCAGCAGACCCTCTGCAGCCAGCCACCCCCTCCATCACCCACCTCCTAAAGTCAACCTAATTTTCACAGACCAGACATGCAGCACGTGTAGGCGTCAGTACAGTGGGCCCAGTTCCTACGTCCCCACCTCCAAATGTTGGCCAGTGTGGTACTGTCCCCTGGCAGTCACCTCACAGCCGCTCCACCGTACTTGGAGGTACAGATTGATGAGTCAAAGGCACGAATTGTAAACCTGAAGCATCCATTAAAAACTAAAAACAAACATCACAGCCAAAAAGCCAGCAATGCAGATAAAATGGAATCATAGAGAAAGAATTTCAAAGAAGGCAGAGAGACAAAAGATAATAAAAAAAGAAAGAAAATAACACAAATAAAAACAAATGGCAAGGTGGTCGATTTAAACCAACCTGCTGGAGATTACATTAAGATGCCTAAGGCCTACAACGACTATTTAAACATAAATACACACACAAAGATTAAAATTAAAAGGTTAGAAAATATATGCCAAACAAACACTGAGCATAAAAATTATGGCTATAACCAGCAAGGAAAGAGTTCATAATAATAAATGGTCTGATTTATTAAAAGTCATAGTCATTCTAAAATGTGAACAATTTAATAATAATAGAACCTTGAAATACATGAAGCAGAAACTCACAGAACTAAAAAGAGAAATGAACAGAATCACACCATAACTGGAGGTGTCATTACCCCCCTCACATTAATAGAACAGACAGTTAGAATATCGGGGACACAGGACACTTAAACAAGTGGGCACTTGGGGGACACTCAGCCTGGTGGCAAGACAGCACATGCTCTGTTCAAACACACACGAAACGTTTGCCAAAAAGTTAGAGCATAAAATAAGTCTTACTATGTTTAAAGATTTAAAATTATACTAAAACAGAAATTTAAGAAAAAACAGAATTAAATTAAAAATCAATAACAAAAGATATTTGGAAAATCCTCCAAATGTTTGGAAATTAAACAATGCACATCAAAATAGTCCATGGGTCAGAGATGGAATCCCAAGGAAAATGGGAGAATGATTTATGCCCAGGAAAAAGAAAATCACCAAAATTTGTGGGGCACAGCTAACACAGTATATAGAGGAAAATTAAGAGTTTAAGTGTTTATATTGGAAAACTAGAAAGGCCTAAAAGTGTTGAGCCCCATATGCCGGAGGTGGCAGGTTCAAACCCAGCCCCAGCCAAAAACTGCAAAAAAAATTAAAAAAGCACCTAACACAAATTACAGCTAATAGAATACTTGATAATAAAAGACCCAACATTTCCCCTCCAAGATTGAGAGCAAGGCAAGAACGCCATTTCATCATTTCTGCTTAACACTGTACTAGAGGTCCCAGCCAATCCTGTGTGGCAAGAAATAAAACTAAAAGCCATCCAGACAGGGAAAGACGAAGCAAAACGTCTTCACTCACAGGCCACGGTCTTATACCTGATGTAATTAATTCACATGAATCCTACAGTTACATTAAGTGTTAAAACTCGAGAAGTTCTAGGAAAATGTCTTTGCAACTTGAGAGGGCAAAGATTTCTTAGCTAACCCACAAAAAGCAGAAAACCTCAGAGGAAATATTGACAAATTGAACTTCCAAAAATTCAAAACCTATTCTTCAAAAATATCAAGGAGAAAATGGAAAGGTGAGCCACAGACGGCAACATGAGATTTGCAGCACATCCATCTTAACAAAAGCCTGGCATCTAGGTCACGTGAAGAATTCTGAAAAGTTAGTTACAAGAAGACAAGTAAAAAATGGATGAAAGATTTCAAAAGACCCTTCAAAAAAAAGTGGGGGGAGGGGAGGATGGGAGGAGGGAGGGTGATTGGTGGGATTACACCTACGGTGCATCTTACAAGGGTACATGTGAAACTGACTAAATGTAGAATGTAAATGTCTTAACACAATGACTAAGAAAATGCCAGGAAGGCTATGTTAACCAGTGTGATGAAAAAATGTCAAATGGTCTATAAAACCAGTGTATGGTGCCCCATGATTGCATTAATGTACACAGCTATGATTTAATAATAATAAAAAAAAATTTTCAAAATAAAAAGATAAAACAGTTAACAAGGACCTGAAAAGATGCTGACCATCACTAATCATCAGATAAATGCAAATTAAAATCTCATTCCGATACCACTCTACACCCACTAAAATGGCAAAAAAGGTAACACCAAGTGGAGACAATGCAGAGTGAATGTAAATTGAGCAGCATCGAATGCTATAATCACCTTGAAATTCCTTAGTTAATCATACACCTACCACATGACTCAGACATTTCACTCCCAGTATTTATCTAAGATAGATGAAAACATTTGCAAAGACTTTTACATAAATACTCATAACAGTTTTATTCATAAAAGCCAAACACTGAATGCAACCCACATGCAGATGAGCAGGTGAACTGTGACGTGGACGTGGAGCAGCACTCTCCACCAGAGTGCGCAGACACACAACTACACCCAGCACACGCCGAGCCTAAAATCTTCACACGCAGGCACACAGGAGTGCCTACCGTAGGATTCCATTTATATAAATATCCAGAACAACCAAAACTAACCTCCAGTGATGGAGAACACAGCAGTGGCTTCGTGGGGTGGAGGAGAGGGTGGGCTTGGCTGGGAAGAGTTGCGAGGGAATTTGGGGCCAGGGGAATATTTTATACCTTGACCACAGTGCTGGCTACACGCATTTGTCAAAAGTCATCAGTCTGTACATTTAAAGTGCCCACATTATTTTATGTCTGATATATCTTAATAAAATTGCTTTCAAAATGAATAAAAGACTTGGCCAGCCACATCACAAAAAAAGATACAGGAGTAGGCAGTGCACCAAGGAAAAGATGCTCAGCGTCCCTGGTCGCCAGGGAGATGCATATTAAAACAATGATGAAAATTGCTTCACACTCATTGGGAAAGGCCAGAATCAAAATGGCCACAGCATCGGATGGGAAGGAGTGGGCGGACGGGGCTCCTAACACGGGCATGGCTTTAAAATGGTGCAGCCACTTGGGGATGAAGTAAACCATGTCTCCATTCTCCAAACCCAACCTCCCACCTCCAGACATTCACCACAGAACTATGTCTCCATTCTCCAAACCCAGCCTCCCACCTCCAGACATTCACCACAGAACTATGTCTCCATTCTCCAAACCCAACCTCCCACCTCCAGACATTCACCACAGAACTGAACACGCGTCCACCTGGAGGGTTTTCTCAGAACGTTTATAGCAGCTTCATCCCTAGTTGTCAACTCAAATAATCACCAACAAGTGGATGAAAAGCAAGTGATGGCATTTCCATGCAATGGAAGGCCGCTCTGCAGCCCCAAAAGACGGCTGGGACACCACACAGCTCAGATGAGTCTCCCGCAGGCCTGTGCTGAAGACAAGAAGCCACACGCCAGAGGCCGGGGCTGTACGTTCGTGCACACAGCGTTCTCAAACAAGCGACTCTAATCCACGCTGATGAACCCAAGCAGCAGCTGCATCAGCGAGAGAAACAGGACAATCGCCCGGAGAGGCACCAGGGCTTTTTCCTGATTGAGAGCTCGTTCCCTGAGTGCGTGTGTGCATCCACACTCCTTGAACTGCACTCGAAAATCTGTGTGATTCACTGTACGCTCATTACACCTCCCTGAGAAAAGGTCAGGAACAATTTTATAGCGGCACCTGAACATGTGAAAAAGAAATAAACCTAATAAAATGTAAAATGTCTTAATTCAGAAAACTATAAAATAGTATTGAGAATTTTTAAAGAAGCTCTTAAAACTGGAGAGAACACAGTTTGTTGGAGAACACATCGGTTGGAGAACTAGGACATTGCTGCACCCACATTTATAGATTTGATGCCACACCAACTAAAATCCCAAAAAGGAATTCTGTGGTGCTTGGCAGGGTGGATATAAAGTCTCTATGGGAATTCAGAAGGTGAGAGCAAGACCCTGTTGATGAGCCAGGAAAAAGTGGGAGATTTTGCTCTACCAGAATTCTCGGGAGGCTATGTCATCAAGACCGGGAGGGCTTTCTGCGGGGGATGCAGAACCACAAACAGGACGTGGGTTTAGAAGTACCTGGCTCTGCAGAGCAATGAGGAGACAGAAATGGCTCTGGAGCCACTGAAGATACACCTGGAAGCAAAACAGGGCTTGCCCTGTCCCTCCCATTGCTCACAAAAGTCAATTCCATACAGACCACTTAATAAATATTTTAAAGGTGATATGAGGAGAAATCTTCACTACTTTCCAATGCGGAAAGACTTTTGAACAAGATTCAAAATGCAATAACCATGGAGGAAAAGGTGGATGAATTTGGCCACATAAAAATTAAGTTATCATGGAGAGCAGTAACTCATACCTGTAATCCTAGCACTTTGGGAGGCTGAGCTGGGAGGATCCCTTGAGCTCAGGAGTTCGAGACCAGCAAGAGCAAGACACCTGTCTCTACTAACATTAGAAAAACTAGCCAGGTGTTATGGCAGGTGCCTGCAGTCCCAGCTACTTGAGAGGCTAAGGCGAGGGAATCACCTGAGCCTAGGAGTTTGAGGTTGCTGTGAGCTATGACAATGCCACTACACTCCAGGCTGGTCAACAGAGTGAGTCTTTGTCTCAAAACAAATCAAAGTAAAAGAATTAAGTTATTTTTGTTCATCTAAAAACACCAATAAAAAGTCAAAAGCTGAGACAAGTAATGGCAGAAAATATTTATAACACATTAACTGGCCAAGGTCTCATATCTAGAATACAGAAAGAGCTCCTGCAAATTCAGCAGGAAATGGGTCAGACATTGGGACAAGCCCCCCACAGAAGCAGGTCTCCATGGGGCAGGTAAACGTAGAAGATGGTGCCAGGTGGTCACTGGGGAAAAGCAAATTAAAACCTCCATGAGAAACCACTACAAACCCACCAAAGAAGCTGAAATTACAAGGCCCGATATGAGCACGGAGCAGTGGAGACACTCGCCCAGTACCAAGGACACTGCCCCGGGAGAGAGAGAGTTCAACTGGTGCAGGAGACGCAGCACCCAGACTGTACGCCCAGCACCTCAGCTCTGAGGTTCACATCCAGCAGCTAAATGTGCACATGCAACCCCGGCCCCAAGTGTTCAACAGCAAACTGGATAAATAAATCTCAGGGTGCAGTGAGGAAATGCACGCACCATAATGGATTAATCTTTAAAACATCACGCTGAGCCAAACGAGCCAAACAGAAATCTGCACCGTATCATATAAATATGTAGAACGTGCAAAACTAAGCCGTATTATTTAAGGATGCCTACCTAGGTGGCAAAGCTAGAAAATTTTTGTCAAATAAAATACGCTGCAGAGTCAAGAACGTGATAGTACACAGGTCAAGGTAATGGGTGGATGTGGGGACGTGGAGGGGGATAGCTGAGAAAGGAAGGCTCCCTTGGGGGTGTCGTGGAGGCTGGAAGGGACAGAACAAGCATTAGCTGCAGTTGCTTTAGGGTCAAGGGGAGGCTTCCTTCTTTTCTTTCAGATTAATATCAGGGTGTAGGCTGGTAGGTTAGACTGCTGGGCTTGTTAGGTACCATCTGAGTTGTAGGTTTCTCGTTTAAGATGGGAGCCAGTGCAGCCCGTCTCCAGCTGACCATCCACGGTCAAGCAGAACAGGTAACTCTGGAGAGAAGAGGGAGGCAAGAGGCCCTGGAAGGAACAGGAGGGACAGAAGTCCATGCACGGGGCAGACCTTAGGCACCTGGACAGTTCCTCCAGCAGAACATGGTGCAGGACAGAAGCTGAGGCAGACACCCAATGCCCAGACCATGGCGCTATCGCCTGAAGCTGCAGGAATCGAGCCCTGAAGAGAAACGCACTCACGTTTGTCATCTGTGTCGCTAAAACGTGCACCCAGGCAGACTCTCAGGAATGGAGGGGGCCCCTGCTGGCCTTGAAAACATGGCAGACAATGTGGTGGAGCAGTCAGGAAAGGAGGAAAGGCTTCCTTCGGAAAGCCCGCAAGTTCAAGCTCTTCTATGCAAAATTTGCCTGAAGATGTGAAATGATAAAATCAGGAAGCTTGGTAAATACCAGCTGTTGCACTCCCAGCTGTTCCAGCTTTCTGCGAGGAGAGAAGGTCAGTACCCAGCATTGCCGCCTTCTGGCAGAGTGTGGCTGTGGGCGGGGGGTGAGGGGGGGCTGACGCAGAAACACAGAAGCCCATCGCTTTGTGCATTTGTCAAAGGGCAGTCACTGGCTTCACACGCAGCTTACTCCAAAATGAGGTTGTTTGAAAATTCCAAGAACCACATGAAAACACAGTGACATTTAATGATAAAGTTTATGGATTCGGAGCAAAAACATCACTTTTAGAGAAGTGAAATCAGAAAGGGCTCAGCAACGACATTCAGCAGGGCCTAAAATCTGAATCCTGAGGAAGATTCATTAAGCTTCTGCGAGCAACATCTGTGGCTGCTCAGGGAATCATCATCGTTATTTTGAAATATTTGATATAAAAAGTTCAATGAGATTCAAAATCCATTTGCATGATCACAAGAAAATTCTAACATTATATTTGTCAATGAAAGAAAAGGCAGTTGTTAGATTAGAAGGATGAGTTCAATTTGGAGAGACTGAATTATCTGAATTCCGGTGGGTGGGGAGAGAGGAGTTTGCAGACCGAGGCGCAGCCTTGCGGGCTCAGCCCTGCAAGTTCCTGATGGGTGACCTGAGGAAATCAGCCCAGTAAATCAGCCCAGAAAGCCTAGGCCATTTCAGGTATGAGCCAGGTATGAAGGTCGCCAGCAAGCCTAGTCTGTGATTTTAAAGTTTTGAAGGGGTTTCATTTTGAAGTTTTACAGAAGTTCGATCTTCCATGTATTTGCAGAAGTTTGATCTTCCGTGTATTTGCCGTCACTTAACACTTTTACTGACATCCCGTAATGTGCAAAGCTGAGGCATCCTCACCACACTGGCTCCCCACCGTGAGACCCAGGGCACCAAGCTGGCTCCCCACCATGTGACCCGGGGCAGAGCACAGACCTGGTCAAGCCCCACATCTGCCAGGATGTGCACGGCCCGGGGACCAGGAAGGCAGCTCTGCCCACAAACAGCCCAGACATAGAGCCCCACTCTTCACCTGGAGGCTATCAGCAAGCAGCTGAGCCTCCCCAGCCAGTGTCCTCACGTGTAAATGGGACAGACCTAACAGGGCTTTGTTAACGTCAAAACGGCTGCTCAATCCACTCCCCAAACCGCCTTGTAGAAGGAAGGCAGACCCAGGCCACAGGCCAGAGCAGTGTCTCTAGGTGACCCAGAGGTCCATGACTGGGCACTTGGGTGGTGACAAGCCCCAGGTGGGTCAGGGCAGGGCCTCGCTGAGACCCCAGGTCAGGGCTCCGGCCACGCCAGTTTCTCTGGGGACTCAGAACACATTCTCTGTGGTGACCACCCACCATGCAGGGGGCACAGCAAACATAGCCCAAGGGCTTAGAGACCCCCAGGCCCTTGCAGGAGGGCAGTGGAGCTGCATCTGATTGAGGACTCCAAGGACCATACGGTGGTGACAAGTAGTGTCAGGGACCATGGGGCTCCGTGTGAGACAGGATGGCCCTGCTCCTTGGGAGGCACTTCCTCTCTGTCACCATATTAAATCCAAACAAGTCAGAGTCGCCATGGTACCCAGCCCCCATACTCAAGTCAGAGTGGCTGTAGACCTGAGCTGGGATGCTCAGTGATGGTCAGTGCCAAGCGCAGCTGGACTCTGGTGGCCCTGCCTTCCTCATAGCAGCCCGTGGTCCCTCCCTGCTTGGGCTCAGCTTCTACATCCAGAACACAGTTTTCCTGCCATAGGTCCAGCACCTGCTGCCCACCAAGACCCCATCTTTTAGTCTCCACCCCCAGATGAGCAGTTCCTCTGTGCCCTCCCTGCCCCCTCGGGCAGCCTGGCATGGAACCCTCCGCAGGTGGCTGCAATCACAACAAGCCCACATTCCCCATGATCCTGGGTGACACACCCTGGGCTTCCAGGGCCATACCCCTGCCTGCTTTGGGGGGTGGAGACGCAGGACAGTGGGCGCCCAGCCCCACCACTGCTTTTTTGGAGGCCACCTGAGCACTTTGCATCAGAAGTGTTTTAAATGTGCACACTCTTCATCCCAGCACAGCCACCTTTAAGGCTTTGCCCCAGAAAGGCTGCCATAGATTTGCATAAAATGCACGTGTCGGATGGTCGCCTCAGCATCTCTACAGGAGCCACAAGGAGCAATTTAAATGGAACATGTGTACAGTGATCGATGGCCACAGCCGTCAAAACTCAGCTGAACACAAACATCCCTGCCGTGAGGAAACGTTGAAACATACTGTCGAGTGAAACGTGCGATGGCAAATCGTCTCCCATGACGTTCTCAACGTGGATCCGCTGCACACGTGTGGCTCGCACACAGAGTGTGAGAAGAAAACAAAACAGACAAGGTCCTCAGCGCACTGTGAACAGCTGTCAGCAGGTGTTGGCAATGACAGTGGCTGTTTTCCCTCTTGTCTGCCCCCTGCACTTTCCAGGGACCCTGTAATGAGTGAGTGTTACCTTTGCATCCAGAAAAACATGCATTTTGTGAAATTAGGAGGACCTAGCTCAGGCGACACATCACAGCTCACTCCTCAGTGTCTAGAAACAGAAAGTATACAGGGCCACCATCTGCAAGAAATACAATGAAGACACCCATGCCACAGGGAGGACAGCAGCAGCCTGCCGAGCTCTGTGCCAGCCGGGTCCTCCCTGCCACGTGGCCCAGATGAAGGGACAGCTTGTAGGGTGTGGCTCTGGTTCCAAGTGGCCATGGGTCTTAGACCCAGGGGCTCCTCAAGCATCCACACTACCTCTGCCCCCTTCCAGGTGAGGAAACTGGAGCTGGGAGAGACTGTGGAGGGTGTGGGCCCACAGGGCACTCAGGGCAGGGTGGCCTTGGATGTGGTAGAACTGTCATGAAGCTGCTAAGCCCCAGGTCCCCTGGTGTCTGTCCCTGTGATGGCCCCTGTGTCTGTCCACATGGGATACGTGAGGATTGGGCAAGGTGAGTGACTCGTGCAGGTCACACAGCTGGCAGAGCAGATGTCAGACCAGGACCGTGATTCTGAGGCCTGGCTCCTCCTCTCAGGGCCTGGTCGGGCCTCCCTGGTGGGCTGTGTCCATGAAGCCATAAGCAAGAACGAGGGACACCACCCAGCACAAGCCAAAGTGAGCCTGCAGGGGAATAGGGAAACGGACTCAGAGGGAGCAGCAGCAATACAGAAGGCTGAGGGCCAGGATGGGTGGCCCACTGGAGGACACCTGACCCACACTTTAGGATGCAGCAAGGAAGGCTCCTGGAGTGAGTGACATTGAGCTCAAGGTCTGCAGAGTGACCAGGTCACAGCCAGGCCTGTCAGTCAGCCTTTGCTGTAGGACAAGGGCTCCAGAACTCAGAAGCTGTGGCTACAGGCATTCATCCTTACATTCCTGTGTCTACAGGTCACCTGGAGCTCGGCTGACCAGGCTGCAGTCCATGGGGTGGCTCTGCAGCTGGTGGCAGAGCAGCGGGACGAGCCCTCCATGCAAGCGTGGCATAGCCTGTCCCTCAGGCTCGTTCTATGCCCCGGCTTCAGACACAGCAGGCACTGACCCCGGGGCCACAAGCACAAAGGACAAGCCCAGCCCTGAGTGCTGGACAGGCCTGGTGGCCTTCCAGTCCTGGGCAGGACAAGGACCAACAGCCTAAGAGGAGTGTCCCAGAGTGTCCCAGACACAACAGCAAGGAAGAAGGCCCCAAGATAAGAGAGATCATGGAAGTGTGTGTGGCCCACAGGGGTCAGGAGGAAGCTGACCACCCTCAAGTGACACATCCTCAGGTGTGGACTCCCCTGTGTAGCCACTTTAGAGGAAGGATTTGGGAGCAAACAGCCTGGTGGCTTGCTCTGCGTAGCCTCTGGGCCAGAGAGACCCCAAGAGTAGAAAGGCCTCTGAGCGTGTCAGGACTGCACCTACGAACTCCTGGCACCCTACTACACGCCAGAGGGGCAGCTGGGGCTGGAGCCTGGGGAGGCCTCTCTCTGAAGCCAGTTTCCAGGGCAATACTATGGGGTTTCTGAAAACCCGAGAAGTCAGGCACAGAGGCCCTGCTCTAATGTCCGAGGTGTGTAGTGGGTGGACCCCCAAAGCACAACATCAGTGTGGGCACACACACCCTTCCCACATCTGCCCAGCAAATCCTGGCCTCTTCTCCTCACGTGTCTCCCACACTCATGTGGCAGGGTACTGGTAATGAACTCCCAGACCTCCAGTGGAAACCAGTCTGCTTTGATTCTTGTCAAATTCCTTTAATTATGCATTTGCAACTGGCCTGCTCATAAACTCCTCTGAGGTGTGAGGCAACCTGCCTTCTGCCACACTAGGTTAAAAAAGAAAAGTTTAATGAGCCTTGAATTTCAGCCAAGAAATGGATTTTATAAAACACTCTCATGCTTACAGATTGGTGAGGTGCCCACCGCCACCTCCCTCAGGAGCCTCGGCTAGCCAGCCAGCCCACTCCATGGCCCCCTTCTCTGGGCTGTTCAAGAACCTACCACCTGTATCCTGTCTGCAGAGAACAGCAAGAGCTGTGGGAGACAGTTTGCACAAACAGCCCAACTGCTACACACACACACACACACACACACACACACACACCCTTCTCAATAGGACTTGGAAGCTCCTCCTGTAAAGGGAGCCTTTCCTGCCTCCTGACGGTGGGTGGGCCTTATGACTTGCTTTGGCCAAAAGAATTCAGCAAAAGCAACATCAACCCATTCTGAGCCTGGCTTCAAGGGGCCTATGGGTTCCACTCTCTGTCCAAGCCCTGCTGTGCCGTGTGGACGGCAGGGGCTGACCTGATGGGGACTGGACCAGAGGAAACGGATGTGAGCTGATCTGCTCTCACAACAGGTGCTGACCAGCCGACAGACCCATACACACGGAGAAATGGTGATCCATTCTTGTTTTGAGCCATTAAATGCGGGGCCATTTGTTACACACCAATCACTGACTGATACAGAGATCACAGCCTCACTTTTCTCCTCTGTGAAGTGGGAGGATGGCACCCACCCCAGGCCCTAGCACTGTCAGTGAGTCCTCATAACTTGATTGAGTAAACCCCTCTCAAGTCTGTCATGAGGGTTGGCGTTTGATGGGCTGTAGACCAGGATGATCATTCCTCCCCATTTGGAGAGGCCACCAGGAAGAGCTTCCGGAAGCACACAATGGCCAGAACCTATACCACCTCAAGTCAGAGGTGGGCCCAGAGGGTCCTGCCTCTTAAGCAGGACATGGGGTCCTTCTTGATCTGTCCCCCCAAACTTTATCCGGGGCCACACCTCCCATGCCAGTGTCCTCACAAGCCACTCAAACCCACCACCACTTTTCTCACTCTGCCCCTCACACAGAGTGTTCCCTCTGCCCGGAACACCCCCTACCCACCCCTCCCACTGCCGAGGGTCACCTGCCTGACCTTCAGGAGCCATTCCAAGGGCCCTTAGTGTCACCTGCTGTGGCAGTACACCCCACCAGCCCCTCTGCCATGTGCCCAGCCGATGACAGGGCCACTCTGTGGTTAGAGCGCAGGGAAATCCCAAGGTCAGAACCCTGCCTGTGTCAACAACCAGCTGAATGACCCCACCACCGAGCCTCAGTTTCCCCTCATGTCCTCATTTCTAATGTGGACATGAGTAGAGCCTTGTTCACAGCACAGTCATGGGAGTGAGACAGCCCACAGGGGAAGACTGGAGGACAGACACCAGAAATTGAGGTGGGCAGGGCAGGGGCACTTGCAGGAGGCAGTACCCTCCCCAGAACCCACCCCCAATCCTTCCAGGAAGGGCCTTAGTAGGCTTAGTAGAAACCTACAGTTTCTAAATTTGAGACCCCCGAGAGTGTGTGCAAGGCTGTGCTTACAGCCCTAGGACTGGATTTGGGAGATGAGGGGCCCAGGCAGTCACCCACTCTGCCAGATCCACAGCCTCCGAGGGTGGCCGTGTCCACTCTCCACCTGGACACTGGGAGCTGCTCAGACACACCACCAAGCCCATCCTTTGCAAAGTAATTAGTCCATGACCCTGCAATCTCTGCATTTTGAAATTCATCCTGAACTCTCACAACCCGCTGGGCTTCATTTCAAATGCCCGTGCCCTTTCATCTTCAGAGCCGCCTTCATTAATTCCCACACCCGGACCGGGCGCGTGCGCCTGCCTCTCCTCCCAGGGCTGTCTGCAGGCTCCGGCCGCAGATTGATCGGTGCTTCCTCCTAGCTGGCATTTGCACAACGGGGGACGGTCTCTGTGTCCGTGGCCGCTGAGTTCTCCTTTCCCTTCAATTTGCAGCCCGTGTCTTCCCCGGCAGAAGAAGGTGAGGGAGAGATTAATTGGCTGAGCCGAGTGAGGAACGTTCTGCCCCTAAAGTAGAAGAGAGGCCGCAGAGAAGTTGCAGTTTAATTGGTTACATGTGACCCTTTCCCTTTTTTTTAATTTAATTCTTACATTTAACATTTGAGGCTGCATCAATATTAATTATTACTGTCTTTTTCTGAGTCTCCTCTCACCCAGGAAAGGGCATGTCCATTTCTCAAAGGGCAGAAGATGGACTCGCCGAGGGCCAGAGCTGATGGGGACCCTGGAGAGACCGTGTGCAGCCCTCATTCCCTACGACAGGGAAACCGAGGCCCCAGGAGATTACACCTTGGTCAGGTTTCCCGGCCCAAGAGCAGCCCGGTCCGGCCTGTGTCTGCATTTCAAAGGGAGAAGAACAAAAGAAGGGCAGAGGGGTGGCGAGGGGCAGAGTGATTATTTCCAAATCCCCTGGCATTTCTTAGGCGTTTCGGAAAAATCCTGGCTTGGCGTTCCTGAAGGATGATAACTCAGCATTGCCACTGAGGGCACCTGGCCTGCTGTGTAGCTCCTAGAAAGGAGGCTGTTGAGATGAACCGTGAAGCTGTGCCGGCATCTGCACGGAGTACCGGGAGCACAGCCTGTCTGCATCCCTGGGCGGTGAAGCCATAGCTCACTAGCGGAAGGGGTGGTGGAGGCCCCGTGACTCTCATGTGCTGGTGAGCGAGACTGATGGCCCTCACCTAGGTCACTACCGACAAGGACAGGGCAGCTGCCCGGCAGGGCCCAGAAGCCCCCACCGAGCCCTGCACTCAGGCATCCTAGGGAGATGGGGATGCCAAAAAGACCCCAAAATGTGAGCAGATCTCAGGCATGCAGCCCCAAGCCCCGCTGCCCCTCGGATCTCTTTCCAGCCACAGCAAGTGCTAACACAGGGCTGGATCTCCAGGACACCAGGCAGCCGGGAGCCTTTGTGGTGAGCAGATTTTGCTCAGCGCTGGCCCTGATCTGGCCTCCGGTGCTGCCTCTCCCCAGCTGGGACTCTGGGCCAGTCATGGCCTCTGTCAGGGAGGCAGTGTGTCAGTGGCCGGGTGTAGAGGGGTCCAGACCACCCCTTCACTCACCTTTCCCTTCACCCTCTCCGCTCAGGCTTCTCAAGTCCCCATGTCGGTATATTGGGAATGTGGGTCTTCACTCCCAGGAGCCACCAGAGGTGGCTTAAAACCCCAGAAACCAACTCAGACTGATGCAAAGAAGAACCTTGCTAAAGGATGTGGTGTCACAGGGCAGAGGGAGGTCAGCGAGGTGGGTCCTGGGCTTGCAGCAAAAGCCAGTCCGCTGCCTCCCTGGACACCCCGGAAACTGACCCCTGTGTACTCAGCGTGTGTTCACGGTGCCCCGACTGTGCCGGGCTTTGTCCCAGGCTGTGGGGAGCCACAGGAAGGGAATGAAAGGACAGAGCCCACCATCTCCCCATGCCGGCCCGACCGGGAGGATCTGACGGGCCAAGCTCTTGGCACCTCTGGGTAGTAAAACAATGTGGCCAAGAAAGACATCTGGTCCAGCCTCTGGTCACTACTGGAAAGGGTGGCAAGCCAAGATGCAAGGGCTGCACGGGCCGTGGGTGGGGCAGGCATCTCCCATGGTTGGATGGGGGCTCTGGGGCCAAGAGACACGCAAGGCAGGAAACAGGAGATGGCCACAAAGACCACGCATGGGCCAGCCCAAGGCTAGACTGACCTCTGGGCCATGGAGCAGAGAAAGCACAAGATGGGGGCGGCCCGGGAGACACAGGGAGGAAATCGGGGTGGGGGAGTCTTGTCCCAAAGTGACCCTCCAGGTGCCCCACATGGCCCCTTCGACTCCACAGCAGCAGAAGCTCCATGGGGCCAGGAACATGCAGGCATAGCTCTCACCCAGCGTCTGGGCACCACATGTATTGGTTCTGTCATCCTCCGGGCCGACCTGTGCGTGAAGCACCAGCTTCTGCTGCAGAGCACGCGGCCGGGAGTTTAACAGCTCAAAACCACACCTATTCGTTCATCGGCTCCCCATTCTGCAGGTTAGAAGAGCAGCCGGGCACAGCTGGGTTCCCTGCCAGGAGCCTCACCCAGCTGAGACGACAGGCCAACCTGCTGAGTCCTCCTGGAGGCCCTGGAGGGAAATTCACTCCCGAGCTCACTCAGGTCCTTGCAGGTGCAGGCCTGAGGTCTCTCTCCCTGGGCAGCCGCCAAATAGGCTGCTCTGGGCTCCATGCAGGCTTCCCCATCCAGAGACTGGCTGTGGCCCGTCCACCCTTGTGCCCACAGTCTTTCTGACCTGATTAGATCAGGCTCACCCAGGTGGCCTCCATCCCATCAGGTCAGCTGCGTGCAGCACAAGAGAAGACGGGAGGGAAGTGTCACCATCACTAGTTTCAGGGATTATCACAGGACATCCTTAGGGAAATGAACTGGGTTGAATGTCCTCCCCTCAACATTCATGTCCCTCCCAGAACCTCAGAACGTGACCGTATTTATAAAGGACGGTCATTTGTGACGTAATTAGTTCAGATGAGGTCTTCATAGAATAGGTCGGTGTGACTGGTGTCCTCTGTGTGACACAGAGACAGGGAAAGGCCATAGGATAACAGAGTCAGAGACTGGAGTGACATGCCTGTAAGCCAAGGGGCATTGGGGACTGCCCACAGTGGCAGAGATGATAAAGACAGGTGACTTCTTCTCCTAGAGCCTTCGGGGAGGAGAGCACTGACCACACCCCGATTTCTGACTTTTGGCCTCTAGAACCATGAGAAATTTCCACTGTTTTAAGCCACACAGTTTGGGGTACTGGGGAAATTAATACAGGAACCACTTTAGGAATTCTGCCTAGCAAAGGTAGGACCTCATGTCACATTTAAGATAAGAAAACTATGGCAGGCCAGGCACAGTGGCTCATGCCTGTAATCCTAGCACTTTGGGAGGCCGAGACAGGTGGATTGCTTGAACTCAGGAGTTCAAGACCAGCCTGAGCATGAGGGAAGACTCCCTCTCTACTAAAAATAGAAAAACTAGCCGGGCATTGTGGTTGATGCCTATAGTCCCAGCTACTCAGGAGGCTAAGGTACAAGGATTGCTTGAGCCCAAGAGCTTGAGGTTGCTGTGAGCCATGGCACCACAGCACTCTACCCAGCTTGATAGAGACTCCCTCTCAAAGAGAGAGAGAGAAAAAACAACAGCACAGAAGAGTGAGCAGTCTGCCCAGGTGACCAGGGCCTGGAGCCACACTGCACTCTGTGCCATGTCACAGAGAGGGGAGAGTCTCACTCCCAAAGCTCGCACTGAGTGAGACAGGACACCCCAGGGCCTCCCCAGCTGGGCAAGAGAGTCGTCCACACTTCAGAGGGAGCAGCAGAAGGTCAGGGACGAGAACATGCAGTTTCTCATCCCCACCAGGACACCTGTGAGAGAAAGGGGGCCCCATGGGCAGTTTTGCCAGAGTGACCAGTGGGCACAGGACCATCCCAAGCAAGGGACACTGGGTCCTCTTGATCCGACACATCTGCCTTCCTGGAGCTGGGCTCTTCCCAACAGGCCCCACGGCCACCTGCCTCAAGTTTCAGGACTTACTTTTCCAGAAGCTTCTATCACTGGCTACAAAATATGGTCCCCTGAGCGCCTGGTCTAATTGCACACAGCGATTACTCCCAAGTTTCAGGGCCAACAGCTGGGCTAAGTGGCCATCCCCAAAACCCATTTCCTGCCTGGCTGGGTACAGAATGTTCTTTCCCTCTAAGTAAAATAAACAGGTCTGAACTCATCGGACTTTTCTATTTGCCGTCCACTAAAGCCTTCTAGCTCCTGGGTTTTTATACAACTGAGATTTATAGTATCTATTCTCACCAGAGCAGAGTCCCCAGATAATGTTAATAGATGGCTAGTTTTGCCAATAAATCCCTCTGGCAGTGGAGAGAAATATCTATTTCAGATAAGTTCTCCAGAGCTAATCCACATTCCGAGCAGTGGAGGGCACTTAGGCTGAGACAGCCCCACTCGACAGGCTAGGGCACTCTGCAGTGTCCCATCCCACCTCACCCCTGCCTCTGAGTCCTGCCACCCAGAGATGTGAGGGCCAAATCTGGGGGGCAGTTGTGGAGCCAGGGTCAGGGAGCAATTGCCTTTGCAAATGCTTCTGAGCTGAGTGGGCCACTCCTGGGCTTGGTGGGTGCTCACCAGTGGGCAAGTGATTAGTCCAAAACACAGCATCCTCCTCCAAGCAGCTTCCTCTCTGCATATATTCTCACTGTCCTCAGGAGACCCCCAAAGCAATCTCAGACACAGAGATCACCACACCCTCCCCGATGCCCACAGCCAGACCCTCCCTCCCGGACTCCGGCAGATTCTCCATGCACAGCAAGAACAGTGATTTGCCACAGGTATTTGAGGGGACCCCCAAAGCATCGAAGGCCCCCCATGGTGGGGAGCATAAGCTGCCCCTCCTGGGCCCCCACCATTGACCTTCATGCTCACCACATCCAGGTCAGCACACCTAAGAGCCCCCACCTTGGCCCTCACTCCCCCAGCCCCTCTGCAGGGGACCGTCTCTGTAGCTCCATTCCCTGCTGAAGCCACTGGGTTCCTGGGCCCCAGCACAGGCACGGTCTCCTCCAGGAAGTGTGCCAGCTCCGACGTGACATGCATGCATGGGCCCATGCCCACACACATGCAGAGAAAACCCTCCTCCTCTGAAGCTGGCTTGAAGAACGTTAAACCAAAGACCTATTCTTTTCTACCCTGTTTCCCCAAAAAATAAGACAGTGTCTTATATTAAGGTGTGCTCCCAAAGATGAGCTAGGTCTTATATTCAGGGGACGTCTTATCTTTCCTGTGAGTAGGTCTTATTTTCGGAGGATATCTTATTTTCAGGGAAACGGGGTAGTCAGAAAACCCAAGGCCCAGAGAAGGGAAGGGAGTTGTCTAAGGTCACACAGCAAGTTGCAAACCTCCCAGCCAGCTCTTCTCCCCACCTCACCCCCAACACACCTCTTCCCTGGGAGCTCTGAAAATCGAAAGAGATGAAGCAAGTTCCCCAGGCAGATGGAACCTTCTCATTAGCACACATGAGCACATCTGCGCCTTCCAGAACGTGAGACGTTAGCCCCGGCCACACAAAGGGCAACAGCCATGGGGGGCGGGGGGAGCAAAACAGCTGGCTCTCAGCAGAACAAGCCCACACACCCCACGACCACCATCAGGGGCTGTGGACACTGGAATGCGAGACCGAGGGTCTTTGCTGCCTCCAGCCCCTGTCACTCTTGGCATGTGGTGGCCACAGCAGAGGACACAGGCAGGAGGGAGCATGTGGCCGAGAGCACCCCCACCACTGCTGCTGAGTCCCTGCAAGATTGTGGTCTGGCAGCACAGGCCCTGTGCGTTCTGAAGCCAGGGAGTGTAAACAAGCCCTCCCTCTCTCCCTCGGGGGTGAGGGACTGAGCCTTCTAGCATGGGGTAAGTCCCAGTGTGGGGCCCTTCCCCAGGTCATCTCGGGCCTCCCTGAGCTCCCTGTCCCCATAGACCAGGCTGTGGGGAGAGGATGGAGGGCCCAGGGGAGCGGAGTCCGCAGGGCCACCCAGAGGCAGGCCCAGCTCCCTGGGCTGCCCACTTGGGAGCCTCCCATGGCTCCCCAGAGCCTGCTCACTTGTGGATGCCCCCCAGTACTTGCCCTGCAAACTCCCTCAGCCACCCCGCCTGCTCCCCTCACGGGAATCCCCTGAGAACCGCTGCCTCGGCTGTGTTGATGCAGCTCCATCTGCCAGGGACGGCTTTCCCCAGCATGCAGCTCAAGAAAGCTGCCTCTCTGTCAGGGCTGTATCTGACCCCATCCCAAGGCCCCTCCTGAGCCCCCGCCAGCCTGCGATGCCCCCCTGCACCCCTCCCAATGGCACTGGGAGAACCTTACCTATGGCACAGAAATATGCAGTCCCATCCTGCAGGAGCCGGGAAGTGTCCAGCACAGAGGTGCTGAGCTACCCCAGTACAGTGAGCTCTGCATTGAAGGTGCTGGGGCCCCTGGGGTGCAGAGCTGGGCTGGACATCCAGACACCAGTTGACTTGCAAACATCCCTGGGCTGCCACACAGAAAGACGCAGTTGGCCTGAGCACTACAGCCATCATCCTTGGACCTTTGCTGAGAGGGTCAGCTTTGGAGGCTCTGTCTCAGGCCTGAGCCTGCAAAGGTGTCTGCTGGACAGGAGCCCAGTGCTCAGAGAGACAAATACTCCATGACTAGTCATTGGCAGCGCTTCTAATGCCCAGGATGAGCAAGAGCACATGGGTATTGTCGTTTCTCTCTCCTTCACCTCCGCCCTTCAACTGTCCCCTAAATGCCACCAAACGTGCCCTTTCTCACTGCCCTCGACAGTGAGAATCCTGAAATCAACAGCTGACATTTAACATTGTCACCCATGGGGAGCTGCAGAAACAGATCCTGGTGGTCAGGCCCAAGGGAGGGCAAGGGACTCTGCTCCCACCAGACTGTCGGGTCCTGACACCACATCAAAGAGCTGCTGCCAGCTCCAAGGCCTCTCTGCACAACCCTGCTGTCCCCCAGAGACACACCATGGAGCAAAGGGGGTGGGTGCGGGGCCACTGGTCACATGGCTCCCCGGGCACTAAAATTATCACCTGAGTCATCCCTGTTCTCAAAAGCCTTGAACAGACATCCTTCCAGACCCATCACCATCTAGACCTGGGGAAATACCCCGGTAATCCCAGTGCTTTTCAATGCTAGTTCTGATGACAAGTTTGGTCAGATGCCAAACTTCCTGTCAGTGCAGGAACAGGCTGGTGAGCACAGGACACCAGTGTCATCACTGAACTCTCCTCCCAATGAGTTAGAATAAAAAGTGGGAAGAAGACAGAGCAAGAGAGCAGGGGAGGGATAGAGGGAGGCAGGGCGGACGGGGGGAGAGGAGGGAAGAGACAGAGGACTTCCCAGCCTTTGGCAGGAGGCTTCCTCTCCCTGTGGCCAGAGACAGTCCCACTGCCCACCAGCCCCCGCCACCCACAGCCAGGGCGCTGTATGCTGGACCCCCACAGGATACAGCATCACCTGAGGGACTCAGCAAATTTCCCTCCCACCTGAGACGATGTCCCTTTGGTCTATGCTGTGTGGGGACTTCTCTCGCCAGGGAGGTGAGCCTGTATCCAGCACACGGCATCTCAGGCACGCCGCCCGGTCCTCCGTGGCACACAGCCCTTCACCCACCACTCCCTGCTGCCCGTACTGAGAGGTGGCTGGGTAGCATGTGTCTGTGTGCCACCCCTGCCTTCTACACCATTGGCTCACCTTTTCCTCTGAGCCAGGGCTCCAATCAGCACCGGGACTCCAAGACTGACCAGACGAGGCTTAGCCTGGTTTCGTGGTGGGTCAGAGACAGGGAGGAACTCCTGCAAGGACAGTGACAGCGGGTGTGGTCAGAGCCCTGGGCTGGTCCCAGGAGAGCGGAGGGGTTCTGCCCTAGAGGGAATAGCCATTTCCCACCTGCCAGGAGCCCAAGGTGGGGAGGACAGGAGTGGAGGGGTGACTCAAAACCAGCTGCCAATTCCTCCACACGCAGAAGACCTCATTCCCTCAAGGAAGCTCTCAGTGGAAGCAGAGGGGCCCGGCTCTGCCCCACCTGGAGTCCAGGCAGAGCTAAGAGGGGCCGCCAGAGGCGGGGGCAGGATATCACTGAGTCCCCCCACCCCCAGCAGCCCATTGGCCCCAGGGACCACCAGGTCAGTCAGCAGCATCACAGCACTCAACACTCACACCCAGGTGTCCCCGAGCCCACCCTTGGCAGTGCAGGGACGGCGAGGGGCTGGCTCAGTCTGATGACACCTCTGCACGGCCACACCTTCTTCCTGGAGGCCAGGCTCTCCAGAGATTTTCCCTTCTGGGCAGAAAGCACCTGCAAGACCCTGCCCCACGCAGCCGCTGACCATGCAAGGGAAATAAAGGGCAGCTCCTCGGGGGAGCTGGGGTGGGAGCTCCCACCCTTCTCCAGAGGGTGGGCAGGACCCCAGTGTGGCTGGTTCCCTCCAGTGCTGAGATGGCTTCTCACTCACTCCTTCATTCAGAACACCTAGGTGTGCTCAGCCCCCACGACAGAACCCATGGAAGCTGAGGGGCACCTGCTGCCTACGTGTCCAGGGCAGAGTACCATGCTTGTCATTGAACAGGTGGCTCTGGAAGGAGAGGGGGCCAGGTTGAGAGAGGGAAAGTGAAAGTCGCCCTACTCAATGTCGGGCCATTTGAATCCTCCTCCTGTCCACGGATGCCCTAAAAAGAACAACCATTTAAACAACTCTGTGGGGTTTGGGGTGATGACGTAGAGACTGACCAGCAGGAGAGCCCCAGAGGCCGCCCAGCTCCTGAAAAAGCAGCACCCCTCCCCCAGCAGAGCCAGGGGTGTCCTCCTCACAGACATACAGACCAGCCCAAGAAGAGGCCAGGCTGGGGAAGACGGAGGGCTCAACTGGGGGCCAGCTCCTGAGCTCTGCTCATTTCTGAGAACACTCTCATTCTCTGCCAGTCTCTTGGGGCCTCACCTGTTCCTCTCTGCCCATTTTCTCAGCATAACAATTGCTCAACAGTCCCCAAATTACTCAGGAGTCGCCCATCCATGAAATAGCTAAACCGTCGCGCCTTCCAAGTAACTGACCATTTCTTACAATGGTCTCAAACTCTGAGACTGTGCAGTCCCAGGGGTGAGGGCCCGGGGGACACCTCACAGAACCTGTCTCCCCTCTCCCTGCAGTGAAGTCCTCAGCCCCTCCCCTCGGATAGAGCGGCCTTTAATGCTGTTTTATCAACTTTCCCTCTAAAGGGATTGTCTTGATCCAGGAGCTAATTGTATTGACATTAACCTGTTTTAACAGGTCTAAAGTGTCAATAAATCATTTTTTAGTAGCTCTTCTTATTACAGCACTTTGTTAATACATCGCACTTGAAGTGACAAGCAGCCAGAGAAACCACTGCTTTCCTGTAACTTTGTCTCTTTAGGTCTTTTCTTGCCTCCTGCTAGTCCAGACACTTCTGAAGTTGATTGAGAAGTGAATAAAGACGAGGGCCGCAGTGCTGGGCCAGAGCCCTGTCACACACCACGGCTACATTTCCCTGGGACTCGGCCCTCCAAGCTCCCCGCCATGCCACGGCACTTGGCTGGAATCTGAATAACTGCATCTCACATACTCACTTCTATGGAAGGATCTGGAAATGTGTCTGATCAAGGGCCTCTGAAAAGGGCTGGGGGCCTAGTGTCATGAAAAACAAATCTTCACTTAGAATTTTGGAAATCTGAAATAAAGATTCCAAAACTTCAGTTAACTGAGAGGCTGCTAAAATCTAACTCTGGGTCTGCTGGCAGCCAGTGCAAAAAGAGAAATACTTTCCATATTTAATTCACATTTAGAATAAATGGACGCTGGCCAATTTTTCAGGTGAAACTCTTCTGTGGTTGTGAATTCTGAAAGTTGCTGATGAAGATATTTGAAATCACACAGAGATGGGTTCAAACCTGGTTGGGACACTTCACTGTCTCTGTGCCTTGGGCACGTTACGTCCCACACTGAACCCCAGTTCCCATTTCCATAACATACAGATGGTAGTTGCTTCTCTGTTCTATGCAGGTTAAATAAGAAAATACATGTGAAGTACTCGGCTTAGTACCAGGAAAACAGCAGATTCTGGGGGTCCATGACTAGGCTGAAGGTGCAAAGACCTCCACCCCACCTTCACAAGAGCACAAGGAGCAGCCCCCTTTCCTGAAATGCAGAGGAATTTGGCGGAAGTCAGACCCAGGTCTAAGTGTTCCACTGGCTCATTTGAATCCAATTCTACCTGTGGTCTGCTGATCTGTTCACGGAACAAACCATGTGAACTTCTTTTTCACAGCCTGGACATATGTCTGAGTCCCTGTCCTCATTTGCCCCGTTAAGGAAAGCCTGGCCACGTGAGAATGGTACAGAAGCCCAGCCAGTTTCAGGAAGGTGTTTATTGTCACTCAGAATCCCTCTTGTATTTCAATATTGCCTTGATAATAGTCAAACAAACTATTATCTAAGTGAAAATTCCTCCTGTCCTGAAAAAGTCACAAGAAGAAACTTTCCCAAGGCTAACCCTCTAGAAGCCTTGCTCCAGGGGGAAGGGGGCATGGGGTGGGGTGGTTCCACCATGATGCCCATTTCCACTGCAGACCGTGACATCTGAAGACCCGGCATCCTGGGCTGGTGAATTAGATCCTCCCTGTGGCTATCTCTGCCAAGGTACGTCTCTGTCTGTGGTCAGTAGCACGCACCCTCCATGAGGACATGGGGTGTACAGATGAGTGCTGCAGCTAGTCCAGGGTGCCAGCAGCAACAGGGGCCACTGTGAGCCAAGCAGGGCTGCTCAGCTCTCCCTCAACCTTGGGACCCTGCCCACCGCACCATCCCTGGCACCTCCTCCAGGAGCTCACAGCCTTCATGGCAAAGCGTCTGTGCACACAGACTCAGCAACGCCTCCCGCCGCTTCCCGGAGTGAGGAGGGAGCCTGTCACTGTTGGCCACACACACAGGAGCACATAGCTCACTCATGTATATATGCGTGCAGACGCACACGTGTAGACATGCACCAGCGCACACAGACACAAGCACACATAGATGTGAGCACACGCAGACACACATTGTCACCCAGGCAGGCTGGTACAAGAGTTCACAACGTGGGCGCGTGCATACACACATAAACTCATGTGCTAAGGGACACACCGGCCACCAGCCCCAGGAACCTGCAGCTGACTGGAAGTGACCATCCCATTGCATGACAGACAAGGTCATAGGACGGTGAACAATAGCTTGGCTTCATTTAATAGCCTGATGTTTCATCTGTCATGAATTTTCATATATATATGTCTGTGTATATATATATATATATATTTTTTTTTTTTTTTTTTTTTTTGCAGTTTTGGCTGGGTTCAAACCTACCACCTCCCGTATACAGGGCCGGTGCCCTACTCCTTTGAGCCACAGGTGCTGCCCTGAATTTTTATATTTTTAATTGTTGCATTGAAGTAGTATCTCCCCTGATGACTGAGTCTTAAGACCCCCTTCAGTTCTGTACCTGAGGAGCTAGCCGCCCCCCAACCCAGCTCCCACAAGCGCCCTGAGGTCTGGTGCTCCTTCCCCCAGTCCTCCTCCTCCCTCCCCACCCCCCGTCTTCCTCCCAGTCCTGGTCCATCCTTCTCTGGTTCTCCTCTCCTCTAGGCCCCACCGGAGCAGTGTCATTCACCCTTCTCAAGCCCAGGGCTGACTCTGCCAGGTGGCGAGGGCCACCAACCAACCCAACAGATTAGCTTGAAATCTGCCTTGGCCATTTAGCGTGGCACTGATAACACACTATTTCTGGACAGAGGACTTGTGGGTCTATTAAAATCCTGTTTCTTCCCTGCTGCGAGCTAAGGAGACCCATTTCTCTCGGTTCCCACTTCCTGGGTTCAGCTTGGAGAGAATAATTAATTCCGTTGATCTCTAATTGACTTCAGGTGCCTCCCACACCGAACACTGACACCGCTCCCTTAATGAATAATTTCTTCACCTAAACTGGTTTCAGTCTTATTCGGAGCAAAAGAATAAGAAAATTAAAGCTGCAGGGAGATAACACAGCAAAGAATAAGGGAAACGTATTTACATACGTGATCAGGCGCCCTTCTGCGGGAGGGGAGCACTGCAGAGAAAAATAGCTTTTTGGGGAAAATGATACAACAGGAGCTGGCGCCACGGGCCCCAGGAGGCCGTGCCGGTGACAGCACAGGACACAGGCGTGTGGAGAGGCCTCTCCCCCAAGGAGCCCAGGTGCTGAGCCCTGGGATCAGACATCTAGAACCTTCCGTGACCAGCAGGAAAGCTGTAAGGATCCACTGCCACTGCCAGGCAACCCCTGGCTCCTCACAGAGGCGCACCCCACAAAGAGGACGCTCTCCTGGTGGGCAAGGATGGGGATTCTTAGAGCTCAGAATCTTCTAGAAAATGAAGAGAAGGGGCATAAACGGGGAGAGCCAAAGCTTGCAAATACAGCTGTCGCTGTTCTGTTAGTGGCTGGGAACGACCATCATGAGGGGGTGGGTGGGGCCCGCCACCCGCCTGGACGTGCCTTTGCCCCATCAGTCCCTCCCACTCGCAGGGCCCCGTTTCTACCTGCCATGCTGAGGTGCACGGCCCAGCCAGGTCTGCACCCGACGGGTCCCCCAGAGGTGCTGGCAATGTGAGCAGGCAGGGCCAAAAACTGACACAGCCCTGCCTCCCCTGCTCTCAGGAGCCAGGTCCGTGTGGGGTACGGGGAGGGTTCAGGTCCCACCCCACTGGGCCTGGACAGAGGCAGCCAGGACATGCAGACCTGGCTGGCTGCTCCTTCCACTGACTCTTCACAGAACAAGTCATAGATGTGGAGGGCACCCAAGTGGACCCAGCTGAGGTGCTGCCCTTGTCAGCAGGGGCAGACGTTCCTGTAAAACTGCACTCGGTGTGAAGGAAGAGGTCCCTCTCAGGCTGCAGGATTGCTGGTGTTGGGGTTACCTGTCATCTGTCACCACACTGAATCTCCCTGATAATGCTTGAGGAGATAATGCTTAAAAATGAGCAGACAGTGGCTCAGAGAAACCAAACTCCTTGCCCAAGGTCCCACAGAGGATCAGTGGCAGTGCCCAGAAGGGGGCATGTACCCATGCGACTGTTCGGCTCTCAGCCACACACCATTCTGCAACTTGTCCTGTGAAGGCCCAGGCAGTAAATGTTTTACACTCTGTCGCCACTACTCCCTTTGCCGTAGTAGAGTGAAGGGGCATCAACAATATCTAAGTGAATAAACATGGCTGTGTTCCAATAAAACTTTATTGACAAAAATAGACTGGGGGCCAGATTTTACCCATGGTTGTGGTTGGCCAACTCCTGCTCCACCCATGTTTATACCACTGCTGTTCTCTGAAGTTAAACTAATCTAAACAACAACAGCAATCTTTGGCTCACATCTCTGGGATCCTGCAGGTTTAGTTGGCTTCAGGAATGGCTGCATCCAGCAGTTCGCCAGAAATCAGCCTCTGTTCTCTGCCTCTTGGCTGCATTCTCTCCTTTCCATCAGTTCACCCTGGGTCAGAAGGGCATTGGCCATGAGGAGCTCAGACTCTGCTTCACCCTACTTAGTCCCAGAGAGAGGAAGTGGGCCCTGGACAAGTCAAGTTTCAATGACTAAGGAAAGATTTCACTCCCTCCCAAAACTCCAACCAAACAGCAATAAAAGAGAAGTTTTAAGATGTTTGAAAACCAGCAAGCAGACACCACTGCCATGTATTGGCAGCTGCAAAGCCACCCACATGTTGCAGTGGCTCGGTAGGGCTGAGAAAGCCACACTCAAATCTGCCTAAAAAGCCAAGAACCAGGCAGGTGAAGACCTGGGGCTAGAAACCAAGGGGACCAGGCACTGCTGGGACCTCAATGCAGGGAGGGTAACGATAGCAAGAGGACCAGGTGAGGGTTGTCGGGAAGCTGTGGAAGCTGGGTCCTGGCAGGGGCTCGAGGTGCTCTCTGGGGAAGAGGAGCAGGCCCTGGCGGGAAGCAGCCAGCCCTGCTCCTGGCAGAAGGAAGCATGGAAAAACCACTTTGGGGGATCTGACTGGTGCAGGGGAAAGTCCACGCAGATCACCCTACAGTGAGTCAATGTGGACCAGCCCAACCAAGCCTGGAGCTTCTGATCTGCTTCTCAAACTGTCAACTGAGCATCCTGGATCAGCAGGCACCTGCCTCCAGCATGGAGCACAGACAAACCAAACACCAAAACAAGCAGAAAAGCTCAGCAGGTGGGCCGCAAAGACCAAAGAAGGAGGAGAGCATTTGCAAACACACCCTTAATATTCTTGGAGAAAGAAGACATTGCATCCAGTAAACAAAATCAAGAGTTTCAAAGACTTTCCCCACTCACAAAAATTGATTCAAGATGGATAAAGGACTTAAACTTAAGGCATGAAACAATAAAAATCCTCTAAGAAAGCATAGGAAAAACACTGGAAGATATTGGCCTGGGGAAAGACTTCATGAAGAAGACTGCCATGGCAATTGCAACAACAACAAAAATAAGCAAATGGGACTTCATTAAACTGAAAAGCTTCTGTACAGCTAAGGAGACAATAACCAAAGCAAAGAGACAACCTACACAATGGGAAAGGATATTTGCATATTTTCAATCAGACAAAAGCTTGATAACTAGGATCTATAGAGAACTCAAATTAATCCACATGAAAAAAGCCAACAATCCCATATATCAATGGGCAAGAGACATGAATAGAACTTTCTCTAAAGACGACAGACGAATGGCTAACAAACACATGAAAAAATGTTCATCATCTCTATATATTAGAGAAATGCAAATCAAAACAACCCTGAGATATCATCTAACCCCAGTGAGAATGGCCCACATCACAAAATCTCAAAACTGCAGATGCTGGCGTGGATGTGGAGAGAAGGGAACACTTTTACACTGCTGGTGGGACTGCAAACTAGTACAACCTTTCTGGAAGGAAGTATGGAGAAACCTCAAAGCACTCAAGCTAGACCTCCCATTTGATCCTGCAATCCCATTACTGGGCATCTACCCAGAAGGAAAGAAATCCTTTTATCATAAGGACACTTGTACTAGACTGTTTATTGCAGATCAATTTACAATCGCCAAAATGTGGAAACAGCCTAAATGCCCACCAACCCAGGAATGGATTAACAAGCTGTGTATATGTATACCACGGAATACTATTCAGCCATTAAAAAAAATGGAGACTTTACATCCTTCATATTAACCTGGATGGACGTGGAAGACATTATTCTTAGTAAAGCATCACAAGAATGGAGAAGCATGAATCCTATGTACTCAATTTTGATATGAGGACAATTAATGACAATTAAGGTTATGGGGGGGGGAAACAGAAAGAGGGATGGAGGGAGGTGGGTGGGGCCTTGGTGTGTGTCACACTTTATGGGGGCAAGACACGATTGCAAGAGGGACTTTACCTAACGATTGCAATCAGTGTAACCTGGCTTATTGTACCCTCAATGAAACCCCAACAATAAAAAAAAAAAAAAGAGTTTCAAAGAAAATGTAGGGGAGGAAAGCATGAAAAAGCATGAACATTTCCCGGGAAGGCAGATCATTAGTTGACAAATTGCAAAGGCCCCCAAGAGCCGACACAGCAGATGAAAACAGACCCTCCCCAAGGCACAGCACAGCGAGATTTCAGAGCCCAGGGCACGTGAGGAAAAGTCTGCAGCCTTCCAGATGGGGCAAAAAAGGGAAAAGAAACACGCAAAGAACCAGAGAACAAAATGGATTCAGACACAACAGGGCAACCGTGAAGTCTAGAATAAGGCAAATTCTCAGGGAAAAATAATCCGAGCTAGATTCTTTAACTGGGAAAACTGTCAATCAAACATAGCAGCAAAATAATGAAAATTTCAGACCCGCAGCATCTCCAAAAAGTTTTTTTATTTCAGATTAATATGAGCAGGCAAATGATTAGGTTATGGTGTTTGTGTTTTTAAGGTAAAGTTCAAGTCGCAGTGGAGCCCTTCACCCGGGGAGGGTGCTGTGTACCCCAACCTTGTGCACGTTCGGTGGTTGGGTGTGAGCTCGCTGATCCCGTCCACCTCCCTCCACTTGAAGATTGTGTTTTCCTTTCATGTGGGCATGTAGCTGTCTATCTATTGGTTTCATATTTGTATTGAGTACACTGGGTACTTGTTTTTCTTTCTTGCGATACTTTAGGAAGAATAAGGTGCTTCAACTCCATCCAGGTAAATAACAAACCAGGTAAAGTCTCCATCTTTTTACGGCTGAAGAGTATTCCGTGGTATATAGACACCACCGTTCATTAATCCATTCCTGGGGTCATGGGCACTGGGGTTGATTCCATGTCTCGGTGATTGTGAATTGAGCTTCAGTAGACATTCTAGTGCAAATGTCCTTGTGCTAAAATGATTTTTTTTCACCCAGTAATGGGATTGCAGGATCACCAGGAAGGTCTACTTTTAGCTCTTTGTGGATTCTCCCTAACCTCCAGACACTGTTGTCCCTCAAGCAGCTGCTGGCAGGGGACGCCACCAAAATAAAAATGGGGACAGAAGGAGGAAGAGGTCAGAGCCGGGTGTCTGTGCTGGCTGGGAGATGGGAGCATCACACGGAGAGTGCCAGGCGACACTCACTGTCATCACACCGTCCCTTCACCTGGGACCAGGATGCCAGCTGCCATCTGGGCTTGTCCTGGCCGTGATCAGAGGGATCCCTGAGTTCCCCTCCACCCTCTGCTCCCAGGACCAGCAGAGACACACAGTGTGACACTCACAGCACTCCACGGGGGGCTCTGCTACCACCTGGTCTGGAATCCAGGAAACAGGAGCACGGGCCCACCCATTTCTGGAAGCCCTGAATGGGCAGAGCCCTGGGTTTCCAGACAGGTCCTGCCCAAGGAGTTCTCCACACGGACTCTCCTGAGCCCCCAGGGGAGCTGAAGCCAGAATGTGACCTGGAGGCTGTTGGTGGCATCTTCTGTGGACTCCTCGTCTGGTGGGTGACACTTCCTCACACACACACACACACACACCCCAGCGGCGCTTACTCCACAGTCCTCCCTCCCACAGGGTCAGTCACCTGGAAGACCCAGACAAGCTGAGGAAGGATGGTCACAAGTCAGGCTCCTGCCTCTGGAGGGACAGGTGTCTGGGCAAGGGGCATATAAAATCACTGATGGACACCCAGGTGCCCGGTCGCTCCAGCCCAGACCTCCGCCCTGGCTCAGCATGGTCCGTGCTCTGAACACATAGAGACATGCAGGGTCAGATCCCCTCCCGTCGGCAGGGTGCAGTGCACGGCACTGCCTTCTCTTCGGCTGCCGTTCCCTGGTTCTGAAGGTCCTCCAGGTTGGGGTACACACAGCAGGTGCGCCTGGGAGCTGAAGGTTTGGGGGGTGACAGGTTACTGTTACTACTTTCACACTCATGTTTATGTTGGATTAGCAATAACAGGGGTGAAACACTGTCATACTCCTCCATACTGTAGGAATCTTGATATTGACAATGAAACCCAATAAAAATTCTGATGTACGTGATTTTATCTGATGAAATTAGAATGTTACGATTTTTTTCTAGGCTAATTATAGCCTACAATATGTAGCCCCATTACAATTAAATATTATAGGTGAAATTTCAAAAAGCTCTGGTTAATTTATAGATCAGTATATTCCTCCAAGAATTTCACAGATAATCCCAGCTGCTACTGCCTCTGCAGATCAGAGATTCTCCAAACCGAAGCTAAGTTTGTAAACTAAGAGCTGCGATGACATCGCCACACTGCAATGATGCAAGAAGGTGTCTGGTTGGTCACCATGGTTGTCACCACTGTCAGTAAAATGCAAATGATGTTAACACCTGAATCGTAACAACATGACTAGCAATATTGTTAAAATAAAGGCAAGAAAAATAAATTGTATAGACTTAACATACACGAATTCATTAACTGTGCATGCTTTTGTTTTATTACTCATCCAAGCATTATTGGTCCATCAACAGAACACCCAGGCATATGCAACAATAATTAAATTCAGTTCATTTTGATATTTTGCCAGCTTTCAGTTATCAAAAAATTACTCATCATGTAATACCTCTCTATTTTGTTACTATGAAGGTAAATTTATCAACGCAGGAGGCTTCAACGTTTTTTTATTGAACAGTTCATTAACTTTATTTATAATTTATAAACATTTAGACCTATGATAGGCGGGCCTGAGATGTTGGTCCTGGGCCAAGGTAGGAGCAGGCAGGCAGGGAGATTGAATTAGGAAGGGACACAGAGGGGGCTCTTACGGCTCCAGACTATTCCATTTCCCATACTAGACAGTAGAAGTATGAGTATTTGTCTTGTCATTTTTCTATAACCTGTATTTATATTCTATGCACTTTGGGATGCATGATATATACAACGGTAATAAATAAGACGAAATAAAAATACCGGTGAGAAAAGGGACTTGCCTTGTTCCCCACACAGAGAGGTCGTGAGTCCCAGATGAGTTCACACACAGGACGACAGCCTCACTCCGGTGCAAACTCTCATTATCATTCACCTGACTCCAGCCGGGAGGCTGAACATTATCAGCTCTGTTGAGAATGAAAATCTTGTTGACGTTTTCCTTACCAGAATTTTTAATAACCTGTTTGCTTTTATAATGATTCTAAACACAGGACTTGCCCATGTGGGGAAATTTGGAAAATAGAAATTAAAAAACATGCATATATCTTACTACCCAGAGAAAATCACTACAGAAACCCTGGCATGTGTATAGTATTTCAGTCTTTTAAAAACTGTGTCTCCCTTCCAACCCATAACGTTGTGTGGTTGAGATCAGTCTCCCGATAGAATTCTTTACTTTGTTTCTTTATGTCAGACTTTTCCCCACGTTATTACCAACTCATTGTAAGCATCTTTGGTGCATAATTTACTTAATCATTTCCTCATTATAGAACATTTAGATGAGCTCTAGTTTCTACTGTCACAAATTATCCTCTTCCTAAATCTGTGTGTGGACTTCCAACTAGTTTCCTAGGATCTAGAAATGTCCTTGAGAGATTTTTTTCAGATTCCAGAAAAATGGGAAGACATTTATTTTATACATACCCGTCCCTGGCCTTCCCTGTGCGGGCACTGACCCGCCATCACCCGGAGATTCAGCCTTAGTGACTAAGTGAATCTAACAGGCACAGGGCCAGTATGGCAATCACAGCAGGCTTTGCAAAACGTTGCCTGAATGAGGGAGTCACAACCTGTCTAAGCCTCAAGTTTCCATCTGTAACAGAGATAGAATTGTGACTTTCAGGCTCAGTACGTGTAAGTGTGAAAAGCTATGGGAGCGCACACGTCACCTGACCCCTGGCACAATCAGTGTTCAGTAAGTGACAACAAACACTAACATTTTCTAAAAGTGCTCCCTTCTTATTCAAGCAACAAGTCCCAGAACCGGCTCCAACTCGGCCTACCCAGCAGCCCAGGAGACAGAGGGGCCCAGAGCTGCCCAGAGCACCTCCCTGAAGTCCTCAGGCCACACCACAGACTAGCACCCTCCTCTGCACCTGGTCCTGGAACTGCCCGCCCAGGCTCAGATAAATGATGTCCCCATATCACCAGGATAAAAAATGTGCTACCTGGAGATTTTCCAATCATCCAAACCAAGATCAGAAGCATCTCCAAAGATGTGAGTATCTGAAATGTGTATATAGATCTGGCAAAAATTGTCATCGACCTGTAAAAGCAGTAAAGGAAAGAGGAAGGGGGAGGGGGAGAGGGAGCCCCACGGCCTCCCACATGGTGTGGCAGGAACTGGTGCTTGCAAAAGTCCCCTGGAACAAAGATCTCAGCTGTCGGCTCCAATCTTCGGGTTCCATACCCATGAAGTCAACCAACCATAGACCATAAATATTCAGGAAAAAACAATAAAACATTACAATAATAATAAATTATCTGAATTTTAAAAAAAAAGTACAGCCCAACAACTATGGACATAGCATTTACATTGTACTAGGTATTAGGAATAATCGGGATGTGATTTAAATACATGGGAGAATATGTGTGGGCTATCTAGGCAAAGATGATGGATTTTACATGGGGGATTTGACCACCCTCAGAGTTTGGTTCCATGAGGGAGGGCTGGGGGCTCCTGGGATGGCTCCCTGTGGATACAGAGTGACATTGTGCTCACTTTTACCAAGAAGTGTGGGAGATTGCATTGTTGCGGAGATCGCATTGTTGTAAAGATCGCATTGTAGCGGAGATTGCATTGTTGCAGAGATTGCATTGTTGCAGAGATCGCATTGTTGTAAAGATCGCATTGTTGCGGAGATTGCATTGTTGCAGAGATTGCATTGTGGTAAAGAGTGCATTGTTGTGGCGATTGCATTGTTGCAGAGATTGCATTGTTGCGGAGATTGCATTGTTGTAAAGAGTGCATTGTTGTGGAGATTGCATTGTTGCAGAGATTGCATTGTTGCAGAGATTGCATTGCTGTAAAGAGTGCATTGTTGTGGAGATTGCATTGTTGTAAAGATTGCATTGTTGTGGAGATTGCATTGTTGCGGAGATTGCATTGTTGCAGAGATTGCATTGTTGTAAAGATCGCATTGTTGTGGAGATTGCATTGTTGCGGAGATTGCATTGTGGTGAAGAGTGCATTGTTGCAGAGATTGCATTGTTGTAAAGATCGCATTGTTGAGGAGATTGCATTGTTGTAAAGATCGCATTGTTGTAAAGATTGCATTGTTGTGGAGATTGCATTGTTGCGGAGATTGCATTGTTGTAAAGATCGCATTGTTGAGGAGATTGCATTGTTGTAAAGATCGCATTGTTGTAAAGATTGCATTGTTGTGGAGATTGCATTGTTGCGGAGATTGCATTGTTGCAGAGATTGCATTGTTGTAAAGATCGCATTGTTGAGGAGATTGCATTGTTGCGGAGATTGCATTGTGGTGAAGATTGCATTATTGCAGTTTACAGCCATGCCCAATGGGCCAGCCTGCCTCTCTGCGTACTTCCTGCCCCTTTGATGCCGGACTTGGCCAAGTGACTCGCTGTGGCAAGTCCCCATTGTGATGTGAATGGGGAGGCAGCAGGAGCCCTTCAGGGTTCTGCTCTCTCCCCTCCCCTCTGCCTTGACACCAGTGTGTCCCAAATGGGAGCTGGTGCCCGGCATGGTTCCAGAGTGACGATCTGATGCCACTGGTGAGGAACTCAGTGTGGAGGAAGGGCCAAAGGGACACTGGTCCCTGCAGCAGAGCTCGGCCGGCACTGCCTGATGGGCACAGACACCAGGACCCAGGGAGGTCGAGGAACTTACCAACAATGTGGAGCTGGTGCCAGAGCCCGAGCTAGAAGCCACGTGTTTCCTTGTCTGTCCAGCCCCATCTGCTTCTCCAGGCAACTTTCCACCAGCACACAGTGGGACTGCAGGACTAGCCTTTGACCTCCATCCCAAACCCAGACAACCAGGGGAGGGCTCTGTCCCTCTGCAGCCCTTCATAGGGACAACACAGCCCCTGTCAGATGGGAGAAGCCTGCCCCACCCTCGAGCTCGCAGGTGATTGAAAGCACAGACAGCATAGGATGACTTAATGGACACTCAATATGTGCCCCAGGGAGGACAGGACAGGACAGGACAGCCTAATGGATACTCATCATGTGCCCCAGGGGGGACAGGACGGCCTAATGGACACTATGTGCCCCAAGGGGGACAGGACAGGACAGCCTAATGGACACTCGCTATGTGCCCCACAGGGGACAGGACAGGACAGCCTAATGACACACACTACGTGCCCCGCAGGGGACAGGACAGGACGGCCTAATGGACACTTGCTACGTGCCCCACAGGGGACAGGAGAGGACAGCCTAATGGACACTTGCTATGTGCCCTGGGGAGGACAGGACAGGACAGCCTAATAGATGCTCACTATGTGACTCCGAAGGGGACAGGGCGTGATGGGCTAATGGACACTCACTACGTGCCCTAGAGGAGACAGGACAGGACAGCCTAACAGACACTCACTATACTCCCCAAGGGGGACAGACAGGACGGGATGGGCTAATGGACACTCACTATGTGCCCCACAGGGGACAGGACAGGACGGCCTAATGGATACTCACTATGTGCCCCAGGAGGGCTTATCTAGCCCTCACAGAAACCTGCCCTCACAGAAACCGTCCATTAGAAACCAGGAGTGTGTCTACTCTCTCCAAAATTCTAAACTCCAAAAGAGTTTCCATAAGTCATCTGGTGCCAGAATCTGACCTGAATTCTCCTGAGACCATTTATAATCTCTGTTTCCTGCGTTAGTTTGAGGAGTCATGTCATGCTACTAAAATCTCAAATAGGATTGGGGGTATTTGCCCTGGACTGGCAAAGTTACTGATTACAACACAAACTGTATTACCTTTCCAAAATCCAAAGACAAAACCGAAATGTGAACTCTGCCTGCCCTGGAGCTCTGGGCTAAGAAACTGCAGACCCATGTCAGCGTCCCCATGTCAGAGGTGTGGAGACACTGCAGCTGAGAAATCAACCACCCCAGGACACAGCATTGCTAAGCAACAAAGCAAAAGAGTAGACTCTGACCCCAGGGCCTGTGCTCTGGACCCAGGCCTGGCCCTGCTCCCTGCCCTGGCTCTAAAGCCACACAGGGGTCCCCTGACTTGTGAGTTCTGGGAGCAAGAGCTTGGTGAGAATTGCACATTTATAAACGCAATGAATGGCTTTATTTCCAACACGATGGAAACAGGGCTATTAAGCTGACTTTTCTCGTTGGGATCTCAATTCCAGGATGTTTTTATGGCTCATAAATGCCAGGTGGAGTCTTGGACCCTGAAGCCTGTGTCCAGGGAAATTGGAAGCACGCTCGCCCCCAGGTGTGGCTGATGTGGCGAGGCTGGGAGTCAGGCTGGCTCCCTCTCTAACACATTAGTTTAATTAAAAGCAGGATGGCTGCTTGGCTCCTGTTGGAGGCAATCGTTAGACAATCAAAATGCTTGGGTACAAGGAAGTAATTGCATTTCACAGAGACCTTTCAGCCATCAAGGCAGAATCAATCAATAATTAAATTGGAAGTGAAAATGAGCTGCTCAGGCCCAAGGCTCCCCAACTGAGAAGACACTAAATGAACCCCACAATGTGCTAGAGGCACAGAGATGGGGATACAGTCCCAGCCACCAAAGCCCCCTAGGCCCACCCCAAGGCTGCTCAGGATGAAGCCCAGTGTATCCTCATCAGGAATTGAAGGGGAATGTTGACACAACTGACTCTAAAATATCACAACAGTATACTGTCTTCTCAATTAAAAGAAAACTAGAGAAACAAGGAAGGGGAACATAGTGGTTAGCTACCAGTATGTAACAAACCTCCCCAAAACACGGTAGGGTGCAATCAGTAAGCATTGATTTCCCAGGCATCTGCAGGTGGGCTGGGGTGTCTGCTGACCTCAGCTGGGTTTCCTCCTGTGTTTGCAGGGGCGGAGCTCATCTGGGCTGGGCTCTGCTGGGTGATTCTTCTTCAAGCTGCAGGTATGGGCTGGCCAGTCAGCTCTGCTACACCCACCTCCCATACTCCTCCAGAGTCCCAGAGGCTGGCCAGGGCATGCTCTTCCTGAGCAATGACAGAGGACCAAAGGGGCCAGCAGAAGCCCACATGGCCTGGTCAGACCACCTGCATGTCAGTGGGCAAAGCAGGTCACCAGGCCGAGCTGGGGTAGGGCACACCCATGGTGAGGTGTGGCCTCGGTATGGATGCCAGGGAGTGAAGGAGCCAGGCTGGTCCTTCAAACATACACAGGTAAGTTGCATTTTTGAGCACCTGCTGTAGGCTGGTCCCTTTTTACATGTTATCTCAAGGAATTAAACAACCATTCTTCAAAATTTGCATCATTATCTCCATTTTAGAGATGGGGAAACTGATATCCTTAGAAGCAATCTGGCCAAGGTCACGTAGGTAATGAGTGGCTGGATGTCCACCCATTTCTAGCACTTATCATCACACCACCTGCCTTCACACAGGCCTGGGACTCCGTAGCCCTGCCTCACCTGAGTGCATGACCTGGGATCAAGCTCTACCATTTCCAGCCTCATCTTCCTGACATGTAACCAAGGAACTGTCTTAAGGCCCCTTGAAGCTCTGAAGTCCGGGTTTTAGGGCTGGTTGACTGTGCAGCCCAGCAGGTTTTAATTTTGCTGAATGAATTGGAGGACAGGGTGGTGCAGGCTCCAAACACCTGCTGATTGGCTCATGTGTATTCTAGTCATATCTGAGACCGCAGATTCTCTGGGTTTGAAAGGCCTTTCAGGGCATCCAGTCTAATGACTTATAAATATTTTTGACCATAGCTATGGTAGACTGAATAATAGTCTGCAAAGCTCACTGGGCTGGGCTCAGCTGGGTGATTCTTCTTCAAGCTGCAGGTATAGGGGTGGCCAGGCAGCTCTGCTACACCCACCTCCCATTCTCCTCCTAATCCCCAAAACCTATGAACATTACACTATGTATAATAGCAAAAGAAACTTTGCAGATGTGGTTAAGGTTTCTGACCTTGGGCTGGGGAGTTATCTTGGATTATCCCAGGAGGGGCTGATGAAATTGCGAGCATCCTGACAAGAGGGAGGTAGGCTATGCTACACTGCTCACTCTGAAGAGGGAGGAAGATCCCATGAAGCAAGAAACATGGGGTCTCTCAAAGCTGGCAAAGGCAAGGAAGTGGGTTCTCCCCTAGAGCCTCCAGAGAGAAATGCAGTCTGCTGACCTGAGATTCAGGGAGCCAGAAGATCTGGTGTCTGCGAGGGCCCAATTCTCAGCCCATGGACAGCTCTCTTCTAGGGGTGTCCTTGCAACGTGGAAGTGGTGAGAAAGGTCTCCAGGGCCTCCTTTACAAGGACACTAATCTCATTCACGAGGGGTCCACCTTCATGACCTAATCACCACCCAAAGACCCTACCTCCTAATCTCACCACCTTGGGGGTTAGGATTTCAACATATGAACCTTGGGGGTGGGGGACACACACACATTTCTACTGTAGCCCACATATGTACACACACATACACACAATTATAATAAAAGTTCCACAAAAAATACATATTATATGAGATGTATTCTTATTATTTCCATTGTTTCTTTAAAAAGTAAATAGTTTTAACCTGAGTGTGACCCACTGGACCGATTTCATGACCCCCCAAACACTGTTGTATGCTGGAGACACCTGGCTGCAATCTAACCTCTTGGGTTGGAATCTGGTCACTCTGAGAGACTCCCAAAGCACTTACTTTGCCCACCGCCCCACAACGACGTCCCTGCAGCCCCCCGGTCCCTTTCTGTGATTGTGAACCTTTTCTCAAGGGAACACCTTCCACTCCTCTGTAAAGATGTTGCTCTTCATGCTGAAAACAGTCTTGGTAGGTGCTGATGCCAGATGGAATTATTCACATGGAGCAAACTGAGTCGCCAGAATTCCTTTGTGTTTTGTTTGCAAGCAATTCCCGGGGCAGAAGCTGACTGCTCAGTGCTCTAAGAATGGGTGGAACCAGTCTGTTCAAGACAAGGGGAAGAATTTGCCAGTTGCACCCGATGGTCAGGAGGAAGGGAGGCTGCCGTAGCAGGACGGTGCTGGCAGAGCCCTGCAAAGCAACCCCTCCCATAAACCCCAATAGACAAGTCCTTCACAAACACATAGGTGTGAGGAAGTTTCTGGAAACGGGAAGGAGCTGGGCTTTGTGCCCAAACTAGCTCAAGTAGCATTTAAATATAAAGTGTAGATGCTGGAGGCTTGGAGCCTGCAGGGCCTGGGAACTGGCAGAAAGAATGAGGCGGGGTCTGGACTCACTGAGAGCTGTGGAAATGAGTTCAGATGAAGTCCAGATCACACTCTGCAGGTTAGGAAGCCCTGCTGGTACCAGAGCGGAATCTGACACCGCCTGTGCCCTGGGGGAACTCACAGCAGCAAGGCCAGTGCTGGAGGGACAAGTGACCTTCCTGGGGTCAAGGAGGGCTCAACAGTAGTGAGCGTGTTTGAGCTGTACCTTGAAATCTCTTGCAGTCTGGAGATAGAGGGGTTGGGCCTCAGAGAGGTAGAACTTGGCCTCAAGCCCTGGGAAAGGAACTGCAGATAAGGGGCCAGGGAAGCTGTGCCCATGTAAAGAGCCTCCTGTGACTCTGATGTTCAGCCGGGTCAGGGGACACCCCTGGGGAAGAAGGACTGCCACAGCTGCTGAGCTACCCCGCTGTGTGAGCGGGGGCTGAGACACACCCTCTGCCCAGCAGCTCCCCGCAGGGCTCAGTCCCTGTCCCAGGGTGCTGGGGGCCTTCTTGGTGAGGCTGTTGCCAAGACTCAAAGGTCATGCACACCCCACAGTTTCCTCCCTGCCTCCCCCCACACGGGGACGGCTCCCCAGCCCTGGGACTGAGTGTGGCGTCCCAGCTGAGAACATGGTCCTGTTGCTGCCTGTAAAACATCTCCCTTCGCCCCGGCCACCTGCACTTCCATCCCCCTGAGGACAGGCCCCATTTACAGCACAAATGGAAATGAGCCTCTGAGAGGATGAGAATGTTTCCGTAGGATGTGAGTTGCGCAGAAAGGGGGCCTGATGAAGCGCCCGCGCTCCAGGTCTCCAGAGTTTCCCTTTGTCTTCACCCTCTCTGGAAGGGAGGGAGTGACGTGGCTTGGAGGGGCGTGCAGGCCACAGCTTCCACATAACTCCTTTGGCCCCTGCAGGTGGGGACAAGGACGGGGAGGCTGAGCATCTCCTGAACCTTCCCTGTACTCCTCACAAAGCTCAGGTAAACTTTCCAGGTTGCTGAGAAAAAGAGGCTAGCAAGGGCAAGAGCGCCTCTGACATGGCCATGGGGCATTTGCCCTCCCTGGCCACACTCACAGCAGTTGAGCGTGTCTTACCTCCGAGTTCCAAGATCAAGGGAGTTTCTGTAAATCTCACCATATGCATTGCGTAGGCACTTCCTGCGCCTCTGCCACTGGCTGACATCAGAAGACAACAGTGATGGACGCGTGTGGTTTCTATCCTTAAGGAAGCCCAGCAGGGATGGCCCATGCTGGGAAGCCAAAGGGAGAGCTTGGAAGTGTTGGAAAGCAGAGAAGAGCTGGGCACAGACCCTGAGGACCGAATGGACCCAGGGAGCAGTGACTCCAGCAGCTAAGCAGGACCTCTGGCCTGGCCACTGACCGCCTGAGACTGAGGTTCATACCCTGTCTGCGAGCCAATTGCACCTGAAAGGCTGGTGCAGAGTGCACAGAGCCCCAGAGCAAAGCCATGTCAAGATTGTGAGAATGACTCACTGCGTAACTGTGAGGATCCCTCAGTGAGCTCAGTCAAGGGGAGAAGCCGCCTACTGTGACACCTGAGCTGACTTTTCCCGGAGGGAGAGCACAGGGGTGGCTTGGGGAGGCTTCCTGGAAGAGAGAGACCCTGAACGGAGACTGCAGCGTGAGGCGGGAGGCACGCAGGAGAGGACGCCATGGGCAAAGGCTTAGAGGAACGAGAGAACCACAGCACAGGAACGGCCAGTTACGCGGCGTAGGAGAGGAGTGGAACCGAGGATGAACTGAAGGGGCCCCTCGAAGCCAGGGGCACATTCATAAACAACAACGGGGGCCGCTGGGGACTCCTGGGGGGAGCAGACGACGTGGGCAGAGATGCATTTTAGAAAGACTCATCAGAACAAGAAACATTGAAAAAATGTCAGCTTCCTTAAGAAGAATGGGAATCCAAGTTAAAACAAAATAATGAGCCCTTTCACACAACTAAACGGAAAACAAGGCCAGGGTCTGACCCCACGCTGGGCAGGACTTGGAACATCAGTGGTCTGCGTTCTGTGGGGAGTCTCCTCGGCACCGCCCCTTGGAAAACAGTTGGCGCCATCTGGTGACATTAAAGCCATACACACATGGTCACACAGCACTTGGACCCTTGGAAGCATGTCCTGCGGGAACCCTCCCACGGGTGACCACAGGCTGCTGCTCCCAACAGACAGCCAAGAAAACAGAGATGGAGTCAGTGTCCACAGATGAGGAACAGTGCCACCTGCTGTGGCCACAGAGCCAAGTCCACGATGGAACCACAGCCACCACACAGCAGGGCTGGTCTTCAGGAACAGGACTTCGCCACCAAAGCAGCTTTGGGACTCACTGCACACCAGCAGTAAACCAGGCGGTTAGACACAGACAGATGAGCATCTGTGGTGAAAGGACGCAGGAGCCACGGGGGTTCTTTTTGTTTGTTTTCTGTTTTGTTTTGCAGTTTTTTGGCCGGGGCTGGGCCTGAACCCACCACCTCCAGTATATGGGGCTGGCGCCCTACTCCTTAGAGCCATAGGCGCTGCCCGGTAGGGATTTCTTTTAAGGAGGGGAATGAACAGGGTTGGGGAGGAGAAACCTGGGGTGGCAGAGGACGCATTTAATTCCTGACAGTCATTGTCATGTCTAGGGTGTGCCGTGAAGGGCCATCTTGGTCCTCCAAAGACATTTTACAACGACTCAATATGTAATGTAAAGACAATAACGAAAAAGATATTTAAAAAATGACAAATTTGGGGAATATAAAGAAAGGCATGGAGTTCTTTAACTTATAATGATACAATTTTATTAACATTTTTTATTATTATTAATTTTTTTCTTTTTTTTTTGCAGTTTTTGGCCGGGGCTGGGTTTGAACCCTCCATCTCCAGCATATGGGGCTGGCGCCTTACTCCTTTGAGCCACAGGCACCACCCAATTTTATTAACATTTTTTAAAGATTTGATAGTAATACAAAAGAAAAGACTTAACAAAATACCAAAATATTATCCACTTGTCAATTATCCAGCTTTGGACACGTTTAACTTCCTGGGATCTACATGTCCTTGTTCTGTGGCAGCTGAACCTTTTGAGATGTTACTGTAGTTTAAATTACATATACATATATATTAAATGTTTTATATGTAGATGCATATTTATATAATTTAAATTATATGTGCACTGATTGACCAATAAATGGGTTTTATTATGTTGATGAGCCTAAAATAGTTTTATTTAAAAGCTATTTGTTTAGGGCGGCGCCTGTGGCTCAGTCGGTAGGGTGCCGGCCCCATATACCGAGGGTGGCGGGTTCAAACCCGGCCCCGGCTGAACTGCAAACCAAAAAATAGCTGGGCGTTGTGGCGGGCGCCTGTAGTCCCAGCTACTCGGGAGGCTGAGGCAAGAGAATCGCTTAAGCCCAGGAGTTGGAGGTTGCTATGAGCTGTGTGATGCCACGGCACTCTACCGAGGGCCATAAAGTGAGACTCTGTCTCTACAAAAAAAAAAAAAAGCTATTTGTTTAAATACATTTTTAATTTAAAAAATGAAATTACAAAATATGTACATTACAGCAAAATTTAAAAATTCTTCAAACAGGCTCAGTGCCTGTGTTCAGTGGGTAGGGCGTCAGCCACATTCAAACCTGGCCTGGGCCAGCTAAACAACAACAACAACAAATAGCCTGGCCTTGTGGCGGGCACCTGTAGGCCCGGCTACTTGGGAGGCTGAGGCAAGAGAATCGCTTAAGCCCAAGAGACTGAGGTTGCTGTGAGCGATGATGCCACAGCACTCTACCCAGGGCCACATAGTAAGACTCTGTCTCAAAAAAAAAATTCTTTAAACATTAAACTTTTAAAACATTAAAAATTAAAAAATAGAATTGCTTTTGGCACACAGTGGACTTGGATCACTTTCCTCATGTATCTATCCTAATGCTGTGTCCACGGGGTTTTTCAGAAGAATGTTTTTAATATGATCATATTATTTTAATTTTTAAAATAATTATGTGTAATTGTCTTCAAATTGCATTTTATGGTTTAAAATATTTAACTGTTAACGTTTCAACTGACACTTCTCAAGAGGGCTTAACATTTTAAAATGAGTGAATCCTATCTCCGTAAGAACAGAGGAACCCGGTAAGCTCAGTAAATTCTGTTCAATGAAGAACATTTTCGATCCTAACATTTTCCCATTACAATGTATAAATATTTCAGCAGAAACATTGTCATAGATACGGCTTTTTTGCATCTATTCAGGGTACCTTTTTCTGACACATTTTTTCACAACAAAAACATGTCAAGTACATCTTCTCTATTCATGATTCTTCTGAATGTTTTTACCAAACTTGGAGGCTGTAAAATTCTAGACCTTCTCCATTTTATTCCATCCCAACCTACAACATAAGTGTATCCAATTAAACATAAGGACTTCACTAAATATTCTTCCCTTATGTCAAGATATGCCACAGTTGAAGAATTTCAGAATAAAATCTTGTGCACTGAGCTTCACCAAGTAACACTTTCCCTCTTCTGTTGCTTTCCTAGGGGTGAATTTCAATGTCTTCCTGCTCAGGAGCTTTTGCTCAAATAATTACAACTTGCTACGATGTTAATAACTGACATTTTGGGGCTTCTAGTCACTGACTGTTTCCGTTAAAGATTTCCAACAGATTTTAAAAAACTGTATCCAAATTTTAAGGGCCTTTTTTCACAAAATGTTTGGCTCCATTATAGGACAGTGGAACTCAAATGTGTATCCAGACTCATGGATAATGAGGAAAATGAGAAAAAGGGAGTGTCACCATTCCAGAAAAAGACATTATAGGTTTTTCATATTTAACGTTAACTTCATCACAAAATTGTTTATTCCAAGTTATTCTGGGTACACACATAACAGTTGTACATTTTGACAACTACGGCTTCTGTTTAAATTGGTAAATTATCACAGCTTGTTTTAATGGGGCACGAGCAGCCCTGAGTGCCTAATTTAGAAGGACTATTGTTTGTACCGTGACATTAGCTTCACCAAAACTTGTTTTCATGTCATAGCTACAAGAACAAATAATTTGGCCTTCCGTGCTGAGTTTTCTACTGAATATGTGATCACATCATTGTCTTATGCCCAACAAAAGGAACTTCTAAATCTTTACTGATTCCATAGATTATGGAAAGTATCAAACTGTCATTGGAACTAACTGATTTTCTGTGTGGAGAATCTGGTAGTAATGATATCAAACTGGAATCATTTAGCTGTTTCCAAGGTTCTTTTATGGACAGAGTGAACATGAACTTCACGTGGGCGTAAGAACACTTGGAAGTAGAAGCTGAGTGGGGCTGATTTGGGGACTCGCTGGGGATCTAAGTGAAAAGTCAGACTTCTCAAGGAGGGATGTGCACGCACCTGCTGCAACACACTTGCTGGCTCACCATCCTCAGGCCCCGTCTTCCCAAAACTTGGGCTACAACTTCCTCCAAGATCCCCCTCCTGCTGTCACTGTGATGTCCCTGCATGAGCCAGAGTGGCGGTGGGAACATGCTGGCAAATATGTTGTGTAGGCTCCGTGCTCATTGTCAACTCTCTCGAGAAACGGAAATCCAGGCAGCCGCGGGGGCTCATGCCTGGAGTCCTAGCACCCTGTGTAGATCATCTGAACTCAGGAGTTTGAGACCAGCCTGAGCAAGAGTAAGACCCCATTTCTATAAAACACAAAACACTAGCCAGGGATGGTGGCTTATGCCTAAAGTCCCAGTTATGGAGGAGGCTGGGGCAGGAGGATTGCTCAAGACCAAGCATTTGAGGTCACCGTGAGGTGGGACCCCACGGCACTCTAGCCTGTGCGAGAGAGTGAGTCTCAAAACAAACAAAAAACTTAAAAGAAACAGAAATTCAAAAATGGATTTTTAATTAAATAGATATTTTTTGGTGTTTTGAGGTCACTGCTGCCAAAATGGTTTATTATAAAATTTTAAAGAATACGTGTTACCAAACAATGAAACAAATGACTCTTTGTAGGTCTACACTCTATAGCACACACCCAGCCACTACACGTCCACCATACAAACACGTTACAAATACAGACCTGTGTTCCCAAACCTCCCACTAACTCTGCTAACTCACGGGCCCTGGACCAGCCACAGCAAGTCCTCCCTGTGGCCACCAAGGACTATGATGGCCAGTACTGCCTGTAACTGTCACCAGCTGGGTTCTTAGGAAGCAGACCCAGAGATGAAGCCAGGGTGTGAATGAGGGATAAGTGCCCAGGAACTCAGCAGTGGCCCAGGAGAGATGCCCAACTGTGATTGGGCCTGAGAAGCCCCAGCCAGCCTGCTGGAGCTCCAAAGGAAGCAGGGCCATCCCATGTTCACTGCGACAGTCAGGCCTGCAGCAGGGCCATCAGTGCAGTGCTCGCTATGACAGTCAGGTCCTTAGACCCACCTCGCTTAGTCACTCACTGCAGCATGACCAGGGCCAGGTGGCTGTCTACAGTTAGGCAAATCCTGGAGGGTCTCCAGCAGGAGGCCGCCTGCCGGCCACACCCCTGCACTGGGCAGCGGCCCCCTGTTGGTAGGAGGCCGGGCAGCGCCTCTCCTGCCCCTGCCCAGCTCCAGGAGTGATCCAGGGCTGCAGGCCGTCCTGGGAAGGGCTTGTCTGTTATGCCCCACTGGAAAGAGTCCAGCCATGAGAGAAGGGTTTTTTGGCTTGACTTTTTAATTTAATGGAACAATTAACTTGTGAATCTTGGTGCCTGCACATGTGTCTCAGACACTTGGATGGGACCATGGCACCCAGGCATCCAGGAATGCACACAAACCGTCATCGCAGAGTGGACAGGCCCCTCCCCACCCCGAGCCTCAGCCCTGTGCCTGACAGGTGCAGGTGCCCAAGAAATGTGGGGGCAAAAGAATTTAGCTCAGCACAAAAACTGAGGTCACGAACAGCGGGACATTCCCAGCTCTACATCACCGGCTCGGATGAAGATGGAGGCCATGGAAAGGAACCGTGACAAACTGGCTCCTGGTCAGAATGCTGAGCTCCTGAGGCCCCAGGTGCTATGGGAGCTGCAGACACCCCATGATCTGAAGGGCCCCCAAGAGCCTGGGTTTGCAAACCGTCTGTCTTGCCCGAAACATCATCCATCCACTCAGGAAAGTCACAACTGCAGAGAACCAGCATGATGGCTGAGCACACTGCTGGGCTGGAGGCTCGGCTCCATTGTGCAGTCCATGAACAAATGGACGGATGAGCCGACCCAGCCACCCAGCCTAGCCAGCCACGTGTGCAGACCGGGAAACAGGCCCAGAGTGGTCATCTGCTCCAGAGTTACAGGCACTGGATCTGGGGAGACTTCTGGCAAGAGGTCAGCATGGGTCAGGGCCCAAACCTGGGTCCTCATCCACCTCTTGGGTTTTGGTGGCTCAAAAAACCAAGAGGAGGCCATTTAGACCAACAGAGCCTGCATGACAGGGGCCAGGTACAGCCCAGCGCAAGATTTCCCCTCCAGATGCCTGGCCTGCGGTGACAGGGCCCAACCCAGTGCCACCCCTGGTAAGCCTGCTCCCATCCCTGCCCCCATCACTCCCTCCCACCCCTGTGCCCCCATCCCTGACCTCCGTCCCTGCTGTCCCCCTCCCCCCACCCTCTGTCCCTGCTCCCATCCCTGCCCTTTTGTCTTTGCTCCCCTGTCCCTACCCCCACCCCCATCCCTGCCCTGCTAGGGACAGCCCTGCTAGGGACAGCCAACCTTGCACGAGGTGGCACCTCCAGCATGCAAGGGTGTGTGGGGTTCCTCCAAAGGGGCTCTGTCCAGCATGAGTAACCCAGGGCAGCCTCCCGAACCTCCCCCCTCCCAAAGCTGGCAACGGGAGCTGGCTGCCTCTGTGAACACAGCTCTTCCTTCCCAAACAATCCCTTTTTTTAAGTTTAACCAACCATAATTTTCCTTTTATGCCCCTGCATTTGTTTTCCAAGATGATTACCCATTCGTGGAGTATTAATGATCTGTTAATATGGGGAGACTGGGGAGAGGATGGGCTGGGAAAGAACACACACTTCTAATCAAATAAATTACATGGATTTTCTATTAAAATGGTACACTAATAATGGACACTTAGTCACAGTCCTTCCCAGGCAGCTGCTGCCAGCTCCCTTCCTTCACAAGGCCACCAAACCAAGGTCTGGACAGAACACAGGCTACGCGGGAGCCTGGGAGGGCCCAGATCCTTGCACACTCTGCAGAAATATATAAGACTTGAGGGCTGGTGCAGAAGGGTGAGGATGTGCCTTCAGCCCTGCTTTCCCCGAATCTTCTGGCCCAGGACCAGGTTCACGCCTCCCACCAGCTCTGTCCAAGTTCCCCTTCCGTTCCACTGCTAACAGCCACAGCAGGAGGTGGTCCAGCTGCCCCCAGCACCCTTTAACTAGGGAGTCAGCCCATACCTATTTCAACTGCTCAGCAAATGCTGTGTCTCCTGATGGCCTCACCTGGTGGCACTTTCATATGACAGCCACTGCAGCTAGCCATGACCCCCTGTGCCCCAAATGGATCACTGAGTCCAAACACAAGCAAGACTGAATTTAGGTGCTGAGACAAAGGGCTTCCGTGGGGCCTGAGTCATGGCTGATCTGGGGGACATAGGCAGCACCAGCACCCAAGGACTCCCAGGGTTCCGTTGGTGTCTGCCACAGGTCAGCTGCATGCAGGAAGGGAGACTGCTCTGAGCCTCAGTCTTCCCATCTGTAAAGTGGGAACAGTCAGTACTGGGCTGTGCTGCCCCCACCAGGAGAAATAAGAAAGAGTGTTATCAACATGATGACCAACATAACAGTATCAGGGCCAGTTATTACCCACGCGGCTTCAGAGAGGCTACTTCTAATTCAGAACCCGCAGAGGAATTGTTGTTCCACTCTGCAGAGAAACGAGGTGCATGAAGCCACCCTGACTTGCCCGCAGTGACGCTGATGAAAACACAGAGCCAACGCCCCCACACCCCACACCACATGGGCACCCTGTTCACTGGGAGGCATCTCTACCTGGGTCTGGGGACCTCTCTCACTCCCTTCCATGGCCCCCCAGAAAGTATCTACCTTGGGTTTAAAGGAACTGCGTCTTGGCCAACATCACACGTGTTCGAATCGGAAGCTGACACAACCTAAAAAGAAGTGAATCTTTCCAGCACTGGGCAGGCTGGGAGCACTCATGAGGGTGGGGACCTGGATCCCATGGGCCCCACCAGGCCTTGGGACAAGTCTGGCCTGCCCCGTGAGCAGCAGGAAGTCGCTGCAGATTCCCACATCTGAAGGAAGGTTCCACAGTGCCCTGGCTCTCTGCCTTCCAACAGCTCCCTCTCTGGACCACCGCTACCTTCCAGCTCCGGACAGGCATACTGACCGCAGTGGCAGCATTCTCTGGAGCTCCAATTGCCCAAGCCGTGGTCATAAGGCTTCATGGCCCCCTTGCCTTGGGAAGCCCCAAAGGCCTGGGGTGAAACTACTGGGGAGGTCCCTCCACAGTGAAGGGGGCAGAAAGCGGAGCCCTTCACCACTCGGGTCTCAGTCTCCTCACACAGGAAATTAAATGTTTGGACATGATGACTACACAACCTTCCCAGGTCCTACAGACTGGAGTCATCTGAGGGGAATGTCCCCAGGTTCCTCCTGAAGTAAAGTCCCCCCTAAGTGACCTCCTAGAACCTCCTCCCCAGGTGACCTCATCCCTCGGTGACCTCCTAGAACCTCTTCCCCAGATGACTTTCTCTCTAGATGACTTTCTCCCCAGGTGACCTATTCTCCCGGTGACCTCCTCACCAGGTGACCTCCTCCCAGGTGTCCTCCTCCCCAGGTGACCTCCTCCCCAGGTGACTTTCTCTCTAGATGACTTTCTCCCCAGGTGACCTCTTCTCCCAGTGACCTCCTCACCAGGTGACCTCCTCCCCAGGTGTCCTCCTCCCCAGGTGTCCTCCTCCCCAGGTGACCTCCTCCCCAGGTGACCTCTTCCCCAAGTGACCTCCTCCCCAGGTGACCTCCTCCCCAGGTGATCTCTTCCCAAGGTGACCTTCTCCCCAGTTGACTTCCTCCCCAGGTGACCTCCTCCCCAGGTGACCTCTTCCCCAGGTGACCTCTTCCCCAGGTGTCCTCCTCCCCAGTTGACTTCCTCCCCAGGTGACCTCCCCCCCCAGGTGACCTCCTCCCCAGGTGTCCTCCTCCCAAGGTGTCCTCCTCCCCAAGTGACCTCCTCCCCAGGTGACCTCCTCCCCAGGTGACCTCTTCCCCAGGTGACCTCCTTCCCAGGTGACCTCTTCCCCAGGTGACCTCCTCCCAGGTGTCCGCCTCCCCAGGTGACCTCCTCCCCACGTGACCTCCTCCCCAGGTGTCCTCCTACCCAGTTGACTTCCTCCCCAGGTGACCTCCCCCCCAGGTGTCCTCCTCCCCTGTGACCTCTTCCCCAGGTGACCTCCTCCCCAGGTGACATCCTCCCCAGGTGACCTCCTCTCCTGTGACCTCTTCCCCAGGTGACCTCCTCCCCAGGTGTCCTCCTCCCCAGGTGACCTCCTCCCCAGGTGACATCCTCCCCAGGTGACCTCTTCCCCAGGTATCCTCCTCCCCAGGTGACATCCTCCCCAGGTGACCTCTTCCCCAGGTGTCCTCCTCCCCAGGTGACCTCTTCCCCAGGTGACCTCCTCCCCAGGTGTCCTCCTCCCCAGGTCACCTCTTCCCCATGTGACCTCCTCCCCAGGTGACGTCTTCCCCAGGTGACCTCCTCCCCAGGCGAACTCCTCCCCAGGTATCCTCCTCCCCAGGTGACATCCTCCCCAGGTGACCTCTTCCCCAGGTGTCCTCCTCCCCAGGTGACCTCCTCCCCAGGTGTCCTCCTCCCCAGGTGACCTCCTTCCCAGGTGTCCTCCTCCCCAGGTGACTTCCTCCCCAGGTGACCATCTCCCCAGGTGACCTCCTCCCCAGGTGTCCTCCTCCCCAGGTGTCCTCCTCCCCAGGTGTCCTCCTCCCCAGGTGACCTCCTCCCCAGGTGTCCTCCTCCCCAGGTGACCTCCTCCCCAGGTGACCATCTCCCCAGGTGTCCTCCTCCCCAGGTGTCCTCCTCCCCAGGTGACCTCCTCCCCAGGTGACCTCTTCCCCAGGTGTCCTCCTCCCCAGGTGACCTCTTCCCCAGGTGACTTCCTCCCCAGGTGACCTCTTCCCCAGGTGACCTCTTCCCCAGGTGACTTCCTCCCCAGGTGTCCTCCTCCCCAGGTGACCTCCTCCCCAGGTGACCTCTTCCCCAGGTGACCTCTTCCGCAGGTGACTTCCTCCCCAGGTGACCTCCTCCCCAGGTGTCCTCCTCCCCAGGTGACCTCCTCCCCAGGTGACCTCTTCCCCAGGTGACCTCCTCCCCAGGTGACCTCCTCCCCCAGGTGACCTCCTCCCCAGGTGACCTCCTCCCCAGGTGTCCTCCTCCCCAGGTGACCTCTTCCCCAGGTGACTTCCTCCCCAGGTGACCTCTTCCCCAGGTGACCTCTTCCCCAGGTGACTTCCTCCCCAGGTGTCCTCCTCCCCAGGTGACCTCTTCCCCAGGTGACCTCTTCCCCAGGTGACTTCCTCCCCAGGTGACCTCCTCCCCAGGTGTCCTCCTCCCCAGGTATCCTCCTCCCCGGGTGTCCTCCTCCCCAGGTGACCTCTTCCCCAGGTGACCTCCTCCCCGGGTGTCCTCCTCCCCAGGTGACCTCCTCCCCAGGTGACCTCCTCCCCAGGTGACTTTGTCCCCAGGTGACCTCCTCCCCAGGTGACCTTCTCCCCAGGTGACTTTCTCCCCAGGTGTCCTCCTCCCCAGGTGACCTCCTCCCCAGGTGACTTTGTCCCCAGGTGACCTCCTCCCTAGGTGTCCTCCTCCCCAGGTGACCTCTTCCCCAGGTGTCCTCCTCCCCAGGTGACCTCCTCCCCAGGTGACCTCCTCCCCAGGTGACTTTGTCCCCAGGTGACCTCCTCCCCAGGTGTCCTCCTCCCCAGGTGACCTCTTCCCCAGGTGTCCTCCTCCCCAGGTGACCTCCTCCCCAGGTGTCCTCCTCCCCAGGTGACCTCCTCCCCTGTGACCTCTTCCCCAGGTGACCTCCTCCCCAGGTGTCCTCCTCCCCAGGTGACCACCTCCCCAGGTGACCTTCTCCCCAGGTGACTTTCTCCCCAGGTGACCTCCCCCCCAGGTGTCCTCCTCCCCAGGTGTCCTCCTCCCCAGGTGACCTCCTCCCCAGGTGTCCTCCTGCCCAGGTGACCTCCTCCCCAGGTGTCCTCCTCCCCAGGTGACCTCTTCCCCAGTTGTCCTCCTCCCCAGGTGACCTCCTCCCCAGGTGACCTTCTCCCCAGGTGACTTTGTCCCCAGGTGACCTCCTCCCCAGGTGACTTTCTCCCCAGGTGACCTCCTCCCCAGGTGACCTCCTCCCTAGGTGACCTCCTCCCCAGGTGACCTCCTCCCCACGTGACCTTCTCCCCACGTGACCCTCTCACCAAGTGACTTGCTCCCTAGGTGACCTGCTCCCTAGGTAATATTCCTAAAACCTCCAAGTTCGCATAGGACCACAGTCCCCCCAGGGAGCTGGGAGAGCTCTGGCCTTGGTGCCACTTGTGCTGGGGCAGAGCCCCTCAGGGTCTTTCCTTCACCAACAGATTTCAGCTTTCATTTCTAAACCATTTTGTGCCTATTCGTTTTACATTCTGTTGATAATTCCAGCACAGAAAATCCATAGGGGTCTAAATCTGTTGGTTATTATTTTTGCTGATGCTCACTCCTGGCAGTTTATTTCCTGGTGTGTTGGTAAAATCTTCATTATGAGCTCATATTTTGTTGATCTTAATCTATGAGTGTCCTGAAGGCTTTAACTGGGTTTGCATTCGTCCAGAAGGGATTTGTTTTTCTTCCTTCAGTAGCCCAGGGTCCATGCTGCCCTGAGTTCACAGTGCGCCTCCGGCTGGCTGAGGAAGGCTAGGGCTCAGCCCTCCACCCTTCCAGTGGCAGCCTGTGGAGGAGCAGCCCGTGGGCAATGTCCCTTACACACTTAGGACTCATACTCAAACTCTATAAAGGCTTAGGAGTCTTTTTTTCTCCTAATTTTTCTTTTCATGATGTCTCGCATTTTTCAGCAATACACCGAATACTATGTTTGCTGTGGAGTTCTGTTTCTTCTCAGAATATAGAAGACAAAGACCATTGCTCTGCTGTGAGAGTCAGGAAACACCACACAAACTGCAAAATCATATCGTTTAAGCCTTTAAAGAGCTGTAGATGCAAAGAAGACTAAATGGACCCACCTCCAGATAAAGACAAGGTCTTCCTAGGTAAGCGGGGGACCCAGTCTGCCATCCTGTCTGGGGTGACGGGCAGGCAGAGGAGTGAGCCTGGCAGGCAAAGAGACGTCAAGGAGAAACCAGCCAAATGTGTAAGCACTGTGGGCTTCAAGGACAGACTTGAATGAAAGATTGCATAAGATAAAATAATCCCTGTGACCCAGACAATTCTAGAACCATCCTCACAATTCTAAGTAGGAAGGAAGCGAGGGTGCAGCTGCAAGGCAGAGAGACAGACCTTGTATTCTCATGACAATGTTTGGACTCCAGGTTCTAATTCACTCCTGGGGACAGAGGCAGGTTGGGAGGTGTCAGCCTTCATTCTTAGGGACAGTTGAATCCTCGGGTCCACTGACAGTAATCAAAGTTGTCACTGAATCCACAGCCTGATCAATGCCTGATAAGACCACAAAGATCAGCCTCCATCCATGGAGGTTGCAAGAGAAATCAGAGGTCAGGGTTGAGCACCAAGAGATAGTGTGGTCTCCTGGGGCTTGAGTCCTGAGGACTTCAGAAGGAAAGGACCCAACCTCACCCTCTGCAGACTTGAAACCAGACATGAATGCTGTGATCCATCTATAGATCAATCAAACTCTTGGTTGAAAACTTGACCAAATAATCAAGGGGAAAAAACATCAGTTAGTTAAGGGACAATACACCCTGACCTGGATGGTGTTCATACAACAACCTTAAATTTTTATCATAAATGTGTTAACAAATTTATAGAAAAAAAAATGGACTGAAGGAGTGAACAATGAGGAATTTCCAGTAGCAGAAATGGAAGCTCTACAATGTAAAACTAGAGTTACAAAACTAAAAGATGGGACCCCGGCTACTTGGGAAGCTGGAGGCAAGAGGATCACTTGAGCCCAAGGGTTTGAAACCAGTCTGGGCAACATAGCAAGATCCTATCCCAAAAAGAAAAATAAAAAAACTAAAAGATATTATTTATAAAATTAATAATGCATTGAATGGATTAAACACAGACCTAATCAACATAGACAAAAATTTCCATAAATCCTAAAAAGATAAAACCAAATAAAATAACAGCTAGACAAATCATAGTCAAATGGCTAGAAGCCACAGAAGACTAGAAAAATCTTTAAAAACAAACTAAATTACACAGTAATCTTAGAAAAAGGATGTGAAGAATAATGGCTGGCTGACTTATCAGAAACAACAAAAGTGAGGAGACAAGAAATGACATTTTTAAAATGCTAAAGGAAAAAAAATTGTCAACCTAAGATTCTATATCTAGCAAAAACGTCCTAAAAAGTTGAAGGCACACATATCAAAAACATCTGTATCTCCTTAATATTTGAAACAATAGTTGAAGGCAAAATAAAACCATTATTAGACAAACACAAGCTGACAGGAAAAATTGTCAGCAAATCCATCCTACATGAAACCGTACAGGAATTTCCCCAAGTTGAAGAGAGATAATCTCAGATGCAAGCCCAGATCTGCAGGGAAAAAAAAACGAAGAAAACCAGAAATGTAAATACAAAAGACTAATTCAAACTTTTTCTTCAACAAATTATTGACTATTTGAAGCAAAAATATTATCAAACTATGGAGTTCATAATATAGGAAGAAATAATGTATATGAGAACAATAGCATAAAGAGTGTGAGGGATTAAAGAAAATTTTACTAACGTAAAATTTATATTGGGCTTGAGTTTGAACCATGTTAAGGTGCCACTGAGGCATCCAGGGATTCATGGCGTGACACCTGCAGCAACTCCTTTGAAGAAAAGCGGTACTAAAGCCTGAGAGAGGACATAAAACGGAATATCACAAAGTACTCGTATATCCAGGAGAAAGCAATAAATACTCAGAGGACACATTAAACAAATGGAGAACAAATAATAAGAAAGTTGATGTAACCCCCAAATTCATTCATAATTTACTTAAATGTAAATGGAATAAACACTCCAGTTAGCAAACAAGATTGTCAGATGATATAAATAGTAAAATAAAATAAAATTACCTGTAGATCAATATCTCTTTAAATCACAAATTCAAAAACATTTGAGATAGCCAGTTAAAACCGCTGCGTGCTTGTGTGTTCACATGCTATAAACAAGTGGGATTTATCCCAGGTGCAAGTTCAATATAATTCTCCAACTTCGTAGAATAAAGAGAAAAAATATTATCATCTCAATAAGCACAGAGAAAGGGACGGGCACGGTGGCTCTCACCTGTAATCCCAGCACTCTGGGAGGCTAAAGCAGTAGATTGCCTGAGCTCATGGGTTCTAGACCAGCCAGAGACAGAGCAAGACCCCAGCTATGAAAATAGCCGGGCGTTGTGGCGGGCGCCTGTAATTCCAGCTACTTGGGAGGCTGAGGCAAGAGAATCACTTGAGCCCAAGAGCTTGAGGTTGCTGTGAGCTATGACACCACAACACTCTTACCAAGGGTGATAAAGTGAGACTCTGTCTCCAAAAAATAGAAAAATAAAAAAGACTCTCAGCAAACTAGGAATAGAGAAAGTTACCTTAATCCAATGGAGTATCTGCAAAAAAAAAAAAAAAATTCTGCCGCAACTAACATTAGACTTAACAAAACACCGACAAAGGTAAGCCGTCCCTTTCTGCCACGTCTACCCCATTATCAGTGGGAATGCACTGGTGGGCGGGAAGGTCAGAAGAGAAACAAAAGGCAAAAAGATTGAAAGTAAGAAGCAGAGGCTTACAGTGGGCAGGGATGACGGTGGGCAGGGATGACGCTGGGCAGGGATGACGCTGGGCAGGGATCACACTGGGCAGGGATGACGGTGGGCAGGGATGACGGTGGGCAGGGATGACGCTGGGCAGGGATGATGCTGGGCAGGGATCACACTGGGCAGGGATGACGGTGGGCAGGGATGAGGTTGGGCAGGGATCACACTGGGCAGGGATGACGCTGGGCAGGGATCACACTGGGCAGGGATGACGGTGGGCAGGGATGAGGTTGGGCAGGGATCACACTGGGCAGGGATCACACTGGGCAGGGATGACGGTGGGCAGGGATGAGGTTGGGCAGGGATCACACTGGGCAGGGATGACGCTGGGCAGGGATCACACTGGGCAGGGATGACGGTGGGCAGGGATGAGGTTGGGCAGGGATCACACTGGGCAGGGATGACGCTGGGCAGGGATCACACTGGGCAGGGATGACAGTGGGCAGGGATGAGGTTGGGCAGGGATCACACTGGGCAGGCATGATGCTGGGCAGGGATCACGGTGGGCAGGGATGACGGTGGGCAGGGATGAGGCTGAGCAGGGATCACACTGGACAGGCATGATGCTGGGCAGGGATCACGGTGGGCAGGGATCACGGTGGGCAGGGATGAGGCTGGGCAGGAATCACACTGGGCAGGGATGAGGCTGGGCAGGGATGAGGCTGAGCAGGGATCACACTGGGCAGGCATGATGCTGGGCAGGGATCACGGTGGGCAGGCATGACGGTGCATATGGAAACACCTAAGAAACCTACTAAAAGAAACTGCTAAAATTAAAAAGTGAACTTAGCAAAACTGTAGAATATAAACTCAATATGCAAAAATTAATTTTATCTCTATATACCAGTAAAGAATGATTGGAAAAGGAATGTTTAAGTACCATTTATAGCAGATCCAAGAACACTCCATGCCCAAAAGTACATTTAATAAGATGTGCAAGATTTCTATAACATGGAAAAAACATTTTTAAACATAGAAAAAAATCATTGAGAAAAATTAATTTTTTAAATACATGAGTAGATAGGCCGCGTTAATAGATTGGGAAATACAATAGTGTTAAGATAATGATTCTCTGGGCTGGTCGGTAGAGCCCATTCAATCCCCATCAAAGTTCTAGCAGGCTTTTTACAGAAATTGAACAGGTGATTCTAGGGCAGTACCTGTAGCTCTGTTGGCAGGGCGCCGGCCACATACACCAAGGGTCTGAACCCGCCCCGGGCCCGCTAAACAACAACAACAACTACAACCAAAAAATAGCTGGGCATTGTGACGGGCACCTGTAGTCCCAGCTACTGGCAGGCTGAGGCAAGAGGATTGCTTCAGCCCAAGAGTTAGAGTTTGCTGTGAGCTGTGACGTCACGGCATTCTACCCAGGGTGACAGCTTGAGACTCTGTCTCAAAATAAAAAAAAAGGAAAAAGAAAAGGTGATTCTAAAATTAATCTAGAAAGAGCTCTCAAAAATCTGAGAAAATCTTGGGGAAAAAACACAAGAATAAAGTTGGAAGACATCCTTCAGTTTCAAGATTTGCCATAAATCAGCAATACTTAGGAGTATGTGGTTTTAGTACCCAGACAGACAAAGAGGTCGATGGAACAGCGTCCAGAAACAGACAAGAGCTGGCGAGTCAGCTGAGGCCGCGCACGGGTCTGTGTGCAGGGAGACAGCCGCTCACTCCGCCTCCTCCTCACAACATACAGCAGCGGCAATTCAAGGCACAGCTTAGACCAAAGGTGATAGGCAGGACCACGACTTTTCTGGAAGAAAACTGGAGAAACATCCTCACTATCTTGGTGCAAGAAACTGTTTCTCAGAAAGGACACAAAGCAATAATCATACAGGAAAAACATAAATTCCGTTTCTTTGAAATTTAAAACGTCTTATCAAAGGCGGCATTAAATGAAGAGCAATCCACGGATTAGGAGAAAATATTCACAATACAAATGTATGACAAGGAACTCACGGGTATTATCTAGGAAGAACTGCCACAAACCAGTAACATAAAGACAGCACCCAGTTAAAAATGGGCAAAGCCCACGGGCAGGTGGACGCGTGCAGAGAGCTCAAGCACATTTGTCACCGGGAAGTGGGACTTGAAACCACAGTAAGATGCCACCTCTCTCTCACCAGAAGGGTCACAAACTAAGGCTAAAAGTGACTCAGTGTCAGCGAGGATGTGAAGGGCCGAGGGGGCTGGAAAATGGCTAAACCGTTTCGGAAAGCTGTTCGGCTGCACACTAAAGTTAAGCCCACGTTTACGGAGCAGCCCAGCACTGCCAGTCCTACACGGGAGAGTGCGTGTGGCCAGCAAAGTCATCATGGAAACTGGAAAGAATCCAGATGATCCTCAAGAAGAGACTAGATGGCCAGACCCCAGCGGCGCTCTGTGAGGTGTACCGGGAACTACTCAGCCGCCCAAGGGATGAAGTCCTGGGCTAGGGGACGTCGCCTTAGGGAAAGGAGCCAGACCCAGAGCCCCACTGCAGGAGCTACCTGCACAGTCCCGGAGCCTGCAGAGCCAGGCCACAGAGACAGCATCGGTTCAGGGGTTTCTTTGAGGGGATATCTGAAAAGGGAGAAGAAATTTCTGGAGTGATGGGAATGTTTTGAGTTTTGGCTACGCAGGTGACTCGTTTGTCAAAGCTCATCTGACTGTAAATTTAAGGATTCTGCACCGATTACCTCCCAGCAGAAGTAGGGCCCTGTGGTCTCCCCTGGAGCTCTGCAGGGGAGGGCACCCCACATGGCTGGAGGCTGAAGCCACAGCAGAGACTCTCTTTAGGTATTTTCCAGAGCACCTCTGGGCAGCCAGGGAGCCACTGGGGTTCTCATCACTAAGTGAGGTGGCTCTGAGGGACCTGAGGGCTTGTGAGGGGTCGTGGGTGGGGGAGGAGGCCACATGTCGTGTCAGGAGATCTGGTTTTGGCACTTTGTGGCTTCATGCCTATGAGGGTGGCACTGAACCTCTGACACCATTCTGACACCAACCGAGGCCAGTCCCTTCCACCAGCACCAGCCTGGAACTCAGACACTGAAGAAGGCATTCCCACAGGACCCCGAGACTCCCCGTGGGCAGCAGCCTCATTGTCACCAAAGGCCAGGCTCAACCTGCATGTCCTGCCTGCCCCACCTGCCCCACTGCCCCGGAATCACCTGTCACACAGCGATTCCAGTGAGACACCGACCACGCCACCTACTGCATGTTGCCCCACTTTGGTCAGTCACCAAATCCACCCCACTTGGTGGGTGACATTCCCTAGACTCCAAGGCACTCCTCCGCCTGGGACCATGATTAAGTTTTTTTCTATAGAGAAAATGGATTTAAATTTAATTGCGGCTTGAAACAGAAGGGGTGGGGCAGCTGGGGAAGAGGGCCTGGAATGAGGGAGAGAGAGAAGGCCTGATCAATTGTTTCAATTTAAAGAGGCTGCAGCAAAATGGTAAGAAGACAAAGTTATGTGCCTCCCGAAAATGTGGCAATAAATAAGGGAAATCACCCAGAACAAATAGCACCAGCTGCCGAGATGAGGAGCAGAGCCAGGAAATGTGGAGGGTGAGCGGCTGCCACCGGTGGGACGGCTGGGGTGGGTGGGGTGGGGGCAGAGACCTCAGGTAAGAGTCTGGCCCAAGGGAGGAGGCTGGGTGCTCTGGGGAGAGCACTCCCAGGACCCTCTTACCTCTCAGCCCAAGAGCCCTGGAGGGCCCCTCGGGGCAGCAGAAAGTCCTTGGGGGAAGTCTCCAGGGGCTGTGGGTTCCAAGGTACAGACCCGGCTCTCAGCCATCGTTTATTCATTCCACAAACACTCCGTGAGCCAGTGCAGGGGGCGCTAAAGACCTCACACTGGGTGGGTGGGGAGTGAGCCGGGGAAGGGATCCTGAGACTGTAACTCCGAGTCCTGTTTTCTGAATGAGGGAGAGGACGGGAATGTGGGGAACGGCCACCCAGGGCAAGGGAGGATTGTAGCATGTGCAGTGGGGACCATAGTGGGTCCCCGCGGCTGGGCCGTGGGGTGAGCGGTGGGCATGTGGCAGAGGGAGCTGGGTGGTTGTCAGGGTCTGATGAGAAGCCTGCGCTCATGCCCAGAATTCAAAGCTTTTGCCCATCTCGGTTCATCCTCACGGCAGCTTGGCTTTCCACGTGAGGGAACAGGCTCAGAGCAGGCACCGGGTCTCCCCAAGGTCACAGCTTCTGACACCAAAAGCTGTGTCCTTTCTACCCCACGACCTGCTGGACTTCCAAGGAGGCCACTCCCTGATGACTCATTTGGCCCTTGAGATCCTGACAGAGGCCAGGTGGGGCTTGAACTGGCCTGGGTCCGTGGGGTGGGTTTGCGGAACGACGGCCCATCTTCCTCCTGGGTGCTACACAGCAGGATGTCTCTCTACCCGGAAACATGTGGGGTGGGGACAAAGAGTTCCCACCTACCAGCTCTGAGCTGCGGCTAAGCAGAAAGAGCCTAGGCGGGCACCGGCCTCCTCCGGCCATAACATCCATGGCCAAGTCACCTTGATTGAATTCCAGTTCACCCCCCACCCCACCCCGGTGAAATGGGGACAGTGGAACCCCAGAGCCGAAAGGAGCCACAGACGCTTCCAAACCCAACCCCTTAAACTCTGCTGGTGCCTCTGGATATGGGAAGCTCACTGCATCACTGAGCCATCAACCTCAGACCTGAGGGCTAAATAAGATCTCTTTTATATTGAGCCAAAAATCTCTGTTTTTCCCTAAAACTGTGAAGAATGCATGTGGTTTAGAGCAGCTTCCTCTAAGCCCTGGCCCTTATGGCTGCCTTTCCCTCCCATCTTCCAGCCTCGGCTCCCCTCAGGGCAAACGTTCTCTGCAGAATCACCAGTCAGTTAGAATAACCTCAGTCCCCATGCCTTCCTGAGAGTGAATAATTTTTTCCAAAATGCTTCCTGCCTTCATCATACGTGGGCATAAAGGTCTGAATGATGAGATTGCTGAAGTCCACACCTGACGTGGCGTGCACCATGGGCAAGTCACCCTGGTGGTGCTGCGCCTCAGCTTCCCCACCTGTAACGTGAGAACAATATCGCCTCTTAGGGCTTCTGTGAGAACTAAATGAATTAATTCAGGTAACCTGTCTAGAATAGTGACTAGGAAATCCAAGCACAGTATAGGTGTCAGCTGTCATCACCATCAGCACCACCACCATCATCACCATTGTCATTATTTTGTTTTTGTTGCCATTTTTTTTCACCCACCAAATGAGGAGGCTCCAATAGGCATCCTGAAAAGAGATCCTCTCGTGCTGGAATTGAGAGAAGCTTCTGCTGTCAATCCCTGTCACACGTTTCTGCTGCCAAGTTATCGCTGCCTGGCAGACGGCTATGAGGTCATTTGCCCCATTGGTGTAATTGACCTAAACAGCCTTAATGAACTCATGGCCTTCCCAGCCCGCCCTCAGAATGAAGAGGGCCGCTCCATCTCTACTCATCCCTGACCCAGTGGCCTTCTCTGGGCAAAGTGTCACTTAGAAGAAAATGGTGATACATGTCTCACAAGCGGTTTTCATCTAGAGCTACCCAGCTCCACCTTCCTGTCTGTAAAACCCAAGGCAATTTTGGTCTACTCCATGTTAGCCTGTCCATCTGATGTTTCCATAGCAACCACCTGACCCACATGTCCACACACTGCCAGGGGTGTCCCCACTACCTGCTGTGGGTCTGGGACATTAACCGCCACGTAGGACCCAGGCTCACTCTGTCTCACCCGCTGTGGGTCTAGGACCTTGACGGCCATGCAGGACCCAGGCTCACTCTCTCTCACCCGCTGTGGGTCTAGGACCTTGACGGCCATGCAGGACCCAGGCTCACTCTCTCTCACCCGCTGTGGGTCTAGGATCTTGACGGCCATGCAGGACCGAGGCTCACTCTCTCTCACCTGCTGTGGGTCTAGGACCTTGACGGCCATGCAGGACCCAGGCTCACTCTCTCTCACCTGCTGTGGGTCTAGGACCTTGACGGCCATGCAGGACCCAGGCTCACTCTCTCTCATCCGCTGTGGGTCTAGGACCTTGACGGCCATGCAGGACCCAGGCTCACTCTCTCTCATCCGCTGTGGGTCTAGGACCTTGACGGCCATGCAGGACCCAGGCTCACTCTCTCTCACCTGCTGTGGGTCTAGGACCTTGACGGCCATGCAGGACCCAGGCTCACTCTGTCTCACCTGCTGTGGGTCTAGGACCTTGACGGCCATGCAGGACCCAGGCTCACTCTGTCTCATCTGGGTCATTTCAGCCACCTCCTGTTGGGGTCCCAGCTCTAGATTTGCCTCTTCATATCCATTCTCCACATGACCACCATCCCAGTAAGCTTCTAAAAGGCAAATGTGATCATGTCACCCCCATGTTTAAAGACTTGAGAGCTCCCCACTGCCCAGAAGATAAAGCCTGCCACTCAGCCGGAAACCCAGTGAGCCCCCGTGTATGTCTCAACCCCATCTCTTCAGTTTCACCTTCTGCTGCTCCCTGCTGACCCGGGTCCTGCCACATTCCTGCCACATTCCATGCCAACAGGGTGCATGGATTCTGTTCCTGCTGATCAAAAAGGTGGGAACTCCTCCTCCCTTCCCTTTCCTCACACACAGCGCTCAGCCATTGCCTAATGCCCAAATTATGCAAGTCACCTCTTCTGGGACATCCTCTTGATTCCCCAGCAGACACTCCCTCCACCGGACAGCAATATCTCTGCTTATGGATCGGTATCCACCACGCATGCTCCAAAAGACTCAAGGGTGAAAACCACAACAGAACCATATCTGCATCCCAGGGCCTCGCACAAGGGGATGCTCGGGAAGTGTTTAATGAATTCAGGGTTGGCCGGGGGGGGTGGGGTGGTGAACGTGCAGGACGGGTCAGCGGGTGAGCAGATAAGTGAATGGACAGACGGGTGATTGTACATAAATGGGCAGACAAGTAGACTGTTAGGTGGGTGGTGGATGGATAGATGGTGGTACATAGATGAATGGACTCAAGGATAGACGGATAGATTCATTCGTGGGCAGATGGGTGGATGGACAGATAACTAGATGGACAGACTTGTGGAGACAGATTTGCGTGTGGGTAACAGGTGGATGGATGGATAAAGTCATGGTGGACGGATGGCTGGGTGGACAGTCTTGGATACATTGATGGATTATGGGTGGATACATCAGTGAAATGGACAGGTGAATATTTTAAAACCCAATTTGAGAGTGGAGATTTTTCTTCAGTAAAAGACAAAAACGAAGCCTACTTGTTTATTCATGGCTGATTTTCTGTAAGTGGCTATGGTTGATTTTCTGTACCTTTGTTGTATTATTTTGGATTTTGCACTTATTTCTTGTGCTCATTCTTTTCTTAAAAATTTTTTTTTGTATGAGTATGGTCATTTGAGTATTTTATTCTTAACCAGTGATTTTACAAGTATAAGTCCCGTTTTTCAGGTCTGTAGGAATTTACTTTTATGTTGCTAAAAGCATTCTTTAGTCTCCAGTCTCGGTAGGTCAAAGACAAGAATGAACCCTTATCTTCTAACCTCTTCCTTTTAAGAAAAAGTATTGAATACACTCTCTTTTCAGCCAACAACCTCCCCCAACACCCCGGGCCAGTGGGAATGTCAGAGGCACCAGAAACCTTGAGAAAGACCAAGTGCCAAGAGCCTGTTTCCCAGGGATGGATGGGTGGTTCTAAACCGCGGGTCCTTGGGTTCCCTCCCTGACTCAGCCTCAAATGGGCCTGCCCCATGGAGCCTGGTGGGTCAGCGTTGGCCCTGGCCCAGAACAGCCCCCAGCGGGTCTGTCGACAGCAGAGCTATCATCGTATCCCAGGAGAGGCTGCCATCCAGCTTGTGTGCCCAAGTTCTGGGTCGATGATCTTTGCTATAGCAACCACGCATTTTGAATGGAAATGCACACAGAGTAATTGAAGGCTATTTTTCTCTCTGCTAAAGCAAGAGAAACCCCATGTCGGCTGTCGTTCATCTGCAGGGTGCTCAGATCTTAGAGGAGGACCACGTTCGAAGAGAAAAGCATTCAAGGCGGGGGCCAGGGGACAATGCCTGCCCCTGAGAGCCAAGGACTGACTCCTTCACACACATCAGTGACAGTTAGCGTCTGTGGCAGCCCCTACAAAGTGGGGAGGGGCAGAGGAGAGACAAGACTCACCACAGTCAGTGTCAGTTAAACAGTAGGATGGGATTCCAGCCCCCAGAGGTGTGCCTCCCAGGTCTCAGTCCCTCAGCCTCACTGGGCCCCCTTGACACTTGCCATGGGCCTCCTAAGACCTCTAGACCCCTGTGCTCCGGGCCACTCCATCTGCCTCCAGCTGAACAGGACCCACCCTCAGGCAAGCCCTGTCCTCCTATCTCAACCCCCCCATCGTTTCCCCTCCCTGAAATGCTTCCCTCCTCCTGGGTCTCTCCTAGCCTCCCCCCCACCCCCATCCCCTTGGGGAGACTTCTAAGCAGATCTAAAGGTTAAAAGCACGGGCCCCCAAGACAGACCCAGCCAGGTTGAAGCCCTGGCTTTGCTTCCTTCTGGCTGGAGACTGGAAGATCATCAAACTTCATGATCCCTTGAGACCCCCATTTCCTTAACTCTGCAAAGACAGGGCTCATCTCTGGGACTTGCCCAGAGAATTAATGAAGTAAAATGCCATCAGGTGCCTCCATCATGGTCTCCACAGCCCCCAGCTTCCAGATGGTAGGTTGGGCTCTCAAGGGTTTCCCTCCTCCCTCCAGGCGGCTTTAATCTCCCAGTTGGGTTCAGAGCCCACAAGGGGGGAGACATGACATCGTCTTTGCAGCCATGCAGAAAGCTCCAGACAAAGGGAATCTTGAAAATGAGCAAGGCCACCAGAAGAATGTGGTGGAATCGAGGAGAAGGGTCTGAGGGCCAGCCTTGACCCGTCCTACAGCCTTGGGAGGTGGGGAGGGCGGGGGCATAGAGCTCTGTGGTCGGGGTGGTGGAAGAACCTGGCACGTTCGGAGTCTCAGAAGCCAGCGGAGGTGGAGGCATGGAAATGGAGTGTGTGTGCCAAGACATGCGAGGTTCAGAAGGCTGAGCAGTAGGAATGCAGGGAGAAGGCCCTGGACTTGGGGATGGGTATGTGGGTGAGGAGCACTGGAGACCCCAGGGAGAGCAGGGGCATGGAGGGGCAGAACATAGGCCACCAGGCATAGGAACATCGAAAGTCATCGAGCCCAAGTCCCCATTGGCTACAAGAGCTCCCCCCAGTATCCCAGCCCACTGTTACCCACGTTGTACTTGGTCACCTCTGATGACGGGCAACTCACTCCTCCCAAGGACAGAGGCCCTGATGCCAGAAGCCTCGTTCAGGCCTCTGAAGCGCTTCCTTTATCTTAACTCAGATGGGTTTCTCTATATTGTCTTGTTCTGCAATAGTATTTTATTTTTTGAGCATTTTAGGAATTTTTAAATTTTATAAAAAACTTATTTTAAAATCTGATAACATTCTAAAATTCAACATTTATTCATAAAATATTTTTCTTACATTTAAAGACACGTCGGTTGTTTAAGAAGGAAGATTAGAATACTCCCTTTCTCAACCCACATCTGCACTGTCAGTGTCTGAAGACGCTGAAAATGATAGAACAGGCAGGCATCCACTCCAAGGAAACCGGCTGACGCTGTAACTAAGAAATAAAAATATGACAGGAGCTACTTCCTCGGCTTTATAGATGTTTATATTTACTTTATTGTGTCTTATGCAACAGAACATTTTCAAAGAGTATTATGGTATCAGCTAAGTAGCAGCATCATTTTGAGAACAATCTTTCAGAGTCTAGAGAAAAAGGAATGGAATATTTTAAATGTGGGTGTGATGAGAGCTTTAAAAGCCGTGAATTGTTTGTTATAGCTTTTCAAAGCAGAGATGAAAAGCCATGGAAGCATCTCACGGAGCCCCCCGGTCGCAGCCGCTGGAGAAGCCACCCAGCACCCAGCAGTGGCTGCGCCGTGACCCCGGACACCGCCTGCTGTGGCTGGATGGCGAGTCACAGCTTCGCCACTTCCCCACGACACAGTGATGCATGGAATAAATGGTGAACCACAAACAGGAAGACTGAGCTAGCACTTTTTGGCAGAATTGTGCTTCTGCTCACAAGTGGAAGACTCCAGACATGGTAGGTGCGCCGCCCACATCAGCCCGTCATCCCCACCAACTTATCATCCGAGATCTGTTCTGTGGCTTCTCAATGGCAAACACAAGTGGGGCGGAAATGTCCAGACTATAGAGTGACTTTCAATCTCATTGTTTATTCCAGAACACCTGTGCTGACATTTACACGGATGACGTGGGAGGCCTGGCAGGTGACACTGGCACAATCCTCAGCACAGTCAAGACACAGCCACGACAGCCGCTCTCTGGCCGGTCATCCCCCACGGTTGCCCCAAAGAGAAAAGCAGCCTGTTCTTTTTTTTTTTGCAGCCTGTTCTTAATGAGCAGCAGACATCGTGACCTTCATTCAATCCTGGAGCTGGAGCACAGCACAGGGGAGGGTCGCAGAGCCTGCTCCTCGCCACGTGGGATGCTCGCCGGCAGATCAAGCTCTTGTTCAGATGTTTCAGTTATGAGCTGAACTAGCTCATTTTTCATGAAATTTAATTTTTACACAAAAGAACTGACAAAATATGGTCGTCCAGATTTAGTTTTTTGACAGATCCTTTCTTTGTTCAGGAGTAAATAAAGTAAGCCTGTCATTGTGAGGAAAATAAGTGACAGGAGTTGTCGATAAATAAAATTTGAGTTTATCGTGAAAATTAGAATTTTGGGGAACTTGGGACTGCCATTGCAAATAAGAGCCTCTCAAGACTTGAAGACTTCCTGAGGTGATCAGTGGCGATACTAACAAGTTTTTACTGTGGTAAAAAACACAACAGAAGAAGCTCCATCTCAACATTTTTAGGTATATGATTCAATGCTCATGTTGTGAGACAGATGCCAGAACTTGTCCATCCTGCAAATCTGAAACTATATATCCACAAAACACTAACTCTCCTTTCCCTACCCCTACCCCTGCTAACGCCTTTCTACTTTCTCTTTCTACGAATATTTATCCAAAGGAAAAAAAGGCATTTTATAAAAGAGACACCTGCACACAGATGTCTATAGCAGCATGATTCAAAATTGCAAAGATTCAGAAACAGGCTGTGCGCCCATCAATATCTGAGTGGGTTAATAAAATGTGGTGTATGTATGCTTTGGAGTATTAGCCATAATAAGAAATAGTGAACCTCCTGTATTGACCTGGTTGGAACTGGAGACCATGCTGGAATTGACAGACAAACCCATGTGCTACTGAAACTGGAGCTAACTGACCAACACGTGCATAACAGGCATCAGAATCAAGCAGGTGGAGAAGGGACAGTGGGGGCTGAGTTCACACCTAACAGACATCAGAATCAAGTGGGTGGAGAAGGGACAGTGGGGTGTGAGTTCACACCTAACAGACATCAGAATCAAGTGGGTGGAGAAGGGACGGTGGGGGCTGAGTTCACACCTAACAGACATCAGAATCAAGCAGGTGGAGAAGGGACGGTGGGGGGTGAGTTCACACCTAACAGACATCAGAATCAAGTGGGTGGAGAAGGGACGGTGGGGGCTGAGTTCACACCTAACAGACATCAGAATCAAGCAGGTGGAGAAGGGACGGTGGGGGGTGAGTTCACACCTAACAGACATCAGAATCAAGCGGGTGGAGAAGGGACGGTGGGGGGTGAGTTCACACCTAACAGGCATCAGAATCAAGCGGGTGGAGAAGGGACGGTGGGGGCTGAGTTCACACCTAACAGACATCAGAATCAAGTGGGTGGAGAAGGGACGGTGGGGGCTGAGTTCACACCTAACAGGCATCAGAATCAAGCGGGTGGAGAAGGGACAGTGGGGGGTGAGTTCACACCTAATAGGTACAAGGCACACCGTCTGGTGATGGGCACACTTATAACTTTGACTCCAACGATACAAAAGCAATTTCTGTACCTCTGTAATATTCTGAAATAAAAATTTAAAAGAAAACATTAAAATAGAACTAGACATAAAAGAAGACAAATACTTGGATACCACTTTTTAGAGTGGAAAGATTGGACAACCACAAAGATGTTAATTCTCCTCATACGAGATATCCACTGGATGTTTTGAGAAACCAGACAAGCTATTTCATGAAAAAGATTAGTGAGTGACCAGCCCTACCAGTTGACAAAATATGTTAAAGCTACGATTATTAAATTGTGACACAGGTGCATTCATACATGTGTCAATGGGGTGGGGGGGTCCCAACATGCGTGACAAAGGCAGACATGTCCCGTATGACAACGGCAGAAAAGATGAATTATCCAATACAGTCAGTCTGTCTGGGAAATCTGAGGAAAAGTCGAGTCCTTACCCTACATCATACAGAAAAAAAATAATTTCCAGATAGAGCTAAGATTCAATGTGAAAAATGGAACTATAAAAGTACTAGAAGAAAATTTACAAGAACTATGCAAATCTCAGGATGGCAAGGTCTCCTCGGCATGTTAAAACATGCACACAAAAAAATTGAAAATTTTGACTATGTAAAATTTTAAATTATGCACTATAAAAACATATAACATTGAAAGACATAAGCCAGGCACAGTGACCTGTAATCCAAGTTCTTTGGCAGGCAGAGGTGGGCGTATCACTTGAGACGAGGACCAACCTGGGCAACATAAGGAGACCCATCTCTACAAAAAATAGGGGGAAAGTTAGCTGAGTATAGTGGCATGCACCTGTAGTCCCAGCTACTGGGAGGCTGAGGCACGCAGAGCCCTTGGACCCAGGCGTTTGGGATTGCAGCGAGCTGTGGCTGTGCCACTGCACTCTAGCTCAGCCAACAGAGAGAATCCTGTCTCAAAAACAAGTTAAAAGATGTAAAAGAGTCAGAAGATATGTGTGTTTCACGTCATAGGAGAGACTGGTTACTGTAATATGTAAAAAGCTTATATAAACCAGTCAGAAGGTCAGGGCCAAAAGAATGAGGAAGAAACACTTCACAAAAAGAGAAACACATGAAGAAATACTCGACTTCAGTCACAGGAAGGAACACACAAATTAAATCCCAGTGAGATTCTTTTGTTTTCACTTTCTAAACTGGCAAAGAACAAAATACCTGTCAGTGAAGAGGGGGAGAAAGCAGACTGCTTGGTCTGCTCGGGGAGAGCACAGAAGTTTCATCCTCACTCGCGGCCTCAACCTCCCAATCTGTAAAATGGACTTGGCTTAAGAACCGAGTTAATTTTTTCTGCCTACAACAGATACATGTGAGTAAAACACCTGTGACATTTGTGTTATATGTGATTTGAGTGAAATAAAATTAAGATATTGGTGATGAAAATGTAAACAAATTCTATAGAGAAAAACTTAATGTATTAAAATTAGAAAGGCACACAGCTTCTGAATAGCAATTCCACTTTTCAGAAACGTTATATGACAAGTTGTGTGCTTGTGTATGAAATGGACGCAAGGTGTCCGGCGACCTTAGCAGTTCTGAAAGGCTGGACACAGCCTGCCTGTCATCGCCCAGGACTAGCAAGCAGATTAAGGCAAATCCATGTCACAGAAGTGAAAGAACAAGACAAACCCAAGAAAAATCGAGAAAGGAAATAAGGGCAGGAAAAAGCAGAGATCAGAGAATTAGAAAAGGAGGGAAAAGTGACATTATAGTAACAGGATAACCTGTTGTTTTTGTTTTGTGTAAGAAGATAAATAAATCTCTGGAAGGTGTAATTCAAGACTGTTTTAAAGGAATGTGAATTATAAGGGCATTGTGTGTACTTTTATGTTAATATATGTTGCACTCTCAACAAGATGGGACATTTTCCTAGAAAAATATCAATTACAAAAATTCTAGAAAATGTCAATGACTAATAACAATTCAACGAAATTTTTAAATTTAATTTAAAAACATCTAAATTGTTCCAGACTCAGACAGTTTCAAGCAACAGATCCCTGGCGCTTAGACCAACAGGTCCAGGAAGTCCAGGCCCTTAAAACAGATCCCCCTGCTTGTTGTACAACATTTAACCTGGACTCAAAACCCAGCAGCAGGGTGTTAAACCACAGGCCAATCTCATTTCTCCTGGGACAGTGGGCACAGCTTACTGGAGGCAGCCAGACCCAGAAGGGAACCCGGCCGAGGAGACAGAGACCCCACACTGAGCACACTCTGAAAGACGGCTCCCAGGTTGGGAACAGGTGCCTGTGGGGGCCCAGAGACCAGCTGGAGGGGAGACATCCCAGTTGCGTACGGAGGCAGAGGGGTGGTGGGTGGAGAGCGAGGGTGGGACAGTATGAACTGCAGGCAGAGGGCGCAGGAGGGCAAGGGGACAGACGCATGCAGGGTGCAGGACATGTCAGCATACTGTGCTGCTGTGACAAAGTGCCACAGACCTGGCATCTTAAACACAGACGTTTATTTTCTCACAGTTTTGGAGGCCGTAAGTCTGAGATCAGAGTGCCAGCAGGGCCACGCTCCCCCTGAAGGCCCCAGGGAAGGGTCCTCCTGTCCCTGTTGCAGTGTCCAGTGGCCTCAGCCTTCCCTGGCGTGCAGAGGCCCTGATCCTGCCTGTCCCTCCAGCGTAACAGGGCCTTTTTCCCTGTGTGTCTCTGGGTCCACATGTCCCTTCTCTCTTAAGGACACAGACATAGACCAGGGCCACCCGAATCCATTATAACCTCCTCTTAACTTCATCACATGTGCAAAGACCCCATTTTCCTAGACCCACATTTGCAGGTCCTCAGGGCCAAGAACTGAGCATAGATGTTGGTGGGACACAGTTTAACCCGTGACAGAGGGGACGGGGGGCCAATGAAGCCCAAGTGCAGGGAGCTGCTGACACAGGCTGTGTGTATATGTGTGTGTTGTGTTTATGTAAATGTGTGCATGTGTGTAAATAGGTGTCTGCATATGGGTGCAGGTGTCTGCACGTGCTGGCTAATGTATGTGGATGTGTGTGTACACATGTGTACACAGGTGTGTGTTACATGCCTGTGCAGGTGCGGTGTGCGGGGGTGCGTGTGTGCATAGGTGCGTCTTACATGCATGTGCCTGCAGATGTACGTGTGTGTGTGTGCGCGCGCGCGCGCATGTGTGTTGGATCCAGGTCAGATCCAACATCCTCGAAGATCACCAGCTGCAAAGTGCCCGTGGGCTGGGAAGTGGCAGGACTGGCCTGGCCGTGAGGTTCTGCAGGCCCCGGGGAGGGGTGCCGAGGCGGCACTCTCTGGTCGCAGGGCTGTGGAGGGTGGTGGATGAGCAGCGAGGCAGAGGGTGCAGGTGAGAGCTGGGTCCTGAGGCCTGGCACTCAACACCCGGCCTCCTCTGGAGGGACCCAGCCTGGGCGGGTGGAGGGCAGGGAGGGGTCTCAGATCCCACAAAGTTTCACCTCCTCCCAGCAGTACCTTGAAGGTGTTGAGCCTTTGAAAGATCCAGGTGCAGGTACCAGTGGGGAGAAGCTCTGGGGCACGTTCACGGCTGGAGGTCTGAACCTGGGACCCACGAACACCTGGACGGCACCCAAACCAGCCGCATCAGTGGGATTTGAGAAGAGAAGCAGGTGAGAAGAGCATGGGGCAGCAGGGGCCTTGAGAACCTGCAGGACGGATGTCCAGGAGGAAGACGGGCCCACACAGGTGCAGAAAAGGGCTGCTGTAGTCACCGAAGAAACTCAGGCAGAAGGGGAGTTGGGAGTGTGGACAGCACCAGGAAACTGCACCCAAGGAGAGGTGTCCCTGGGGACTTTGGAGGGCGCCGGTCTGTGGGTGGGGGCGTGGGAGCCAGGGAATGGCGGGTCAGGGAGTGAGGGTGCAGCGGGCTGAGGATGGGCAGCAAGGCCAAACTCAGGAGAGGGAAAGAATAACCAACAAAGATGGCCCCAGGGAGGTGGGAGGGGATGGGCCTCCCCGTTGTAAGGGAAGAGAGGTGAGCAAATGGACCAAGTCGCACATTAGCAGGGACAGAAACCAAGGAAGGCTCATCTCAGCAGTGAGGATGGTGAGAAAGGAAAACGCATTAAGGTGCCCACGACCACATCAACAGCCCAGTAAGGGAAGCTTCCTGCCCCTCACCATCAGCCACGACGGCAACTGCCACAGGCTGGACAAGGGCTCCGAAAGCTGAGCCTCTGCACAGGCACCACCACTCCAGGTTTCCTTAAGAGAGAGCCAGGGATGCTCGCGCTCACCACTATTACATCCAGGTCTCCTGGGGTCTTACCAGGTGCCTCAAAGCATCAAACAGACCCATGAGAGGCAGGCGTCACCTTTATCTGAGGCTTTGCCTTCCATGGTCCACCACGGTCTGAAAACGGGGCGCACAGCAGCAAGGCGTTTCCAGAGAGAGCGGGCACGTTCACACCCCCCTTATCACAGTCTGCTGCTGTAACTGTTTCATGGTGCTGATCTCTTACTGTGCCTAATGTATAATGAAACCACATCAGGCAGCCGCGCAGAGGAAAAGACAGCGCTGCCTGTGCCCAGCTCAGTGCCGTCCCGCGGGGAGCTGGACTGTGTCCCCCACGGACGAGGGGACACCGCTACGTAATGACTAGAAAGGCAAAGACAGCAGTGTCAGGTTTGCCCAAGACCCAAAGATAACCATCCAGAAAACCCAAGAGAAGTTACTCTTAAAAACATTTCAGTGTTTAACTCACTAAATGTAGAATGTAAATGTCTTAACACAATAACTAAGAAACTGCCAGGAAGGCTATGCTGACCAGTGTGATGCAAATACGTCAAATGGTCTATAAAACCGGTGTATGGTGCCCCATGATTGCATTAATGTACACAGCTATGATTTAATTAAAAAAAAAAAAAAAAAACATTACAGTGTTTAACAGCGCCCAGTCGGGTGACTCTAGTTAACAACAATATATTGTATGTTTCAAAATACTTAGAAGATTTGAAATATTCCCAACAGGAAGAAATGAGAAATGCTTGCAGGAATGGGCATCCTAAATACCCGGATTTCATCATCACGCATGTATCAAAATGCCCCATGGACACCACAGATATGTATAATTATTATGTATCATTAAAAATTTTTCAAGCCATACTTGATGACAGTGACAATTTGGCTAGGTTCTGAATAAATATTTAAAGTCTATCGTTTTGTCTGTGTAATAACAATCACCAGTTAGTGCCTATCACGAGAAAAAGAAAAGATTCTATTCAAAATAGCAACAGATAAAAATTACATTAAGACCTAGAAATAGCTGCAACAAAAAGATTTCAGTCCTTGTGTGAACAAAAAACTAAAACATGGCTGATAAAATATTCAAGTGTATGGAAGAGGCCATCCTGATGGAAAGGCTAAACAATGTAGGTGTCTTAATTCTCCCCAAATATTTTAAATATTTGGCCCACTCTCCATTGAAATCCTAATTAAAAACAACAAACTTTGCAACAATGCTGTAAAGTATATCCTCCAGTACTCGTGGCAGAGAATCAGAAAGGAAATCTGGAAAGGAAGGAAAGTGAGAAACATCTTTTCCTGCCAGGTGTGAGACGTAGGTTTGGAGCAACAGTCACAGGACACGGTGGTGACAGCACAGAAACAAGATAATCAGCGAGCTGAGATGAGCAGGCCCAGCACAGACGCTGCTGCGTCGTAAGTCTCGATAGACAATAAATAAACTATCAAAAATGAACTTCGGAGGTGATGAAAATGTTCTAAAGCTGACTTATGACGACGATGTGCAACTTGGTAAAATAACTTAAATCACTGAAATGTGTACTGAAAAGGTGAATTATAAGATGCGCAAAATATACCTCAATAAGCCTTTTTGTTTTTAAGGTAGGGGAGAATTCCAGATTTGTAGCTCAAGATAGTGGTTTAAACTCAAGGGCTTGGCCACTCCTGCCCCAGTCCTGTGTAAGTGACTTAAGAACGTATAAACAGAAGCCCAGGAAAACAGAAAAGGGGGGTTTGTGAAGCGGAAATGCTGGCAGAGTCTGAGATAAATACCGTGGCCGAGATGGACGGACGTGGAAACAAGGCTGCCCAGGCCCGAGGGCATCCCCTGCAGAAACGGGGGCATTTCCCACCAGGGGTCCCCACACCCCAGGACCTGGTGGGCAGAAGCTGGACGTGGGAGACAAGAGACGAGGAGAGAGCTGCGGCCCGTCCCTTCACCACAACCAGGGTGCGTCTAGCCCAGGCTACACATGACGGGAGACAGCCACCCCTGCAGGGCCAGTCGGTTCACCGAGCTGTGTTCCAGGCTATCCTGGCCTGGGCCAGAGCAGAGGTTGGCAGACTGTGACCCCCAGGCCACATCCCACCGCCAGCCTCTGTGACGCCATAAGGGTGCGTCAGAACTTCTGTTTGCACGCTCCAGGGCTGCTTTCTGGGGCGATAGCAGAGTGGAGTGTCACAACAGGGACTGTATGGTGTACAGAGCTAACCGTGTCTACTCCATGGCCCTCAACAGGAAAGGTTGCTGACTCCTGGGTTAGGGAGAGAAGCCGTGGTGGTAGGCACTGGGGCCACTCAGGTCACTTCATCAGACACTAATACAAACACGGTTCCACGGGGTGGTTAAATCCTCTAAACCACATCTCCAGAATGACCTGGAGGTCAGCCAGCCCATGGTAAATCAGGATTAATGCAGGAAACAGATGGGAAATGTTCAATTTCTCATTAGTATTCGCAAAGAGACTCGAAAGGCTACCACATCCATAAAACTGGAAATGCCCACAGTTTTTTTAAATCGGGGATTAAAGAATAAGAAAGAGATCATTGGAATTAAAAACACGATTAGTAACAGGAGCTGTGAGTGGCGTGGCTGAAGCCCAAACCGGCAGATTAGAAGCGTCTTAGAGCAGGAGAAATGAGTGAGACGGGAATTATGAGCTTTAGGTTAAGAGAAGATCCAGGCTAGATCCAGGAGAGAAGATATCGGGCTCCGTGGGGCCCACAGGAGAGTGGGAGAAAGAAGTAATTAAAAAAATAAGAGAAGAAAATTTCCTCTGAAATGGAAAAGGACTTGAGCCTTTAGATCACGGGCATCCACTGATAAGGAATAATGGAAAAGCTGACGCACTGCTACATATACCCTGGTGAAACTTCCAACTCAAAGGATTAAAAGCCCCTTTAACCTCCCAAAATATGAAAATAATAGATGACCAGAAAAAAGTAAAATAAAGTACCCACTCACATTGGCCATTCTTATCTGCCACCCAGAACTGCTGGGAGATCACACACCGAGTATTAGCTTCAGAGTTCTGAGGAAACAAGACCTCAAAACTAGAACTCTACGTCCAGACAAAATGTGCTTCCACCATGAGGGCAAGATCAACTCCGCGGCCTGTTTTGAGGACTCGGGCAGTGAGCTGAACGTAGCTCTTGCATAATTGTGAGGTGCAATTCATTAGAATGGAAGGAAAACGACACAGGGTAGAATTGGGCATGAGAAACAATGGTGAACAAATGGATCATCAGAACTTACATTTAAGTCCAAATAATTACTGAGAAAATGAGATTGGATGCAGTTGTTAGAAAATAATTTTCCAAATAGACAAGACATGATGTTGTTAAAGTAATGACATAATGTGAAAGAAAAGAAAGTAATATTCTGGAACTAAAGTTTCGAATGATTGCAAAAAGAAAAAAATGTGCCAAACGTCTTATTCAAGTGGTAATTTACGGAGGCTGATTAAATTCTGAAGTTGATAAGAATACGTTTTAATATTTTATTGATTAGGGCTATTTTGGTTGCAGGGAACAGAAACCCAACTCAACCCAGCTTAAGCAAAACTATGAATATATTGTGACGATATTGGAATGTCCCATAGGACCCAAAGGACACATATTGGAACGTCCCATAGGCCCTAAGGTGGGGGCCAAATGCCAAAGGTCATCTGCGTGTGCCCACCCCCCCTTCTCGTGCCCTAGCGCAGGGCACAGTGAGTACAGAGCCTGCACCTGAGCCGCCCGCGGGCACTGCCAGCCACGGAGCTGCCTTCTCTCCGCCCTGTCCCCAGAGCGCGAAGCAAGCGCCACTGCAGGGTCAGTCTTCGGGGACGCGGGGCGAGGTCACCTTGTTTACAGGGCTGCCCCTGCACCAGGGGTCAACAAGGGAAGATGGACTCTGGGACATACAAGCCCAGGAGTGACCCCCTGCCGTCCACCCCGTGACTGCCCAGCACACGGAGCTCACTCGCACACATAGAGGGTTCCCTAGAGACAGTCCCACCCCGTGAGCCCCGCCAGAGCCCTGCCCACCAGGGCTGGGCTGGGAACTGGGCCCGCGGGTCAGGCGTCCGGGTGGGCGGGTGCGCCCCCTGGTGACGGCTCCCGGGCCAGAGCCGCTGCAGCCGCCTCCAGCCCAGGCACCTCCCAGCGGCTGGAGACCTCCGCTACTAGGTCTGAGCTAAACAGACTCAACCTTGCACCCCAAGGTCTGCCAGGAAAGAATGACATCAAGCAAACAGTATAAATAACTGCCTGGGTTACACTAGAGCTCCAGACCCTGGTCCATGTGGACACACAGGCGGAAATATCTTGGATTTTTCGGCCCCAGGGCTCTGTCTCCACTGTGGTGGGGTGGAGGGTGGGGTCTCCCTTTGATTTTGAAGGGAAAAACTTGGAGATGTCCCTGAAGGAGATGAAACAGATTGGGCTTGGTGGCAGGGGCTCCTGAGGAAGAGCCACCCTTCAAGCCTCTGTCCCTGGACTCAGAGCTCAAACCTGTCAGGGCCACTGAGCTGACGGGGCTGGGCCATGAGCCCACCTCAAATGGGACAGTCCCACCAGAAGGCTGAATGCTGACCCAGAGGGTTGCTGGAGGGGTTGGGACTGGGTAGCCACGCAGTGAAACTCCCACCCAGCACCAGGGCTTGGTCCCACTGTCCTGCCAGAGGCCTTTGTCCAACTTCACTGGATGGCAGCTTGGGACCTGCGAGGCCCGCTTGTCCCACAACCGCCCAACAGCCCCAGGAGCACAGCCTGCACATGGCCCTCCTCAGGGCCCTGTGGGCAGGTGCAGGTGCTTCCCTAGGGCTGTGGGGAACCCCTCGGGGCCTGGCCCCAGTTTTCAGGGGAAGTACACACAGGCCTTACTACGTGACCCCTTTGCTGTGGCCTTTGGGGCTTGGCAGGTACACTACAGTCTCACCCTGACCAAAGTTGAGCATGGGGCAGCTCTGAGCCACCTTCCAGAAGGAATCCAATCCCACAAAGGCATTTTCCCCAGGGGAAGTGGCTGGAGACCACTCCCTAGGCTGGCAGGTGTAGCCTGCGGCTGCCAACCTTCAGACAAAGAAGGGAGTGGCCAGGAGAGGCGTGGCCACTATCCCCCAAACTTAAGACAACCTCACTTGGTCCACAGACAGCCCAACCAACCTGCCCCCAGATTCCTCTGCCAGGTGGCCCAGATCAGCCTGGGAAGCACCACACCCCCAACTCCCCAGTATCCCGGAGACAGGAGCTCTCAAATGTTGACCATTTAAACCAGAGAGATGAGCTTAGTGACAGGCAGTGTCCCTGCCCACCCACACAAATGGGCAGCTCACAGGGCAGCCACCCCCATGGGCCCCAGGCCCCTCCACAAACACCTCCCTCTTAGGAGGAAAAAGTCTAGGAATTGAATGACACAACCTCAGGAGGCGGGACAGCAGGCTGTGGGCAGCGAGGGGGCTGCAGGAGTGGAATCTGATTAATTTAATGTGGAGTCCAGGGGGGACAATCTTGGAGATGGAGCAAAGAGGCATTTTAAAAGCACAGCGATAAATACATTAAATCACGCAGGACAAATGGAAGCAGCTGCTTTGCTGATAAATACTTAAAGCTCAGCGTCTTTCAAGATGAAGCGGCCCAGTCTGAGACCAATTACAGCTGAGACCGAAGCCGGCCAGGCAGAGGCGTGGCCAAGGGCCGGGCACTGCATCCTGAGTGCGGCCTCCTACAAAACACGTTTTGCAGTGATCGGGGTCACCTCTGGGGAGGCCTCGCTGCCTTGTTCTTAAGACAATCAGACAGTTATGGTCTGCCAGTTTATCATAGGACTGTGGTGTATTTTCAAGGGCCGTGGTCACATCCGTTTGGGGGATTAATCTATCTTGAAAGTGGCACTTGGGAGACAAAGATCAGGCATCCTGGAGCCAGGCGCTGAGACCTCCGAGTGGGGAGGGCCTCCCCCCATGTCCTAGAGCCCCAGCTGTTTCATTTGTGTTCTGAACCACCCTGCGGAGAAGGCTCGGCCCTGAAGATCATTGCCATCCCACAGGCACTAGCAAGCTTGGGCAGGGTCACCATGACCATTGCCTGACAAAGAAGGGACTCAGGCCAAATCTTTCAGCTCCAAACTCAGGAAACTCTTCCCATACCTGGCCAACATGTGCATGGAGCCCTGGGGCCCCTGTCTGCCCCGTGATTGACGCCATAGGCAGAGGGGGTGCCGGACCCACATGGGAAACAAAGGCCTGTGTCTGAGGACAGCTGGGAGGGTGGATGGCAGGGCCCAGAGTTCTGTGAGGGGTGGGACCACGTACTGGTTTTAAGTAAGGGCTTGAAACCAGGTAGACCTGGGCTCAAAGGCAGCCCCTGCGCCTCCCAGGTGTGTGAGCGGAGAGGTCTCCTGCCCTCCCTGCCCAGCTGCTCCCCTGGCAAAGACCTCAGAGGCAGCACCTGCTCCCTGGGGTGCTGTTGAGGAGATTCAAAAAGGAAATGTCGGCAGGTTGGGCCCAGAGCCTGGCACACAGTAAATGTTTAATAAACCTTCTCAGCCTTTATTGTTTGTGTCAGTTATCTCCTGGTCACAGATGATCCCCAAACTTAGCCATCTATAGCGACAATAGCCCTTTATCAATTCAGTCTCCACGTGGCTCTGGTTCCGGGCCTCTCCCAGGTTGCCGTCAGGATGTTGGCAGAACAGAGAGGGGTGAGTGCCATCTGACTCTGCCCAGGCCCGGATGGCACTCACTGCAAGGCCCACCCTAAGGGACTGACCACGACCTTCCCCCAGGCATCCCATCCTCTCCCTACCCGGTGCCAGGCAGACTATTTGTCAGGAGGCAGAGAGGTCTGTGCCCATGAAGAATGGAGGAGCAGCTTGCTGATGGGCCAGACCTCAGCCCTCCAGCCAGGTGTCCTGTGTCCCTCAGCAGGGAGCAGTCCCAGGACACAGGTGTTGGTGGGATTGCTCGTTGAAGTTCTGCCGTTAGTCTGGGTTATTTATGGACTACAAATCCAGACACGTAAGTTCTCAAGAACTCATCCTACAAAAAGTGCTGCGCACCTCATTGCTGACTATCACTACAGTCACCTTCAAAGTCCTCCCGTCAACCATCTGATGACCAAAGTGATATTTAGCACTGAGGTGTGTGGTACTTTTTCTAGGGTGAGTTTGTGAACTTAATTATCAGACTTCACATGAGAATGTTTATGTATACACACACACACACACACACACACAAACACACACACATGCCAACACGGTTTTAATGAGTATGGCTCGAATTTTCCAGGGGGAAACTGAGGTACAGAGCGGGAAGCATGTTGCCCAACATCACACAGCAAGTCGGATCCAAACATCAGGTGTGACAAGCAGACCCAGGCTGGGCCCTGGAGGAAGATAGACAGCAGGGGCAGTTGAGGCGCCAGCCCATGGGCTTGCTGGGCACAGGGTGGCAGGCCGGGGATGGGGTCCAGGGACACACATGCTCCTGTCCTCTTCACTTGCCCTGGAGGACCAAACTCAGACCCCATGAGGAGGAGCCAGAAGCCCGTGTTGTAATGACAGGTTGCAAAGGGGCTGCTTGTGTGACTACACCTGTTCCCGAAGCGTGCCACCCTCTAGCACCCAGCACTAAGCCCAAGCAGGGTGTTGGGGAACTGCCCGTGGGATTCAGGGTTATGGGAATATTGCGTGAAATACGGCATCTCTTAGGGGAAGGGGGAGCGGGTCTCACTGTGTCAGCACACCTGTCAGCCTCACCATGCCCTTTATTACTATGACAGCAGACAGGGCTGGAGGTGAGGGTATCCATCCCCTGGTGAGGAGGATCCTCCCCATAAGGCCTCCAAGGGCCGGCCCCTCAGAATGTGTCTCTGGACAGAAAGAGTTAACTGAGCAAGTGAGGAGGGGGAGGGGTGCTGGGTGACCCACCTGACAGGTAGGTTACACAGGATATGGTGGCAAGCGACAGAAACCCAACCCGACCAGCCCCAGCACCAAGATAGGCCTATTCCTCCCCACAACCAGGAAGGGTGAGGTCACCCCAGGGGCTCACCCATGTGCACGACCCCCTTCCCCATCTCCGAGTCACCAGGTGACCTGGGCATTGCAGCCACAGAGGACATGAGGGGTAGGGAGGGTCTGGCTAGACCCACCAGGAGATCAGTGGCAGGCCAGGTCCCACTAGTTCCCTCTGCATCCGGTGTCCAGACAATGTCGGCCAGGTCCACCTGGATCGGGAAGGGGGCCTGGGAGGAGCAGGTGCAAGGGTGAGTGGAGAGCATTGTTTTCTTCAACCCGGTCCTGATATAACTTACAATTGCGCCATATTCAATTATGGGGCAGTTCCATATTCAATTATGGGGCAGTTAGGGAAACTTTGCTAGAGTACCCAGCTGCCTAGGCACACAGTCCCCAGCCTCGGGCAGAGCACTTGGACACACAGGTGGACGCGGCTTAACTCTCCACTTAGCGCCTGTGCTGGCTCTGCACCAGCTCCATTCCCAGGTCCCTGGGAGACAGAGTACACCTCTCTAGGGCAAGTGGCTTTGTGGGCTCCCCAGACAGAGGACACCTCTCTAGGGCAAGGGGCTTTGGGGGCTCCCCAGCCTTGGGTTTCTTTGGCCTTGACCTGGACATCTTGGTGCCATCCAGGCCCCTGTCTGCTTGGGCTCCCCGAATCACACACCACACCTAAGCGGGCCAGCAGGGGCCCCTCCAAGCAATATTGGGATGTGGTATCCCCTCAAGGCAGAAGAGCTAAGGGGAGGCTGGAGTGTCCCTTGGAGGGCTTGCCTGGAACCTCAGGGCTGTGCCTGGGGTCCCAGGGCTCCAGTTCACGGGGTGCTGCTCTCACCTCCCTGGGCAGGAGCCAGGAGCCACCCTTGGGGGAGACAGCCTTGGAGGCAGGACCAGGACATTATCATTCCAGAAAACAAGGGGGTAGGCAGCCTGTGAGCTGCCTCTGCAGAGCTCCTTCGGGTCTGGGTGGCTCCAGCCACACATGGAGCCTCCCACACCGACAGCCCAGAGTGTGTGAGGGCCGCCCGGGAAGGTAGGATGTGCCATTGCGTTCTCTGGGGCCAGGCAGATATTTACGATTTGTTAATGTTATTGTACAAACCCCTTCTCTCCGTGAAGTCAGCTCTGGTTGTATAAATTAATGACCTCAGGTAGGACCATGAGGCTTTACTCGGTCCCCACCAGAAAACCTGCACAACAGCAAAAGCACCGTCACTGAAGCCACCTGGAGAAAAAGCTCAGCACCGCAGACAGCCTCGAGGTGGGGGAGACAGCACCGCCTGCTCAGGGGCTGTGCCCCCACAGGAGGGACCTTGTTCCCAGTGGCATGGATGGATGGCCATGTCCTGACGGTTGACTGGCACCCCCTAGCACCAAGAACACCCAAAGGGTGAGCAGGGATGTGGGGGTGCCGGGGGCTGGATTCAGTGTAGGGTCCCTCTGGCCTTCACCAGACATGGCTCTGGGGCCTGGAGGCAACTGCCCCCAGTCCTCCACTGTGCCCAGAAACCCAAGGGGAATTTTGCCTTAGGAAGCTGCAGCCCCTTCAGCGGAGGAGCTGCATGAGACAGACAGGCCTATGGTGCATCTCAGACCACCTGTCCCTGGTTGGGTACCTGTCATGCCTCCTGGGCCTACATGCTACGATTTCCCAGAAAGCACATACACACCTGCACATGTCTGTACATGCACACAACCATGCACGCACACATGTGCTTGTATACATGCACACCTGTATACACGTGCACACATCTGCCCACGCCTACACAAACATGTGCATGCGCACGCCTGCACCCCAGGGGGTCACGCAGCTCAGGACTCAACACACCCTCAGACTTCTACAGAGGGCTCCTTCCTTCTTCACAAGACATCTAGATGCCAGGTGAGGATGAGGAAGGCACGTCCTCTGGGAGGGCAGAGGGACATGGATCCAGAGTGGCTGCAATAACACAGTGGGTCTAGTCCCCACCCTCCCCCACCCAAGCAACACAGCAGATCTAGACCCCACCCCTCCCCCGCCCCAGGATCACAGAGGGTCTAGACCCCACCCCTCCCCTGCCCCAGCATCACAGCAGATCTAGACCCCACCCCTCCCCTGCCACAGCATCACAGCGGATCTAGACCTCACCCCTCCCCTGCCCCAGCATCACAGCGGATCTAGACCCCACCCCTCCCCTGCCCCAGCATCACAGAGGGTCTAGACCCCACCCCTCCCCTGCCCCAGCATCACAGCGGACCTAGACCCCACCCCTCCACCACTCCAGCAACACAGCAGATCTAGACCCCAACCCTCCCCTGCCCCAGCATCACAGAGGGTCTAGACCCCACCCCACCCCCGCCCCAGCATCACAGCGGATCTAGACCCCACCCCTCCCCTGCCCCAGCATCACAGAGGGTCTAGACCCCACCCCTCCCCTGCCACAGCACCACAGCGGATCTAGACCTCACCCCTCCCCTGCCCCAGCATCACAGCGGATCTAGACCCCACACCTCCCCCACTCCAGCAACACAGCAGATCTAGACCCCAACCCTCCCCTGCCCCAGGATCACAGCGGATCTAGTCCCCACCCCTCCCCTGCCCCAGCAACACAGCAGATCTAGACCCCACCCCTCCCCTGCCCCAGGATCACAGAGGGTCTAGACCCCACCCCTCCCCTGCCCCAGGATCACAGCGGATCTAGACCCCACCCCTCCCCCGCCCCAGGAACACAGAGGGTCTAGACCCCACCCCTCCCCTGCCCCAGGATCACAGCGGATCTAGACCCCACCACTCTCCTGTCCCAGGATCACAGCGGATCTACTCCCCACCCCTCCCCTGCCCCAGGATCACAGCGGATCTAGACCCAAACCCTCCCCCGCCCCAGGATCACAGAGGGTCTAGACCCCACCCCTCCCTTGCCCCAACATCACAGCGGATCTAGACCACACCCCTCCCCTGCCCCAGATTCACAGCAGATCCAGACCCCACCCCTCCCATGCCACAGCATCATAGCAGGTCTAGACCCCACCCCTCCCCTGCCCCAGCATCATAGCGGATCTAGTCCCCACCCCTCCCCTGCCCCAGCATCACAGCGGATCCAGACCCCACCCCTCCCATGCCCCAGCATCATAGCAGGTCTGGACCTCACCCCTCCCCTGCCCCAGCATCATAGCGGATCTAGTCCCCACCCCTCCCCTGCCCCAGGATCACAGCAGATCTAGTCCCCACCCCTCCCCTGCCCCAGGATCACAGAGGATCTAGACCTCACCCCTCCCCTGCCCCAGCAGAGGGTCTAGACCCCACCCCTCCCCTGCCCCAGGATCACAGCGGATCTAGACCCCACCCCTCCCCCGCCCCAGGATCACAGAGGGTCTAGACCCCACCCCTCCCCTGCCCCAGGATCACAGCGGATCTAGACCCCACCCCTCCCCTGCCCCAGGATCACAGAGGGTCTAGACCCCACCCCTCCCCTGCCCCAGCATCACAGCGGATCTAGACCCCACCCCTCCCCTGTCCCAGGATCACAGCGGATCTACTCCCCACCCCTCCCCTGCCCCAGGATCACAGCGGATCTAGACCCAAAACCTCCCCCGCCCCAGGATCACAGTGGGTCTAGACCCCACCCCTCCCTTGCCCCAACATCACAGCAGATCTAGACCACACCCCTCCCCTGCCCCAGATTTACAGCAGATCCAGACCCCACCCCTCCCATGCCCCAGCATCATAGCAGGTCTAGACCCCACCCCTCCCCTGCCCCAGCATCATAGCGGATCTAGTCCCCACCCATCCCCTGCCCCAGGATCACAGCAGATCTAGTCCCCACCCCTCCCCTGCCCCAGCATCACAGCGGATCCAGACCCCACCCCTCCCATGCCCCAGCATCATAGCAGGTCTAGCCCTCACCCCTCCCCTGCCCCAGCATCATAGCGGATCTAGTCCCCACCCCTCCCCTGCCCCAGGATCACAGCAGATCTAGTCCCCACCCCTCCCCTGCCCCAGGATCACAGAGGGTCTAGACCTCACCCCTCCCCTGCCCCAGCAGAGGGTCTAGACCCCACCCCTCCCCTGCCCCAGCATCACAGCGGATCTAGTCCCCACCCCTCCCCTGCCCCAGGATCACAGCGGATCTAGACCCCACCCCTCCCCTGCCCCAGGATCACAGCGGATCTAGTCCCCACCCCTCCCCTTCCCCAGCATCACAGCGGATCCAGACCCCACCCCTCCCATGCCCCAGCATCATAGCAAGTCTAGACCCTACCCCTCCCCTGCCCCAGCATCACAGCGGATCTAGTCCCCACCCCTCCCCTGCCCCAGGATCACAGCAGATCTAATCCCCACCCCTCCCCTGCCCCAGGATCACAGCAGATCTAGTCCCCACCCCTCCCCTGCCCCAGCATCATAGCGGATCTAGTCCCCACCCCTCCCCTGCCCCAGGATCACAGCAGATCTAGTCCCCACCCCTCCCCTGCCCCAGGATCACAGAGGGTCTAGACCCCACCCCTCCCCTGCCCCAGCATCACAGCGGATCTAGACCCCACCCCTCCCCTGCCCCAGGATCACAGTGGGTCTGGACTCCACCCCTCCCCCACCCCAGCATCACAGCAGGTCTAGACCCCACCCCTTCCCTGACCTGTTCACCTCCACCCTTCCACCCAGATGCCAGGAGAGCAGCCCAGGGGCCCAGCCTGTCTGGAGAGCTGGGCTGGCCTGGGCCAGTGGCATTCCTTCAGCCTTACCTATCTGTCCCCACCTGTCCCCCCATCCCCAGAGGCCAAGCCACAACTGGTCTCTGCCCCCAGTTGCCAAAGATGTCAAGGTCATAGTCAGTTTTGCAGCAGGGAAAGAAGAGAGGTGGAACCAAGTCAGCTCTACCCCATCCAGCCATCACTGGATGGACTGGCCACCAGAGTTCCTGAGGCAGGGAGGGCCTGGAGGCCACGTGGCTGACACCAGCAGCAGTCCAGGAAGGTGAGCCACCTGGGACCCCAAGAGCTGGGGCCAAGTCTCCTCTTCCTCTCTTACTGTCTCTTAGCCTGAAGTCCTTTCCTTCAGAGTCACTGTGATGGGTCAGGGTGGAGCCCCATGTCCCTGCAGCCCAGGGGAAGATGCAGGGGGTGGCACTGACTCCAGCAGGACCCACCACTGGCTACAGCCACACAGCAATCACTCGGCCCTTGGAGCCCTCACCAAAGGGCTCAGTGATGAGGGGACCACGTGTCCCAGGACAGCCCCATGACGGGCAGGCACTGCTCCCTCCACCTGGGCTGGCTTCCCCTCTCCTCTCCCCAGTAAACTCCTGCACCCCACCAATTCCCAGCTCAGAAATGTCCATATTCTGGTCACCACACACCCACCCACACTTGCTCAGTGCTCTGCCTTGAAGGACTTCCGCCCCTAAGTCCCCAGCTAGCTTTCTCCCAGCAAGTCAGAGGGATAGCCAGGTGACATGTTGCAGCAGTTAGCACCTGCAGGGTAACAAATGGCATCACACTCAGTGTCTGGCATTGACTATTCTCCATGATTCTGAGAATTGACCCAGAACTTCCTGGGGTCTAGTCTGTCTGGGCAGGGACTGGAGCACCTCAGTGGGCTGCAACCACAGGCCTGGGCCCCCTCGGGGAGACGTGGCAGTTTAGCATAGCTGCTCACCTGGAGGCAAAAGAGGTCACAGCAACGAGAGAGCCTGAGTCCTCCAGCAGTGCTGACATGATCATGTGTGTTGGGGAGGGAGAAAAGCAGATGGGGACCATTGTTGCCCAAAGCTCCCCTAATTTCCCCAAGTAGGCCCTGAGGATGCCTCACCTGCTCCTTCTCTCAGAACCCTAAGTTCTGGGGTCCTTATTTTCAGAGGATCTGGGGCTGTTCTCCATCAATTTTTCTAGAATTTTCTCTTATTGCTCCCTGCCCACCTCCATAGGAGCAGGTGAGTGGGGACTAGACCCCAGTACTATTTCCAGGCCGTATGTCCTGCTGGTCTATCCCACACCTTTATTCATGCTCTTCTCTTCCTAAAATGCTCTCTTTTATCTAAAAAACTCCTATTCATCCCTCAAAGCCCAACCAAAATGTCCCATTCTCTGTGAAGACCCTGCCGCTGCCAGGCTGTATGATCCGCCAAGGTGCCCATGCTCAAGGCTGTGTCCATTAGAGCACCTCCTTCAACACCCCCGCCTGGTCTGGCAGTGCCTTCCAGGCACCTAGTCATGACAATTCACCGTGGTTCCTTCAGGCTCTAGCTCGGGCCTGAGCACCAGGTGTGCATGAGTGAGTAATGCTGAATAACTGAACCCCATTCCCTTTTGATCAAGAAACCTAGAGAAAACTTTGACCCGGGAATCAATGCGTGGGCTCTGCCCCAACCCTGCACTCCCCAAGGTACGTCACCAAGCCCTTTGCTTCAGCTCTGTCAGGTGGAAACCATCCTGCCCACGCCCTCCCTTGGGGCTGAGGAGAGCACAGATGGACAGATGGCGTGGAATAGGAAGGAAGGGCCCTAACCTTTCCAGGGGTAATTATTACACTCAGAACCTTGAACTGCGTGTCTTCATTAGGTTACCAAATAAATTATTACATTATTACATTTTGAGTTGACAAGTAAATCTTATTACAAAAGTGTAATGACACTATAAAAGCCGTTCTATTCATCTGTTTCATTCTCTCCTTCCCGTTGACACTTCATTACAGCTCCCACGACATGGAGAACTAAAACATTAATTGGGCAAATCGATGGAAATCTTTCAGGAGCTGCCGTTTCCAAGCTGCTCCCGAGGGCCCTGGTGAATACCAGGGCAAGGACCCGCTGCCTGGGGGGAGAAAGAGGCCTGGGAAGTCTGGGGCCATCTTCCCTCTGTGTGGACACGGTGGTGGGGCACTCCCCCGGCACCGATACTGGTGTCCCCAGTGCTGGGCCTAAGTCTCCTGCCAAGGTCCAGCTGGCCCACTCCCTTGGATAGTCTCCAAGGTCGTGTGACCTTTAATAAGTTACTGGACACCCCTCCCACCATCTTTAAAATGGGGGTAATAACAGAACCACCCACAGGGCAGCTGTGAGGACAAGGTTGGGCAGGAGAGCTGTGGGTGAGGAAGAAACCTGGACTCGAATCCTACTCCACCTCTGACCAGCTCCGAGCCTCTGTGCCTCAGTTTTAACCTGCTTTGATTAACCTACATCCAGGTTCATGGACACAGGCATGAGTTGGTGCGAAGTGTGACTCTCACACATTTGGACTCTCTCGACCTGCAGTACCTCACAGTTCCCAGGAAACCCCCTTGGGCTCCGCGTCCACAGGGCGCTACCCCTCCCCTCCTTCTCTGTGAAATCCAGGGACAGATGCGTTTTTGTGTCTTATATCGCCTAACCGGCCTGTAATTTGGAAATAGTGCTATTCCAAACAGCTCAATCTAAAGTTGAGAGTTTTGAGGTTGATCATTTTTCTCATCTTTCTTCAATTATTAGCACAATGCTAGAGACCTTGCTGAGCAAATTATCTGAAACTAAAACAAGAACAGTAAAAGATCTCCAGGGCTGTGGAGACCGAGAAGCCAGAGCGGCTGCACTTGGTGACACCACACCCCATGATGTCACATCCCACCACACCACACCCCCACGATGCCATACCCCTGGCCCCAGAGCATAGTTCCTCCCTCTGCCAAGCCCCAAAGAAAGTGCTGTCCACTGGGTGTGACCCAGAGGAGCCTTCGGCTCAGCGGGCCTCCCCTTGTTTCTGCAGACCTGGGGCAACCCTGACCTGTCACTTGCCCTGGCTGAGGTGCCCTCACCCCCAGCTCCTCCCTCCCTAGGCCAGCGGCCTGGGCTGGGGGTGGCCAGGCAGGGTGCTAAGAGCAGGAGGTATCCAGGGTGGGTCTTTACAGTGGGATACACAGGCACTTTCCAGGAAAAGACACTGTAGGGGCCCAGGCAGAGGCAGAGGGTCGCCAATGGCACCTCTTGAATGCAGGGGACCAGAACAGGGGACCAGAACAGGGGCAGGCCGGCAGGGAAGAGGTAGGGATGCTGGCGCCCAGAGGCCACAGGAGTCTGGCTGGAAGACAGGTTCTGTGCCAGGTTAGGGGAGGGGTGTTCCTACAAGCCCTGCCTGGGCACGCCCTTAGCCCCAGCATCCTGGGAAGTGTCCCTGCCACTGGGGCAGCCAAGCCCCACAGCGTCAGTCCTCCCAGCCCAAAGTCACTGCAGAACAAGGACCACTAAAGCAACTGCTGGACACACAAGGGTCACTGCCCTGCTGGCCCCACTCTCAGGAGGCCACAGCAAGACTGCCCAAGGCAGGCTGAGCTGGGCCTTGGGATCCTGGCAGATGACTGTTTATTCAGGACAGAGGCAGGAGGACACCAGAGGGCAGAAGGCAGCAGGGACGTTGACCTGGTCCCCACTGTGCCTTGAGCAGCTGGTGGGTGAGATAGAGACAGAAATGAGGCACAAGGCCCGGGGCCCACGGGGCCGGGCACCTCCCTGGGGACAGGGACAGAAATAAAGCACAAGGCCCGGGGCCCACGGGGCCGGGCACCTCCCTGGGGACAGGGACAGAAATGAAGCACAAGGCCCGGGGCCCACGGGGCCGGGCACCTCCCTGGGGACAGGGACAGAAATGAAGCACAAGGCCCGGGGCCCACGGGGCCGGGCACCTCCCTGGGGACAGGGACAGAAATGAAGCACAAGGCCCGGGGCCCACGGGGCCGGGCACCTCCCTGGGGACAGGGACAGAAATGAAGCACAAGGCCCGGGGCCCACGGGGCCGGGCACCTCCCTGGGGACAGGGACAGAAATGAAGCACAAGGCCCGGGGCCCACGGGGCCGGGTACCTCCCTGGGGACAGGGACAGAAATGAAGCACAAGGCCCGGGGCTCACCGGGCCAGGTACCTCCCTGGGCCTTCAAGGAGTGACCACAGCTCCTCAGAGAGAGCTGGGCAGAGGCCGTAGGGGACTAGAGCAAACAGAGGGCACGTCCCCTGTGCTCTGAGTCTTCCCACATGTGGCCAGGCCATTGTCCAGGAGGCCGCAGGATGAACTGCAGGCTGGCAGGGGCGGGTCAGGGATAGCCTTGCTGGCCTCTGGGGCCTCCTTCCAGCTCTCTCTCCTCTTCCTCCCTCCCTCCCTCCCTCCCTCTCTCCCTCGCTCTCTCTCTTCCCCCCTACTTCTCTGAGTAATGTACTAAGGTCATTACTGGACTCACAGAATTAAATATCTGAAAGATGTTAGAAACTTACCTTCGTTTCTATGGCAACATAAGAATAATTCACAATTCCCAGCCAAACTGAAGGCGAACATATTTTTCCTGCACTTTATGGGTGGCCAATTATTTTTAATGGCTGGGTCAGCAGTGGCTGTCCCTAGGTACTCTGCCCTCGTTAGCATTCCCAGGAGTGGGCACGTGAGGATGGCGGTCATCTCAAGTTTATTAAGAGACTGCAGCCTGGAGCAGCAGAAATGCACCTTTGCCATTGGGTCACTTGGGACAGCAAGGTCAGGGCACCCTGGCGGCTGTGAGTCACGGCCTGCCATCTCCCCCCTGACTGTGCTGCAGAGGCCATGGGCCTGGCGGGAGGGGTGTGGACGGGTGGTGACCTTCTATTCCTGAGTGGAACCATAACACCCAACCCAGGGGCCACCACAGATCAGTGCCTGGAAGACAGCAGGTGCCCAATAAATAAATGTTTGTGGGTGAAATGACCAACAAGTCCCACGCTGCCAGGCAAAACCTCTCCTCCCCAAGAGGTCACCGTGATAAAAGCTGGCTCATCCTTGGGCTTTCGCCTTAATGGATAGGAACAGGGGGACCATCAGTGCAGAGCCCTGGGCTGAGTCTCGTTCGTTCATCTCAAACCATGTTAAGGACCAGCCATACACCCAGCCCTGTCCCAGATGCTGGGGACATGGGAGAGGACAAGAAGGACACAGTCCTGCTCCTGGACATTTGCAACCTGGAGGAGACAGGACCCTAGACCAGTAAACAATGCGAGTGTCATCAGTGATCTGTGTACTGAAAAAACAAACCAGGTCGCCCTCCCTCTGTGTGCAGCAAAGAAGCCCCACTGGACTCCATGCTCTCCCAGCCTTCCTGAGATCCAGGCCCCAGCTCCGTATGGGCTGGAACATGTCTTTTATTTTTCAATCAGTCTTTAAATTACAGAAAATAAAATGAAGAATTTAACAAGCGCTCTAATATTTACACCCAGGATTAGCCACTGTTAACATCTGGTTGTATCAGAATCATCATGTTATAAGAGATTAATACAACGTAAATATAAATTATAATAAATATATAAATATAAATTCTTAAAATACACACGAATACATACAAGTATATTATCTGCATTTATAAGCACAGATGCGGCGTGAATCATATGGATGGACAGCATGACCTGACACGTCTTTACATGCTTGTCCACAGATAACGTGCATGCACGGACATGCGGCCCATGTGTCACACAGCTGGTGTGACCACTGCTGTCCCGAGTGCAGGCAGGCAGGCAACAGTCTCGGGCTGAGCCTCTGGTGTCCTTGGGCCCCGTTGTCTCTGAGGTTCAGGGTTTTCTTCTGCAAATGGGAATAAGAACATTGCCTCCCTGTCAGACTGGGGGTAAGAGTGTCACGGATCATCTAGGCAGGGTCCTGAGGGCCACACCTGGGGCGGGGGTGCGAGCTGGCCACACCCAGCCGAGCTAGCCGTCTGCCACATGCTGCATCATAGTATCTCTGTGCTAACCAATAAATTGATTTATTTTCCTTAACTCTGCATAGCAACCTGCCATATGAATGAATTCCCACTGCTGTATGCAGGTCCTAAGGGATGAGGTCAGGGTGTTCCCACCTCCTCTATTTCAGAGCCATAGCACATGCCCCGGACCCTTGCTCCCATGAGAGTTCTCAAGCTAGGACTTGCTCCATTGCACACAGGGGACCACGAGGCCTCGTGAACTCCCAGCCAACAGATTAATGGAAAAACTAAATGAAAACATAAAACCATCCAAGAACTCCCCTCTGAGACTGTACCTCGCCTGGGTGCTACCCCCGACTATTTCCTGCACACCTCTGCTGGGCAGAAGCCAAGGGCAAGCTGCAGCCAGCAACTGCTCCTGGGCCCAGACCCCAGGTCCCTTCCGTGGTTAAAGCCCTCCCCCAGCTTTGTAATGTGGATTCATGTCGTTACATCACACATTTGTCCAAATCCAGAGAACGCCCAGCTTTATCAGGTTCTCAAGGACCCAGAGGCCCCTCCCAGGACACATTAAAAATCAGCCATCCAACTGTGAAACCCACAAGCCACTAAGGCAAGACCCCAGCCTGGCCTGAAGCTGATCAAATGGCACCGAGGCTCCAAGCCCTGCCCCAGCCATGCCAGGACCCCCAGTCTCATACACTATTTTGCTCCCTAAACTCTATCACTGCAGTCTGTAAACATACCATAAAACCATCTGAGCATGGTGCCCTTGGAAAGCAGAGGTCTGAGACTACCCCTTCAAGTTATTCAGAAATTACAGGTCTAATCAGAGTTTTTTTTTTTTTAGTCAATTTTTATAATTTGTGTATTTCTAGAAAACTTTCCATTTTAACCAGGTTTTCCAATTCATAAGGCTGCTCATAGGATTCACTTATGATTTTTTAAATTGATAAACATTTTTTTAGAGCAGTTTTAGGTTCACAACAAAATTAAGCCAAAAGTACAGAGCCCTCCCTCCCCCCAGCATCCAGCCATCCAGCCTGCGCCCGTATGGCCAAAGCCCACGGTTCACAGCAGGCTCACGCTTGGCGCTGGGCGTTCTCTGGATTTGGACAAATGTGTGATGTAACGACATGAATCCACATTACAGAGCCACACGGAGCAGGTTCCTTTCCCCTGTCCTGTGTGCCCTCCCCCCTGAGCCCCTGGAAACCACCCATCTGCCCACTGTCTCCATAGTTTCGCTTTTTCCTGGGTGTCCTTAGTTGGAGTCACAGACGGTCTTCTTCCACTCAACGACGCATGTTTACGGTTCCTGTGTCTCGTCACGGCTCCAGAGCTCACTTCTTTCCACCACTGAAGGCTATCCATCCCGTGGATGTACCACAGTTCATTTATCCACTCAGGTATTGAAGGACATCTTGGCTGCTTCCAAGTTGGAGCAGTTAAGAATAAACATTCATCTGTAAGGTTCTGTGTTCCAAAGTTTTCTACTCAACTGGGTAAATATGTATGACTGCGGAATTTTTCTGCTTCAGAGGACACTGGGGAATCCTCTCCCAGGGTGGAGGAATCCTCTTCCGCGCTGCACTCTCACCAGCAGGGAAGCCTTCCTGGCCCACCTCCCCCAGCATTTGTTGTTGTCAGTGATTCAGGTTTGGGCCGTTCTAGTAGTGTGTGTTGGAACCTCACTGATGTTTTCATTTGCAGTTCTCTAAAGACTATGATGTTGAACACATTTTGGCATGCTTATTTGCTATCTACGTATCTTTTGGGCAAAGTGTTCAGGTCTTTAGCTCATTTTTTTAATTGGGTTGTTAATTTTCTCATTGTTGAACTTTAGGAGTTCTTTCTTGTGGACAGCAGTTCCTGATCAGAAATCTTTTTTGTAATTATTTTCTCCCAGTCCATAGCTTCCTTTTCATCCTCTTGATGCTCAGGATATTTAAAAATCTCTCAGCGTCTGTAGTGTTCCTCCCTTCTTTTTCTTATTACAGTTGAAATTAGTTCCTTCGGCGTCTGTCTTTGTCATTCAGCAAACACTATTCTGTTCCTACCATGAGGGCACTACAAAAATTGTGAGAAATGACAAAAATTAAGAAATATAAAATCATTTTGCTTACTCTATTTTCTCAAAATAACTGCCATGACATTGTATGCACTTTTGCATTCCTAGAAACCATTTTTTAATAATCTCTCCTCCCACTCATTCCCTTCCAGCACTGGAAGCTCACTCCCATTGGCGTGAACAGCTTCTTCAGGGCTGGAGAACCTTCTTCCGTGCATGTGATTCTTTCTGTAGGGAACAGGAAATAATCACACGTGGCCAGGTCAGGACTGTGGGGAGGATGAGTCATGAGTTCAACTTCTGTGGACTCTGGGAACTGGACAGTGGTGCTGGCCGTGTGGGGCAGAAGCATTGTCCTGGTGCAAGGTGGTCCCCGCAGTCCTGTCAGTGGCCACCATGCATGAGGCGTCTGGAAAACTTTGGGGGGGCACACTGTGTGTACTGCAGAGCAGTGAGAGGCCTTCATTCCTCCAGAGGAACAGCTATGACAGGACTCCTTTTGGAGAACAAAATTGTCACCATTTTCTTTCTGACATGAGGGCTGCTTCACTTTTGTTGGTTGATTTACGTTCGAAAAAAAATCCTCACTGTCGACTGATGCTTATTCTCTGGGTAAAACTGGTTGACCCAAGTTTCACCACCAATAAAGGTGTCAGGAATGCGTCTGGACCAGCATTTCTCACACCATTCAACTAAGGCGCTTCTGCTCGTCTGTCAAAGTATGAAGTGCCATAGGGACAAAGCTCTCCTGACCAGAGGACAATGGCGCAGGGTCGCACAGCGGGCGATCCAGTCTGCAGTGCAGCTTCAGTGTCTTTAAATACCACTCGATTGTTTTCACCAACCACTTTTCCCACAGCAGCGATGCCTCCATCACTGCAGTTGCCGGACGCCCACCCCTCTCCTGTCTTTCAGTGAAGTTCAGCCCCTTCCAAATTCTCGAGACCACCAAAAAGTTGTTGCACAGGAAGGAGTAAGGTCCCCCAAAGCCTGTTGCAAATGCTCAAGGATTTATTTGAGACTCATTTAACCCACTTTTGAAATCACAGAAAATCATCGGGCTCAAGTGCTCCCTTCCTGACTCTATCCGACTGAGTGCCCCGGGGACAGAAACGAACGAGCCCTCCCAGAGGCCCCGATGGGCCCAGCGTGGTGAAACTCGCACAGGAGGATCAGAAAGGACGCAGCTGTCAACTATATTTCTCGGAGGTGAAACAACGGCCCATAACACTGTTTCAAAACTTTCACAGTGACCTTTGCATGGGCAGCTGCTGTTTCTGACTGCTGGGGACACGCCAGCCGCAAAGGTGAAGGCCCCGGCCCTCCCAGACCTTACCCTGTTGGCAGCTCCTGGGGGTCAGCTGTCTGCTTTGTCTGTCAGGTCCATCATGGGGTTTCTTTCTACTCCAGTAACTTCTGCTTCTGTATTTATGATTTTAATCTTTTTTTTCTTTTTTTTTGAGACAGTCTTGATTTGTTGCATGGACTGGAGTGTAGCAGCATCACCACAGCTCACTGCAGCCTCCAAGTCCTGGGCTTGAGCGATCCTCCTGCCTCAGCCTCTCGAGGAGCTGGGACTACAGGTGACCACCATGCCCCCAGCCAACTCTTCTTTATTTTTTAAATATTCTTTTCCCTTTCTGAAGGTATGTTAAAATGTCCCATTATACTTATGGGTCAGTATTTCCTCTGAATTGCACCCAGTTTTGCTTTACCCAGCATGTTGAAGCCCTGCTGTTATATGAGGGAGGGTCTTCTGGTCACATGAGGCTCTCTCTCTCTTGGTCCTTGTTAACACTATTCGGATATGATATTTCCCAGCCACACTTTAATTTGGCATTTTCCTCATATTTATTTTTTCTATCCTTTCAGTTCAAACATAAAGAAGATGCTGTTTTGGTGTATCTTCTGTCAATAGTATGCTGAATTTTACAGAGTTTTAAAAAGGTATAATCCATCTCTCATGCTAGACGAGGTTAAAATAATACATTTATCACGATCACGTACGTATCTGAACCTGCTTGGGCCACGGCAATCCTCCCCATCTGCCGTATTTGTCTTTACTTCTTTTCTATCTCTAATCAATTTTATTCATTCTTTTCCTTTCTCCTAGAAGTTACACAGTCTTCTAGTCTTTAAAAAGTTATCCTTAAAGTTTTAGATAATTTCTCAATCTTATGTTTCTAAGACATTCCAAAGAAAACCAGGTGGGCAGACCCTTGGCCGCTGGCTACAGCCCCAGGGGCTGGGGGGGTGCTTATTTCACTGACTCTCGCACTCAGCAATAATGACTGAAGAGTCACGTAACTCAAAACCTATTATGAAAGCGTGTTCAGAAAAGTAGACATTCATACAGCATCATTTGCAATAAGAAAAAAATAGAAGCAATCTGATGTATAATAAGGGAATAAATGAATTATGTTAATCCATGCAACTGCATATTATGTAGTCATTAAAATCCTGTTTTGAAGAATTTTAATGATATGGGAAAATGCTTATGATAATAGCACCATGAGATGTCCCAAGCAGGCCTCTTCCTGCCTGTTGTGACTGCACCAAGAGGGAGGCGGACGCTGCCCCACAGCAGGGCGAGAGAGGCTGAGTGCGCGGCTCCGAGTGGGAGGAAAGACGGCAAACAGCGCAGGCAGGACAGGCCCACTGCATTGCCAAGACCGGCCACACAGCATGTGGGGAGGGCCTGCGGAAACAGGAGCCGTCACGCTGAGCTGGTGGAAATGTAAGCTGGAAAACCACTTTGGAAGCTGGGTTATCATCATCGTGTGCTGGGCACACGATGTGAGGCCCAGCAGCTCCACGTCCAGCAGAACACGGACACACATCCGCAGAAGGACACTTGTGAAGGTGCTCGGAGCCACGTCCTTCATAGCTCTCCCGAACCGAGGACAGCCCTTGTGTCCATTAGCCACAGACTGGACTACCACAGCCTGTGCGGTAATGGGAACTAGAGGGACAAGCCACAGTGACAGCCACACTTACCGTTCCACAAACAAAGTCCAGCCAAAGAAATTGTTCACAAGAACATATTTACTGTGTAATTCCATTTGTATAGTAGTTTAACAATAAGCGAAGGAAACTCTGGTTTAGGAGTGAGAGCAAGTTATACGTGGGCAGGCGTGAGCGCCGCGCTGCAGGTATCCACCCGCAGGCGCTCACCCCGTGCTCTGCCGTCTTCTGTTCTCCTTCTCAGTTTAAATGAAGAAACAGACGAAAAAATCATTGCACAAGTTTGAGAAAAAATATATAGAATTCTTAGTCTCATATCGGAGCATCATGCGTTCACAAATCCAGCCCAAAGTTGCACAGCTGGGGGGACACCCCGACATCTCCCTGGCTTTTCTCACTTCTTTCACTATGATTCATATCACCTGCATCCCCTTTTTTTTTTTTTTTGGTGAACTGCCCGTCTTTACAGGCTTCCCAGAACCCGAGGTGCAGTCACATACGCCTCACCTGCTTGGCCCAGCTGCCATCCGTCCTTTGTCCTCGCTTACCGAGGTTCTGAGTTTGGCCCCTGCACTTTGTTTTCGTGGTGCGCATGATGGTTATTTGTCATCTGTCCTTTCCTTTATTGTTTTTGCATCAGAAAGCCTTTCACCACTCCCAATTATAAAAATAGCCACGTGTTTTCGTGGAGGCGGCGCCTGTGGCTCAGTCGGTAAGGCGCCAGCCCCATATACCGACGGTGGTAGGTTCAAGCCCGGCCCCGGCCAAACTGCAACCAAAACAAAAAATAGCCGGGCGTTGTGGCGGGCGCCTGTAGTCCCAGCTACTCGGGAGGCTGAGGCAAGAGAATCGCTTAAGCCCAGGAGTTGGAGGTTGCTGTGAGCTGTGTGAGGCCACGGCACTCTACCGAGGGCCATAAAGTGAGACTCTGTCTCTACAAAAAAAAAAAAAAAAAAAAATAGCCACGTGGGGCAGCGCCTGTGGCTCAAGGAGCAGGGCGCCGGTCCCATATGCTGGAAGTGGTGGGTTCAAGCCCAGCCCCGGCCAAAAAAGCCACACACACACACATAAATAGCCATGTGTTTTAGTTTGAATACGGGGCAGTTACTTTTTTTTATTTAAATATACTCATCTGGAATTATTTGTGAATATAATTTTTTTCCTAAAGGAATAACTAGCTCATCTGGTCAGTGAGATGGACCCAGGGGTGAGGTCATCTGCACACAGTTACGAACGTGGCCACGGCACAAACTCGGCCACCCTTTGTCAAGGGCCTTCTGCCAGCAGCTGCAGGGTGGGTGTGGAACAGAGCAGCAGTCACAACCCTCGGAGTGAGCAGGGGCTGGGTGGGTGAGGGCAGGGCCCGTGTGTTGGGAGGGCCAGGGCACCAGGAGGCTCCAGCTCCAGCCCGGTGCAGCCTGAGGCAGGCCTGGCATCCTGCAGCCCATCCTTATGTGTGCCATGGGGACAGTCCACTCACACAGTTTGGACTCTCTCTGCTTCTGACCTGGTAACTGCAGCACCCAGGCCCTTCCATCTGTATGCCCGCCAGAAGCATGAACCACTCAGACTCCCCCACCCTCTCCCCAAGACGTCTGACCTCGCTGGGGGCCTGGCCACCACATGGTACTGGTGTGTCGTCCCTGGGGCCTCCCGAGCTACAGCAGCGCTAATGGAGGGCCAAGCAGGACGAGGTGCATGGGGAAGAGGCCACTGCAGGCCAGAGACTGGGCTAGGGCAGGCTGGGCTGGGGCCAAGAAGACAGCTCCCCCACCCATGTCCTGGCCCCACGCTGGGTCTCAGGGGCATGAGCAGGGTGGATTCCCACCTGTAGGGCCAGCAGTTCACCCTGGAGATGGGGCCACAGCCACACTGCCAGGGGGGCTGCCATGGGAGGGTCCTGCATGTGAGGACTGTGCATGTGGGGTATCCGAGGGGCAGGTACCTCAAAAGCTGCCTTGGGAAGCCGAGGTTCGATCGCCTGGTCACAAAGGTGCAGGGCAAGGGGGACATATGTCAGTGTGAGATGCACGGTGGCAGCAGGGCAGCATGTCCCAGGTCCCAGGAAGGGTGCCTCCCCCAGCCCAGCAGGCACATGGCAGAGGCGGTGGGTAGGGTGGCCACTCGCTCCGCCACCCCATCTCCCGCCCAGCCAGTGCATGGTCTGAGTCCTGACCGCACCACATAGACTCCCTGAACCACCTGCCTCCATGGTCACCCTCCTGTGACTACAGCCCAGAGCACAGACTGTCCGTGCCTTCTGAATCTCGTGCGAGGCTGTGGCTCTGTCACTGCATCATTCTTATGATGTGTGATCTAGCACATCATATCTGAGGGCACAGCTGGACACTCCAGGCCAGTCTGCTCCAGCCGGGTGCCAGTTGTCGGTGTCCCACATGCTCAGTCCTGGCCTTGACACACAGGAAAACATGTGCAGAATTCATTCTGACTTCAAGGGTCCTTCCTGTCTGACAAGAAAACTGCCCTTGAGGCACATCTGTGTCCCCAGCATCCCAACTGCACAGAGTGACCTGGGCTACAGAGGGGTGGGGGGCAGGGCTTCCTGCCCACAGCCCTTGTAACTGGGCCCTGCCCAGAAAAGGGGTCCATGAGGAAAGAGAGGTACCCTGAACCTGAGGTGGGGAGCAGGGTGGGGCACTGTCCCTCTGCCCTGCCTGACCACTGCCAGTATTTCTTGCTACTTCCCCACTATGTGTTATGATCCTTCGTTTCTTTAATAGAAGCAAAAATACACGCGCCCCGGACGTCCGCATCCGCTGCAGCCTCCAGCACGGTCCCAGGCTCAGTTATCGGAGGCTTTGCTTGTGGCCCCACCTGTGGGGTGTCCATGTCCGCAGGGCCACATGGCCTGTGACACAGTTGAGGAAGGCCAGTGCCCACAGCCCTGGAGGAGCAGACCCAGCCCTGCAAAGCCCAAGCAGGGGCAGGGCTGGGCCCTTCTGCACTTGGGGCCTAAGAACCAATCCCCAGTGTGGAAAAATCAAGTCCCAGGCACAGCAGGCCTGGGAAAGGGCCACGCTGGGGGCCCCAAGTCCCTGAGAAGCTCTGCTCCAGTTCTGAGCCTGGCCTGTGCAAGTCCCTGCTCGGGGCTGTGGTTCCAGGGCTTGTAGGTGAGGACAGCCCATGGTAGGGGGTCTGATCTGGACCTCCCGGTCCCTCTCTCTTTTACAGAGGAGAGACGAAGCAAGCTGGCAATGAGAGGCCTCCCTCTGCCCGACCGCCCACCCTCCGCCTCCTAGGTACTCAGCAGTCTCAGGGCTCTGGCTCTTGCCCCCAGCTTCCCAGCCAGGTCTGGGCCACGTGAGCAGGCACACACACCCCGTGGAGGGCTGCCCACTGCAGAGCCCCCGGTGAGTGCAGCGGCTCACTCAGCCCACATGTTTGTGTACTTTATTCTCTTTCACTCAACAGAATTGAAATTTCGCATTTGAAAGTAAGCATGAGGTGGCTACACCTGGCTCTGGCCTAGGCCCCAAGCATAGGCCTCTGCCTCTCCGGCTACCTCAGCTGGAGGTTCCGGAAGGCGGTCATTTGGCAAAGATCCTCCTGGGGAGCGCGTGGAGCATCCCGACCCCCCTCTGGCCCTGGAAGCCAGGACCGTCCCCTCCTCTCTTTGGTATCTCAGGAAATAGAGGCCACCCCTGTCCACACCAGCCCCAGGCCAAGTCTGGGGATGGGTCCCAGTGAGGCCCAAAAGGGTAGGGCTGCCCCAATCAGGCTCTTCCTCATCCCAGGACCACATGAAGGGCCACCAGCCAGGCAAGGGACAGGACGACACCGCCCACTGCAGAAGGGCCCAGGCTCATTTCTTGTAGTGATTGGGAGCGTCCGCAAAGGCAAACTTGAGGCGGTATGCCTCAGCCAGCAGCAGGCTGATGTCCTCGTCGTCCCAGTGGGCTGTGGGCAAGTTCTGGAGGAAGAGCAGCAGCTCCTGGGGAGAGAGAGACAGGCCGGTCAGGGGAGCTGACCCAGAGGAGGGGAGGCTGTGGACCAGGGACCCTGCAGTGGGAACCCCAGAAACCATGCCCAGCCAGCAGCTAGGAGAGCCAGAGGGGCTCTGCCTTGTGGCAGTTGCTCCCACTGGAACCAGGGCCTTGGGCTGGGCCTGGTCCTGGTAGCCAGGTGGGAGGCCCACACCTCTGAGCAGATGTCAAGGTGGGGCCCTTCGCACCTCATTTGTCTGAGTCCCCCAAATTCCTACGGGGAGACCTGGCTCCCATGGACCTGCATAGGTCTGTGGCCTCCACTGGGAAGCTTTCCCAAAGCCCCCACTAGACCAGAAAGCAAAGCTCCACTGCCCCTAACTGCCACTAGGCACAGATTTCTGTGCACCAGGTAGCACCGTGGTCAGTGGTGGACACATAGGGCCCACAGAGCGGAGCCTGCCCTGAGAGCCCAGAACCACGTCAAAGCCCAGCCCAGCCTGACACCTGCCCCATGTGGAGGCACCAGGCCCAGTGGCCGGGGCAGGGCAGGCAGGGCACTGAGGTCCAAGCCTAGCCCCATCTTCTAGCTGAGCACCCTGAGGTGACCGCTGCACTCTCTGAGCCCCTCCTTCCTCCTCTACAAACAGGGAAGCAGGTCCTGGAGGCCAGTAGCACTGCCACACTGGGGGGGATGGCACCCATGCGATGGGCACATGATGAGCACATGTGATTGGCCCACAGGGTGAGCAGTCCCTCGGCCCCTGTACTGCAGGGAAGGGCGGCTCTGATGTGGACCTCTCTGCATTGGAGCCTCCTCTGCTCCCCCACAGGCCTGCAGCTGGACCATGTCTCCACCCAGGTGGCCTGAAGGACCCTGAGTCTTCCCATAAAACACACATCATCTCTGGAGCTGATGATCTAGAAAGCTCGGAGCTAGACACTGAAATACAGTGACTGACTTGAAAGTGACCAAGGCAGGTACTAGAAAGGAAAAGTACAGAGGCTCGGGACACAACAGTGAGACTGGGGGACCCCACATGACACCACTGATAGCAAAGCCCCTGAGGCCCCAAAACCCAGAGGGTTTAGCAAGAGTGGGGTTCAGTGTGGGCCAGAATGGCCTCCTAGGATGAGGGGGTCTCAGGAGAGGAGTGGGGTGCTGGACCCCAGGTCAGGGTATGGTCCACAGCCATGTTCCCACCATGGAGCCAAGCAGTCTCCTTGAGGGAGGGGCAAACAGGACTCTGATGGCCCCACCCAGCTCTGGTACCAGAGAAGGAGAATGTGGCCCCAGGACACTCCAGGGGCCACCTGTGGGCTCCCTGCCCCTCCTACCCCATCTCACCCAGGGCAAGTGTCCCAGAGCTGCACTCCCCAAGCCTGTATCATAAGAATCAGCCCAGGATTCTCCTCTAACTGCAGTTTTACTGTTGCTGGGTGTCCATCCCCTTTCCGTGATTCTATCTCCTTTTGCATTTTGGATACTTTCTGTGGGCCTTTAAATTGAATTCACGGAGCAAATTTCACTGGCAAAAAGTCCCCAGGGACATATCAACATCAATCTGCTGTCTTTCACCATTAGATGCGACTTACACAGATGCCAATCCAATTCCGAGCAGGTCATAAATAAATACCTTTGGTTTTATTTTTAATCCACTTCGCTTCATATTATCATGACCTCGCTACTTGCAAGGTGAGAAGCAATACCCTCCCATTATGGTAACTTACCGACTCCACTGCACACTCAATTTCAGAATCTAATTTAGTCCCCCGGGTTCACTGGATGGAGGGAGAATAGAAATGCCCCGTTCTTCACAGATGCAATGCTAAAGAAGGAAAAATCTATCCAGGTGACCTTTACGGGAGGCAAAGAACACAGCCAAAACACGTCCTGAGATACAGATTTCTTTTTAAAAAGGCCTGTCTTATTTACGCAGTAGGCAGCAATGCCTCCCATCTGGGAAACACGACACACTTATTAGCCAGAAGCTGGTCTGTATCACGTGAGCCGTGCAGGTGAAGCCATCACCCAGTCACATGAAGGGGCCTGACTCTCCCTGGTATGACTGCGCACTGTGCGAGGAAGGCGGGGCTCAGTGGCCTCCATAGGGGCCAGGGCAGAGAACTGTGGGCAGCATTTACAGTTTTAACCTTAACTTCCCCATGATCAATGCTACGTCAGTGGAGATGAAAATTAAAGGAAAGCTTTCCTCGCAAAACCGCAATTGTACCTAGTCAAGGACAGGTCAGATCTCTGTGCCCTTGCTGTGGGACCCCCTGTTCCACCAGAGCCACCGGGTCTCCCTGCCCTTGTCTGTGGGACCCCCTGTTCCACCAGAGCCACTGGGTCTCCCTGCCCTTGTCTGTGGGACCCCCTGTTCCACCAGAGCCACCGGGTCTCCCTGCCCTTGTCTGTGGGACCCCCTGTTCCACCAGAGCCACTGGGTCTCCCTGCCCTTGTCTGTGGGACCCCCTGTTCCACCAGAGCCACCAGGTCTCCCTGCCCTTGTCTGTGGGACCCCCTGTTCCACCAGAGCCACCGGGTCTCCCTGCCCTTGTCTGTGGGACCCCCTGTTCCACCAGAGCCACTGGGTCTCCCTGCCCTTGTCTGTGGGACCCCCTGTTCCACCAGAGCCACCAGGTCTCCCTGCCCTTGTCTGTGGGACCCCCTGTTCCACCAGAGCCACCGGGTCTCCCTGCCCTTGTCTGTGGGACCCCCTGTTCCACCAGAGCCACTGGGTCTCCCTGCCCTTGTCTGTGGGACCCCCTGTTCCACCAGAGCCACTGGGTCTCCCTGCCCTTGTCTGTGGGACCCCCTGTTCCACCAGAGCCACCGGGTCTCCCTGCCCTTGTCTGTGGGACCCCCTGTTCCACCAGAGCCACTGGGTCTCCCTGCCCTTGTCTGTGGGACCCCCTGTTCCACCAGAGCCACCAGGTCTCCCTGCCCTTGTCTGTGGGACCCCCTGTTCCACCAGAGCCACCGGGTCTCCCTGCCCTTGTCTGTGGGACCCCCTGTTCCACCAGAGCCACTGGGTCTCCCTGCCCTTGTCTGTGGGATACCCTATGCCACCAGAGCCACCAGGTCTCCCTGCCCTTGTCTGTGGGACCCCCTGTTCCACCAGAGCCACCAGGTCTCCCTGCCCTTGTCTGTGGGACCCCCTGTTCCACCAGAGCCACTGGGTCTCCCTGCCCTTGTCTGTGGGACCCCCTGTTCCACCAGAGCCACTGGGTCTCCCTGCCCTTGTCTGTGGGACCCCCTGTTCCACCAGAGCCACCAGGTCTCCCTGCCCTTGTCTGTGGGACCCCCTGTTCCACCAGAGCCACTGGGTCTCCCTGCCCTTGTCTGTGGGACCCCCTGTTCCACCAGAGCCACCAGGTCTCCCTGCCCTTGTCTGTGGGACCCCCTGTTCCACCAGAGCCACTGGGTCTCCCTGCCCTTGTCTGTGGGACCCCCTGTTCCACCAGAGCCACTGGGTCTCCCTGCCCTTGTCTGTGGGACACCCTATTCCACCAGAGCCACTGGGTCTCCCTGCCCTTGACCGTGGGACCCCCTATTCCACCAGAGCCACCGGGTCTCCCTGCCCTTGACCGTGGGACCCCCTATTCCACCAGAGCCACCGGGTCTCCCTGCCCTTGACTGTGGGACACCCCCCGCCCCACGTTCCACCAGAGCCACCGAGTCTCCCTGCCCTTGTCCATGGGCCACCCTGTTCCACCAGAACCACTAGGTCTCCCTGCCCTTGTCCGTGGGAACCCCTGTTCCACCAGAGCCACCAGGCCTCCCTGCCCTTGTCCATGGGACTCCCCCCCAGTTCCGCCAGAGCCACTGGGCAGCTGCATGTACACCTGCTTCTCCCAACTAGCCTTGTGTTCCAAGTCCTTCCAGTTGAGGCCTGATGTCTCGACAGTCCCTTTCAAAGAGTCTGTGGTCAGCAAGGGGTCATTAGTGATAGACAGGATCCCACTGCATGGGCTGGAGGTTGGCAGCTCCCAGCCCAGACCACATGTTCTCATCACCTGAGGAGCTCCAGCTCCAGCAACATCCTGATGCCAGCCCCCACCCCGGCCAACAGACGTGGACCTGGGAGGTGCAGACTGGACAGAGGGTCTGTCCTGGACCTGAGTACACCGGGGGACTCAGGATGTGTCTGGATGCTCCGGATACCACATGACAAGAGAGTAAACTGAGCCGGCCTTCCTGAGGTGCAGGGTGGGGCTGGGGGCCCCTCACTCACACATCTCACTGCAGGCCAAAGCTTTGTTGAAAGCTCCCAGCAGAGTGGGAGGCAGGTGTCTTTTAGAAAATTGTCCGACTGCTAATTTCCACCTTTGGGTAGGTCCCCAGTAGGTGATCCTTCGAGGAGTAAAGAGCAAACACTGCTGAGGACTTTGGCTACTTCTTGCCAGAAGGTCTTATTTTCCAAGAGTGAAGGCATCATGGTACCACCTGCAGAGTATAGCTTACAGCTGTCTCTATGCATGGGCCCTCCCTAGGAGGTGGTGACATGCCATGTCCTTGGGGTCCAGGAAAGTGGACAGGTGGGTCATTGCAGGCCTTAGGGCCCCTCTCGGGCCCTGAGCTTCGTTTGGCTGACCCAGGGCAGAGGTTCCTATGAACCTGGGCATCAGGGAGAAGGCAGAAAGATCACAGGATCAGATGCCAGAGGACCTGGCCCAAGCCCAGTTCCATGGCCACCAGACCTCACAGATGCTACAGAAACGTCTCTGATGTTCTTGGCTACATCACGGGGTCTTCTGTCCCCCCGGCTACATCACCAGCTCAGAGGCTGTGAGCCACGGTCCAGGGGCCATGGAGCGCCTGAGCCGCGAGGCCCGGCTGAGACATGCTGACCCTAAAGCACACCCTGTGGGCTCTGGATACTTAGTAGGAACAAAGGAGGTAAAACATTTCCCTTAATAGACTGGAGGCTGACCACAGGGTCCAGTGAGACACCGGGTGTGTGCATAACACCTGGCTTTTCATGCCCATCCTGTGTGGCTGCTGTCCCCCTCCCATGGGGCGGCTCTAAGTCCCACCACCTGCACAGCCAGGGCAGCCCAAGCCCCTGCAGGAAGAGCAGGTCCCAGCGTCTGCCCAGACAGCAGGAAGGACAGGAAGTGCGGTGGCAGGACCTGTCAACACCTGCTCGCCAGCACAGTGCAGAGCACGGAGCCGCTTAAAAGCTACTCAAGTCGAAGTTTACAAATTGCCAACACGCCAAGATGAATAAATTAACGGTGATGGGGCTGAAGGGCCCATTTGCCTCCACTTTTTATTTCCTTCCCTTCACTGCGAGAGATGAAACAGGAGCCACCACGTTGACACACAAAGCAGGTAGCAGGGTTAATTGGTTTAATTCACTTTTCCATCCGCCTTCTGACACTCAATTTGTGCAGCCTGGCAAGAAAACCTGACCCTTTGGTGCTGTGAGAAGCCCGCTGGTCTGTGGAAGGGAGGCCCCAGAGCCACCTGGGGAGGCTGCTGGGAGTGCAGGGGGTCTGAGGAGAGGGCTGGCAGCAGGAGGCTCCTGAGGATGAGCCCATGGCTTTGCCTTCAACCCCTCTGTCTCTTAGATGAGGAAACCTGCTGCAGAGGGGCTGGGACACCTGCCCCAGAGGGGCCCCTGCACACACCGGGCCAGCCCATTCCCTGGCCATGGTGGGGAGCAGCAGGGCGTGAGTCAGAGCACACGTGGCTGGCACTGGGTCTGTGATGAGGGGACGGAGGGCATCCAGACTAGAAGGGCCGCAAGGAGCACAGGGGTCTGGGAATGTGCCCACCATCTCCTTGTCATCACACCCATCATCCTGTCTTCACCTGTAAGCCCTGGACCAATTGCTGCCACTTGCTTTGAGGGGACAAAGGAGCCCTCCTGCAGGCTGGGGAGAGGGTGGAGGCTGGGCAGGCAGGGTCGCTGCCCCACCACTGCTGCATGTGTGGGGGCACCTGGACCCAGCAACGGTGAGCCTGGTACAACCAGAGTGATGGTCACACTTTACAGAGCAGAAATGAAGTCCAGGAGTAGCTGAGGCCAGAGTCAGAAAAGAGGCCCTTCCTGCGGTAACCCTGGGACTGGGCTCACCACCGACGAGCCTGAGACACTCCCAGGCTGAGCAGCCCACTCTGCGGGAAGGAGGCCAGGAGGACAGCAAGTAAGTTCCAAGAGCCCTGGCGCCTGGGGACACTAGAGAGCCCGTGTCAGTGCCATGCGGGGCCCACAGCCACGTGCTTATGCAGAAGCCCCTCCCCCATGGCTGTGTGGTCAGCACACGGCAAAGGTGCTTCACCCAGAAAGCCCGCACCACTTGCTACTGGCCAAGCAATATGGCAAATGCCACCAACTGTTAAATCTAGGTAGTATCCACTGAAGTACACACTCAGTTTTCTGTATTTTTAACTTTTTCATAGTGAAATGTTAGGGAAGAAAGGCCGACTATGCTGGGTCTTAAAGAAATTTTGGTACATCCATAAGATGGGATGTTTGTTTATTTAACAGTTTAAAAATGTGTTGCTGAGAAAAAAAAAAAACTACTGGAGATGCCGCTGAGTGTGGTGATGAGACCAGAGGAGCAGCCACAGAGGCAGCCTGATGCCCATCACAGGGGAGCAGCTCCCCACCCAGGTCCAACCTCAAACCCAGAAGGCCATGAAGACCACCGGGCCCAGTCCCAAGGGCCTCTGCAGGGGAGGGGGGCACCGCGGGACTCTTCTGCCTGGGGTCTCATGCCCAGTCCTTTGATTCTCTCGTGGGGACACCCCCCCCCCCGCAACCTCAACCCCATGGCGTGGCCGTGTCAGGTTCAGGGACGGGGAAGAACTGAAAAGAGCAGGTCAAGACGTGAATGGTTAAAAGATCCCGCTGGGCAGAGAAGACAGAGCCGAGGGCTGGGTGGGGATGCAGCAAGGCCCCCCTGTCTGAATTTGGACGCCAGGGAATGGGGAGGAAAGAAGTCACCTCCTTCTCCTGTCAGGCTCAGACCGAATACAGGTGGACATGCCGAGGGGACGTAGCAGGCGCTGAGGAGAAGGGGCGGCCACCAGACCGAGGATGTTGGTATTGCCCTCCTCAGCCTGGGGGTGATGCATGTGTGTGCAAGTGTGTATGTAGTGTGTGTGCGGTGTGTGCATGACATGGGGGGGTATGTGTGGTGTGTGCAGGGTGTGTGTGTATGTATGTGTGTGGTGTAAGGTTATATGTGGTGTGTGCTATGTGTATGTGGGGAAGGGGTGCGTGCCCGTGTGTGGTGTGTGCCGTGCCTGTGTCTGTGGTGTCGTGGCTGTGGTGTGGCAAGGGACGAGGGCTCAGGTCTGTCTGGCCTCCTTCCTGCCTGTGATGCAGTGCTGTGCAGCCATGTGCAGGTCCCCTCTGGCAGGAGGCAGGAGGAAGACCCCAAGGTGCCGTCTTGCTGGGAACACTGGGGTCCTCCACCGTATGGCGTTTCTGTGCAGTGGTGAACTTTGTTTGACCAGGACCTAAGAGATGAGAAGGCCTGTGGCAGCCTGGGAGGAGCTCGGCATGGGCAGGGCCTTCCGGTGGCGGGTGACAGACCCAGAGCTGATCGCCACAACCCACGATGTCAGGCACCAGCCACAGACACAGGAGGGGCCGCAGGGGCTCTGGGAAGAAAATTGCCTATGAAAAGTTCATCCTTGTTTGTCTTATGTTATCCTTCCTATCACACTCGATGCCCGTTCAACTAGAAGATCAAAGAACACAGAGCACAAGCTGCAACACAGGCCATACGAGAGTAATGACACGCAGAAAGGTCACGTGGCGCCTGGGCCCCGCTGCTCCCTCTGAAGGGGGACACCCGGCCGAGTCCGGTTCACTAGGACAGACGGTAGTAACTCAGGGCCCGACACCCAGGAAGAGACTTCCTCTGACTTCAGACTGAAATGCAGTGAGTGCCGCACCCTCTGGCCTATGCCCCCCGTCCCTGCTCACAACCCCCACCGGAGAGGAGTGCGGCTTGACAACACCCCCATTTGCCTCGGCACAGTCCCTGGGCCCTTCCCATCGCCCTCCCTCCATCTTGGAGCCTGAGTTCAGGCTCTGACAGCTGACTTCGTTGACAATCCAGTTATGAGTTTGAAAATCTTGTCAAGTTCTGGACCCAACCAGGACTAAAAATAGAAACCCAGTGACAGCCGGCGGAAGAGGGAGGCAGCTGCTGGAGCAGGCAGCCTCAGAAGGCGAGACCTCAATACACCATCTTCTGAGGAATCTGATGGCACAGGGACACAGGCTGACCTTGGAATTAATTTAATTTCCCCCCCCCCCCAAAAAAAGGATTTACAAAAAGAAAAACACCTCTTGGTACTGGAATCAGGAGGGTGGCATGAGTGCACCTTTGGCCACGCCTCCCTTCATCTCCCTGCGTGGCTGACTTCTGCTTGGCAGGTGGAGGACGCTGCGAATCCCAGCTCAGCAGTCAGTCCCCCGGCCCTGAAGACCTGCTGCTCTGTTGGGTGCAGGAGGTGGTGGGGGCACCACTAGGGTGAAGCCGGGAAGGCTATGCCCGCGGCTCCATGGGCTTATCTACAAGGCAGCACCACAGCAACCCAAGTGAAAGCACCTGGCTGCAGGTAGGCGGCTGCTCCCTGTTCACTCTCAGGGAAATGGCCGGAGGGGGCGCTGCAGGCTATCCTCCTAGCATCTGGGCCCCCGACACACGTCCCAGAGCAGCAGCCTTCATGTCCTGTCTAAAGGGACCATGGTCAAACTTGGGATGGCTCCAGGCCTTCTGCCTGCAGGGCACGCTGACGGGACAGGCACAGAAGGGTCAGGCAGGTGTCCAGCTTCCCAAGGAAGGCAGGGAACCAGCCCCGCCCTGCTGCACTCTGACAGACACTGTACCCATACTGACAGGCCCCTTTCAGGGCCTCATAAGGAAAGGGGTCAGTGATTTCAGAGGTGGGACCATTTCCTGAATGTGACAACTGAAGGCTGCAGCTAAGGTCAGCCATAGAAGAGCAGCCAATTCAAGACAAGGATGACAAGAAACAGCTCAGCTGGGGCAGCTCACTTGGGGGTTAGACGGGTCCCTCGAGGGGGCCCAGGTTCACTCAGCTCGATGGCAGGACCTGCACCAACCAGGACGTGACAAGCAGTTCTCAGAGCAGTTCTCTGGTGGGGGCCAGACAACAGGGTCCCGTGGGTGGGGCTGGGCTGATGGAGGGAGTGGCAGGGCATGGGGGACGGTGGGGGTGTGAGCTCTGAGAGGGGGCACAGCGTCGTCTGGAGATGGAGACCCCAGCCCCCACCTGCTCCCTGCCACCACATGTCCCCTCTCTGTTCCCTGCCTCCACACGTCCCCTCTCTGTTCCCTGCCTCCACACGTCCCCTCTCTGTTCCCTGCCACACAGTCTTCCTGGCTCTTCTGATGCACAGTCACACTTGCCCACATCTGCACCTACAGCCACTCTGTCCCATGCTAACAGGCCCAGCAATGACTTCTGCCAGTCCACAGACACACAGGCACAGTCCAGTCCATGTGGGCTCCCCACACCATGTGGCCATGGGGCTCATCGCTGCCCCAGCCCAGCTGCACCTGCCCTTGTGGGCCTCCCCTTGCTCCCAGGCAGCAGCTCCCACCCAGTCTGCAAGATGCGATCTGGGAGTCGCCCTCAGAGCCTTTCTCTTCTTTATGTCTGGGCCTGTCCTGTCCACACCCTGCCCATGCTCGCCCTGTCACCAAGCCCTACACACAGAACAGATTCTAAACAGCCCCCAACGTCCTGGCTGGAACTCCCATGCACGTGTGGGCTGAGGGACATCACCCCTCAGAGAGGGGTAGCTGGATGGCACAGCTTGAAGAGGACAGCCTGTAAGAGGGGGCCTGGCATTCCTGGCTTGCTCTAATGTGGCCCGGAGCTCCCAGATGCCAGCTGGAACCCCAGAACCCCACAAAGTCCTCAGTGCTCTTTCAGCCCTGGACCAGGAGCCCAGCACAATGACCCAGAACACACCGTTTGGGGTAAATGGCTGAGAGATGCCTTTGGACTGGTCCACTCCACCTGATCACAAACGGGCTGGCTCCCTCACCATGGCGACAGTTCCCCCCAGAGCACTGTACAGCACCCACGTCAGGGAGGAGGGATCTTCTGGGCCTTTCTGGGCCAGAGAGCAGTGATGGAGCGGCCACTTCCTGCCCAGGGAAGGTCAGGCTAACGGCCTGTGCATCCTCGTGTCCAAACACAACAGCACTCTATGAGAGCGTCACTGTCACCACAGGGGTAAGGAAACTGGAAACCCAGAGGTGACACCACTCCACAGGCCCAGAGAGCAAGGTGGAGCAAGCCCAGGACCCAGGCCTCCAGACACCCCATCACCAAGTCTCCCAGGCCAGGGAACAGGGTCCCGTGGGTGGTGACGCTGTTCTTTTTTTCTGCAAGTATCTGGGGTCAACATGATAGGCCTGCAGGGTGGCATGACCCAGGGCAGAAGGGGGCTTCTAGGTAAGTGAGGCACCATGACCACAGGGAGAATTGCAGGGGCACTGCCTTAAGTAATGTCTCAGGGCCAGCAACCCATGCAGTTGCAGGCAGAGCCCCTGTCCCACAGGGAGGGCCACATGAGAGCCATGGCACCAGAGCCCTTTCAAACAACAGACTGAACCTTTAAGGACACATGCGATGTGGTAGTATTGACATGAGCAAGTTGACTGCATAGACTCACCAACTAAATGATATTTTTCTTTGTAATATACATTGTGAAAGTCATTAAATTTCCTGGGTTATTCAAGTCCATGTTCTCACATCGATTTCTGCACTGTGCAAGAAGCCAGGAGGACAGATACTTCGCATGGCTTGCTGGGAAAAGGCCAGTGTCTATGTCAGCACATTGGTGAGCCCCTGTGGCCTCAGGACAGTGCACACAAGATCACTCAGCTAACAAAAGCACCTGAGGGCCCAGGCGCCCCACAGCATCCTCTCAGAGCGTTCAAGAGGGCACTCAGAACTATAGCCCTTGAGCCCCATGTTCTCAAAACTGGGCCTGCCCCGAGCAACTGTGAACCCCACAGGCACTTCGTCCCTCCTCCCTTACAGTGAACGTCTGCTTCCCCGTGCTGCCCACGGGCCCCACAGGCCGACCTGACCCCTATGTGGCCACGCACAGTGACGTGGCCTCCAGGCTGTGGACTAAGGTGAAACCCCACATCTCCTCCAAGCCCCAGTTCCCACAGCATCACAATGGGAAGAGCCAAAGGCCTCTGAACCAACTGTGCAGCCAGACTGCATGCCACAAGGCCACCACTGCAGCCAGGGTTCGCCGAGCCCCCACAGAAGGGAGAGAAGCACGCCTTCTACTCACAAGGAGGGGTGGGGTGGGGCTACTCTTCTGCCACCTGGTCCCAAAGGAGGGTTGCAGATGTAGGAGCCCTCTGGGTGCTGGCGATGGTGCTAGTGGGGGAGGCAGGGGAATGCAGTGACCAGGGGAGGTGGACCTAGCCCCTGAGGTCCCATACCTGTGGTCAGCATGTGGCTGCCCAAACGCTGGCCTAGTAAGTGAGCAACTAGGTGAGGATGCACAGGAGACCAGGCACAGGAGGTGGCCCGGCAGATGGGAACCACCGAGGCTGCATGGGCACAGATGGCTTGGGTTCCACCCATGGTGGACTAGGACATCCATGGACCAGAGATCAGGTTGCAGGTAACTCCTGGGCGCCTGCTGCTCCTCCCATGAGAATGAGCAGTAGGGTGCCCAGGACACCCAGCACCTCACTCTGATATCCCTTCCCTGCTCCTTCCAGATGGGTGATGGCAGTGCCCTGGGCCACTGCTGACCTCAGGGGCATCCACAGCCTACCTTCCCTGTGTTCTGTACCACATGAGGCCCTTACTTACCCTTTCTCGTTTATTCTAACAACAGGTTTAGAGAAATGTTTTTACCCATTTTACAGATGAGAACACTGAGGCAGAAGAGGCTCATCCGGGCCTCTCTGCCAGTGGAGGAGGCAGTGAGTCGTGAGTCTCTGCTGTGCCCATGAATAGGGCCTTCCCAAAAGGGCAGCTAAGGCTGTTTAGGAAAGTCACACCCCAGAGGGGCTAGAGGTGGGGGTTGGCAAGCACACACACACAGAGGCATCCTGTAACCTGGATGTTAAGATCACTTGGGGTCCCAACAAACAAGTTACACCATCAGGAACCCTTTCCGGCAAGTCATTAAATCTAAAGCCCACACTGTCCTTGTGTCTCCCTCTTCCAGGCCTTTCCTCCCCCACCTGACCGCCTGCTGAACAAAGGTGCCTCCGTGAGCTGCCCATTTAGTGGCTGAGCAGCCCCGCCATGACTCTGTCCCGTCCCGCCTTCCCCACAGCGTCTTGGGAGACAGCCTGGCCATGTGCGTGTGGGCGGAGCTCTGCGCACACAGGAGAGCTTTTTCTTCTCAAGAATTAACAATGCAGCCAAGTGTAGGGATAAATACTGTGTGGCATTTTGCTAAACGTCTCATTAAGTTCCTATTTTTAGAACTTTTTGAAAGCCATTTGAGGGAAATAAATGGAGGCCACAAAGGGGACCCCAGGGAGCAGATGCCCTGTGGTTGGGGCTGTGCTGGGGCAGGGCCGCCTACACACCTGCCCCACATCCCCTTCCATTGGCTCTGCCCCAGTCCCCAGAGCCGACCAAACTTCCCACCAGGTGACCTGGACCAGCGGCTCAGGCAAACTCCTCACCCTTCACGCACCTGCTCTCTCCTCTGCTCCAGTCTCACAAGTGCACTCGCCCCAGGAGCCTGCAGGAAGGATTGCAAAGGGAGGAGGCCAGACTGGGCCGGTGTCTATCCCTGAAGCATAAACACATGGGAGAGAGAGCGAGACAGGCAGAGGAGGGGCCGGGAGAGGGACCAAGGGAGAGGGACCAGAGAAGAACCCAGGGAGAGGGACCCCAGGAGACGGGCCTGAAAGAGAGGCCAGGGAGAGAGGCCAGGAGAGGAACCCAGGGAGAGAGGCCAGGAGAGGAACCCAGGGAGAGGGACCCGGCAGAGGGATCCAGGGTGAGGGACCCAACAGAGGGACCCAGAAAAGGGACCCAGGGAGAGGGGACCCCAGGAGAGAGACCCAACAGAGGGACCCCAGGAGAGGGACCAGAGAGGGACCAAGGGAGAGGACCAGAGAGAAACCCAGGGAGAGGGGCCAGGGAGAGGGACCCCGGGAGAGGGACCCGGCAGAGGGGCCGCAGGAGAAGCTTCCTAGGCCAGCTCCAGCCCCCCCGCCCCCGCAGGCACTGTCCCGCCCCCCGGGTCTCACAGTGCTCTGAGGTGGAATTTCTCTCCACCAGGATCACCAAGCTTCTTATGAACACCTTCCTTTTTAAGATTTCTATTTTTTCAATGCAACTGTTCTTTTCTCATGCCATATGTTCTCTCTTTTCTGCCTATATTTGCTTTTAAGTCTCTTTTGGATTTTCTGTGATTCTTGGCTCCTGGGTGCAAAGGTCCCCCATGCTGGGAGCCCCATTTTTCACCAGTTCAGATCGGTTTTATATTTTGTCTTTGACCCTGGCCTCCACCCTGCTCAGAGGGCTCCTTCGACATCAAGGTCCTGCGGGAACCTCTTCCCAGGCATGGCCTGGGAAGAAAAGGAAGGCTGGCTGCAGTGTCAGCCCAGCGGGAGGTTCCCAGGCCCTCTCAGGAGCGGTGGAACCATGGGGGGCAGAGAGAGGTCTCAGTCACAGGAGCCCTCAGAGTTCTTTACAGTGCCAGCCAGACAGCCCTGGCCCTCAGGCCTCTGCCCACACCCTGGATCGCCTTGGGCCAGACTTCAGGTCTGTCTGTTTTCCCAGGCTCTGGGCACGGCTCCCAGCAGATGAGCAGGTACCCCTGAAGGGGAACCTCCACCTATGTCACCCCGTCCTGTGGCATCACAACCACCAAAGACAGGCAGAGTCCCAAGAACGTGAACCCTGGGCACTGTGTCCCAGCCTCTCTGCAGGTGCTGCCTGTGACCCTGTGACCACGCTCCAGCAAGTGGGAGGGGCCAAGCTCCTGGACGGGGATGTGCCCAGTGTGCGTGCTGCACGCTGTGAGCCAGGAGGCCGCACTAGCTACCACACACCAAGGGGGAGAAATGGGCCACTCGAGGCTGACAAATGTATTATTAAAAGGTAACAACAAACACAGAAATCGTTTTTAGAAGGACAAGATACTTTTTACTGGGAGGAATATTTTACCCCTGACATTGTTCCCACTTGATGTCGCCCAGTTATAGTCAAAGCCGACGGGCTCAGAGCTTCTATCTCATGGGCCCTGCTCTGCCAGGCACCTGGGTCGTGACTCAGCCTGGGCTCACAGCTGTCCCCACCCTGCCCTTCCTGAACCAGCCATGCCGCCTGCTCTCACCCAGCAGCATTCTCTCTCACCAGGCACTTCTTTCAACCACTTTGCTTCTGTCGCTGAACCTCATGTGGACTAGTTCCCTTCCTATGAGTCTGAGCACAGTCTGGGTGCAATTGGTCTGTGTCACTTTGATAGGCCTGATGCTCCCTGGTTTTTATGAATGAACAAATGAATGAATGAACGCATGTCCCCTGGAAGGCTGTATGCCTCCCCTAGTCCTGAGGCCCGAGGACAGAGCCCCCTCTGCAGCTGGAGGACAGCAGAAGAGAGAGAGTAGAGGTCGGTGCAAAGACCCTCCCAGCCCAGGCTAGAACCACACCCTCCACAGAGGACAGGACCTCCCACTGCCACAGGCCATGCCCTCCCTGTGGCCCCATCCTGACATTCAGTGAGTTGCAGACCACGTGTCAGGAAGAGAAACCTGAGTGCCTTTCCTACAATACCATGTGAACTGGCCCCTAAGCCCAGTCTGAAACGCAGTCCAATGTAACAACCTCTGTTGATGGAGGTGTGGCTGCAGGATGTGCTGGATAGTGGGGTGGTAAGGGAGAGAACAGCTAAGAATGCTGTTTCGGCCCAGCCCACAGAGGCCACAGGCCCAGGGATGAATCTCAAGGATTTTCCTAATATCTCTTGGGCTGTCTCTTTAGCAGTCCCTTCAGGCAACTGTGATCAAAAGGCTCCGACTCGATGGCAGGGAAGGAGGTCTGTCAATCCTACAATTCCACCCATGGACCAAGGTGAAAGGCCTGTGTGGTGACCAAGCCAGCAAGGGGCACAAGAACACTCAGAGGCTTGGACCAAAGAGAAAACCAGAATGGTACCACAATACAAGGGCTTCTCCACACCTCCACGAGAAAGTTCTGTCTCCTGGTCAACTCTCGCTAACCGTCAAATGGGCTGAGGTGGACCCAAGCTGTGGAGGTTACATAATTTGGAGGCCTTTTGTAGAAAGAAAAAATAACGTAAAATATGAATTAAAAACTGGGAGTACAAGCAGGTACTTACGTAGAAAAATAAATCAGACCAAATTTAAGTTATAAAACTTAAATTGGTGGCACCTGTGGTACACTCTGGCCCCATATACTGAGGGTAGCAGGTTTGAACCTGGCCCTGGCCAAACTGCAACAAAAAATAGCCAGGCATTGTGGCAGGCGCCTGTAATCCCAGCTACTCAGGGGGCTGAAGCAAGAGAATCACCTAAGCCCAAGAGTTGGAGGTTACTGTGAGCTGTGACGCCACGGCACTCTACCGAGGGCGACACAGTGAGACTATGTCTCAAAAAAAAAAAGAAACTTGCAAATAGCCAAACATCAAAAAATTCCAGAAAAGGAGCCTACTAATTTTATTAACTGCCTAACACAGCTCTATCCTACCGCTTCCCTAAATTTTGGCTACATATTCTGTAATCTCACTTCATGAGACAACACTTTTGTAGCATCCCTCTTTAAAGGTAATGCAATCTTTTCTGCCAGTGACCCTTAGTCACTTGGTTCTCAGCTGGGGCCATTTGTGGGAGCAGGACAGTCCTGAGCAGCTGTGCAGTGCCAGCCGAGAAGGACCCTGGGCTGCAAACCTCCCTACCTGGGCCTCCACATCTGCTTCCACACTGGGCGGGGTCACTCTCTGAGAAAAGGGCCCAAGTGGTCACCTGGGGGACAGTGTTGATGGCCTCAGCTGAGGGACCAGCACCTTACCAGTCCACCTGAGCCCCCTTCAGCAGGGGACACAGGCGAGGGTCTGGGGCTAGGCTGCCCTCACTGTGGAGTGAGCTGGGCCAGGCCATGTGTCTCCCAGCACTAGCCTGCCCAGCTGTGCACAGCAATAACATGTATACCAGCTCCCCAGCTGTAACATGTGCCTCACGGCATCAGCCTGCCCAGCTGCACACAGCTTTAACATGTGCCTCACGGCATCAGCCTGCCTAGCTGTACATAGCTGTAACACATGTGTACCAGCCCCCCCAGCTGCACACAGCTGTAACATGTGCCTCACGGCATCAGCCTGCCCAGCTGCACACAGCTGTAACATGTGCCTCACGGCATCAGCCTGCCCAGCTGCACACAGCTGTAACATGTGCCTCACGGCATCAGCCTGCCCAGCTGCACACAGCTGTAACATGTGCCTCACGGCATCAGCCTGCCCAGCTGCACACAGCTGTAACATGTGCCTCACGGCATCAGCCTGCCCAGCTGCACACAACTATAACATGTGCCTCACGGCATCAGCCTGCCCAGCTGCACACAGCAATAACATGTGCAGCTGGTACACAATAGCATTGACCTTGTGTGGGGCAGCTGTGAGAATAAGGCAAAATGCACCCAGTGGCAGCACATGGTGCGAGCTGATGTCTGCCACGTCAGCACATGGTTCCGACTATAGTCACCCTCCATGGCTCTGGCCAGCAAGTCCCTTCATGTGCTACACTCAGTCCCACGGGCTAAGAGCCCCACAGGCCACAGACGCTGACTCCAGAGGTCCTGGGTGTCCTGAGTGTGGTGTGTGTGTGGCCCTGCTATGTGCATGCCAGGCAGCACATGTCACTGTAGCATGTGGCAGGGGAAGGAGAGCACAGGGGCACGGTGTGGACCAGGACCGAGGAGGGACGCTGGTGCACAGGCACAAAGTCTCCCTTACACCCACAGGCTCGGTGTTATGGAGATCACTCCAGCTGGCACCATGTCTAAGGCCCCAGAATTCCCAAAGACAGGGCCGGTGGATCATGAACAAGAAATAGCTCAGCCTCTGCATCTGCCTGTGCTGGAAAAGTCCTGCCCAAGCTCAACAAGTCTTTTGAGTAAAGAGATGCCCTCTGGGAGAGGGGTGTGGGAAGACAACGTCCAGTTATGGCTCCTGGAAAACTGCAGGCCCAGCAAGGGCGCCAGCAGCCTGGTGTGAGGCTCCAACAGCCATGGAAGCAGGCAGAGGCATTGGAGGTTGCTGTGAGCCTCCCCAGGCTCAGGAGAGGGCGCAGGGGTCCTCCTGTAGAAGTGGTCACAGGCAGGAACATCGTGTAGCGCCCTTAGCCTGAGCCTGGTGTCGGGGAATAGCATGCCGCCCTTCTCCTTCAGGACCTGACAACAGACACCAGGCATGGGGAGGGGCCTTTGGAAATCACCACTAGTGCAGTCTCCGACCTTTTTTGGCACCAGGGACTGGTTTTAAGGAAGACGATCTTTCCAAAGACAGGGATGGGTGGGGATGGGAGAGAAAGCAGGGCTTAGCCGGGGATGCTGCGTGCCCCAGTTCCTAACAGGCCTAGGCCTTGGGGACCACAGCCCTGAGGACTGATTCTGTGTGTGGCCAGCACAGCCGGCACCCAGAGGGCAGGAGGTGGGCAGGCTCTCCAGGGCCCCCGAGGTGTCTCAGGCTCTTCGGTCCTGGCCCCTCTAGCACGCAGCCCTGGCAGGTCTCCAGGTCAACAGTCGGCGGGTATACACAGTGCATGTAGGTCCCTTAGGCACGGGTATGAGAGCACAGGGCACCAAGGGGACACTGTGGGCAGAGCTGTCTGCCAGGAAAGGACTCTGGGCTTCCAGGACCAGTTCCATCCCACAGGCCCCCCACCTAGGCGCCCAAGAATCACTCCAGGTGGAGCTGTGCCGGGCACCGCTGATGGTCATGTTTAAAATGCAAGCTTATTCCTGGAGGCTGTTCAGAACTAATCAGCCAGCCTGCAGGGTGGGGTTTTCTTCCTGATTCCAGGAAAGCCCAGGCTGTAAACCCTCTGCTGTCAGGACAATTTCCCTTTGTTTAGGGATGTTAAGGAGTCACTGCCAAGTACTCCAACCCTGAGATTTATGAAATTGCAGGAACAAGGTCACTTTCACGTCTCCACCAACTTGCAGACCTCATGCCTTTCCCACTGAGGCTGGGCTCAAACTCAAGATGGGCAGGGTCCCAACCCACCTGAAGGTCTCCTCCCTGGAGAGACAAAGGCAGTGCTTCTCCTTCCGGGAGGAAAGGTCCCCTCCAAGGCAAGTTGTAGGCAGGAAGCTCTCTTCCACGCGCCTTATTCTGGGGAGCCGGGTGGGTCCCTAACTTCTCCAGAGTGCAGGTACCCTCTGGGCCTGGGCCTGATCCTACAAGGCCCTTTACAAGCACCACACTCTGCATGCCCTGAGGGCAAAGGTCAGAACTTCACAGTGCCTGCCTGAGAGCAGCAGGACGCATGCCCAAAGGAATGCTGAGTGTGAGTGGTGGGCAGGTGAGTGAGCGAGTGGGCAGTGAGATGCAGGGTGAGTGGATGGACAGATGTGAATATAAACAATGTTCGGCTTCAAAGCAGGCCTCATGGCTCTCTTGCTCTTGGGAATCTGGAGTAGCTAGTTCCATGAGGAACCAATCTCCACAGAAGGCCACCAGAGCCCCCGCTGTGGCAGGCGCAGACCTGTGCTCCCAGTGCCCAGCAGAGGTCCTGGCACACGGGAGGCTGGCATTTCTCATGCTCACGCAGCAGTGACGGGTGAAACTGACCCACAAGAGTCCAAACACACCACATGCCAGATAACCATTTGGCGGAACTGAAATATCGGTCACAACAGAGTACTATCTGGCTAAGTTCTATTTTGGGACTAGTGGAATTTGACAGATAAAACTGTAGTCTTTAAACTAAAATATTAGCCAGGCCCTTTCTTTCATTCTCCCTTCCTTCCTTCCTTCCTCCCTTCCTAGGAAAACACCATGAGCAACACCAGGGCAAAGCAAGCGGCTGTGACAGACTGCCACAGTGCTCCACACTGGAGCTGTGACTCTCACACAATCTCTCCACAAGTGCCCGAGCCCCTGGACTACAGGGGAGCGAGGGATCCCATCACATGACAGTGACACTCATGATGATATTCCACAGAGCACCTGTGTTCTTCCCTAATTTGTGACAGCCTGAGAAGGGTTTTAGAACCTTCATCTGGTAGGCAGCCTTGCAGCGCTCCATAGTGGGAAGCTACCTGGCCTAGGCGGTGGCTGGGGAAGAGGCGGTGGCTAGGGCAGAGCTGGGTGAGGCTAGGGCAGAGGCAGGAGCTGGGGCAGAGCTGGGTGGGGCTGGGGCGGAGGCGGGGAGGGGTACGGGGGCAGAGCTGAGCGTCAGGACCCATCAGAAACAGGGACGCAGAGCTCATGGTCTCTCCTCTAAAACAGCAGCCACTCAGCAAGGGCTGCAGTTCCTCACCCTCCACTTTGCTCTAGGCCCACTTTCATCAGGTTTTGTTCCCCTCTTTCCTCACTAGGAGGTCCTGGGGTCCCCTGGCTTCATGGCAGCCATTAAGTTTGCTCAGAAGGCCCGCAGTGACGGCTGTGGATAAGCCACTCAGGGTAAAGGGGAGCCCAGCATTGAGGCACTGAGTGATGCCGAGGAGAGGCCTCCCAGCACCCCAAAGGGAGGAAGCCCTGGGGAAGCTGCCCCGGCAGTGCAGGAAAGATGGGGACGCAGCAGGCTCCTCACTGAGGGGAAGGAGGGCTCTGTCTTCGTACATGAAGAGCATGGTGATGGGGACTGAGTCCGCATGTCACCTGCACTCCAGTGTCCAGTCTGACGGGACCCTGCCACCCCCTGCCAGCCTCACTAAGAATCAGATACACTAAATAAGAGAAGAGCAAATATTTTTTTCTTTGCATGAGGAATTAAAAGATCAATGCAGCTTCTGCTATGTGCTTTATCTCAAAAAACAAACACCCCAAAGTTGAACTGAGAAATCCTGTCATGTTTGCCCTGAAAATCCTCAAACTAATTAGGGTGACAGAGCGAAGGAGCTGCACAGACCAGGGCTTCTCAGATCGGAAGTGACTCTGAGGCAGCCCAGAGATCGCCCCCAGCACTTTCATTTCGCTTCGCTTTGTTTTAATTTTTCTACGTCAGGACAGAGTGAAGACTTAGCCAGCACCCAGGCCAGGTCTGTTCACTACATGCTAGAGCCCTGCAGGGGAAGGGCTGGCTGCACGGCCGTGACCCCCACCAACACAGGCCGTCAGGGCAGGTCTCGAGAGCTCTGGAGAGGGGTCAGTGTGCCACCTGCTGCCACCCCTCCTGGGTGGGGCAACTTCCACAGTCCCCACTCACCTTGCCAGTCCTGGTCCTGTGGGAGCACACGTGAGTTGGGGGCTACGAAGTGGCCATTCAGGGTCTCTGAGGAGGCCACAGGGACTCGGCAGGAGCTGGCACAGGTCTTGGGCCTCACCCTCTCTACATGTGCATCCAAGCGCCCCCTCCTCTTCCTCTGCCCTCAGCCTGGAATCTGAAACGCTGACCTGGCAACTAGCACTGCCTCCCCACACATCTGTGCAGCACGGGTGGGCTCATCACACATGCCTAGAATGGTCCTGGCACATGAGGGGTGCTCGAGGAGCAGCCAGAAAGTGGATAAATGCATAGCGTCCCCAGGCCTCATCTGGAGCGCTGGGCGGCCCCTGAGTCTTCGTGCCTTCAATAAGGATCGATGGAGGCCATTTGAGACACTTGGCTCTGTGGGCAAGCCAGAGGCCAAAGTGTCACAGACTCACCCGGCTGCTCCCCAGCTCTGCTCCACCCTCACCTTGGGCCATGCCCCAGTCACCCCAAGCCTGGCCGTGGCTCTGGCACCTGTGCCCTCTGGCTGGGAGCCCCCAGCTGATCGCTGATCACCGTTTACTATGTGATTCCCCCCTCACTGCATCCTTCCTCCAGGACCACAGTTTCCCGGCAGAGCTACCACTCGGCCTGGTCACACCCATGTCCCCAACACCCAGAGTGACACTGGCCTGCAACACACCCTCAATACAATGTCACTGAATAAAGAACACAAGAAAGAAGAAAAGGGCCCCACAGAGACCCTAATGGAGGCGCCATTGGACTGAGCAGGATGACAGGAAGGCCTGTTGAGGGCGCTCTGTAAGGCCGCTGCCCAAAAGTGGGCTCCTTACGGCTTCTGTCAGGGAAAGAGGCCCATCCCCTGGTCCCTGAGAAGGAGACACGGCAGCAAAGCCACAGGTCTGAGTCCCCTTCCCAGCCAAGGTCCAGGGTCTAGGTCCCAGTGAGGCTGGCTGAGGCCTGAGTGAGTCCACAGCCACGCTCTGGGCATGTGGGAGGTGCCGGATGGAGAGGCAGCCTTGGCTGGAATCTGAAGCAAAGTCAGGGGAAGCCAATGGGCTCCCTTAGATCGGCCTCCCCTCCAGAGCTACATCCCTGCCAGGCAGAGAGCCCCAGAGGCTGTCCTGCTGAAGCCCTTAGCCTGTCACATCGGACACTCAGGACATGGTTAATGAGCAGAAGGGCCACTGGCCACACAGCACTGGATTCTTTCTACCAACGAGCTCCCGGTCATCGAGCTGACTCATCCAGGAGGGCAGGAAAAGGAGCCTGGGGTCAACATGGCACGTCTGAGGCCACCAGGGAGGGCAGGAAAAGGAGCCTGGGGTCAACATGGCACTTCTGAGGCCACCAGGGAGGGCAGGAAAAGGAGCCTGGGGTCAACATGGCACTTCTGAGGCCACCAGGAGGGCAGGAAAAGGAGCCTGGGGTTGACACGGTGTTTCTGAGGTCGCCAGTTGCTTTTTGATTTCTCTTTCACTCAAGGTTGACATAAAAACCTCAGGCCCTCTCAGCCCAAGCTGCATATGGTGACTGTTAAGTCCATCAGGGTTACTCTGTCCCCCCAAGTTCTGCTGCCTGAAGACATGGCAGGCTGGCTGGGCAGGGCCTTTGTCCCCACAGAGCGAGTGTCCCCACCCTGCCCCTCAGGCTGGTGTCGTTTCATCTCCCTGAGAGATTCTTTTGCGTATTCGCAAAAGGCTGCAAAATGGGTCCGTTACAACCAAGAGGGAGACATTTAATACGGCCCAAGACAAAATTACATCTCTTCAGGGACCCAGCAGACAAGCGCCTCCAAGTTTATCTGCCTTAGATATCAAACACCATTAATGAGATAATAAGGGCCTTTCAATTAATGATTTGAATGGTGGGTGTAATTTCATCTTTAATGGAAGACTAATTCACAGGCAAGCGACGGCCAGACCACAAAGCTCCTGCCCACTCATTTCCTGCTGTCCAGTGAGGCACGGTCTGAAGGGACCAGCCAATTTACTGCAGGAGACAGGAGTGTCCTAAAAGCCAGCGCTACAAAACCAGTCTCTTCTCAAGCAGGATTCCACTCTGCTGCATAGCCAGGATGACTGGAATGTCACAAAGGCATACGAGAGTGAAAGTCAAAACCAGGACCGACAGGCGGGCCTTTCAGCAGGGTGGACCTTGGAGCCACAGCCTCGCCCCAGGTGCTGGGGTCCCTGCAGAGCAGGCTCACCACCAGCTCAGTCCAAGCCCACCCCAAGCATATTGACACGCAGCAGTCTCCACACTAAATGTGTTTTCTTATAAAAATATGAAACAGGCTGGGCATGGTGGCTAACACCTATAATCCTAGAAATTTAGGAGGCTGACTGCTTGAGGCCAGGGGTTCGAGAGCAAGACCCACCTGAGCACGAGTGATTAGAAAAATCAGCTGAGGGCGGCGCCTGTGGCTCAGTGAGTAGGGCGCCGGCCCCATATGCTGCGGGTGGTGGGTTCAAACCCAGCCCCGGCCAAACTGCAAAAAAAAAAAAAAAATAGCCAGGCGTTGTGGCGGGCGCCTGTAGTCCCAGCTGCTTGGGAGGCTGAGGCAAGAGAATCGCTTAAGCCCAGGAGCTGGAGGTTGCTGTGAGCCGTGTGACGCCACGGCACTCTACCGAGGGCAGTAAGTGAGACTCTGTCTCTACAAAAAAAAAAAAAAAAGAAAAATCAGCTGATATGATGGCACACACCTGTAGTCCCAGCTACTAAAGAGGCTGAGGCAGGATGAGCCTGAGGGTGTGCGGTTGTAGGGAACCGTGAGCTGCACTCTAGGTGGCAGAGTGAGACCCTGTCTCAAAAAAGTAAAATAAAATAAGATAAAAACCATGAAATGATTTTTATAATTTTGAAATTATTTAGCTGCAAGTAACTCATTTAACTTAAAAATGGCTGTGATTTCTAAGAAGTCCTTGTGCATACCCGGGAACTGTTATGAAGTGACAAGTTCTAACCCACAACTTATGCTCAAAAGTCACCAACTATATATGGGGTTGAACACTTACTGATGTGGGTGGGATGCTACTTCATATAGACATCACCTGCATATTTGCTGATTTCAATTTCCAGAGCCCATTTTCTTGCAAGGCTTACAGGGTGCAGGCAGCACTCTCAGGCTGTGGTGCCCTCCCTGTCACCTCATGTCCAAGTGGAGCCTTCAGTCAACTCACTGTCCATCCCTGTCCATCCAGGGAGTTCAAGGCCTTGGGTCAAACTGAAAGGTAGTTACTTGATTAGAGTTAATTGTGGCATCCAGATGACGGCAGTGATTCCACAGACTCTGAGCAATCCATATCCCCCATGCGCTTCCACCCAACATGTGGGAGCAGGAATCTGTGCATCCTGATGTGCTGTGCAAGGTGGGGTGTGATAGCCTCCCACAGGACATAGCACACGGACACAGCACAGGAGCCACAGTGGACAAGGACAGCCAGGAGCCCGGACAAGGACAGCCAGGAGCCCAGACAGGACTTCCAAGGTGCCTAGGGGGAAGAGGAGGGCTCCAAGGTGCTGGGGAGGGACACAAAGGTGGCAAAGAAAGGTCTGTAGTCAGGTGGCACTGGGTGGTGAGGAGAGCAAGGCACCACCTGGGAGACCAAGAGGCGATGGCTCACGTGCTACCTGGAGAGGGTGAATGCCTGTCACCAGACACACATTATCCGAGTATTACCCCAGTGTGCTCCCCTACTCAGGGAAGGGTCAAAGGATGTGTTCTTCCAAATGGAGATGAGACACGGAGGTGGACATGGACTCAGGAGCACAAAGAGGAGCACCGTGGCCTAGGGTGGGCAGGCCCGGCGGGGAGAGAGGGCATCTCCTCCAAGGGATGGTTCCAGGACAATGCAAAGTATGGGACAGCCACACTGCCCCTCTCCTTCAGAGACTCCCACTTGGATAAACTGGTTGGGGAGGAATGCGTGGTTCACAGAACTCTGAGCAAGGTAATTGTTAACACCGGAGAAAATAACCACAGCACATTAGGTGACTCAGCATGTGTGACACAGAGGAAAGTCCTAACCAGGCAAATTATTATTATTATTGAGACAAGCGTCTCACTCTGTCATCCTAGGTTGAGTGTCATGGCATCAGCACCCTCAAACTCCTGGGCTCAAGTGATCCTCCTGCCTCAGACTCCTGAGTAGCTAGGAGAATACATGTCTACCACAATGCCAACTTATTGTTCAATTTTCAGTAGAGACAAGTTCTTGCTCTTGCTCAGGCTGGTCTTCAACTCCTGAGCTCAAAGGCTCCACCTGCCTCAGCCTCCCAGAGTGCTGGAATTATTTACAGGTGTGAACCACCATTCCTGGCCCAGGCAAATTAGACTAACAAGCAATAATCAATCCTCTGGGTCTCAGACCCTTTTCAGCACCGTATCATGGAACTAAATAGCCAACACTCCTTATCTCCCCTTTACTGCTGGCCAGACTAAGCATTAACATCACATGTGGCTCTGGGGGGGGCATGCTGGAACCAGTCAGGAACAAGACCTTACGACTCCAACATGTCTAAGGTCTGTCACCTAAGAGGGGACAGAACTTACTAGGGTATAATTTCAAAGACTGAGAAAAAAGGAAAAAATGATCCACAGACTGGGCCCCCAGGTGAACAGGCATCGCAGATTCACGCCCCACCATCCTCGGGCAGCCCGGCCAATGCTGCACAAACAGGTGCTGCAGATAAAAAGAAGCTGGACTTTACCCCAGCCGCTGTCCACGTCCTCACTGAACTTCACCCCAGCCGCTGTCCACATCCACTGTCCACGTCCTCACTGAACTTCACCCTGGCCGCTGTCCACGTCTTCACCGAACTTCACCCCAGCCGCTGTCCACGCCTCACTGAACCTCGCCCCAGCCGCTGTCCACGCCTCACTGAACTTCACCCCGGCCGCTGTCCACGCCTCACTGAACTTCACCCTGGCCGCTGTCCACGTCTTCACCGAACTTCACCCGGGCCACTGTCCACGTCCTCACTGAACTTCACCCAGGCCGCTGTCCACGTCCTCACTGAACTTCACCCCGGCTGCTGTCCGCGTCCAAACTGAACTTCACCCCGGCCGCTGTCCACATCCTCACTGAACTTCACCCGGCCTCTGTCTACATCCTCACTGAACTTCACCGGGCTGCTGTCCACATCCTCACTGAACTTCACCCAGGCCACTGTCCACGTCCTCATGCTATCTCACCTGGCCGCGGGTGACCTCAGATGGCTCTGGGTGAGGCTTCCATGGGACTGCGGAGGCCGGTGGGGACCTCACTGCCTCATGGGCAGAGCAGAGCCAGGAGAGCCAGGAACTGTCACAGACACTCTCTAGGAATCCACAGGGCCACGGGGGTGCTGGTTCCAGCTGCTCCTTCTCCAAAGAAAGTGAAATCTGTCACGGAGAAGAATGATTCAACAAGATACATAGATGGGTCTGAGCAACGTCACGGGACAAAATCCGATTTCCTGTAGCCTGGCACAGGACTCACTTCTTTTCTTTGTAAATTGCCTCCATGAGTTACGGTCCTAAAGGGAAAATGATCACAATAAACCTGAAACCAACACAGAGCCTGTGGCTCTCAGGAGGGCAGGGGCTGAGCACACTCTGCTCCCAGGGTCTATGTTGGTGACCTTTGGTGAGGAGACAGCACTGTGGGTGGGGGTGGGAGCCCTCCTGCTAGGCTGTGGGTGTCCTGCCATGGCTCCACGTCTGGCCCCACCATGCCACTGGCCACAAGTGACCTTCACTCAGCTACCAGAGCACAGTGTGGGCTGCCTCTGAGGTCTTTCTGCAGGATGGGACTGAGGACTAGCAGGAAGGGCACCATGGCACCCCTGTGGCCTTCTCGCCTAAAAAGGCTCCCGCTTTCTTAAAAAAATTGGCATTTTCCTTTGTGCTCTCGGGTATAGCAGTGGGCACTGCCCGCCAATGACTGACACTGCAGACACCAACAAAGCACGAGGCTTCCGCCATGTACCCCAACCCTCTCAGGGAGCCCAGGGTGGGCTGGGCTAGGCTGGTCCAGGCACTGTCACCCTCCACAGCAGCCATTTAAGTGCTTCCCACAGTGCCATTAAAGAGGTGTGGCAATGTACTCAGCCCTACTATGAAACATTAATTTACACCTTTCATATGAAAGCTATAACCCAATTATAACCTAAGAATATGAGGAAAGGGAAAAAGGAGGGGAGGAGGGGAGGGGAGAGGAGGGGAGAGGAGGGGGAGGGGAGGGTGGAGGATGGGTGGAGGGAGGGTGATTGGTGGGATTACACCTATGGTGTATCTTACAAGGGTACATATGAAACTTACTAAATGTAGAATATAAATGTCTTAACACAATAACCAAAAAATTGCCAGGAAAGCTATGTTAACCAATGTGATGAAAATATGTCAAATGGTATGTAAAACCAGTGTATGGTGCCCCATGATTGCATTAATGTACACAGCTATGATTTAATAATAAATTAATTAAAAAAAAAAAAAAAGGTGTGGGAAGTTCCTCTTTGGGGATAACCAAATTTCTCTTGCTTTAATTGAGCCAGAGAGAAAGATCTCATTACTCTTCTTAAAGACCCAGGCAAGCCGCCCAGGGCCTCTTTCAGCAATCTCATCCGCCCATCTCTCTGCACACTCCACCTCCCACCTCAGCCATTCACTCCAGTTGGGAAGCTGCTGTCGGACTCTGCAGCCCACACCTTGCTCCCCACAGCAGGGACTTGAGTCTTCACTCTGCTGCTGCCGTGGTGAGATCTAGCAGCGTCCAGCCTCCCAAGGCTACAAAGAGTCACCTGCTGGCATTTTGAGTTGAGGAGGAGGAAGGGTAACGCTCAAAATGTGCCAGGTTCCTGCTCTCTCCCGGGTCACCAGGGGACATCTCTCAGCCTTGCCACCTTCTGAGAAAGCCCCCATCCTAGGGACTATGGAAGCTTCTAGAAGACACCGGGAAGGCAGGCTCCTGGGGGACAGCCACCCTCCTTAAAGCATGAGGCAGCGAGGTGGAAGTGCTCAGCCACACTGGGGCAGGCCAGGAGGTCATGGGCGTCAGGGTCTCTGTGGTCCAGCCACACCAGGCTCGGGAAGGCGTGTGGTCACTGCAGAGGACTGGCTGGACGCTGTGTCACTCACCTGTGTCCCCTCCTCTCTGCTGTTCCCACGTGATTCCTCCACGGTGTGCTCTGACTAAAACTCACCCACTGGCGACCCACCACGTGCCCAGCCACTGTGGACAGGGTCCTCTTTCCCCGGAGCCTCACGATGCTACATGAGAAAGTAGGACACAGAGTCTGGGCCCCTAAGGGCTCCCCCTCCTTTTCACAAACATCCAAGCAGCTACCACAGCCCTGGCCACACACAGCCCGCACTGCACCACACACGGTAGCCACGTTGCCCAGTGTGGCCCAGCACAGCCCTGTGTGGCAGGCTGCAGGAGCACACCAGGCCCAAATGGCTCTAAAGATCACTTTCTAGTTGACCCAGTTTTGTTCTTAGAATGTCTAAGAAGGATAAAGAAAGAGACAATTGATCTTTACTTTGGCATTTCATGACATTTCCTGCTTCAAATGAACACGAAGAGAAACAAACCTGTATAAAGCTGTTAGCCTGTCAAAGGCTACTCAGCATTGCCAAATTAGCCCAGTTTGACAAAGACATGATATGCTGCTCTGGGGCCACTCTACGAGCCAGTGGGCAGGATGATGCCCCTAACTCATTTACCGGGCCCAAAGTTTGAGTTTGCCAGTAAACAAGACAGCAGCAGAAGGGCCCAAAAGGAGGCTGGGGCTCCAAAAGAAAGCAGGGATAGGCCTGTCCAGGCTCACGTGCACAGAATCCACCCTGGCAGCTGGCAAATGTCCCTCAACTTCCATCTACCTTGGCCAGGCACAGTGCTGGATGGAAAACCATGGCTCACATTGGTGGGGAGTGGGAGCCACTAGGGGCTTCATGGGTGAAGATCCCTGTGAGGCCTCAGACAGATGGCCACACTCTCCCAGACATAGAGGAGAACAAATCATCCAGAAAGTGTCCCCTTGGCCCATGCTCTAGTTTCAGGACAAAGGGAAGGGCTGGGGTGGCCAAAGTGAGGCAAAGTGCTTTCACCCGCCTGGCTGGCAGACAGAATTCCATGCAATTTCATGGGAACATCCCTCAGTGTCTTGGGGTGGCTGAGGCCTCACCTTCATTAATAACGTGGTTCTCCAGACGACAACGCCCACGTGTGAACACTGTCTCCCCTCCAGCTCTTCCAGGTGAGGCTCTGATGCTGCAGCCCATCTTTGGAGCAGCATCAGTCACCCAGAGGCTCTGGCTAAGGAGATTCTCAAGAAGCAAATGGAAGGAAAGCAAGGGTCTACGGCTAGAGAGGCTGAGCACACCTCAGACACCTCGGACACCCCAGGACTGGAGGACAGGTAAGGAGGGCCTCGGGATCCTGCTCTGAGCACTGAGGACACTCAATCTCGGCTAAGTCTGAGGCCTCACTGCTGCTGCCGTTACGCCTGCTGTTAGCGGGAGGCCCAGGAGGCGCTGATGCCTCTGCTAGCCATCTCCACAACCAGGCACTCAGGGAGGCCTCCCGGGTGCAGGGCAGGCTCGATGGGTGGCCAGCACAGCCTGGGGAGCCTGAGAGGAGGTGCTGGGGCCAAGGGACAGGGCAGCCAGCCAGGAGGGGCTAGGAAGTCTCGGACCAGAATGTGGTCCAGTTTGCACATGGGTCCCATCCAACCCCCTCCTCCACGATGGGGACACTGTGGGCGCTGCAGAAAAAGCTGGGTCGAATGAATGAAATGCAGCGTTTGACTTGCCTCTGGGCTGACCTGAGCCATCTGCAAAACCTCGTCATGGTGGTTTGGCCAAAGTGGGCAGCCTGGAGGCCATCTTGGGAGACTGCAGACCCCACTACTTCCTTCTTCACACAGCCCCCAGCCCTTTCATGTTCTGTCCCCGACTCCCTTCATCTGTCACTCTGGAAGAATCTGGCAACTGAGTCTCTGTGGCAGGACAGGCGCCTGTGGGCCTGGAAATGCTCGGGTGCCTCGAGGGCCACATGTGTGCTCTGGGTGTGTGTGTGCACGCATATGAGCTGAGGGCGCACGCAGCTGGACAGCTGCCTTAGCGTCCCAGCAGAAGGGCAAAGAGCCCCAACCTAGCACGCTGGGCACCAGCTCCTCGACAGGAACCTCCAGCCACCACCATACCAGCCCTCAGCGTGGGGCTTTCTCCGTGAGAAAACCATGTTCACAAATATAAAAGGGAATGTGGAAACTGTGAAAAGAGACACTTTATTGCCTTTGGTAGAGTGCCGTGGCATCACACAGCTCACAGCAACCTCCAACTCCTGGGCTTAGGTGATTCCCTTGCCTCAGCCTCCCTATAGGTGCCCACCACAACACCCGGTTATTTTTTTGTTGCAGTTTGGCTGAGACCGGGTTCGAACCCACCACCCTTGATATATAGGGCCGGCACCCTACTCGCTGAGCCACAGACACCGCCAAGTTTTTTTTTTTTTTTTTTGAGGCAGAGTCTCACTATGTCGCCCTAGGTTGCTGGTTCTCACAGCAACCTCAAGGCAAGCAATTCTCTTGCCTCAGCCTCCTGAGTAGCTGGGACTACAGGCACCTGCCACAACACCTGACTGTTTTTCTGTTGCAGTTGTCATTGTTGTTCAGCAGGCCTGGGCTGGGTTCAAGCTCGCCAGCCTCGGTGTATGTGGCCAGCACTATAGCCACTGAGCTATAGGCGCTGCCCGGAAACTGTAAAAATTCAAACATGAAAATAAAAATATCCTTAATTCTACTGATGGAAACTCAACAATGCTAACACTACAGTTTGTTTCTGTCAGTCTTTTTTTTCTGCATCATGTACGCACATTTGGGGTCATTTTGCTGTATATACCCATGGGTAGACATATACAGGCCGGGCTTTTCTCCACATACACAATATGAGACTATTTTATCATATCAGTGAATAGTATTTGAAGATATAATTTTGGTAGTTACAAACACATCACCAGCAATGAACCACAATTCAGGACACCAAGGCTGTTGCCAACATGTTCCCCCTAATTACAAACAAGGGGAGTGGCTGGACCAAGGTGAGGCACTCTAGAAAGGTTCTGCGTCACCCCCACCTCGGGAGAAGGCACTCACCTGCTTCACGCAGACCTCACTGTTTTCTAAAAGCACAGCTCCTTTTACAGGGAGCATTATTCTTCATTTAAAACTCTTTGCTAGTGATTGGGAGGTATGTTCACTTTTCTGGACAGCATTAGTTTTCATTTTAAACTCTTTGTTAATGATTGGGAGGTGTGTTCACTTTTCTGGACAGCTGCATAAATTCTCACGTAGGGTGTCTGACTGTTCTGAGCCTCATTCGTTTCCCCAAGGACATTTTCTTTTTGTTAGTTATCCACGTGAGGTCTTGGTGTTTCAGACCTGTTTGTGAACAAAGACTTGGCTCCTGCCTTTTAACACTGTTGATGTTGTTTCTGATGCACAGACACCACTTCTGTGCTTGGTTAAAACGTGTCGTTTAGGAAGAAAAGGCATTTTCACCAGTGAGGCATGTGGGGCCCTGACCATTTAAAATTAATTTCTTAACGTGGAGCATTTCAGTCAAAAAAGTAAGATAAAGTCTGGCCTCAAAGGAGCGGGAGGTGAGCTGAGGCTGGGGGTCTTCAGAGGAGAACTGCTTTATTCTGCTCCGATCAGGGCAAAGCCTCAGGTAAGCAAGACCCTGCAAACCCAGGCTGTCTGTCTCAGGTCCTCTCTGACTCACCTCTGCCTGTGCAGGCTCCTGCTTCCTGCCCTGCCCCGCACCAGGCTGGGTACACAGCGGCCTGGGCCCCGGAGCAGGACACAGCAGGTGTCCTCAGGACAAACACTGGTCCTAGTGCTGACTCAGTCCTCTGAGGAGGCCACACTCCCATAATGTATGTTAGATGGATATTAATCATCTAACCTAGGCTATAAGTTTTCAAAAGTGGAAAGACAGCAGTGATACTGGCTGTATTCTCCGAGAACAGTCCTTCAAAACTGGCTAGTGTTGTAATGTCCGTGTTGTGGACACCTGCCATGGGGGTGGGGACAAGTGAGCCTCGCTGAGTATCTGTTCATGCCACAGAAACAGAAGCAGAGTCCTGACTTAGATGAGGTTGTCTCCTGTACTTTTTGATAAAGCAGCACCTCCACACCAGCCTGTCTAGGCTGCTTGTACAAATGTGATTTGTGGCAAACGCCAGTGTTCCTTTTGGGATCTGGAATCCTACTGGACAGAGGGCACCTCTGTGGCCAGTGTCCAGTGCAGGCTTTTGTCTCTGGGTGTCAGGGCTTCCACTGGAGGGACAGCATGCTCGGTGCGGCCCTCGGGGAGTGCCAGGGACCTGTCCTCAATCCCCATATCTTCCCTGAGGGGTCCTTCCTCATCTGGCCGTGCCAGGAAGGACCTGAGTGCTGTGAGCCCTGCTGATGATGCCCAGAATGTGCAGAGACTGTGGGAACCCGATACAAATACATTTATAAATACAAAATCGATTTAACATTCCTGAGCTAAATTCCTAGGGTATTTTTATGAAATATTTTTTATTTAATATATCAATGAATTAAATTTGCTAGTACTTTACTAAGGATACTTGTATTTACACAGCAAGTGAAATTAGATTCTAATTCGATTTTTACATGTGCTTCCTGCAGGTCAGCACGTTAGTAACTCCTTTATTCAGCACATGCTCACGTTTATGCCCGTGTCTGGCACGATGCCGGGGCGATGGTGTCTGTGCACAGCTGAGAGCTCCCTGGCCCCGTGGTGTTTTACATACACATGCAAACGTCTCTCCTGGCTACGTCTGAATGTTTCCCCTCAAGGCCGTGTCTGTGAGACAAAGAAGCAAGCGTGCAAAACCACCTTGCTCAGTTGTGCTTGCCAGATGATATCACAAGGCCCGACTCTGAAGACAAACCAGGACAGAATGCCAGGCCCCACATCTTTTGCCTGAGTCACTGTGTTCCTTAGACCTAAAGCCGCTGGTCCCTGCCTTTCCTGTACATGCGGTAATGTTACAGGTTATGGACAATGCCCATCCTCTATAACCAGATGTAACCTTGTGCCAAACTCTGATGTGGTTTTACACGTTCTGAACCTCCACTGTCTGTGTATAAGCCACGAACTAAACACTGCTCAGAGCCCCCTGAGAACCTGTAGTCCTCAGTCTACAATCCTCAGACTTCCGCATGAAATTAACTTTAATTCTTTAAAAGTCTGACTTATTTTTCCTTATTCAACGTGGCCAAACTCAATTGCCAATATGACAGTATTACGAAGTGGGGCCTTTGGGAGGTGACTAGGCTGTGCCGGCAAGGCCCTCGCGGAAGGGCTTGGTGAGCTTATAAAAGAGGCCGGGAGAGAGGGGAGCCTCGTGCCCACCTCCCACCTGGCCTCCGCCATGACGCCTCCGCCCACTGGAAGCAGAGAGCAGCTCTCACCTGACCCAGAGGCCAGTGATTTGATCCTGAACTTCCAGCCTCCAGAACTGTGAGAAATACATCTCTGTTGTTTACAAATCACCCGGTCTAAGGTATTTTGTTAGGTGTAACAGGAGGAATGTGCCAGATCAGGCCACATACACGGAGGGGGAGACACAAAGGAGATGCTGCAGAGCAGTCCTAACAGTTCAGACTGGATAGGGACACACACCTGGGCGCAGGTCCCTAACAGTTCAGACTGGACAGGGACGCACACCTGGGCGCAGGTCCCTAACAGTTCAGACTGGACAGGGACGCACACCTGGGCGCAGGTCCCTAACAGTTCAGGCAGGGACAGGGACGCACACCTGGGCGCAGGTCCCTAACAGTTCAGACAGGGACATGGACGCACACCTGGGCGCAGGTCCCTAACAGTTCAGACAGGGTCAGGGACACACACCTGGGCGCAGGTCCCTAACAGTTCAGACAGGGACAGGGACACACACCTGGGCGCAGGTCCCTAACAGTTCAGACGGGAGGGGGGGACACACACCTGGGTGCAGGTCCCTAACAGTTCAGATAGACGGGGACAAGGACATACACCTAGGTGCAGCACCCTACCACGAGTGTCTGGGACGGGTTGCACAGCAGAAGACTTTGTGGAAATGGAAAGAGACTCACCAGAAAGACATTTTCTGGCCTTAGACGTGCTTAGAATGAAGACTTTTGGCAATATCTGAATTTATCACAAAACTATGGCTCTATTCAGGTTGGGTTTTTAAATCCCATCTGGAGGCAATTTTAGCAACAAGAATATATAAGCTCCTCTTTCCTAACCTAGAGGAGGACTACAGTCTCTGCCCACTTCATCACATATCTGAGGCCTCCAGCATGTTCTTGGGCCTACCTGCTGACTCCATGTTCTAGCCCATCTGTTTACTGTCGGGTTAGACATTAACGCCTTCGTCCTTATCATAGGTTGATTTAATTTTTCTATTTCTAATTTTTTTAGTTAAAGGCTTAGTTTATTTTTCAAAATGTCTGTAAAAAAGAAAAGCATTTAGGCTTTGAATTTGTTTGTAAGCCCAGCACTAACCATTACATTTCTGAACGGAATTTCATAACGACAAGATTATTTCCACCTTGATTCTCCTTAATCTAGAATAATTAAAGACTCTAAAGATTCTTTAATATCCAAGTGCTTGATTACTTACTGTTATTTTTATTATTAGCCACTTTTAAAGGATTATTCTCAGAGAATACAGCGTGTATCATTGCCATTTTTCTAATTTTGAAAACCTATAGCCTAGGTTAGATGATTAATTTTTGTAAATGTTTCATTAATACTTTGAAAGAAGTAGCATTCTCTGTTGAAACAATTAAATTCCAACTAGAACTCCTAAATCATTCCTGATCCACAATCCACATTTTTTTTAGAGACAGAGTCTCACTTTATCACCCTCAGTAGAGTGCCGTGTGTCACAGCTCACAGCAACCTCCACCTCCTGGATTTAGGCGATTCTCTTGCCTCAGTCTCCCGAGTAGCTGGGACTACAGGCACCCACTGCAACGCCCAGCTCATTTTTTTGTTGCAGTTTGGCCGGGGCTGGGTTGGAACCCACCACCCTCAGTATATGGGGCCAGTACCCTACCCACTGAGCCATAGGCGCCACCCAATCTACCTTATTTTTATCCAGTCAAATGTGCCTTAACATCCCTCCTCCAGCTGTTTCCTTTGACCTTTCTGCGTGCTTTACACGGCACTAACTTCACGTCCGATCAATGCACAGACAGCAGAGTGCACAAGGCGGGCAGGCCCGTGGGGCCGTCCTCCCTGGGCCAGGCACTCTGCCCCCCCCCCAATCCCCCGCTTGTTCCTGCAGCATGCTGCCCCAGCCACTGAGTGTCCCCACTGCCACGGCAGCCCTAGCAGAGAATGACACCCTTGCTGCGGTCTGCACCCTTGTCCAGGTCTGATGAGAATGCTGCCCTGCTGCCACGCTCACTTTTGTGTGACCCTCTCCTCTTTGCCTGAGTGGTCATTCGTATTTTTATGGCTCCTTGTATTCTTGGCACCAATTCTCTCTCAGCACCTTTAGCAGATCATTGGCACCGGGAACAGGTGGCTCTGTGATAGGAATGCCACCCCATCCTCCCCGGCGGCTCCTGCCCACCATGCTGAGCCCTGAGTGGGGGCCCTCCCTCACCTGCCTTTCTCTACCAGCCCAGCCCTCCAGGACAGAACTGACTGTGGGGACAGCACCAGGCCTGGACTGGGTGAGGCCTCCAAGGGTGCGCTCTGCAGGGCCATGAAGACCAGGATCATCAACCAGACGAGATCTGACACTGGGCGCTGCACACACCTGCAAGCCAGCATCCCTACTGAGTTACAGACCCAGCCTGAGGCCTGGAAAACAGTGAAGGTCCCTGGGCCCAGCACAGCAGGCCAGTGGCTGTCAGGTCCTTCTCCATGTATCTCAAACATTAATGGGCCCTACAAAGACACAGGGCCTGGGCCCAGGCAGCATATGGACTCTGCACGGAACGTGCTTCCAGAATGAGGGCACTGCCCCCACCCCACCACCTTCCTGGGCCTCCAGAGTGGGCGGCCACCATCTTCCTCCTAAGAAGTCCGGTGCGTCATCAATGAGAGGTAGCCGGGCACTGGCATTCAGAAGCATTTACAGACCCCAGAAGGCAAGGAAGAGAATAGACAGCACCAAGTGGGCCCTAGAGAGACATGAGAATTTCCACAGAGGGGAGCTCATTTTACCCCCAAGACTCCACGGAAGTGTGGCTATGAAAGGGCAGATGGGAGGTGGAGGGATGGCATTAAGGCTGGGGCTGTAGTGGCTGGTAGAGGCCCCGCAGGCCCTGTAGAGCCTGGTATGGTGGGCAATGCCTGGGGAGGGCTGCTGAGCCTGCGTTTGGGCAGCACTCCGCATCAGAGGGAGCACTGCGCCTGCCCTCCTGAGCACCTGCAAGCTCCAAACTCTCAGCCCCCAGTGCCCAGGACAGGAGGGTGAGCTCCAGATTTATGGCCTGCCTGGAGCAGGCGCCTGGCCCAGCAGGCAGGGAGGAGGCCCACAGAGCCAAAGGAACCAGATGGTACCTGGACAGTCCCAAAGGCTGAGGGACATGAGCTAGGTGGTGCCCTGCTAGGTGGTGCCCTAGCTCCCACTTGCTGCCCAAGTTTTCCAGAATCAAATTTGGGGAGCTCAAGGCCCCACCCACCCTGCCTCGCTCCTTGTTTAACACCAGGAGAATAGAATCTCTGCGTTTCTTTTGGGAATACCTTGTCCTCAGAAAATGATTCTGTTCCTATGGAAATGACTTAAAGCAACACATTATTTCCCAAGGGACAAATTATAATGCTGCAAAGACTGAGGGCTTTTCAAGCCATTTTCCACAAATGTTCTATTGCTGGAGACTCGCATTCTGGGTCTCACCATTCCGCTGCCTTCCATGGATGCAGAATCATTTTCCTAAAATGTCACAATTGCGAACTCAATTCCCTCCTGCTCACCAGGGCTCCTCGGTTCTTTATTTAATTTGTTTTCTCTTCTGATCTCCTTTCCCATTTAACTCCATGCCCTGTAATGCATCCTGGTGCCACCCGGCCCATAGCGTGTCGTCAGAGCACTGGTTTATACTCAGCTTCCAGGAAAAATGCAGTCAGTGGCTCCTCTGCCAGCCCCTCCTCTCCACACAAGCTGCAAGGGCTCCACGGGCTCCCCCAGTTCATGCCACACCCCAGGCCCCTCCTCCCACACCCTGCACCCCGCTTCCTGCTCCCCAGCTGATGGGTTACCCGGATCTTCTGTCCTCCCTGAATCTCACGTCAAGAGAGCAGGGCCCTCAGGAGGCCGACACAGGGCACCCTCTAATGACAGCATGGCAATGTCTCCAGCCAAACAGGAAACGGTGCCCCTCACACTGAGTGTGATGAAACTCAGCGGCTGGGGAATGGCACTGCCTTGTCATCTGCACCTTCCAAGGCTGCCATGAATTCTGGCACTTTGGGCCAAGTCTGCCCAGTCTGCCCCCGCTTGCATCCCCTGGACTAGATGTCGCCATCACATGATAGGGTGAGACAGAGCTACTGCCGACCCAACACCACCCCCTCCCTATTTGCCTCCCCCAGCCCAGCTCAGGTATCTGGCCTCCAGTGGCCGTCCTGTCCCTATTTTCTTTCTGCCCCCCTCCCAGGGACCACGGTCCTGCTTTAGTCCCCAGGACACATGTGACACTTTACTGCACATCACTGTCACAATAAGAAACCCCACCTGTGATGCCTGCATGCTCCAGGGTCAGTGCACCTGAGTTGCCTGGTGGGAAGGAGACCACTGTGGCACCGCCCCTACCTGGAAGCAAATAGGGGCAGAGTCCCTCACAGAAGGTCACAGAATGTAAGCTTTGTGTGGTGTGGCTTCAAGGACTCACAACACCTTGAGTCCTCCCTGACCTACCGTCCCACCCAGGAGGGCAGCACTGTCTTCCTGGGCCTCTAGGGACACTGAGTCCGCAACCAGAGTATCCCAGACACAGAACTACCTGAGATGCCCAGCTGGCCGGAGGCCTGACTATTGGGGTGGCCAGCCACCTGCTTTTAGAATAGGTTCTCCACTGGCCTGGGTCCCGCAAGGAGTCTTCATGTACAGCAGGGGAGCTGGGCTCCTTGCCCTGCAGACAAACAGTCGGTGCCCACTTGGGAGCTGGACCCCTCACCCTGTAGACAAACGGCCAGGCCAGTGCAGACTTGGGCAGCACCTCTCCCCTGCACATCCCCACAGGCTGAGATGCTGTGGGAGGACAAGGCAGACAGGTGGGGAGACTGGGCCCTCACCCAGTGCCTCAGAGGGTCACGGCCTCTCATGGTACCACCATATCCCCCAGACGGAAGTGGCACGTGGGCCAGATGGGTCAGAAGAGCCCCCAGGTCCAGCAGCCTCCCAGGGGCCCACAGGGTCGGCCAGGCCAGGTGATCTTCGCCATTTACAGACCATGTGCTGGAAGCTGGAAGATGTGAGGCAGGGGGTGGGGGGATGGCTGACTCACACCCTGACGCAGCACTGATGCTCCCACAGGGCAAAACCCAGCCCATGCTGACAAAAGGCAAGAACTGAAGTACAAAGACTGGCCCTATCCCCATCCACCTGTGAATACCAAGGCTTGGGGCAGGCTGGGGCCATCTGCTGGGCCCGGCCCCATTGGCAACTCCTGGACTCGTCCAGCCTCTCCTGGGGCCGAGACGAAGCTGCAGGCAACCAGACTCCCACATCCCTCAGAGGGGAGTGGGCATCCTCAGAGCCCTCTGGCAAGCACAGAGCTAAGAATTGAGAGGCCAGCAGGCTGTCTGGAGCCACTGCCCTACAGATAGGGGACCATAGGGCCTCCTGCATGTCCCTTCCTCAGAGAGATGAGGGACTCGCGGGGGTCTAGGAGAGGAAGTGACTGACCCGGGTCATGCAAGTAAGGCCTGACTCCGTGGCCAATATGCTCCTTGCTAAACCAGAGCCCTCTGCCAGGTGGGTGCAGGACAGAAGCCCTTCCCAGCAGCACCTCAGGGACAGCGGGCAGTGTCCTGTATCTCATGTTGCTCAGGCCACCACACAGAGAAACACGGGGCTGAGTCTGGGGCTGGGCACTCAGCTGAGCACAGAGCAGGCAGGACGTGCTCTGGTAAGCGAGCAGCATGGTTGTCCCACTCTGTGGCCGAGGACGCTGGCTCAGAGAGTCTAAGCAACATGCCCCAAGTCACACAGCACCAAGTGGACAAGCTGAATCATGTTCCAGGTGCTGTAAAGAGGCTGCTGGGCCCAGAGGTCACATGCTACCCCTCCAGGCACATTGCTGAGGACAGCTGGCTCCTGGACTTTTCTGCAGGGAGCTCATTACACAGCCTCATCTAATACCTCACAGTGTCAGCAAAGCTTAGGTGACAGCCCTGTGACCACTGCCCAGGTGGTCCTTGCAAATGGCAGGACGGCACTTCTCAAAGCCCCTCCACACAGAGCTCTGTGAACTCGAATTTAATACAGCTCCCTCCTGGTAAAGAATCACACTTGGCTCTTTTGAAAAGGCATTTACTTACTTGAAAATCTCTTTCTTCTAGTATTTCTTTCCTCCATCTCATGAGAAAAGCAGCACAAACGTACAAGTGGAAGTGAGAAAAGCCCTCAGGTTCAGACTAAAAGAGAAAAAATAACCAAGAGAGAAATGTTAAAGTGCCGCGTCATTAATGTGACCACAGTTACCTGTGAGAGTCGGGCTCTGCCCAGTCGGGGTGCGGGAAAACCCGAGCGTGTGTTGACTTACTCACTTTTACTTAATGCCTTAATTTCAAACCCTCGTCCTACTAAAGTAAACGGCATCTTCTCTTTAAGTCCCAGCAGCCTGATAAATAGGACATGAAGAGCAGCCCAAGCTCAGGCAGTCCCGTAAGCAGTAGCTCATTTTCTTCTCTTGCACAGATAGCGGCCAATAATAAAAAAAGACAAATCCAACAAGCATGAATTCTATACCCGGCGCAGAATCCACTCCTCGAAATAACCATAGGAAGGAGGTATTCTTCCACTTCACAGAGGAGGAATCAGCCCGAGAAGCCAGGCAACTCCTGGGTGAGCTGTGTGAGTGACACAGCAGGTGCAGAGCCTGGGTCTGTACAGAGCTCTCAGTCCTCCCTGGGAACACCAGGGAAATGGCACTGGGAGGAAGGCCTGGGCTGCTGAACAGGGTGTGACTCATCCTAAGTCACCAGCCCTCTCTGTCCTCAGATGTACCCTTCACTACTCACTCCTACTGGTCGTTGAAGCCCAGGCCCTCTGTCACCTGCTCTTGGGGCTCACACACCTGGTTGGGGCGGGGGGGTTACTGCATCAGTGCACACACAGCCAGCTGCAGATACGGGGTCCCGAAACTCCAGCTCTCAGAGCACTGCCTTCATAACTGCCTTGTCCGTGTGAAGGCCATGTGACCACTCTTCGGTTTATAAGGTAAGTAATAAATCTGTGATGCATAGGTGGTGACATGCCATGGGAAAGGAAGCAAGGCAGGGGGCTGCAAACGGCAGTAGAGTTTGTGTGTCTGAGCTGCAACTTCAACGTGATAGTCGGTCACCTAAGGTGATATTTTAAACAAAGACCCAAAGAAGTGTCCAGAGAAACAGCCCTGGGAGCTGACCTCTGGACTGGCCAGGTGAAAGTCACTGGGCAGGCAGAAGGCTAATGGGAGGTGTGTTGGAATGAGAGGGTAACTGCCGGGGACGGCGGCTGCTGCTCCCTTCCCCTCACTTCTGAAGACACAGCTGGCGAGGGGAGGAGGAGGGGCTCCTCAGCGACCACCTCCTCCCTCTAGACCAGGGGTCCTCAAACTACGGCCCGCGGGTCACATGAGGCAGTGTGATTGTTATTTGTTCCCGTTTTGTTTTTTTACTTCAAAATAAGATATGTGCAGTGTGCATAGGAATTGTTCATAGTTGTTGTTTTTTTTAACTATCGTCCGGCCCTCCTACAGTCTGAGGGACAGTGAACAGGTCCACTGTTTAAAAAGTTTGAGGACCCCTGCTCTAGACAATGACATTTCCTCCAGACCTTTCCTGTAGACAGCCCACAGCAGGCTAGAGGAGTTCCCTCGATTCCTGATTTTCTGAAGTTCTCCTCATGAATGGCTACAGAATTGAATCAGATGCTATCTGTGCATCACCTGCTGGGAGAAATTACCCTCCTTTAATCTTGCAAGGTAGTGAATTTTGCAAGAGCCTGGCAGTAATGCTGCACCAAACTTGCATTCTCAGAATACCCTCGATCTGGTCAGAGCGTCCCAGTAATGCTGCACCAACCTCGCATTCTCAGAATACCCTCGTCTGGTCAGAGCGTCCCAGTAATGCTGCACCAACCTCGCATTCTCAGAATACCCTCGTCTCGTCAGAGCGTCCCAGTAATGCTGCACCAACCTCTCATTCTCAGAATACCCTCGATCTGGTCAGAGCGACGCAGTAATCCTGCACCAACCTCGCATTCTCAGAATACCCTCGATCTGGTCAGAGCGTCGCAGTAATGCTGCACCAACCTCGCATTCTCAAAATACCCTCGATCTGGTCAGAGCGTCGCTGTAATGCTGCACCAACCTCGCATTCTCAGAATACCCTCGATCTGGTCAGAGCGTCGCAGTACTGCTGCACCAACCTCGCATTCTCAGAATACCCTCGATCTGGTCAGAGCGTCGCAGTAATGCTGCACCAACCTCGCATTCTCAGAATACCCTCGATCTGGTCAGAGCGTCGCTGTAATGCTGCACCAACCTCGCATTCTCAGAATACCCTCGATCTGGTCAGAGCGTCGCTGTAATGCTGCACCAACCTCGCATTCTCAGAATACCCTCGATCTGGTCAGAGCGTCGCAGTAATGCTGCACCAACCTCGCATTCTCAGAATACCCTCGATCTGGTCAGAGCGTCCCAGTAATGCTGCACCAACCTCGCATTCTCAGAATACCCTCGATCTGGTCAGAGCGTCGCAGTAATGCTGCACCAACCTCGCATTCTCAGAATACCCTCAATTTAGTCATAATGTGTTATATTTTTTAATCAGGGCTAGATCCTGTTTGCTCATACTTCAGGGAGGATTTCTGCACTCACATTTTTAAGTCTGCCCTCTAACTTTCCTTTCTTGAACAGTCCCTGTCTGGTTCAAGCAAGAAGGTCACGCTGAGTCTTCCTCTTGTTCTGTTCTCAGGAAGAGACTGTACAAGACCGGGACTTGTGTCCTTCAAACGTTCTCCCAGCAGCCCCTGTGAAAGGGACGGGCCTCATATTTTGTTTGGGGAAAGGTTTGTGCTCCTGATTTAATCTTGCAAGGTAAATCTTGCAAATTTCAACACAGTTAAAAAACAATCCAGACATTCTAAAGGTTTTGTGAAATTTCATTTTTCTAGAAATTTAAAATTTTCACCTGAGTTTCCAAACTTGTTCATAATACTCTATTTTTCTTTGACTCTCTGCTGCATTGTAGTAATTTCCTGTTTGGAATTATTAAATGCCATTTTATATGCCTTTTCTCATTTATCATGTTAGAGATTAATTTCATCAGTCTTCTACAATAAGTGACTTCTGATTCTGATGATCAATTTCTAGTTTCATCTCTGTTGATCTTTTGTTTCATTAATTTCTGCTGTTAACTTTATTATTTCCTTTCTTCTTTCTCTTTTGATATTTTTTATTGTGGATATTTTGAAACATACAAGTAGACTCACTTCTCCTTATTTTTAACTACTTAGTTCTTTTTCTGACTTCTGGTAATTAGCTCATGGTCTGGCTTTTCTTCACTGCTAATATAAGTAAGTACTTAAGGCTATAAACCTCCACCTATAAATCCCACAGTTTTAATGAATCTTTATTATCTTTAAGTTATACAACTGTTCTTTTCTGATTTCCTTGTTTGAATGATGGCTTACTTATCAGTAAGTTTTCTAAAAATCTCAGAAAAAAACACGTGGTTCATATTTTTTTCTTCTTAGCTATTCTTAGTAATTGGTTTGTAAATTAATTGCATTATAAAAGAATGTGATTTACATGATGCCAATTGCTAAGTTTGCTTAGATTGCTTTTTGGAGTAGAACAAGATCAATTTTCACAAAAGTCCCAAGAGGCAGACTGTTAGAACCAAACCGTGGAGCAGGAGAGCCTGTGTTTAGGTCCTGACTCTCCAGTCACTGTGTGACTGTGACAAGGGACCCAGCTTCTCTGTGCCTTAGTTTCCTCATTTGTAAAATCAATAAATAAAGATCAAATAAATTGAGCAATGCAGAGCACTTAGAATAGGGCTTGGAACAAAGTAAGTAGTACATCAATGCCTACAATTAAGGACATGTTACAAGAGCATATTTTCTGGAGTTCTTGGAAAAAGTGTTCTATAGATGTCCATTAAATAAAGTAATTCAATAGTGTTGTTCAAATCTCTTATAAATTCTTATCTGTTTTCTTATCTGCTTATTATCATTAACTGAGAAGTATGTTAAAAATTGCCATGATGACAGTGGATTATATGATTTTTCCTTATAGTTCTACTAACCTTTGTTTTATGTATTTATATATATATAAAATAACTATGTTATTAGGAGCATATAGATTCAAAATTGTTTTATTTTCCTGGTGAATTGACCAATGTCTATATATATTATCTTCTTTATTTCAAGCAATACTTTTTTTTATTCCAAAGACTTTGATGTGGGGACCTAGAATCCAATATGGCCTTATAAGTACATATCACTTTTGTGGGATAATTCATTTATTTTAAACAGCTTTACTGAGGTCTAACTGACAGACAAAAAATTTCACATATTTGAAGTTTATGTGATCCATTTTGAAATATGCACACACCTGTGAAAACACCCTGAAGGCAGCAAACACGTCTACATTCCTCCACAGCCTCCTTGAGCTCCTCGACATCCTCCCTGCAGCCTCCAGCCCCCAGGCCTCATGATCTACTTCCGTCACGGAGCAGTGGTCTACGTCTCCTATGCTGTGAAGTAGGTGCAATCCTATAGCAGGTCCTTTTTTTAGTCTAGCTTCCTTCGCTGGGGGTACTATTTTGAGATTCACCCACATCACCACATGTGCCAGCAGTTTGCTCCTGACCAGCGCCACGCGTTTAGTGCATGTGTTTGTTTATTCACGCATCTGTCGAGGGACATCGAGCTGTTTCCAGTTTTTGGCTATCACACACGGTTGCTATGACAACTTGTGTACAAGTCTTTGTATGGACATCTGATTTCATTTGTTTGGATAAATACCGAGGAGGAGTAGAAGAGCTGGATCACACGGTAGAAGTATGTTTAACTTCTGAGGAAACTGTCAAACTGATTTCCAAAGCGGTTGCACCATTTTACTTCCCCACCAGCAACTCATCACAGCCAACACCTGGCGCGGTCAGTCTTTTTGATGTCAGCCATTCTGACAGGACAGGCGGTAGCAGCTCATTATAGTTTCAACTTACATATTTACATTTTTCTAATGACTGATGACTTTGAACATCTTTTCATGTGCTTATTTTACATTCTGGGACAAAGCATTTATTCTATTTTTTAACAGTTGTTTTTTATTATTGAGTTTTGATATATTTTGTGGACATAGATCTTAGATACCTGCTTTGAAAAGATTTTCTTCCAATTCATACTTCTTTTTTTTTTTTTGTGGAGACAGAGTCTCACTATGTTGCCCTCAGTGGAGTGCTGTGGCATCACAGCTCACAACAACCTCAGACTCTTGGGCCTACAAGATTTTCTTGCCTCAGCCTCCAGAGTAGCTGGGACTATAGGCGCCCACCACGATGCCTGGCATTTTTTTTTTGGTTGCAGTTGTCATTGTTGTTTAGCAAGCTGAGGCCAGGCTTGAACCCACCAGCTTCGGTGTGTGAGGCCGGCGCCCTACTCACTGAGCTACAGGCACTGAGCCTATACTTCTCTTTTCATTCTCTCAATATTGACTTCTAAAGACCATAGCATTTAAATTTTGATGAAGTTCAATCTACTAGTTTATTCTGGTACAGATCGTGCTTTTGGTGTTATATCTAAGACATCTTTGCCTAACCCAGGTATGAAGGCTGTCTTCTAGAAGTTTCACACTCAGGTCTACGGCCCATTTTGAGCTCACTTGTGCACACGCCATGAAGTGCCACCTGAAGTTCATTTTTAGCACATGGATCCCCTACTGTTGGGGCAGATTTTTGAAAAGACTATCTTTTCTCCACTGAGTTAAAAATCAGGTATGGCTAGGCCTCCACTAGCATTCTTCTTTTTCTAAGTTGTTTTAGCTAACTTAAGTCTTTCGCATTTTCATGTAAATTTTAGAACCAGTTTGTTAATTTCTACCAAAAAAGCTTGCTGGGATTTTTAATTGGAATCACATTGAATCTATGGATCAGTTTGTTGAGGACTGGCATCTTGACAACACTGAGTCCTCTGACTCAGGACTGTGGTACAGCTTTTATTTAGGTCTTCTTTATTTTCAACAATGTTTTACAGTTTTCAGAGTATAGATTTGTTACACCTTTTGATAGATTTTCTCTAATGAGTCCACATTTTTTAAATGATATTAAAAATTTCCTGAAAATTTTAATTTCTGATTGTCTGTTGCTAGTGATTGGGTTATAACATGCCTGCTGTATTTTTTCCAACTTTTATTATTATGAAGAGTTTAGTCTCTGCTGTGATTCCTGATAAATTTAGGTTAATTCGAATCCTCTTATTTTGAAGTATCTACCTGTTTCACTTTGTCTATCATTTTCTTTCTTGCCTACACACGGACTGACTGACTTTCCCCTCATTCTAATTTCCCAGCCCCATTAATCCGGAAGCTACTGAATTGGTTCCATTACTTAAATCTGAACCCTGCAAATTGTAACAAGCATAATTAATTTAATGGTCTAAAATGAATCATTACCTTTATTCTCCTCCCAAACAATACAAAAAATCAGGAATATCTCACTTTTTAATTTTTTTCTAGAGATTCCAGTCTCACTTTCTTCCTTTCTATCTCCCTTTCTGCACTTCCCATCTCTTTGTCTGTCTGGGAGAAGTACTTTCCTCACACCATTCTTCTGGTCCATTAATCGTCTCTTTAACTGTGTCCTAATTTGTTTCACCCATCTAATTTATTTAAATTTGACCCTTGGCTCTTCTTTCAGACCTGCTTGTAAATTGTAACAGTTCCCTTCTCTTTCTTTCACTCAATACCTTCCTTTTTATCATCTAAAATACATGACCCTCACTTTGCAGCACATCCTGGACAATCTGCAGAATCTGTCCACCTCCTGCAGTTTGCTCTCCAAGCTGGCTCTTGCTCCTGGTGGCTGCTTCCTCGCACTTCAGTGACTTCCCTCCTTCTGGAGCTAATGTTGCTGGGAATGTTTATGGGTTAAAACTCCTTAAAGCTTGCATCAAAAATGGTTTTCTTTGTGGAAAAAAAAAATGCATTTGCTTCTGGTGGAGCTTGAGGGCACTGTTACTCCCAGGGTACTTTAAATAAAATTTTCAGCTTGCAATTTTTCAGGCCAAATAAATGTCAATTGGGGCTCAAAAGCCATGTGACTGCAGGACAGTGGTTAGAAATTTGGCAGGGGTGGCACTCCCTTCCCTTTTCCTTTACCCTGCACAGGCCAGGCCAGGACAGCAGCCCCAGCCCCTGATCAGTCTCAGCTCTGTCTCCAGGTTTTGCCTCTTCCCCTGGCTCATTAACATCAACTGGCTGACACCTCTGAGTGAACACCAGCTCTGAGGCTGCTCACTTACCTCTCTGGATTTATATTTTCTCAGGACTTCTGGTCTCCGATGGTCTTTCCCCCTTTGTGGTTATGTTTTTTAGAATATACACAAAGAACTTTGGTGTATCCACCAGCCCTACTATTTTTCTTTAAATCAACTCATTTTTAGAAACCTTAAGTAAATTACTACTGTGGCTCTATAGTATAGGTCTGCTATGCTAGTGAGTTCTTCTAGTATGCGTTAAAGTATATCTAACATTAAATGTTAAATGTTTGTGTTTGAACTAAAATAAACTGAATATTGAAACTTAGTGGAATGCAGCTGAGGCCTTCACAGCAGGGACTCCACGCTTCCCCAGCCTACACTCTGTCCATGCCAGCTCTTTCCACCCTATAAGGAGGATGCCCTTTCTGCCTTTCTTTTTACTCTGAGATAGGGTCTTACTCTGTTGCCCAGGCTAATGTGCAGTGGCATCATCACAGCTCACTGAAACCTCAACTCCTGGGCTCAAGTGATCCTCCTGCCTCACCCTCCTGAGCAGCTGAAACTAAGAGGCACAGCTAAATTTCTTACTTTTTTATAAAGATAGGGTCTCACTATGTTGCCCAGGCTGATCTCAAACTCCTAGCCTCCAAAGATCATCCTTCTTCGGCCTCCAAAATGCTAGAATTACCAGTGTGAGCTGCCTGCCCTGGCAATGATATCCTTTCTAATTCAGCCAGCTCTTGCCATGTCACTATTTTATTTTAAAATGCCCAGTACCTTTAGGATACAGTAGAAACTCCTTCACATGAGACAGAACACACCTGACATCTGATCCTCAGCCATTTCCCACCTGACGTTCCAACCCTCTCACAGCCCCTGCCCTGCCGGGCTGGTTTCTGCCCCAGCCCTGCCTTTGCAATGTGCCCAGGGCAGGGCCACTCCTAGTCCTATGCCAGGCAATTCATCCCCTCTTCAGGGTCTTCACCTTTCTCCCAAGCAGCGGGCTGTCCCTGCCCCTTCTTCCAAGGAGTCCGGCTATGCCTCTGCTACAGCTCTTGCCACACTGTCACCATGAAAGGTCACCCGTCCTTTCTCCCTCTGGCCTGGCAGCCTCTGGATCCCCTCTTCTTTGTAATCTCTGCTCATGCCCAACAGCAGGAGTAGAGGCTGAATGAGGTGACATAGCCAAATCCACTGGCTCAGGTCACCTGCAGGAGCCCGGAGAAAGAGACAGTCTGAATTACTGCACTACATCTTAAGAAACACAACTTGAACAAAACAACTTCCAATCTTTAGGGCCTTGAGGGAACCACCGTAGGAATACATAATTGGTAATTTGGATTGCACAAAGTAGAAGAGAGATCTGCAGGAGTACTGAGGATGTTCTAGAACGATGGGTTCTCTCAGGAATCCTGTTTACACTCTTAATTTGCTTAGCAGCCTTTTATTTAACCAGGGAGTGTGAAGTGCAGCCGGGCACCCTCCTGCCCACTCGCACTGCACATCCGCGAGGTGGACTGTAAATTCTGCCTCCCACGAGGCGTCTCCACCCAAAGGCAGAACACAGCCGAGGGCACACCTGCAGGGAAACACGACATTAGGGGAAAAGACCACTTTATGGTTTCATTTAAATGGATTATTTATCTTCCATGACTTGGTAAATTATATTAAACAGTAACATGATAAAAAAAATTCATATCATAAATGGAAAATGGGCTTCTGCCTTAATGAAGCTTAACCCAGACAATAGCTATATTGCTGAGTGCTCAGTGTATAAACAGGGAGGCTGCAACCGAGGGGCACAGGCTGGGCCACCGCCATGCCCTGGCCACCCCATAGCCAGTCACCCGCAAGATGTGAGCCCTCCCCTTCTCTTCCCAGCAGAAATCCGAAGAGACCAGATCAAGAAAACACACCATAATGTGTGTAGAATTTATAGATGGAGGGTGTGAGGTGCTACCTTGAGAAATGAGGGTTACCATGCCATTTCCGGGCATCACTAGGGGAAGGACAGCTGTCTTCCACCTGGCGGGGAGCGAGTCCAGTAATGACCCCTGCCCCCACCCCCAGGACACTGTCCTCAGCTTGAAACCTTCCAGGACTGTCAGAAAGACGAAGGACAAAGCACACAGTGTCCTCAAGGGATCACCCGACTCATCCTCCCACTTGGCCAAGTGACTCCTGCACACTGACCCCAGTGCTGGGCCTGTTCCCGCTTGTGCCACTCGTACCCACAATACTGGAGAAAAAACCTCAAACACAATCAAACCCTGGAACCTGCTGGCTTCAGAAACCTAGTACCTCCAACCTGCAGGACCTTGGCCAAGCCCCTTCTTCCTGCCAGGACCCTGGCCGCCTCACCTCACAGGCTAGGGGGCTGAGGCAGCAGAAGACTCCCGCAGACTCCCGCAGACTCCTGCAGGCTGGGGGCCAGCAGTGGTCTGGAGAGACAGAGATGGAAGGATGGCCCTGGCGGGACGGGGCAGTGTCAGCCCCTAGAGGCCCAGCGTCCACCAGTGCAAGCAGCGCAACCTCCCAAGCCTGCCCACCCACCCACCCCCACTCCTCTCTGTGGGGCGGTGGGGAGGCCCCTGCAGCCTCCCTGCACTGCAGGTCTCAGAGGAGACACTCGGGTCACCTAACTTGAGAGTCAGGGTATGTTCTCTAAGGTTCTGATGAGTGATGAATATGTTTGTGATTAATACAACAAAAGAGAACATTTTAGCAAACTTTATTTCAGATCGCCTTCTCCTAGTTAAGGTAGCAGCAGGTCTGACTGGCTGACAAGGTCTGCTGGGCTGGCCGAATCACGCTGCCCAAGTACTCCCATGAGGGCATTGCAAACTGGGGTATGTTTTCCATACTTTGAAAGGAAGGCAGAGACGGCTCCTCAGAGCAGATCCTGGCAGGCCCACCACTGTCCCAGTGCAGCCCAGGGCTGAGTTAGCTGAGGTGCTCTTCCTCAACCAGAGACTAAGGGACACCTCTGTGGCCCTCTGTGGGGAAGAGGAGCTCTGCTCGAAGGTTCCAGAATTTAGAAAGAGATGGCGGGGTGTACCTCACCCCCCCTCCTCTGCTCACCCCTTGCTGTTTGAGCCTGTGCCATTGGCCTTGGAGGCCAGCTATGGGGTTTCTGCCCTCCTGCTGATCACGGTGTGAACAAAGCCCTTCAACTGCAATCCCGCTCCATCTGCCAGCGTCTGCCCACTCCAGCCCACTGGAGTTTGGATGCTTCCCCGGGCACTGCACAGCATCCAGTTCCCAGGCCCCAGGCTTCCCCACCCCAGTCCTCTAGCACTTGCTAGCCTCATAGCTCAGAGTCCATGTCAAATTCCCAGACTAGGATGGGAAATACATCTTCAGAAAAGGGATCTGGTTGAGGGCCAGCCCCTAACCCTCCTCATGCTTTCTGGAGCCATCTGGCCCCCTCCTCATAGGAGGACCCAGCTGGAGCTCAAGCTGCAGCTGTTAGCCAGGACAGCATGTTAGCTGAAGCTACACAACTCCCTGGGGTCTGTGGCGATGGGCGACAGGTAGGATTCCCCAGGACCCAGGTAGCCCTACCCGCTAAGAGGCAGAATGCACGTGACAGGGAGGAGCATGACTTCTGCTGTGCAGTGCCTAGGGAAGCATCCAGTTCCTGCGAGGTAGCCCCACAATACACATGTTGCTCAGTAACAGCAGCCTCAGGGTGACAGCGCAGCCATGGGTTAGGTCAGGGTCATGTCTGGACATGCTCTATGCTGCCCTGTCACCCCTCCAAAAAACAAATTTTACCCTTGGGAAAGGGTAGGACTCTGGGGACAGGGGACTCTGGAGATGAAGGAGATGCATGTTTCTACAGCCAGTACTACTTTTAAAAACCACACATCTCTCTAGGAAGGAGAGACGCTAGTGAGAGCCTAGGTGCACTTGGAAAGGACCATAGAAAAAGTCCTGATCCCATTCCAACTGGATCAGATAGCTGAAATCTCCCAGGCCTGTTTTATTTTTTTACTACCTCCATAAACTGTGTCTAACAAACCAGCCAACATCTTGCAAAGGTTGCCCCAAATGGAAGGAGCACGGTACTACAGGCCCACGTCACTTCTGGGGGACCGGAGCCTCAGTACTCTCCTACCCCAGGCAGAGATGAAAGGACTTTTCAGACAGCGCTGAAGGCAGAGAGCAGTCTGTGGGCACGGGGAGCCCACCTCTGCAGAACTCTTCCAGGGTTGGGGAGACAGAGGAACTCAAGAACGTATCACAGCTAATGTGTGCAGGACGCTTGCAGAGACGATGGGGAGTCCTCTGAGAGACATCACGGAAACCCCAACTGACCAGAGAGACTCACCAGGTTAGTGTACAGAAAGATTCTATGCCAATTATTTTCCATTTCAATTTATAAATTCAACGTATTTCTAATGAAAACTCCCTATCCTCTATCTAGGAGATTGGGGTACTATGAACCTTGTTCCAGAGTTAATACAAAGAGCCTAGAACAGCATGACAAGCCCAAAGCCAAGGTGAAGAGTGTCATAGGTTAGACATGTGGGGCGAAAGAGACCACGTGGCCTGGGCCCAGGAGACCGGCTGGGAGAACCCAGACACAGGCACAGTGGGGGCGTCATCTCCAGCAGACGCGGTGGTGCAGGGCAGTGGGAGGAGGGACTGTCATCAACGACACAGAGAAAACAACTGGCTGTTCGTGTGGAAAGAAGAACCCAGGGTCCGCAGTGCATCAAAGCCAAGCTCAACGGGGATTAGAAAGCAAATACTAACAGCAAAACCTCAGAGCACAAAACATTCCCCTTAAAAACTGATGATGCTGTTGACACAAAAATATAAAACTTCTATATAACAAAACGTACTATAATTAAGGTGTCTTAATCACAAACCAGAGAAAGATATCTCCATTGAGTATGTGACTGACAAAGGACTGGAATCCGGAACATGCAGAGGGAGCCAACAGATGTATAAACCTCTGTATTATTTTGCAAAGTCCTCCTAAGAATCAATTAGAAAAATACAAACCACCTGCTTTAAGAAGAGGGCCAAGGGTATGGCCGGACTTGAGGGGTCCATAGAAACAGGGAAGATGCTCAACCGCCCATGGTCAAGTGACATGCAGGGCAAAGTGAGGAAAGGTAAGATGTCCATTCTTACTTTTCAGATGAGCAAAAACTAATAGTATGAGGAATACAAAGTTCAGGATAGCAGGTGGGTGAAGGAGACTCCACATGCTGCTGGGGGTGGCAGGGAGAGGCGACTGCTGTGGGGACCAACGTGGTAGTATTTAGATTTTGTATCCTGTAACCTTGAAATTTCTTTTTTTAAATAATTTTTAGAGTTGTTACTTTTGATTACACTGAGAATTTCATAATGGTGAAATTTTACTGTCAAGGACACCACATTCACAGTGTAAACGTGTTAATCAAATTTCCTTTTAAAAGACTGTTCATAAATTCTAATAACATGTTCTCTTTAAGTTCTGGTGGCGTTTTGTGGGTCTTCTCCACTTTACTGCGGGTGTAAATTCCAAACAGGAATTGTCTATACTTAAGGTGTAAAGTTCGATGTTGCGGTATACACGTGACATTGTGAAATGATCACCACAATCAACTGATTAACATATCCATCACCTCCCAGTGACCGCTTTTTCTGTGATGAGTACACAACTTCTGTCCTCTTAGGGAGTTTCAAGTACACAATACTGTTAACTATGACGCTGTGCTGAACATTAAATCTCCAGAAGGTATTCATGCCATGTAATGGAATGTTGTACCCTTTGACCAGTATCTCCCCATTCCCCACCCCCGAGGCAGATTCTACATCTAGGTGAGCCCGTGTCTAAGGGAGCCCACATGCAGGCAAGCTGGCATCTAGGTGAGCCCACGTCTAAGCGAGCCCTCGTGTAGGCGAGCTCGTGTATAAGTGAGCCTGCATATAGGCCAGCCCATGTCTAGGTGAGCCCACGTGTAAGCGAGCCCACATGTAGGCGAGCCCAGTCCAGGCAAACCCACGTCCAGGCGAGCCCGCGTCCAGGCGAGCCCGCGTCCAGGCGAGCCCGCACAGTGTCTGTCCTTCTGGGCCTGGCTGGTTTTCCTCAGCATAGTATCTTACAGGTTAATCCCGTTGTTGTAAATGACAGGATTTCCTTCTTTTTCAAGGCTGAATAATGTATATGTATTCGTTTATATGTAATACTATGGTATATGATATGTAATGCATATATGGTGTATTTAATTAATAAATATACACTGACTTTTCTCTATCCTTTCATCTGCTGGTGGACACTTAAACGTTGTTTCCGTATGTTGGCTGTCATGAATAAAGCCACGATAAACACAGAAATGTGGATAGTGGGCGATGCCTGTGGCTCAACTGAGTAGGGCGCCGGCCCCATATGTCAGAGGTGGCGGGTTCAAACCCAGCCCCGGCCAAACTGCAAAAAAGAAAAAAAATAGAAAAGAAATGTGGATACTGCGGCAAGATACTGATTTCTTGTCCTTCAGTTCTACTCACATATGCCCAGAAATGGGATCGCTGGCTTGTATGATAGTTCTTTTTAAAATTTTTTGAGGAACTTACAGACTGTTTTCCATAATGGCTGCACCAACTTACATTGCTACTAATAAGCAGTATAAGCAGAAATTTTACTCCTGAACACAGCATCTCCCAGACATGACCAAGGTTAAATTGAGCATCTTGTAATTGCAAAATGCTCAGCAACAGCTTGAATGTCTTTCAACAGAAGAACGGATAAATTGTGGCATATTCATACAACATAAAATTGCAAAGTGTGAAAAATAAATGAAATATAGCTACATTCATCAACATCAATAAATATTATAAATAAAAGCTGAATTAATAAAGTGTACTGCCCAAGATTATTTGAGTAGGCCATTTATAAAAAGTTGACAACACTCATTACGACACCTCATTCGTGTCTGGGTACATCCATGTAGCACACGTGGCAAACACACGAAAACGTGTTTAAAAATGATAAAAATGGACAGCGCCTGTGGCTCAAAGGAGTAGGTGCTGGCCCCATATGCCAGAGGTGGCGGGTTCAAACCCAGCCTCGGCCTAAAAAAAAAAAAAATGATAAAAACTTGGAAACCGATCCTGTCAGAAGAAAAAAAAAAATGATAAAAACTAAACCCAAGTTATTTAGCTCCCGCAAGGAAGGGAGGTGGCTTTAGTGGTACATGTAAAATTTAACAAATGAAAAATAAACATTTTTAGATTATGATTCACAAGCATCCATTAGAGTGTTAGCCACACTTCTGTGTATACTTAACACTTTTCATAATTTAAAAAACCCAGAAAGACCAAGGACCAATTTCAAGTGGTTTTTCCCATTCACCAGCAGACTCCTCACATGGAACCCCTGATCGAGGGGGCTGCAGCTCCTAGGAGAGCCCCTGAGGGGCAGAGTCAGAGCAAGCTACTCTGTCCCTCGGCCTGTGCCAGTCCCCTTGTCCCACGGCCTATGTCCCCCGTTGTCCCATGGCCTATGTGTGACACAGTCTGTGCCTCCCACTGTCACCTGGCCTGTGTTCCCACTGTCCCTTGGCCTGCGTCCCCTGCTGTCACCCAGCCTTTGTCAGCCCTGCTGTCCCTCAGCCTGTGGCCACCTGCTATCTGTCGGCCTGTGTTCCCCTGCTGTCCCTTGGTCTATGTCCCCCGCTGTCCCTCAGCCTGTGTCCCCCGCCGTCACCTGGCCTGGGACCCTGGCCTCCTAAGCTGGGCACCCTGCTCAGCATTTCCTCCCTGAGGCAGCTTCTGACTGCTCTCAGCCGCCCACTGTTGTCCCCCACCCGCCACCTTCCCTGGAAGGCTCTTCCTTCAAGCCCCCCCCATGTTGTCCTCTGCATATCTGTCCTTCTTGTGAATCGTTATCAGTTTAATCAAGGCCACATCTTGACCTTGAGAGAATGTGGAATGGACAAGCAGCACCCTGGCAGAGACCCTCTCCTCCGGTTCCCGGCTTCCAAGCACCAAATAACCATGAGGCCTCAAGACATTACGAGTTTCCTTGAACTGCGTTCCAGGTGCTGAAGTGGATTTAGTTTTGCAGGTAAAATGACAAAGTGAAAGTTCAAAGGGACTACAGATTTATAACTAAATGCAAATTACTCATACATGACAGAGTTTTTGATATAAAGGAAATAAAGCCCACAGAAAGAAACAAATTTCCTTCTATTTTTTAAACAGAGAAATTGTGATAAAAGGAACAATTTTTCACCTTTAATTGCATCATTAAACTTTCCTTATAATTTCTGGCACTGAAATAAAAACGAGATCTCCCATGCATACGTGTTATGCAGATGTATTTCTGAGGCGATTCAAAAGACAGAAATTGTTTCCCATTCTCTGCTCAGATTCAAGTGCACCAACTTCAGCTGTGCAAGCAGAATCTTTGCTATGATTTCCTTTGAAATATTCATCCCAGACCACTGCACTGCATGATTACCTACCAGCAATGCAGAGCACGGCCATTTTAAAATTCACACCAGCACCCCCATGTTTGGGCTGTGGGCTCGTAATAAGAACTGTAAATCACATTTCCTGATGCAGCCGAGTCCTAAAGCACAAAGGGTCTGCGGCTTGTCCAGCTGGCTCAGAGCCACTGCTCTATTAGCTCTGTGCCGCCTGGATTACCCTTTCCCAGGTACTTCCTGGCATGTGTCGGAGAAGCCTCCAACTGGTTAAATGACAAAGGTCACAGCCAATCACATCCAGCGATTCACAGGGGATTCTCTGCAGCTGACCGTGGGGTTCTCAATCCTCCCCAGCTGAAATAAGCCCTTTAAAGTCTATTATTTAAGAAAAAAACATAAAACCACATGCTGAAATTTTGAAATTCCTAAAGTATATTTATTCTTTGGTTGACGTATCAGTCAGGATTGCCCAGAGAAACAGAAGGAAGATGATGTGGGTACACAGGGTGTGTATGTGAATATGGGGGGTCGTCTTAAAGAAGTGGCTCATGCTGGGGGAGATCTGGTGAGAACGGTGTGCTAGGGGTGGAGGGTCTCAGGAGGACAAGGGCTGCAGTCTCAGTCCCAAAGCTGGCAGAATTCCTGCGCAGAGGTCAGGAATTCACCTGAGTAGACCAGACAGGCCTACCCGCGGCGTGGAGGGTAATCCTCAGCTTTATGCAAAGTCCCCCGATTTAAATGCAAGTCTCATCCAAAAACACCTGACCTTCCCAGAAACATCCAGAATAATGTTTGACCAGACACCTGGACATGGTGGTCCAGTCAAACTGACACATAAATGAACCATCACGGTCATGCCCACCCACATCACATCTGTCCAGTTTTGAAAGGTGTTTCCCATTAAATGCTGGACGACTGGCTTAAATATCTGATTTCCTGAGGAGTTGCCAACTCCTGCAGCTCACAGGTGAGAAGGGCCTACTGCGTGTCTCTAGCCAGGGCCTAGGCAGGTGTGCAAAGTGGCCTCTCACTCACCCCTCCTCTCTCTCATGATGTTACTTCTGGCCGTGAAGGGGACCCAGGGATCCTTAAATGGCAGTACCCCCTAGCGAAAACCAGTTATTAAATAAAAATCAAAACATACAATTACATATTGTAATTGATTACATATTTTGGCAAGGGCCCCTGCACAGGTGTGTGGCTGGGCACGGGGTCACAGGGCCACCCCACCAGACACCCGGCAGAGGTGGCTCACCTCACAGGCTCTCATCACAAACGTGGTCCTACACATGCCCATCTCCTCTACGGAGGAAATCAAAGACATCCTTTTAATGCTGCTGTGTCAAAACTGCATGAATTATACAAGCTCTGGAGGACTGTGGGGCCAGTACCAGCCAAGCTGGAGAAGGATGAACGTGCTGACACCAACTCAGCCGCCCCAGAGGTGTCCTCTGTCCCCCAAGCCCCAGTGTCCCACGCTCGATGACTCAGCGCTCTGGGAGAGGCTGTGTCACACCAGCTGGTCCCGGAGGCCCAGTCCAAAGTGATGAACTCACCATACTTTCATTTTTGTCAAGGACATTCTGGCAAATTCAAAGGAAAAAGAACCTGCTGTGAGCCCTGATTATCTTTTCTGTGAAGCAAGAAATGACATCACACCAGTTAATAACTCGGCCTGGATTCTCTCTTGTGACTGAACGTACTCCAGAGCACGGAGGCCAGAGAGGCGGGGGAATGGCACCTCACACCAGCCTGGGGACAGACGACAGGACTCATGTGAGGCCCCATGGGGTCAACAGCCTGCTACCCCGATGCCTGCAGGCCCCATCACAGGCCCAGCTGTGCCAGGCAGCACCCCCAGCTCAGGTCTTCCTGCCAACCCCCAGCCCCTCCCTTGTGGGATGTGGCCCTGCTCTCTTTGCTCTTCCTCCACCCCACAGCCCTAGGTCTGTCCTTTCCGTCTGAGTCCTGACTCCCCTAGATGAGTCTGGGCTGCTACAGGCTCCCTCAGCACTGTGCTCTGGGCCATCGTCCCCCAAGGGACTCTGAGACCCAGGGGAATATACCCTGTCCCCACACTCTCCTGGTGCTTAGCTTGGACACAGATACACAGGGCCAGCCCCTTTGTTCTTACGGAAAAACCAGGGGGCACAGAACTCGCACCCTGTACTGCACGGGGCAAAGTGCAGTCCCTGTCCCAGTTTCCAACTGCCCCCTGTGAGGTAGCGACACACCACTATGCCTCAGAGCCAGCCGCCGCATGTGTAGCAAGAGCGCAAAGACCAGAGCGCAGGCAGGGGCTGAGCAATGAAGCTGACAGGTGCTAATACTTTCCACTGCGAGTTCTGGTCTGAAAATTCTTAGCAGTAAATGGACAATTCAGGTTCCAACAAACCGCCATTCTCTCAACTGCAAAAAGGAAGGGGTGCGGTGGCCAAGCTCGCAGTGTGTTAGGACCTCTGAGACCCTGGCCTCTGGAGTCTGCACTCCCAGGACACTGCCCTGTGGACAGGCTGGAGCAGCCTGCCAGGCATTTGGGCAGCCTGGGAACTTCCCAAAGCACGGCCTCTGGTGTCACGGAGCACTGATCACCCGCAAAAGCCTCAGACCCCAGCCCTGAGGCAGCACCTAAGCCACCTTGTGAATCAGGCTGTGGGACTTTTATCACTTTGGAACTAATTTGAATATACAGAATACACATTCACCAGGTAATTATTCCCCAGGGAATTCCCAGATTTAGTAGAAAACATAACAGTGCAAAGAATTTCTTAGTAGCTAAAATAAGGAAAATCGTGCAGATACTACAGAGCAATGAGAAAAAGGAAGAGCTTCAAGATGGCCACAGCGTCCCCAGCCCCCAGCCTCCCATCCGTGACTGCTGTGATCCCTCCATGGGCTTCAGGCCTCTCTCCCTCCACACTCGCCCACCCAGGCCGGGCCTGTGCTGTGTCTGTGCCCGTGTGTGTGAACACGCAGTCTGTGTACTCTCTGTGTGTGGTGTGATTTTTAAAAACACTCCCAGATAAGGCTTTTCAGAAATCCCCCAATGTACAAGTGTCACATAAAGAACCCCGTGCACCATCACCCGGGACCCACGGTGACCCGTGTTTGGGCAACATCATCTCATTTTCTACCAACCCTGCTCTGCCCACATGCCACTGGATTGTTCTAAAGCAGCGGTTCTCAACCTGTGGGTCTCGAACCCTTTGTAACAATGAAAATACATCCTGCATATCAGATATTTACATTACGATTCATAACAGCAGCAAAATTACAGTCATGAAGTAGCAACAAAAACAATTTTATGGTTGGGGGTCACCACAACATGAGGAACCGTATTAAAGGGTCGCGGCATCATAAAGGTTGAGAACCATTGCAGTAGACAGCACATTCCAACCATAAACGGCACCTTTTAGAGCTGAGAGCTCTTTCTAGAAACATCATCTCAAGACTATTAGTATGTCTAAACATTAATGACGACTCCTTACTACGACCCCGCAAATCATGCATCTTTTGGCTTCTGTTTTGTTCTGATCAGGCTCCAAACCAAAGGGACACAATAAATTTAACTATTGAGTCTCTCCGCCTTTCAAAATCTCCACCACCCCCGCCCCGTGGACGACTGGTCTCATTCCGGGGTGACCTGTGCCTGCTTCCCCATCCGCTGGTGCTTCCCAGAAGTGGATGAGGCCTGGAGGCCAGTCAGGTTCGGATGTGACTTGCACATGGCTGCTGGTGGTGACCTTCCTGTTTAAGGCAGGGGGCATGAGATGTCTGAGGCCACCTGTGTGGTGACGCTAAGCTTGATCAGGGGTCCAGGTGCTGCTGGCAGAGCCATCCATTGCAATGCCCCCCCGTGAGATCCCCCGAGGGTTTCCACACCATCGGTGAGAAACCACCCCCTGCACTAGTCATTTCATTCGAGTGACACGGCAGTTTGCGTGTACAGCGGCATGTCCTCCATGGGAACAATCTTCCCCCAAAACCCTCTGACTACCAGGAAGGCTGAATACAAAATAAAAACCTCTCCTTTTACTACCAGTTGGTACCCTAGCAACCTTCAAAGGTGAACTACTAAAGGTTGTATTTAGAAATTATTATGAATTCATCGACTTTAACATACTTAATATGTTCCAATAAACTGCCGTCATAATTCTTCCTGATGTTCAATTTTCCTGCTTCTGGCCAGAGGGAGCCCTTTTAAATTGGGCTTTTAACATGACCCCCGGGAACCCACAAGAAGCTCCCTGCTTTCTTTATGACTAGATGTCCCAGAATCACCTTGAATGTTTCCTGGAATCACACATTTCTCTAAGGAGCCTCGGTCCCTACACCGTGGGAAAGGTCTGAGAACTCCGCAGAGGTCCCCACTTCCACTGGACTATCACTGGGTCCAGTAACTTCCAGTGGAGAAAGCTGGGAAATACGATTTTATTTCTGTAGATTAAGAATGCATCATAGGCTAATACTGTAGAGTTTTAATTCACACTTGAGATGACAGGGTTTTTACTTCTTTGATTCTTCTTCCTCATGTTCAGAATCTTGGTTTCTATAACATTAACATAATTACTTGGTTTATTTTCATACACTTGTGTACAAATATGTATTTCAGTAAGTATATTTGATTTCTGAATTACCGTTTTGAATTTTTGCTCAAGAGACATCCCACTAGTGCTGTGCACACGATCGCCTGAAAGTCCCCTGAAGCCACTTCTGTGTGTGGTTAGAGCACCCACTTGATACACAGCTTAGGTTCTCTTTTATTTAATTTTGTGCTTGTTTTGTAAGGAGAGCTTCCTTTCTCTGGCTTAATTTGGCTTTATAATCATATAATCATTGTCCATAAAGGAAACAGACAGGAACGTGTGTGCACACAGGTGAACACCCGCACTTTGCCAGCGCGCTGACCATGCTGGACCACCACCCGCAGTGCTCTGCGCCTCCCTCCCCCAGTAAATAAAATACAGTGTAGAGTTTGCTGGCAGCCGGGGAGAGCACCCCATCTTCCTTTCCACCCCCAGGCAGTACCCCAGTGGGGGGCGCAGCAGTTAGTGTAACCAGTCCACGCCGACAGGTGTGTGCACTGGGTCTCCATCTTTGCTACCACAAGCAGTGTCGCGAGCAGGCCTGTGGGTGCAGCGTTCTGTGTTTTCCCAGCTTACTTTTTGGACGGTTCCTAGGCCAACAGTTGTCAAAGCATATGATATGAGTTACAGCAGTGTTCTTCAGCCTTTTTAATGTCACGGTACACTTGAACCTATACTTCAACTTCCACGGCACACTTAAATTACACTGATCAGGAAAAAGAGTCTTAGAAAAAAAAGAATAGATTTACTGTGCTTTGAACTTCTTTTGAAAATAATTTAATTAATGATCTTTAAAATTTTTCACAGCAAACCTAAGGTGCTCTCAAGGCACACCAGCGTGCCGTGGCACCACGGTGGAAACTCCCTCTGAGCCTCTGGCCGAGGCACAGACTCAGCTCCTTGCCCTCGGCCCACCTTCCCTACCGGAAGCCGCCTCAGGCTGATGGCGCTCTCCTCTGTGGGCATTAGAGAATACTACCTAATGAACAAACATCATTGCAAACACACTATGAGTATACAGGGGAAGGAGAGCACTTGTTTTCACTACGCTTTCTATTTTTGAGATAATTACAGCATCACACACAGTTGTAAGAAACAACACAAAGCCATCCCCTGGACCCTTTACCCAGTCAGAGGCTACAGCATTCACTTAGAGTAACAGGAGCATGAACCCCAAAGCCTGAGCCCTGTGCTCGGCACGTGACTCAGAAGAGCATCAGGCCACGGCGCTCTAGTGACACATCCTGATGTCTCAGTCAGTTAAATGTTTCATACCTTCTACTTAATTCGTTATTAGAAACATCTAGTGTGCTTTAAATGTTTGATCTGGGCATAAGGGTTTAATATCACCGTTTATACAACAACTAAACCTGGCGTGCACTGCCCATTCATCTGCACACACTGATGGGCACAGTGTGCAGACAGCAGGTGCACAGGGCTGCAGGTGGAGGTGTGACTTCTCAATGAAGCCTAGCTATTCTCCCATCTCTGGACTTCTCCAAATAAACATCAATCTAACCATAAAAACTATATGGTATGAATCCTTAGCCATTATTTCTTTCTCTATTTGATGACTCACACTCTGATAAGAAAGAATTAAAGCTCTTCATTACAACTATAATCTATCAGATTTTGGCTTTCTGTTTTCTATCTTAAGGGCTTAGGACAAACATATGTAATATTGTTTTGCTTCAATAAAATGGTTCTCTTTAATTAGCATAATATAATTTTTCCTTAGTCACTTTTTTAAATCCTAATATATCACTCCCTTTTTATTTCTGTTCAAGTTTGACTGGGAAAACTTTGCCTGGTCTTTTATTTCTAATCCTATGTCCCCAAAAGAAGAAAAAAATGCTACTTGGTAACTATAAGATTAAATGAATAAAATATTCATCGAACCCATGGGTATTTACAATAATATTTTTGGTGCTCTGTTTTATTTATTTAATTTTTTGGGAAAAATTAATTCATGAACAATAAATGTTCTAATATTTTAGTATTTTTAAAGTGTTCTTGAGTTAGTACCAAAATATATTTTAAAATATGAAAGTAAAAGAATGTCGAAAGGACAAAACTCTTAGACTCATCCTTGCTTTTGTTTGTTTGTCTTGGATTTCTTTGAGGAACGTCTTGCTCTGTGGTTCAGCAAAAATACAGTGACATCATCGCGACTCGTAACAGCCTCAAACTCCTGGGCTCAAGGATCATCCTGCCTCAGCCTCCTAAGTAGCTGGGACTACAGGTGCCCACTACCACCCCCCACTAATTTTTCTATTTTAAGTAGAGACGGATCTTGCTCTTGCTCAGGCTGATTTCAAACTCCTGACCTCATCCAATCCTCCCGCCTCGGCCTCCCAGAGTGTTAGGATTACAGGCTCCGGACCTTTCAAAGCCTGCCCTGTCCCACACAGGAACAGAGGTAGGGATATTTGTCCCTTCCAACTCCTGGTTTGGCTGTTTGGCCCTTTACTGTATGGGTGCAATTTATCGAGAAGTCCTGGGCTTAACCCATAGCAGGTGCTCACAAGAACACTGACAAGTGGGGCCAGACGGAAAGGCCCCCTCACAGCCAGACTGATGTTCCAAATGTTGCCCAGTGGGCAATGAGACAGCAAGACAGCTGGGCAGGAGGTAGCAGGGCCACTTCCCAGACGACAGGGAGCCCTGTCCCTCACAGGACCAACAAAACCACAGCACTGAGACTGCCCTTCTTCTGTGTCCCTGGGAAGCCAGTTATCGAAGAGCACGAGCACTTTGGAAGGCCGAATGCAAAACCTTCCAAGGAAGGGTGTCAGGTAGATTACGTGCATCTGTTTTTCTAGAGCCACACTAAAAAGTAAATTGTTCACTTGAGTGGGTATAGCTCAGGAACAATGAGAAACGACTTCACAAATGAACCTATTTCTCTCCAGAGGAAAGATCTCAGAGTTGCCCAGGAAGGGTTAAGACTCAGAATTAACAAAGTACCTGCTTGCCGCAGCTCCTGAGTTGTCATGGTGATATCCCAACTGGAAATCACTGACACCAGCCAGTCCCTGCACTAAAACTCCCCAAGCAGATGTGGTGACACAGATTAGAGGGAAGACAAATGAGCCCACAGGGGCCGGTCCGGGCACCTCAGCCAGTTGCTAAATCGGCCTCCATTTAGACCATGGCCCATCCTGGCGGCGCTGGGCCTAGGACATCAGCACTGTCAACACCACCACTTTTCTGTATTTGCACAAAAGCAACAAGCCAGGATGTCTAGTCTGAAACATGTTCTTTAAACACTAGTTTATGAAAACCTACTGTGGAATACATCTGCAAGGTCTACTAAGGAACACAGGCTGTTTGTCCTGCACTAACTGGGCCCAGATCCCTGCAGAAATGAGCAGCCGTCTCTGTTTTAAATGGGTTTCCCTCCCCATAGCCCGCCCAGGGCCTGGGTCTCAGGCCTCAGTCCTGCTACCATCGGCATGTCTGTGGGGTAAGCCCTAAAGCCAGCTGTCTGAGACCGTGGTCTTACGGTTTTCACCCACACCCTTGTGCTGTTCATAGCCACCTGGTCAGGACTCTGTGGAAGGATGAGCTGGAGTGGACCAGGGAGGTGGTGCGAGCGGCAGGCACAGCTTCCACCAAGGCCTTCCTGAGATCGCTTCTGGGGACTCTCTTGCTTCTCAGCTGGGACTCTGTTCTAAAGAGGGAGGCTGCACACCGAGGCACGGTGTTGGCACAACTTAAACAGTCTAAATGAAAACAGGTGCTCTCTAAGGCTGTGACACTACGGGGGGATCTGCTTCCACAAAGTACACCGTCTCCTACCTCCTTGTGAGGCTGGGACGCTACGGGGATCTGGTTCCACAAAGTACACGGTCTCCTACCTCCTTGGGAGTTTTCTGGGTCACTTGTATTTTTTCACCAAGTCTATCCTTCTGCTTCAGCAGTTAAAAGGGTCTTTCAGGATCATTTTTTCTGGAATAATTTGTTATCCATCATTTTTATGGCAGCATTAAATTTTAAGAGAGAACTGAGAGGGATAGAAAATCTATTGCATATTCCAGCCTCAAAAGAAAGCCTTTAATAAGTTTAGAACTTTTCAGTTTTATATTCATATATAACCCCAGAACCAATGTCTGGAGCTGTCCACCCTTCACATATGAGTGTGTGACTAGTCACCCCACTGTCTACAGCTGGATGGAAGCTCCCTGAGGCTCTCCCAGCAGGCAGGCAGGACACGTGTGATGACCCATGAGACTTACTGCCAAGAGGCACAGCCAAAGGTGTCTCTGTGCAAACAGAGGTGTGGCAGGTGTCACAGTGCACCCTATAGGACACCAGGTAAATCGGCTCAGGGATGCCAGGCACCTACCATGTCCCCATCTGGCTCATAGCAGATGCCCACGTGCCAGGCCCTGAGCCGGGCTTGGGGAGCACAGCCGAGCCAGGTGCCATCCTTGTGTGAAACAGACGCAGCACAAACCAGCAGGTATGCTACAAGGTCTGGCCTATGCAGAGAGACAGAGAGACAGGATCGTCTACTCAAAAGTGGTGTATTCGCTCCCGAGAAGGGGCCACTCCCCCGTTCTGACCTGGCACACGGCATCAGGCCAAACGTGGGGCCAGGCCGAAAGCCAGGAAGGCTGTAACAGGAAACACAACAGGCTTATTTGAAGAATCATGCAGTTGCCTGGTGTTGATTTGATGGTGAACAAGGCCGAGTGCCTAACAGAGAAGCCATGGCCAGATGGAAGGGGCCTGAGCTTTAGTCCCAGTTCTGCCACCCGTTGGCTGGACAGCTGGCAGCCTCCCTGCTGCCCTGCCCCAGGAGGGCAGCTTCTCGGGGCTCTGCCTTTCCCCCTCCTCCTTCCTAATTCGCCAAGTGAGAGGTTCTGGCATAGAACTGGGGTAAAGGTCCGCAGGAAAGGAGAGGCCAGTCCAGGGACGAGGGAAAAGCAGAATGGACACTGGCCAGGACAATGTAGCTCACATGCAGCTACAAAAGGCTTTTATCAGCACCATCTCTGCAAGAGGGCAGTGAGGAGTACTCCCCGGGCACTTCAGGTGTGCGTCAGGGTTTGGGTAATCAGGACATGGGTCTACCCTTGGGGTCAGCATATGGGCAGGATGCATCCAGCAACTCTGGTCCTGAGGCACTCCAGGAGTCTGGGAGGGGATTTTGGGGTTCTGAGCTGATTTTCTAAAATGGCTGCACTCCTGCCAGGGTTATGAGAATTCCTTTCCCATAGGAGAAGCTCAGCAGCTCCCCAACAGTGCCTGCCTTGGTGGGTCCTCCCTGCGCTCTCCCCTCTGAGCACGCTCAGCCCCGAGTATCCACAATGCTTTCAGCACTGGACTACCTGAAGTCTTCCACAGCAATGCTCTCAACAGCCAGGGAACCCAAGCCCTCCGCCTGCTCCACTAAGCCAAGAATGCAATTTGCAACACAAAAAGGCAGAAGTCCCAGGAGAGGCCAGGACTACCCGCCACAAACACCATACGCTTTATCATCACAACCCAGGTGACTCACGAGAGAAACCGTCCCTCCACGTCGAGAATGAGAGATTGTTTTTGCATCATATTGACTCTCCAGACTCAGAAATTCAAATAAGGAAATAACTTTTATTTATTAGAATTGGCTTGTTTCTTTTCCTCTTTCCCAGAACTTCAACAAACCATAGCCATAAAGCATTAGCAAGTGTTTCTAGATTGACAGATCAAATCACAGGGTGATTAATGGATAGAATTTCATTTAAAAAAGAAGGAATAGAGATGGCAAGGTTGGACACTTTCCCTCTGGCCCTGAGCAAAGGGTTGATTTAACTTTGGTTGTAAAAGCAAAGAGCCTACAAGTGGACCCAGTGGGGCAGACGGGGCCCAGAGTGGAGTAGAAGGGGGCCCAAAGTGGGGCAGACAGGGCTCAAAAGTGGGGTAGATGGAGGCCCAGAGGGGGTAGACAGGGCCCGAGAGTGGGGTAGACAGGGGGCCCAGAGTAGGGTAGACGGGGGCCCAGAGTGGGACAGACAGGGGGCCGTGAGTGGGGCAGACGGGGGCCCAGAGTGGGACAGACAGGGAGCCGTGAGTGGGGCAGACGGGGGGCCGTGAGTGGGGCAGACGGGGACCCAGAGTGGGACAGACGGGGGCCCAAAGTGGGGCAGACAGGGGGCCGTGAGTGGGGCAGACGGGGACCCAGAGTGGGACAGACAGGGGGCCGTGAGTGGGGCAGACGGGGGGCCGTGAGTGGGGCAGACGGGGGCCCAGAGTGGGACAGACGGGGGCCCAAAGTGGGACAGACGGGGGGCCGTGAGTGGGGCAGACGGGGACCCAGAGTGGGACAGACAGGGGGCCGTGAGTGGGGCAGACGGGGGCCCACAGTGGGACAGACGGGGGCCCAGAGTGGGGCAGACGGGGACCCGTGAGTGGGGCAGACGGGGGGCCGTGAGTGGGGCAGACGGGGGCCCAGAGTGGGGCAGACGGGGGCCATGAGTGGGGCAGATGGGGGGCCGTGAGTGGGGCAGACGGGGGGCCGTGAGTGGGGCAGACGGGGTCCCAGAGTGGGGCAGACGGGGGGCCGTGAGTGGGGCAGACTGGGGCCGTGAGTTGGACAGACGGGGGCCCAGAGTGGGGCAGACGGGGGCCGTGAGTGGGGCAGACGGGGGCCGTGAGTGGGGTAGACGGGGGCCCAGAGTGGGGCAGACGGGGGCCGTGAGTGGGGTAGACGGGGGCCCAGAGTGGGACAGACGGGGACCCAGAGTGGGACAGACAGGGGGCCGTGAGTGGGGCAGACGGGGGGCCGTGAGTGGGGCAGACGGGGGCCCAGAGTGGGACAGACAGGGGGCCGTGAGTGGGGCAGACGGGGGGCCGTGAGTGGGGCAGACGGGGGCCCAGAGTGGGACAGACGGGGGCCCAGAGTGGGGCAGATGGGGGCCAGAGTGGGACAGATCGGGGCCGTGAGTGGGCCAGACGGGGGCCCAGAGTGGGGCAGACGGGGGCCGTGAGTGGGGCAGACGGGGAGGGGGGGGCAGAGTGGGAAGACAGGGCCAAGATAACATGCACTGTGTAGAAGTTCAGTGGCCCTGGCATCTCAGGGAGGGGCAGGGACAGAAAGGAGTGGGTCTATACTGCCACCAAAAGCCACCAAGGCCTGGTAGGGAGCAGCTGAGAGCCCCCCACAGCTCCAGGAGGCTGACCCCTGACCTGTATTGGTGCATCCTTGCCGGCAGGCCTCCGGAGTGGCACCAGGGGCAAAGTGGAGGTTATACCTACTGCAGCTCATAGGAGGCAGAACAGGCTGATGGGACAGAGTGCTGGTGACAGCGGCAGGCACATGTAAGCTTTTGGCGAGTGGAAATTGTGATGGCTTTCATTTGTTCTCCAGCAGCTTGGGAGACAGGCTATTAAAATGATTTTTAAGTTGCCCATCAAAACAGTAAGCCTAAGTGTGGAGTCCAAGTGTTTATATGTAGGCCTATTACTGTGTTCAACAACCATAAGAAACGTTTACATGCTGAGATCCCAGAGATGGAACTGCTGGGCTATCGTAAGTACATAATTCAAAGTAACAGAAAACCCCAGGCATAACTACACAGGTGGTGCTGGAGCACCCGGTCAGTGCTGGCTCATCCTAATCACGGGCCCTTACACCAGCAGCGGGTGACGTGGGACTCAAACGCTCTACCCGTGTCAAGACAGAGCCCACGACTCTTCACTGGCCCTGACAAGCCAACACTAGGACCAGGCTACTGCCACAGGGGAGGACAGGAGTGGGAACACCGCTATACCAAGACTGCGAGCCACTCGGCACTTGGCCCAGACCTCAGGAGGGCAGTGTCCCACCAGATATGACTCTTCACTGGCCCTGACACGCCAACACTGGGACTAGGGTGCTGCCACAAGGGAGGACGGGAGTGGGAACACCGCTCTGTCAAGACCACGAGCAGCTCGGCAGCTGGTCCAGACCCTGAGAGGGCAGTGTCCCGCCAGACAACTCGTGTCAAAACAAGGCTGCTTCTGAGGCTCAGCATCTGGGTAAGGTTTTCAACAAAAGTACACATGGCCCTGTAGATTCTCTGCTGAAACTCTTCCAGTCTGCCCTAAACACCCCAAATTTCACTTGGTAATTTAAATTACTTCCTCAAAAAACTTTCTTTTGCAACTTTTGCTGCATTATTAGATTTTGCAATAGGAGTTATTTTAACAATGTACAATATAATTAGCCACTTAATGTTATTAAGAAAATTTATGAGCCTTTATGAGCTGAAAAACAGCCCCAAATGGTATTTATTAACTATCCAGGAGTAAAAATAGGACCCTATTGCCTCAGTGAACCACATTTAAAAAAATGTACAGTCACAAATAATATGTCTAATTATGTATTAAACTAATTCTCGCCTTCACCTTTCGAATTTCTAAACGCCTTACCTCATGTATCATTTTAATTATTTTTCCAGTTCATTCCCAGAGAAACTGGCTGATGGGGAACTAATTGATGGGTCCAATAAAGAGGCTGCCAGCACTGTTCTACCCAGTCTGCCCTGGCCTCATCTGCATGTCTCCTTTTGTTCTGAACAATAGCACTGCTGAGATTTCCACCAGAAATTGTTTGCTCATTTAAAAGCACACAATCATATCCATTTCCACAGATATTCATCAATTATCACATTTTACTGCAACAAAAATCCATGAATAGAGCAACCACTAGAGTTTCTGGCCGCAGGGCTTGGAGAGATTACACGTTTTAAATTCTGCACTGCATGTTCCACTTGATGGGATGATCAGGGATTGTGGTGAACCCACAGAGAGAGCCTAGACAAAAGGCAAGCGAACACTCTCTGGGGCTGTTGGCTGGAGCTGCGTCCAAGCCCACACTGAAGAGTTGCCTTTGTGCCCTGCGTGACCACGGAGGTGGGCGGAGGGGTGGGAGCAGGGAGGCTGGCACATGGTGTCCTGAAAGGCCTGGGGTTTCCACACCATCAAAAGGCAGGTACATCTCCAGGGAGCTGGCTGCTCTGGGTAAGCTCAGCCTCCCTCAATGCTGAGTACAATGTCAGGTGACTGCGGCATGGGGACGATTAGCACTCGGCCAAAATCCACTTTCCCTTCCATGGTAGCAGTTGGTGGGATGCTCTTCCTACCTCCCTCTGCAGCTGGGTGAGGCACCAGACTGGTCTCTCACCAAGGGACACAAAGGGAGGGGACGGGCACCCTGGGGGAGAGTCTCCTCTGTCAGTCTGAGAGATGGACAGCCACAGTTCAGCCCTCCCCAGGTCCCTGACCTTCCTGCTCCTACCCTTGTGAGCCCCCCATGGTGCCTGGAGGGCCCAGCGCACCATCAGCATTCCAAGAACTGCCCCTGGGGGACCACTTCCCTGCCTGCTGCCCACCCAGGAATTTGGCCTTGCACATGTCTGTCCAATGCTCAGTAGCTTTGCCGTTGTTGCTTTGAATTCTGAGATGCTTTTCTCTTTTCAACCAAACCACTAACTCTTTAGGCCGGGCGTGCTGGCTCAGCCTATAATCCTAGCACTCTGGGAGGCCAAGGCAGGTACATTGCTCGAGCTCAGGAATTTGAGACCATCCTGATCAGAAGCAAGACCCTGTCTCTACTAAAAATAGGAAAACTAGCTGGGCAGTGTGGTGGGTACCTGTAGTCTCAGTTACTCAGGAAGCTAAAGAAAGAGGATCACTCATGCCCAGAGTTTGAGGCTGCTGTGAGCTATAACAGCATTCTACCAGGGTGGTGGAGTGAGACTCTCCCCACCCCACCCCCAAAAAAAGAAACACCCCACCAACTCTTTGAGAAGTTACTGTGAGCTACACATGTATGCCTTGGTTCATTAGCTGCCAGGGGCTTAGCTCCCAAATCGCTGCTGGCATGTCTCAATAGGAAATCTGATGGCATCAATGGCCTTTGTAACTGTCCTCCATGAGATGTTTCTTTCTATTGACTTATCTAGCAAAAATCTCTCTACATCTCCAAGGATGTGCAGGGTGACTTCCAGAGCAAGGCTCTCTCCTGGACACACCAAGGCCCAGGAACTGGGTGTGTCCATAGTGAGACCCAGCATTCATCCTGGACCTCCCTCCCCACCCCACAGCCGGACACGCGGGTTGTGGAATGTGGTGGGATTCTGAAAGTCATTGAGAAACTTGAGTCTCCTTCCCTAAGGACTTGAAGACATTTACTAAAAATATTAAAATTAAGCTGCTTCTTGGTAGCAGGAAACAAGAGGATGGGCCTGGCTTCCATGAAGAACAGCCCTGGGTTCACCCTCCGCTCCACTCCGCATCTGGAGTTAAGGGCAGCAACTAGGTCTCATGACTTCACGCTGTCCTCCACGGAGATGGTGAACCAGAAGGATATGATCCCTGAAGTCCCCCACGATGCCGCCAGCTCCCCTCAATGGATTCTTCTGTCCTTCTAACAGAAAGGCCTTGCTAAGTAAGCCTTCCTGGAGAACTGCACTGGGAAGACTGGTCTTTAGGATACTTGCTTCTCAACCCCCTAAGGGCAGGCAGGGGAGGACAAGGGAGCCAGGCCTCCTCCCGCCCCACAAAACTGGTCCAGGAGAGTCAGGCCAACCACAAGAGAAGACCCTTGGGGGATCCTGGGCCACCTGCTCTGTGGGAACTTAGCATTTCACTCATAGAGCCAGAGCAGACTGGAAGATAGCTCAGATTTATAACTGAGATTCTTTTCATTTAAAAAACATGGATCCATCCTTTAAAAACGGCCTCTTTATAATGATGATGATTAAAGTGTACAGTACATTTTTCAAAAAGACACTGTCAACTGCAGAGAAGAAATTAAAGACACTTGTAGAGTTAACATTTATTCTTTCGTGAAATTTAATTAAAAGCAGTACATTCCTGACACCTTAACAGGCCGATGTCCCTGGGTGTGATGGGAGACAAGAGACACTTACAGTGATGATCTTGGTGAGAACCTAGGTGCTCCTAGGGCTCCTTTTTAAACAACCTGGTTGTGCTTTACGGTGACAGTGACAGCAGCCGCAGAGCCCTGCCAGGCGCCAAAGAGGGAGGACAAAGAGCTGTGCCGAGCACTGCCCATGGGGGAGTGGGCGGGGCCTGGCCCAGGTTGGCTCTAAAGCCATGCAAGTTTATTAACAGGGTGCAGTCACCGCAGTGAGAAAAGGAAGACTTTTTCTTTCTGAAAACATACTACCATTTCCACACTTAAATGCCATCAGGTGAAATGGATCAGGCTAAAGCATTTAATCCTTCCTGACATTAACCAGACTGAGCCAAATAGCTCAATCTGCACAGACATTCAACAGGGATTTCAGTTTTCCTAATTCTGTGTTTACTAAAGCACAAGTGGCTTCCCACAGACAAGCCTGCCCAGCATGCAGCAGTGAGATGGTCCAGCACAGCTGCCAGGGATGGGGCAGCAACAGGAGCCTGTCCTGAGTGCCGGCAGGACGCAGCAGGCAGGACAGAGCACAGGCCTGGCAGCTGGTCCCCAGCAGCCGTGATAGGCGGGCTCTGGCCATGAGTGCCTATCTGCTGCAAATGGGTTTGTATCTTCCTAAAAGATACCTCCAAGTCCTAACCCCGGTGGCTCCTGGGAATGTGACCCTGTCGGAACACAGGGTCTTCGCAGGTGTAGTTGACAGGAAGTCACACTGGATCAGGCCAGCCTAATCCAGTGACTAGTGCCCTCACAAGAAGAAGAAGGCCGTGTGATGACAGAGGCAGAAACTGCAGTGATATCACCACAAGCCAAGATGTGCCAGGGTGGCTACAACGGCAGAAGCTAGGGGAGAGGAAGGGGATGGGCCCTGTGTGCACCTGCACTTGAGAGCTGTCAGAGTGTCGGCCACACGAAGCCCCAGTGTGTGGCAGCTGGCCACCGCAAACCCCCCACCTTGGCAGTGCTTAGAAGGGCCCCCGGCTTGTCCTCAAGTCTGTGTTCCCTAAACATTCCTGAGGTCCCTGGCTGGCTGTGTGCTGCCTGAGCCAGGGCTGTCCCCCTAGAGGATGTCCTCTCCCCTCCCCAATGGCACCTCACTTCCACCCCCACAGGGCTCTGGGGCATGTCCAGGCCTACCTTTCATCTCCCTGGCCTTACACGGGAGCCTCCAGGGCTGTCAGCCTGGAGCAGACTGAACACCCAGAGGCAAGAAGAAGGTGCGGCTCAGCTCATGGCCGCCCACCCAGGAGCAGTGAATACACACTGCGTAAACGGGTCTTACCCTAGGCCACTCCAGGGCACTAGGGAACAGGGTGCAGAACCCAGAGTGAGCAGGGCTGCTGGGGGCCCCTCACTGCGGAGGGTCCTGCCCTATAGGCACTTCCTTACACTGGGGCCTGAGGGTCAGAGAGGGGACTCACACGGCTACAGGGCAGCCTCCCATCCACACTATCTCCTGAGGGAGTGCTATCATGCCCTGGGCTCTGGTGCGGCAGCGTCATTGCCCCATTTGATGCTGAGGCCCCCAAGGTGATTCTGCTAGCCACCTGGAGGAGTGAGGTGCTGAGCCCAGGCCCATGGAAAGGCTGTGACCATGTCTGGTACCACCTGCATTATCCAGTGCCCTACTGGAACAACCGCTAAGGATTGACCAGTGGACGATGAAAGGCAAAGATGGGAAAGTTGCACAACGAGAAACTTCTGGCCTCTGGAGTCACTTTCAGCCAAGGATAAAGCTGGCTGGAGGTCACACAGCAGGATAGGGGGGGTCTCCAGCTTTGTCTTCCCCCACCCACGTCCTCCCCAAGGAAGCCTCCATCACAAAGCACCTGTCAGCTGAAAGCTAAAAGGTTAGAATGGGGCTGATTAAATTGCATTTGCATATGTATTCTCATTTTTTAATATTCAAGAAAAAACTTGCAATACTTCTTTAATAACTTAGACTTAATTCATATTTAGATATTTCTTTGTGTGTGGCCACTTCCTCATTAGCCCTGAGGGAGCAGACAGACCCCCACTGGAGAGGGAGCTGGTCAGAAGGCAGACCCCCTGCTGCTCCCAACCAAGGAGCCCAGCCAGGCAGAATGTAAGCAGCACACGGCGCGCTCGCCTGGGACTCTGGCTGCTGTGCCCAGCACAGAAAGGGCCTCAGACAGGTCTGCTGTGGCCCTGGGCCAAACAGGTCCAGGACATTAGAACGCTCAGAACCTGACAGGGAAAAACTCACGTTTGCTTTCTGTCAGACTGAGGAATCAACTGAAAAATCTGAGAAATATTATGTTGAACTCTACTCCAAAGATATGAGAGAAAATCTATACACACCCGGTTAGGCACATATAAGAGGCCCTAGGACACCGCACTCTTGGGTGGCTACCAGGCCCAGGCTCAGCTGTCACAGAGCAGGCCTCGGACTGCACAGAGCTCGGGCCTAAGAAGCCCTGTAAAAGAAGCACCAGGGGCAGGAGTCCCAAGGACCATCAGTGCGGTACTGCTCCAGAAAGGAGCTTCAGCTCAGGTGAGCCTGCACTTGCCCAGCACATCCCAGCAAGCAGCCGCCTGCCCTGCTGCAGAGAGGGGACCTCAAATCCTGGAAACCCCATTTCCAGAAAGCTGGGGGTCCAAACGCTTGAGATGGGCTTCTGGCCACAGGCAGGTGGTTGGCTGGCCCTGGGGTCCCAGACCTCAGATCCTGGTGGCTCCACCTCTGAGACAGGTGGCAGAGGGGTGGGGCTTTGTGCTGCAGCCCCTACCTCCACCCTGCATCTCCACTGTATCTGTGGATCCAGCCGGGGAGGGACTGACATATAAACACAGCTGGCTCTCAGCCCACAGGTGCCTCTGGAGAGCCTGACACTTCTCTTCTATCGCAGAACAAGAGTCATCGAGTGGGATTCCCCATCAGAGCACACTTCACTATTGCCCCCTGGAAAACTGCTGCAGAGGAACACACATGTGACCCCACCGTGATACAGTAGCAGTCAGAGGCACTGTCACCTACTCGCTGAGTCCTATGACACACAGGCCCCAAGGACTCGCCGAGGACTCACACACTGACCCTGCTCTCACAGAGCTGGGACAGATGGTGCAAGAGGCCACCTCCAGCAGGAAGAGCAGAGCAGAAGACGGACACTCACATGGACAGGAGCTGCTGATGCCACTGCCTCTGGAAACCTCTCCCTTCCCATGAGCTCTCCTGGAAGAATGCCACTGTGGCATTATGGGGTGAGGTCTGTGCCTCACCCCACCCCCCATAATTCTAGGGGCTTTCATGAAAGTGGCCCAATACAGTGAAAATGACGCTGTGTGACTTATGTACGAGGCCAGTAACAAAGCCCTGCCCTTAGAATTCTGCCACCACACATGAGGTAGCTCAACAGCTACAGTGATGCCCAGAGGGGAAGGGGCACTCCCAGCAGAGGGGACCCAGAGGAAGGTGGGAGCAGCAGCCAGTAGAGGAGTGACGGAGAACAAAGGGACAGGCAGGGAGGAGGCAGCCTGGAGATGACCCTGAGCTGGGAAGGCGCTGGAGGGGGTGTATGTGGAGAGGGAGTTAGAGGCAGCACAGGTGCACCTCCCGCTTACCTGCCACACGTCCACCATGGAGAAGGGCAGGAAAAGACCAGTGGTTTTGAGGAAAGAACTCCTCTACAATGAACTAGCACAACCACTCACAGTAAAAATGCCCGGCACACTGTTAATGCAAGATCTTGGGTAAATCTCAAGACACTTAAAGAGTGAGAAAAGCCAGATGAACCCAAAGCCCTGAGGCAGAGGGGAATGCTGTCATGTGTTCTGTCTTTGCTGAGACGCTGCCCGGGGGTGAAGTCACACTTACATCTGGGAGCAAAGCCTCTGTGACAGATGAGACAGCTGCTGAGTATGCCGGGCACTCTGCTAAGTACCCCGGTGGCCGTGGAGGTGGCCAGGACAACCCCTCTTGAGGGACTCCCAGGGACCAAGGGGGGACCATGTCCATGGTAGAGAAAAGAGCCAAGAGGAGGAAGAAGAAGCCAGGCCCCTCATTCTCTATCCCAAAGAAAACATCTTCTGAGCACCTTCACGGAGGACCACATCCCTGGGTGGACGGTGAGGAAGGCAGCACGGCTTCGGCTTGTGGCCTTCAGGAGCTCACACGCTCGAGAGGCCAGCAGTTACCATAAATGATCATGTGGCTTGCAAGTATATTTTGAGTGGACAAAGACAAGTCCCCTGACAGTAAAATGTAAGTGACTACTTGCCTGTCCCAGGAAAGGGGAGAAGCATGATGCTCACCAAACAGAAAAGCTCAAGGTACGTGAGCCGAGCTGATTCTAAGTCCGCGCCCCTTTCCAACAGCATTTTCCTCCTTTGAAATTTGGCAGTGACGAACCATCAGCAAGTTTTCCCAAGAAGTCAGAAGGCCCTAGCAGCAGCCGCAGAGGCTTGAGGGAGGCCTGTGCTGCTCGAGAGAAGCAGGCGGGAGCTGGCTGCTGCCCCGGGTTTTAATGATAAGTGAAGCTAACAAGTGCATAAAACACCCACTGCCACAACCCCGTCCAAATGAGGCTCTCTCTTCAGAATCCCAAGCTCCCAGAGTCCTGCCTGGACAGGATGACAGCCACTGTGCACAGGTCCCCGGAGCTCATCATTCCTGAAACACTCCAGCAGCACAGCCCTCATCTGCATGGCTGAAACTGCACACTTCCATATGTCACAGATGGTCCTCTTTGAGAACCATCTTTAATAATAACAGTAAGATTCCCCTGATACTGTAAAGTATAAATGCAGGAAATGGAGCCAGCGCCACAGCTGAGGTACCTGCAGACCTGTGTGCCTGAGCAGGTGCCGCCACAGCCTGGGAGCTGCCCGCTCCATCCAGAGCAGCTCACCTCCTGAGAAAGAGATCTCCAACGCGTGTGCACCTGGAGGCAAGGGTTGAAAAAATCACCTTTTAGGAAATCCCTGACTCCTTAGCATTCTTATAAATACTTTATGCATTTTAAAGCAGCTGAAGGCCTGCACAGCAGGGGAGGAGGCCACCCTTCAGGGTGTGCCCACCTTTGAGGGATCCTAAAACAAAAAAGAGCCCCACAGGGTATGAAGGAAAAGTCACCAGAGACTAGAGCTCACCACCTGAGAGGGGACCCAGGGGAGGAGGCATCCAGGCTGCTGATGCTGCACAGGAACCCCCGAGAAGTGGTGTGGCCCCTCCCCAGCGGGGACCTTAGCCATGGAAGCTCAGGGGTGTCCAGCAGTCCCTGCTATGCTGGCCTGCAATCCTCAGAACGCCTGAGGGGCTGGAGGTCAAGGACCTGGACCAGCAGCAGAGAGGCTCGGGGTCTACCTTCCTGCCCCAGGCAGACCCTTTACAGGCGCAGCTGCCCCTTGCCTTGTAAACCCCCCCCTGGGCAGGGGTGCCCATCCCCACCTGACAGGTATCTCCCAGGGAGCAGGGGCAGCAAGGGCTTCCTCCTCCTACACTGGGAGGAGCCTTACGAAGTGGGAAGTAAAGGAGAAGGTGGGGCGGGGGTGGGAGTCAAGGGCCTGCACTGCCGGCCAGACACAAGCACTCATCTGCTGGAGCCTGAACCAAAGTGAAAAAAGTGGCAAGTCCAGCCCAGACCGACCAACAGATTTTCTAAGTTGACTGAACCACAACGTCAAAACACCCTCAGGATCCAAGGACACTGTGCTCAGTATGACTCCCGGGCCTGACTGCCACAGACCTGGAGCCGAGGCAGGGTCAGCCCTGCTTGGCAGGTGACCTCTCAGCCCCACAGAAGGTTCCACCCCACAGATCCTCGACCTCACAGAGCCTCTGTACAGTGTGGGAGACAGTTATGAACACCTAGTCAGATACAGGCACACCTTCCAGCTCAGCTGAATACTGCCCCCAACACCAAGCAGAGGGGAGTTGGGGCAGTCCCCACCCCCCATGCATTCCAGCTCAGCTGAATACTGCCCCCAACACCAAGCAGAGGGGAGTCAGGGAAGCCCCCACCCCCCATGCATTCCAGCTCAGCTGAACACTGCCCCCAACACCAAGCAGAGGGGAGTCGGGCAGTCCCCACCCCCCATGCATTCCAGCTCAGCTGAATCCTGCCCCCAACACCAAGCAGAGGGGAGTAGGGGCAGTCCCCACCCCCCATGCATTCCAGCTCAGCTGAATCCTGCCCCCAACACCAAGCAGAGGGGAGTCGGGACAGCCCCCACCCCAGTGGCCTAAGAGACACAGAGGTAACTGGAGGGCAACCTGCAGGACGGACAACAGGTGTGCCACCTGGGCGGGGGGTTTTCGGGGGCAGCCTCGTGGCCTGAGACCACAGGGAAGCATCTGCAGGCCTTGTCGACATGAGCGTGGCCGGGTCTGTCAAGAGCCAGCTGCAGGGCCTGACAGCAGCAAGGCCACCAAGGATAGAGGACAGTGGCTGTGGCCAGGCAGGCATGGATGCCATGAGAGGGGACTTGGTGACGGACCACATGGGGCACAGATGGATAGCTGCTCGTTTCCGGCTTCTGTGGTGGGAAGGGTGTGGGCTCATTTGACAGAAACAAGCAGGTGTGTTCGGAAGGCACCATGAAGAGTCGAATCACTTGTCAGCTCGTGGGCAGCCCTGGCCTTTAAACCACCTCACCTCAGACGTGGTCCAACCACAACAAGCACCCAGCAGGGAAGCTTCCTTTAAGGGGCAAGAAGGGCAGGAGAGACAGGAGTCCCTGGGGCACCAGGTGACACGGAGGGAAGGGATCAGGCTACACTGCTGCTGTGGGAGCTGCGTCAGCCCACCCCTCACAAGCTTCCGGTGAAAATTCCCTCAGACCTGAACTGTTCCTGACACTAGGCAACAGCCGTTCATGGGTAAACAAAATGCAAACCTGATGATGACCTGTGCACCCCAACACCCAGGTGCTCACCCCAGTGACAGGGAACCCCCATGCACCCCAACCTCAGGAGGGCTCACCCCTACACTGGGCGTGCTTCCTCAGTGAAGTCCAGCTCACCCCAACAATGCAGAGCCCGGCTCCCTCTGGGCAGTCCTTCTCGTGGGCTCACGCTAAGGATCATCCCTCACTCACCAGCTCACATTCCCTGCCTAAGAGCTTCCTGTCAGCAGGGCCAGGAATTGAATTCTCTCCCCCAGGCTCCAGAGGCAGCACAGGCATTTCCTGCTGCCCCAGTGGTGAGATCACTGAGAGCAGGGGCTGCACACGACCCCTCCATGACCCCAGCTGCCAGCACAGGGTTGGCTCTGTGGTCTTCATTAGAGATCTTCCCTCATGTCCCCTGAGGGCTCCTGATCAAAATCCCTAACATTATCGGTGATTCTGGAGAGAGGAAGGACGTGTGTGTCACTGTGGTAAGTGTCAGGGCCAGCTTTCTGCTCCTCATCCACCCTCTGTCCAAGCATCATGTCTACAAGGTGCGCTGGGCCCCAGGTGCTCACGCTAAAGGTCAAGACAGCACCAAGCAGGGCACGTGGGCCAGCTCAGCTCCGTCACAGACGCCACCACCACTGCACAGCCACCACAGGTAGGGGACGACTGCCCTGAGGGTAATGTCACACTCAGTGCCCACCAATGTCCTCGAGACACCCTAACCTTTACCCAGGTCACTGCCCATGCTGCCCAGCTGCTCAAGGTGGTCAAAACTCCCACCCAGGCTGTGCCCTGGACTGTGAGCTGTTGCCTGAGCTCAAGGGGTGAGAAGGCCAGAAAAGCCAGAAAGACTTGATCCCAGCACACGGGGTGTCCCTGTTTACAAGGTCATGATGTCCAGGAGGGGGACTTAAGGAGCTGGACAAGCGGCCCAGCCCTTGCCACACGAGGTCTGTGTGCGCATGACTGCCAGCCCAGCCTCCCAGGAACAGAACTGCTGGCCACACGGCCGCCTGCCACTGGCCCTGCTATTTCAACCAGCAGCTAGGCGCCTTCCTTCCATTAGTGCGTGAGGGGGAGACGACACCCAGGATCCCACAGTCAGAGCAGGAAGTGGAGCCAGGGGGGAAAAGCCGCCTCTGGAGAGGCTCCTGGCTGCAGCAGATGAGCAGGGCGTGGCCCAGCAGGAATAATGCCCTGAAGGAAGCCAGCAGGGCGGGAGGCCGCAGGAACTGGCTCTCATGTTGGCAGGGATGACCAGGTGAAAGCCGCATCCCCGGCAGTTCACGAGGGTGGCTGCTTACTGCCTCACCTCCAATGTGAGCAGTGACAAAGCCTCTGGTTTCTAACACAGCAAAGTGACTTCAAGACCAGCCACAGCCCATGGCCCCACTAACATTTTGTTCTTCTCCCAGAGCAGCGGCAATTCTGCTGCACCCGTGTTTCCCTCCTCTGCTGTCAGCCCAGGTGTTAGTGGCTCTTAGAATCGGGGATCCGAGGGAGCAGAGCTTGGCTGGTGGCTGCTACCCAGAGGGCCAAAAGAGAGTGGCCACTGTGAGTCTCAGGACAAGCTACAGGCTCTGGGAGCCTGTTGCCTCTTCCACAAAATGGAGATGTGATGGCTGCTATCCTAGTCTCACGGCATCCCTGGAGGCAGCCAGGACTTCCTCGTGTTCCTGGAGAGTGGGTGCGTGGGCACTGTGCGAGCACACGAGGCAACACGCAGGAAGCCTGCATAGGCAAACCCCAGCACCCGACGCTGCCGGCCTGGCAGAATCAGTAATGGTGTTTCTCAGCCAGAGGCAAGCCTGGTGAGCTGCCACAAATTCACCCCACACAACCCTGGAGCACTCTCTGTGCACAGAAGCCCCCTCCCTCACTGGCCTCTGGGCCTTCCTGCTCTCTGGATCCCCACAGGGCTAGCAAACTGCAGCCCCAAGTAGGGGAGAAATGTACCCCATCTTCTCCAGAGGTGCTGGGAGAAGAGCTCCAGAAACTGCTTCTGAGGTCTCTGAGGGCTCCTGACTAATTAGCCCTGGGACTCACCACCAGGAATCCTACAGGAAAATGTGGCCTCCGGAGAAGGCAGCCTGTGAGTGGAGCTGGGATGGCCCACACTTGGCCCCACACTCACCCTCCAGAGGGAAGTGGTGCTGGGACTTGGCCTCTCCACGTGAGAGAGGAACACACCCCTACCCCACCTGCAGGGCCCACCTGGAAGAGCTGAGCCAAGGAGTAGGGTGGGGAGGAGCCCTCAGCACCCGAACATACCCACCCCATCTGCAGGGCCCATCTGGTAGAGCTGAGCGGAGGAGTAGGGTGGGGAGGAGCCCCCAAACACCCCCCACCCCGTCTGTAGGCAGGGCCCACCTGGAAGAGCTGAGCGGAGGAGTAGGGCGGGGAGGAGCCCCCGGCACCAGGCCAGGCCCTGCTTCCCAGAGCCAGGGGGAAGCAGCTCTCAGGAAGCAGGTGAGGCCATGGGCTGAGGGCGGATGCCATGCCTGGGGTGCACGTGCCCACATCAAAGGACAGAAAAGTGAGGGTGAGGCAAGAAGAGGCTAGACGAGCATGCGGTGTGAGCAGGCCCGGCCAGAAGCCCGGTGCATCAGGGCCAGGTGGCACCAAGGGTTTAGACTAAGAGCAAGACCCCAAGACAGTCAGTGGAGCCCAGCAAGGTCCTGCATGGGGCCAGCTGGGTGACCAAGACACACTGGAACAGCCAGCGTCTCTCCACTCACAGTGTGGTCACCTGGTATGACAGGAAGACACCAGGAGCCATGGGAAGCTGCCTTCCCGCTGCGCTGGCTGCCCCTGTGGGCCATGCTGGACATGGCCCAGGAGGAGCCATGGCTGGGGACAGATGGAGCAGCTTGCCACTACCTACAGGGCTGCCCCTCAGCAGGCAGGGCCTGTGGCTATGGCCACCACCGAGCACATGACCACTGAAACCCAGGGAGAAGATTGTTGGAGCCCTGGCTGGACCCTGCTTGTGTCACCTGCCCCTCTGGGGCGTCTCAACATGCTCCCCTGTACACAACAGGCTGTGGGGGGCAGCACCGGGCCCTTCTAAACAGGTCCAGCCCAACCTTCCTTCCTTCCCCCTCCTTGCCACAAGGGTCCCAGGACCCCCAGGTACCCTCAGGCCACACCGCTGGGCCTGCCTCTCCCTTGGCTCCGTGATCACAGCCCTCCAGGTATATCCCCAGCACTGGCTCCATGATCACAGCCCTCCAGGTATATCCCCAGCACTGGCTCCGTGATCACAACCCTCCAGTTATATCCCCAGCACTGGCAGGTGCCCTCAGCAGGAGGGTGTGTGGGATCGCTGGCCCAACCTCTGGACACTGAATGGGCTCAAGTATGCCAAGTGAACATGACCAGCTCTAAATAATTGTTCATGGAAACATCCATTCCAACCCAGGCCTGGCTTCCTGGGATATCTGTTGCTCTTTGAATAAGCTTAGAGTGACAGGACCTGCTGACACTCTGCTCCAGTGGGGATTCCAAGGGGCCAGGAAGGACTGCTCTGCTGCACCCAGGAGGGGCAGCACCCCTCAGTGCCTTTGCCCATGCTCCCCACGCTCCCTGGGAGCCAGAACAGGTGCTGCCAGCTGTCGTCAGAGCAGCCCTCTCTGTTCCTACTCACTACACTCTCATAATGAAATAAAAGAATAAGTACTGTAGAAAATGGCCAGTGGAAGAGAATGGCTGGGAGTTAGTTGTGCTCTGCAGGTTTATTTTAGCAGCCCTGTCAGCCCTGGGGGGTGGGGGGGATCCCTGCCCAGGGCCCCAGATACTCACAGGTCAGGCCTGTGCTCCCTCCAGCCCGCTTCTGTGCGCTTGGCAGTTAAGTACAGGAGGCCTGGCCAGGAGATCTCAACACTTAAAACAGTGAGAGGAGGTCAGGCAGGAGGAGACAACTGGCAGGGCGTGCGTGTCACCTGGGGCCCAGGCAGAGTGCTGGTCTCGTCCTCCTGGTCATTAACAAAAGGTCACAGAAAATTGGACTGGAAACCTTGAGAACATTTCCCACACCAGGAACACAAGAAGCCAAGCTCCCAAGAGCAATTTTTAGGTTAACTTTTACTTTCTGGACTTCTTCCAGAACATGTAGAAATGAAGGTAATTACCAGGCCCCGCTAGGCCTTCAGAGAAGGGTCTATGAATCAAGGGCACACGTGGGCCCTTTGGTGCACCCGAGGCGTGTCCACTGGGCCTGTGCAAGGCTTCCTCCTATGGAACTCTGAGTAAGGAGCAGCAGGTGCCCTGCCTTCACCCTCCCTCAGCCTTCCACAGCTTGGCTCCCCCGCCCTCCCAATCCCCCTCCCACCTCCCTCAGTTTCCCCCCTCAGCTCACCAGTCCCACCCAGGGGCCATGCAGGAAAGAGTGAGCGGGGCTCACTGGGGAGGACAGAGGGAGGGCCCTAGTCCCCAACGGCCTGCCAGCTTCCTATGCCATGACCCTCCTCCTCAGGCCTGGTAGCAGTCCTTATGACTACCCAGCACACCAGGGCTACCCTGCTTTGGCTTCTTGTCCTGTCTGGTAAGGAGGCCTCTGTCATCAGGGGACACTGGCCTGAGACCATCCAGCAATGTCTCAGCAAGAGAGGGAATAAGGGAACGTGCTGGGGCCAGGCTGGCTTCCTCAGGAGTGACAAGTCCTCCGGGGCTTGCTGGGTCCTGCTACAGCAGCCCACATTTGTACTGTGACTGAAGGCTGCTAGGGACTTTACTGACGATGGCGGTGGGCAACTCTGGCTGGGCCAACCTCAGTAAGTGCCAAGTGACTGTTCTGAGCAGTGCCTCCCTGCAACTGTGCAAACCCCAAAACCACACACAAAATGGGTCCACGCACACCACGTCCTGGCAGGGTCCTGCCCCTGGGCTTCCTTTCTCAGTCACACCCAGGGAGCTGAATCCCAGAGGAACCAGGACTACTGTAACAGTGGCAGCAGAACCAGGCAGCTTGGGGTGGGTGGCAGGAGTGCCCACACCTCTGTGGGGACCCCACTCTGGTTTCTCGCCTTTGGGTAGGGAGTAATACATCCTTAGGTTTAAAGAAAGGCAGCTGGGTGTGGCCACATCTATGGTGCATCTTAGAATGGGTACAGGCAATTGCACTAATGTACACAGCTATGATTTAACAATAAAAAAAATAAAGAAAAAAATAAAGAAAGGCAGCTGAGTCATTATAACATCGAGCTCAAACCATGTAGGTGGAGGCCCATGGAGGGATGCACAGACTCCATCTCTCAGCCACCAGCAAGGCCCAAATCTGTGTTTTGCAAGGAAAAGTACTTCCTGGCACCCAAACAAAGGGGTTGGAGCAGAGTCTGCAGCAAAGGGGGACATCGCCCAGCAATGGCGAGGAGTGGACACAGACAGCAGGGCCCTGGGAACTGCAAGACCTCCCTGAAGCACAGAACCAGGGCACGCTGTCACCTGCACACACTTCCCAGAGCACCCAGGGACCCTGGAGAGCATATGCAGACGGCTTCTCTGCACAGGGGATGGTGCACTAGGGCCTCTTACCACCAAGGGAGAGGCCTCCCGTGACACTGGAGGCCATCACCTCCCTGAAAGGGCTCCATCTTGCCCCCCACCCTCCCCGGCCGCACCAGGCTCTCTTGCCATTCACCCCCATGCAGTAGCCCAGTGGCTATTGCCCGAGGCAGGCACTGCCCCTCCACACTGGCAAGTGGCCCTGTGCAAGTGACTGACTCAGCTCTTTAGGACTGCAATGCAAACAGGCCACAGTGACAGAGCTCAGTACTTCTCCTTTGTATGATTCTTATTTAATGTATAACTTAATCAACATTCTTTGCATATTCACTTTTCTCCTAATCCTGCCTCAGCGCAGGAGGGAGCAGCTCCCTTAGGAGAGAGACTTGGGACCATCCTCTGCCCCATCCTCACCCTCAGGGGAAACACATGTCCTACACGGTGGAGAGCCAAGCTGTCCTCTGGGGCTCTGCTCACAGCCCAGGTGATATTCAGCCTCGTCCTGTGGCCTACAGAACCCAGAACACTGCAGATAAAGTGTTCATGAATACGTCATCTTAACACACTTGCCACTTAATTACTTGCCAGAAATGCAATCTGGGAAGTAAACTCCCTGTGACCTTGGGAGGGGCCAGCCTTTTCACCTCACCCTTCCTCAGAACCAGCCACCAGGGCAGCCTGCAGGGCTCTGCCCTACCCTGTCCTATCCCTGGGGGCAATCGTAAGGCTGGGGGTCCGGGCCAGAGGAGTCACGGGAATAAGGCACTCTGACATCCACTGCAGCCTGGATTTCCCAAGTAGAACCTGGCGGGGTGGCTGGGGTGGGGCTGGGTTGGGAAGATATTTTAATGGGCCCTGATCTTTCCATCCACAGATCCCAGGCCCACATTAGAGCCACAGAGACCTGCCCCATGCCCATTCCAGGACCCAGCCCTCAGACTGGGCAGTACATGCCTTCAGGCTTCTCTTCCCTGGTCACAGGTCACAGGGCATGATGTGAGCCACCCCTCTCACTGCACAGTACCCTGTGCAGGTATTCCTGGGCACTCCCCCCAGTGCAGGTCAGGACCAGTCATAGTTGGGAGGTGCAGGGACTCAGGGGCCTGTCTCAAAGAGTTCACAACCAGCCAGGGACCCCTGGACATCAGTCCTCCTACAGGGGAGTGCCCCACCATGGGCTGGGCAGTACATCGTTCAGGCTGCCATTCACAGTGCCCAGCCATGGGGGGAGGCCAGAGAATCTGCAGTCACCTGGGGTTCTGCAGGGGCAGAGGTGGACAGCACCATGCAGGGCCCTCTGCCCCAAGGTAGAACACCGAGCCACCCAATGCGGGGCATGGGCCTTCCCAACCATGCCACACAGCCAGGGACCTTCCATCAGCCCACAGAACCGGGGCCTATCTGAGATGGCCTGACATCTGGCTCCCCAGCCCTGCTGCCTCCTGAAGAGGAACCTGTACTTGGACACCCCCTGTGCAGGCAAGGCCTGGGTGTGAGAAGGCAGGGCACATGTGGACACCCACTGGCAACCTGCTTCCTCATCAGACCAGCCCCCACCTGCCACAGCCCTTCCCGGCCCCCGACTCCAGCCCAGGGCTGACACCTGATGCTCTTCTCACTTGTTTTTGGAAACCAGGTGCTGGGGCCCTGAGGTTGGGGCCATGGATGTGGGGAAGGAGGTATGAGGCTGGGGGCACCAGAAAGAACATGGATGGGCTCTGGGGCCATAACTAAGCCCCCACCCAGTTCTCAGAGCACTGGCTCCTCCCAGGCTACTGTGCTGAGTGGTCACAGGTCAAAGTGTGTGGCCCAGGGTAGGCTTCCCCCACGTGGTAGCTGTCTCTCTCTCACTGATGCTGTGGCCCAGGGCCGAGCACACAGTAGGGCCTCAGTACAGGGCTAAAAGTAAGCAAACATCCCGGCAGAAAGGAATCCCTGTGGCGCTAGCCTGCAATGTAGGAGCCTGCCTGCTGCACATTTTTTTATTATTAAAAATAACTTTTACTGTCTCCTCAGAAAATGTCCTTACCCTAAACTCAGCTCCAAACCGGCTAAGAATTCTTGTCTCCTTTGGAGTAAGTACAAAGAAATTTATTCAGACCAGTCACCCACTATTGATTACAACAGGGCCACTTGGTGCCTTTCAATGGCCACTTCCCGGAGAGGACTGGACATGGGGAAGTCGCAGAGGCCTTTGCCTTCAGTCCTGATCCCATTACTGTGACTTCCCGGCAACGTAGGAGAACAGACACAGCCACAGCCCTTCAATCCCACTTTCCCCAGGAGCCTGAACAGCCCCTACTGTGAGGAGGTGCCCTGCCTGCCTGCTGCTACCCGGCTGCGGTTTACAATCTTTCACCAAATAATTTCAAAAATGACAAAGACTTTTTCTGTTATAAGTTCAGGAATCAAAATGTGCAAATCACTTTTCTTGCTCCAATAGCTTAGTATTTCATCTGCACTGTCAGGGGAGACTGCTCTGTGTCAAGGACCACATGGAAGCTGGCCAGGGTCCCAAGCCCCCTCCCAGAGGGTCACTTTTTCCTGGGCCCTCACACATTTGGCCAACCATGCTGGAGCCACCCAGGCCTGCAACAGAAAGAAACCCTCTCCTCCCCCATCCCCAAGCCCTAAATAAGCTCAGATAAAGGCCAACATGATTGAAATAGGAAGAAAGTCTTAAGAGTCAGAAGATAGTCCAGAAATGTCTTCAAACACGAGCTCTAAGGCCCAGGATGCTGACATCATTGTCACGCTGGAGCTCCTCCCTGCTGCCTTGGCAGCAGCAAGCCAAGTCTTACTGAATAGTCTCATTTCTGATTCCTTCCACAGCTGACAGTGGTCTATGGCCACTCCCTGCACATGGCAGGTGTAAGGAGCTCAGGCCTCCAGCCTTAACGGGCTCACGAGAAAGCATGTCGTGTGGAGACCCACTTCTCCAAGTTGACTGGACCGCCCAGCCCCTCAGCTTCAGTACCATCTGACCCAGGATCAATGCTGGGGCTCAGGAGGCTCAGGAGAGCCCCATGGCTGTCACAGGGGTACACGGAGCAGAGAACCCAGCAGGCGCTGCTCTCAGAACATGCCATCAGCCCTCTCCCAAGCCTGGCCATGACACTCCCACAGTCACCTTTCAGAGAAACTGTGGAGAGCAGCTCCAATCCACCCTGGGGAGGGCAGATCCCAGGACACAGATGGTGAAATGAAGAACAAGACAGCAAACTGCTTAAATCCAGCCCAGATCATTAGGAACAGGGGCCGGAGGGGCCAGAGCCAGGCTCCGAGGATGGCAGACACCTGCCAGGGCCCTGGGCCTGTGACAATGGGTGGAGGAAGTGAGGGCTTGCCTCACCCTGATAAGAAGTTTGTCAGCCACGCACCAGGCAGCACAGCCTCGGCCATGCCCTCCCACCTGCAGTGTCCAGAGACCTGGGCTGCTATAAGGACCCAAGGAAGAAATGCAGGGTGGGTGGCCCGGTCAGAGCTGGGCTCCTTCTCAGCCCCTGCCCCAGATAAAACTCAGTGTTTGAGCAAGGCACGTGGAGCCTCCCATGAGGCTCCACCAGGATGGGGTAACACTGTGCTGCTCTGGCACCACAGTACCCTGTGCAGACACGTCTACCACTGCACACAGACCAGGCCATGCCCAACTGCCTTCTGGAATCTTGGAATGCACTTTCCGCTTAGTGCAAACCACCCACTTTCACTTCCTGGGCACCTGCCCTGTGTACAGACCGGCCTGGGCATGAGTCCTTGCCCCCATGGAGAGACCTTCAGGGCTCCTGCTGCTGTAGCTCAGCCACCAGATCCAGCTCCCACGTCTCTCTCTGGGAATCCTCCTTAGCCCCGAGGCACCAATGTACCCAGGCACCTGCGGGACACACTGGCTGTGACTGTCGGTCAGCGGCCCCCTCCCACACCAGGCTGTGAACTCTAAGGGCAGGGGCTGCTTCCTTGTGCAGCCCCCTGGGGGTCTCAGGTCCTCGCAGAGGCCTCAGACAAGAAAACATCCTGTAGGTGACACATGTGCTCACAGTCTCAAAAACTGCAGAGCAAATTGCTAGACCCACAGGACTGAGTCCCAACTAAACTCATCTCTCTCACCCGTGGCACAGGCTCACAGCATATCAGCTCCCCAGGCCTGGACCCTGCTGCCTGGACCCTGCCACCACAATGCCTCCACCACCAAGCTCAGTGCTGGGGGCTCCCATCAGGGCTGGGGAGATGTGGCCTGAGGGGCAGCCCAACCCCCGGCTCCTGCTCCTGACAGGCATGGGCCCAGGCCCAGAGATCCCATCCCCTGTGCTCTCATGCTGGGCCCTGGGGCCCCATGAGCAGGGACCAACAAGTGTAACACAAGAGGAGATGATCTCGGGCAAGGTATTTAAGCCCCCAAATCCCCAGTTCTAATTTCTATAAAAACTGGGTAACAATGATCGCTGGGCAACAAGACCCAGAAGTTGTACAGATCAATAGTTTACAGGACACCTGTGATGACAGTGGAGGGAAGACAAGCTTACCTGGCACCCTCTCTGCCAGGCACAGGGCCCTGCACTTTCTGTAGGTTAGAACAGGACAGAAACTGTCTCCCGGTGCCTTCTTCATAAACAAGTTTCCCTGGAACACGGCTGCACCGCCCTCCTGCCTATACCTGCTTCTGTGCTGCAGCAGCAGGGCAGTTAGGAAAAGGTCTGTTCAGCCTGTGAGCCCGAATGTTTGCTACCCAGCCCTGCACAGTAAGTGCCCACCATCAGAGAAACCTTCCCAGGCAAGCTTCCGGGAGCCCGATTTGTTCAGGACACAGGTAAGTGGTGGGCTGAGACAGAAACCGTGAGAACCCAAAACTTGCACCAATAAGGACCCATCAGGGCCTACATGAAATACCCAGATAAAGCCTTTCCTTAATGGATCCAGATCCATTTGGCCTAAGGTGGGCGACTCAGACTTCAGGGTACAAAAGCCACCTCGCCAGGGAGCCACTGTACTCCACAGTATGTACTTGGGGCTTGGGCAGGAGCATGCGCCTCCACAGTACGTACTCAGAGCTCGGGTGGGAGTGCGCCTCCACTGCGCATACTCGGCTCGGGTGGGAGTGCGCCTCCACTGCGCATACTCGGCTCGGGTGGGAGTGCCTCCACTGCGCATACTCGGGGCTCGGGTGGGAGTGCGCCTCCACTGCGCATACTCGGCTCGGGTGGGAGTGCCTCCACTGCGCATACTCGGCTTGGGTGGGAGTGCCTCCACTGCGCATACTCGGGGCTCGGGTGGGAGTGCGCCTCCACTGCGCTGGAAGTCGCCTCCGTTGCATGTACTCAGGGCTTGGGCAGGAGCGCGTGCCTCCACGGTAAGTACTCAAGAGCTAGGGCGGGAGCGCGCATCCACTGCGTATACTCGGGGCTTGGGCAGGAGTGTGCACCTCCATTGCCCCTCTGCCCCCAACACAGTGTGACATGGCCTTGCCCTCTGGAGAGGAGGCGAACAACACAGAAGCCCAGGGAGCTGAGCTGCACATCCCCTCCCCGGGATTTATGGCCAGCCCAGTGCAAGGAGCGTGGAGAGTGATGGGGAACTGGGCAGTAGAGGCCATAATTAAAATTCAAGTGGCCTCTTGGATGTTCACTAGAAAGGGATTTAATAAATGCCTCAGACCAAATGAAGTTATCCTGCAGTACTCACAGGAAAAGGAAATGTTTCCTTTTCTAGAAAAAAGAAAGAAAGAAATCACCAGGTTGTAGGAACTGTAGCGCCTCAGAGGACTTCCCTAGCTTGCAGGGGACACCTGCTGCCTCCCTCCTCACAGAGGAGCCACTGCAAGCAGTCCAAGTGGCCCCTCAGGGTACACGCTGAGCCCTGGAAGGAAGGGCTCAAAGGCAGGATGGCTCTCACGAACTGCAGAGCCCACTCCACCACTGCTGTCTCCAGAGCATCAACAGAGGTCTGTTGACAGTGCTTTCAAAGCCCTGATTGTTCCCAGGCGAAAGAAGTTACTGGAATTTAGAGAAAATTTACCACCTTTCTCAGAGCCTGGTCTCTGCATCTCCTTTTGCAAACCTGTCCATGTCCTTTTTCATTCTAAGGCAGGTCCCAGTGGCACATTCACTGCTGAGTCACAGCCTGGCACTCACTGAACGGGGCCACCACCACCCAGCTGCACCTCCCCCTTGCATCCAACAGTCCCCAGAGCCTCAGATGCCAGGGGCTGTCCCCGCTGGACTCTCCCTCCCCGCCTCGGTTCCACCTCCCCCTTCCCTCTGTCCTTCCTTCCCCCTTCCTCCCCAGTCTAATTATTTTCCATCACTCTCTACACCAATCCCTCAGGCCACTGACCAATACCACTAGGTGGCCTGTTAGGGATAGGGCCGTTCAGCAGGAGGTGAGCGGCGGGGTGAACAAAGAAGCTTCATCTGTTTGAAACCACTCCCCATCGCTGGCATCACCACCTGAGCTCTGTCTCCCATGGGACCAGTAGCATCATGGGAGTCCCACAGGAGCATGAGTCCTACTGTAAACTGCACATGTGAGGGGCCTAGGTTGTACTCCCATGAGAATCTAACGTCTGATGGCTGGAGGTGAGCTGAGGAGGTGATGCCAGCACTGGGGCGTGGCTACAAACACAGATCATCATTAGCAGGAAGGTTTAGACACTAATAAGTCAACTTCTAGCAGACTCAGATCAAAACCATCCCCTATTCCAGGTCCATGAAAAAACTGTCTTCCATGAAACCAGTCCCTGGTGCAAGGAGGATTGGGGACTGCTGCTCTACACCCTAGCTGCAATGTCTTTCCAAACCCACCGCAGTGGTGGGATGGTCCTGGAACACCCCATCCTCTGGGCACCCAGAGTACTACTCCACAGTGGTCACTCTCGAGGGGTGGCCGTGTCATGTTCCGAATTCAAGAGGCCTCCCCCAAGGAGGGGGCGCTCCAGCACAGATCCCTCCAGGATAGCTATTCACAGGTGAGCTGAGCTGTAGCACTGTAGATATATGGGGGAGCTGCTGTGGCTGCCCCACTACTAGGGGGACGTGGAGAGCTGGGGGTACGTGGACCCTTCTGTGAACAGAGCTTGGCAGGGTGCAAGGTCTATCCACCCCCAGGATCCTGGGAGGGGCCGTGCTTGGACAAAAAGGCAACTACCATGTCCCAGGACCTGTCCAGTGAGGGCCTCTGGTGGGTCATGGGCCTGCAGGAGACTGTGGCCCACTAGGCCTCCAGTGGGCACGGGGAGGGACTGTGGCTGACCCGCAGACCCCTCTGCACCCTGGGGTCCTGCCAGGAGGATGTGCCACCCAAGGGCACCAATCTACCTATTTATTATTTATTTATCTAATTTGGAAATGGGGTCTCTTCATAGCTGATCACATTGCTGACCAGCCTGGACTTCTGACCCACTCCCTTTCCCACCTTAGGTCTCTACCTTAGGCAACCCCGCCCCACTCCCAGGGGTCACCGTGCCAAGGCTGAATGCAGCATGCACCCCAACAGGCAGGCTACTGCAGCCCAGAGCCTGGCTCAAGTGATCCTCCCACCCTGGCCACCAGAACCCACAGGTGCACCACTGCCAAGGCTCCACTGGGAGAGACTCCAAAGGGCTGAAGCACTGGGTCACAGACCCTGTTCTGAGCGTGTGGATGTGACGCGAGAACCACATGTGGCTGCTTCCCCACAGGTAGGCGGGTATGGGAAACGTGAATGAGGCTGAGGTGGAGGGCAGGAGACCCACTGAGGCTGGGAGTGGTAAGGGAAGCACCCGGGATCCTCGGATGTCCCTCTGCCTGGCAGGGCCCCTGGGGTCTGCAGCCCTGGAAGGGTAGCTGAGGAGCACGCATGAAGGAGCTGCTGGGCATCCTACCCATGATGGGCCCCTGACCTGGCAAATAGCAGCCCCCCCGTGCCCAGGCAGCCACAGTGTCAGCAGAGCCATGATCACCCTCCCTCCAACATGCCCCTCCTATGCCAGAGAAAGGGAGCAGCTTTGGACAAGCACCCAGGAGCTGGGCCACAGTGAGTGCTGAGGAGAAGCAAGGCAGGTGCAGTGAAGGAGCCTCACCCAGTCTGCCCCAGCTGGCCAGGCCCATCAACAGTGCCAGACAGCAATGGCCCTCATGGGCTGGGCACTGTGTCCTCAGAGCCCGAAGGAGCAAGCTCAGCTCGCCATACTGCCACTGAGCACAGCACCGGCCACAGCCACCAGCCTAGAGTGCCCACTTGATCACCATCGGGCTGACTCTGCACTGCTCTTACCCTCTCACTGTAAAACTGCCCACATGCCTACTGAGGGTACACGCCCAACACATAAGGACCTATGTCCAGCATGTTAGAGAAGAGGCCTTCAGCTCAGGGCAGTGAGGACAGGAAAAAATAAACAAAACAAGACAACTTGGCTGAATGGCTGCTGAAACACACGTAATGGATTTAAGAACAGAGTAACTCGGTTGCAGACCAACAGAAGCCAACAAGCTAAAGGCTTCTCTATCCCTCAAGGTAATAAAGATGCATGGGTAGGCTCTGCCTGCGCAGGGTGGGCTGTGTCCTTTCTAGGGGGCAAAGGACACCCTGAAACTAGCTCTCGTGGGCTGAGGCTCTGGGGCCTGGGACTGCCCCACGCCATGACCATGACCGTCATGGAGCACACACACATCTGGGGAGCAGGGATGTCTCCCTTTTGTCCGGGCAAGCTTTCCGTCTCTCTGCCTGCCTGTGACAATACGCCTCTTTCGTTTTTGCACCACCATCTATGTACTGGGTCTGGGACAGTGCAGGTGCTTCTGGATAACCTTTTATTGACACATATCCCAAGAGGATTTAAGCTGCCTCATAGGGGTAAGAGTTACCGAAACCAGCAATGGTCCAACCAATAAACACCCCCATTCAGGGGAGAGTAATCACCTGATTGCTTTCCCATGATTACCATGTTATTTTCATTGCCAAAAGATGCGATACAATTTCATGGGTACTTGGTCCTGTAAAATAGAAATACCCCCACACTGTAAGAGATGAAAAGGTTTATAAGCAGGGTACTGCCAGTTCAAGAATGAGTCCGCAGTACAAATAAGTCAATTCATGACAAAATTTAATTTCAGGAAAATTAACTCAATAAAGATGCCACAGTTGCACTTAAAGTTTTAATGCCTATTAGGAGCTATAGGGAGCTGGTGCAGAACTAAGGGCAGGCTGATCCATTTCCTAGCTCTTCAGAATGCGATTGACTTAATCCCTAATTTATTCATAATGGGGACAGTATTACAAGGAACTCTGTGTTTAATGAACAGGCCGTGGTCCTGAAAGCCTCACCAATCACAGAAATGGAGAGTGTTCACAGTGTGTGGGATGTTAAGTTTGTTTCCTGTAATACTACAGAGCCGATTGACGGGACCAGACTGCCAGTGCCTCTAACCACACAGCCCACGGTAAGGCCTGATGTCCCAGCAAATGGTACTGGACAGAAATTCTGTAGCTGCCAAGTAACTAGAAGAGCAAAACCAAACTCGGGGATCTGAGTGGCAGTCTGCTAACTAGCAATAATTCGTACAGGGAACATCATGAGACTGTACAAGCTGCAAAAATAGGAAAGCAAAGTCAAAATGCAGGACGCCAAAGGAACAGCACACCCACTGGCCGTGGAGTACCAAGACGAGCACCATGACCAGAAAAAAGGCTCGAGAGGTCGCTCGAGATGAGTCGCAGGAGAATAAGCTCAGAATGAGAGACCTGTCCTGTGGAAAGAATGCATCTAGACAATGTCCTGTGGGGAGGGACTGGTCACTAAGACCCCCAGGTCCTCCCCACTATCCCCATGGACATCCAGGGCAAGGTTCTCTGCAGGGGCCCAGGCCACAGTAAAGCCCGCAGCCCTGCAGCTCCTGCTACCCCAGCACTGATCTCCAAAGGCAGCTATCCCCTCCCTAGACCTCCGCCTGCAGCCCAGGAAGGGCTGTGTTCGCTGCAGGAGAGAGCCAGTCTCCCAGCCTGGAGGGCAAGGCTGGCCTGCACTTCCTCTTCCCGCATTCCACGAGATCTGATCCCTAATCCTACACAATGGCACCTGCTATTTGCAACTGATGATGAGAGGCTGGCACTACCCCACAGCACGGCCTCAGCTTCGGCAAACATCTCAAACAAAATGAAAAGGTGCTACAATAAGTAATGGGACGCTCAAGGGAACAAAGGTGGCTTGTTCCAGAAAACTCAATCTCCTGAAGAAATGAATTTCATCAAAATAGGTGGAGTGTAGAAATTTCGTATTACACTTAATCTGTCTATGACTTTTAAAAAATCTTTATTATAAGTAACTCAAAATGCAGACAAGTGTGAGTCCTGAGTGTGAATGTTTTTGGCAGAAGCAGCTTGAGCCCGCACAGCTGCACGTATTACTCACCACTCACATGCAAATTGCCAACAAGCACTGGGGACACTGTCGCCACAGCTGGAATGAAATTCAGCTGCAAGTACGATGATACGAAGTTATTTTCCCTGTTTTACATCTAGTCAGATGGCAAGAATGCCAGAAATGTACTTTTTAAAGACTGTGTTCCAGTCAAAAGATGTTCTGAGGACAAAAATCAAGCACAGCACCCAGCCCAGGCCTGGCAGGTGGCGGCCGGGGAGCTCACCTGATGGGTGAGATCAAGCACAGCACCCAGCCCAGGCCTGGCAGGTGGCGGCCGGGGAGCTCACCTGGTGGGTGAGGTCAAGCACAGCACCCAGCCCAGGCCTGGCAGGTGGCGGCCGGGGAGCTCACCTGGTGGGTGAGGTCAAGCACAGCACCCAGCCCAGGCCTGGCAGGTGGTGGCCGGGGAGCTCACCTGGTGGGTGAGGTCAAGCACAGCACCCAGCCCAGGCCTCGCAGGTGGCGGCCCGGGAGCTCACCTGGTGGGTGAGGTCAAGCACAGCGCCCAGCCCAGGCCTGGCAGGTGGCGGCCCGGGAGCTCACCTGGTAGGTGTCCCACAAGCGGACCGTGCAGCGCAGGGGCACCTCCCGCATCAGCAGGTTGTTCATCCAGCGGAAGGCGAACTGCAGGTACCGCACCTCGTGCTGGTCCAGATGCCGGTGGACTTGCTCTGTGTGAAACAAACATAGGCCCAGACCATTAGCAGAGCCTCCCAGCCAGGCCATCTGCATCTGCCTTAGACCCCGTTCCAGTGTCCCCCAAAGGCCAAAGAACTAATTAGTGAAAAAGCCACTGGTGACTCTTATGTAGTAGGAAAAAGGAATGAAGGGATGCTGCTGATGGCGAGGACTGTGACCTGCCACCACATCTGGTGACAGCCCAGGCCCACATGCAGGGTGACTCCTGTCTCACAGATGAGGACACGAACTATGAGGCAGTACAGGGCGTGGGGAGCCCAGACTGACACGCACAGCCTGCTGACACCCACTCCTCCCCCTGCCCCAGGGGCCGGTCTGCAGGCCCAGGCCAGGGTCCCAGGAGGGGCTCAAGGAGCAGGGTATGGCCTCTCCATCTCACCAAGACTGCCTGGACCCCACCCAGGGAAAGTGTTCACCTGCACCTGGACCCAGCTGCTGAGTGGGCAATGAGGTGTGTACTGTCCCAAAGGCCAGATGACCTCTGTATCCCAGGTCTGGGGCACCCAAAGAGGCCAGGCATTACTGAGTGCCGATCTCCAAAGCGCGAGCCCCGCGTCAGCCACAGGCTCTTGCCTTCTCACCTCACTGCCATTTTCTCTCAAGTCCCTGATCAGCCTGCCATATTTCAGAACAAGCAAACAGCAGGGCAACAGTCTCAGCTTCAGACCCTGCTCATGCCAACAGAGATGGGCATCGCAGCTCTTGGAAACTTCAAGGGCCCCTGGAACTTCCATTCCAGAGACCCCGTTGATGCCAATGACTACGCCCCTGGGGTCCAGCATTCTATCCATGGGGTTCCAGGAAAGCCGGGACCACTTTATAGACACAAGTAATTATTGCCTGCCTGCCCCAGACCTGCAGTTGCAATGCTCCCACACTCATGTCCTCGGTCCAGCCCATCTGAGGGTGCTGACGGCCCTGCTCTGACCTCTTTCCTTACACCTTCCCAGTCACTTCGTCTCCTGTCCTGAAGAGTGACCCTGAGAAAACTTCACAAAGAAAGTTCTAGAACTAGAAATAAACAGACACAAGAGAAGCTAGTGTTCTGTTTACTGTTTGTTTTCACTCAAGTCGCTGATCGGCCTTCAGGGTTGCAGAACACGCAAATAGCAGGGCATGGGAACCCGTGCTGCTATGGTCCTGTAACCTACTGACCAGCAGCTCTGGTGCAGCATGTAGAGGCCAGTGAGGCCAGGAGCTGCCCTGGCCTGAGGACAGGGATGGATTACAAGGAGGCTTTGCTGGGCTGGCCCTAGAAAGGCAGAGGCAGCTCAGGTCCCCACACCGGTTCCTTAACTGTCTCTGCCCTCACTGTAACACTCCTTCCCCAAACCACTGCTCTCAGCTGACCAGAGCACACATGCTAGGCAGGATTCCTGTGGGCCCGGAGTGGGGGGACACATGGGGCGGAGGCCACACTGTGGAGCTCAACACCATAAAGCAGGAGGCTCTGGGCCTGAAAGAGTGGTGGGGGGAGGCCTGGGGGCCTGGGCAACGGAGCAGCCTATGGGGCCTCCAGCCAGCACCACCATCCCCAGACACTGGGCCACTGCACAGAGAGTCATTCTACTTCTGTGTTACTAGGGGCACTAGCACACACCCACCCAAACATGACCAGGACACTTCCACATCCACACCATAAATCCTGCTAGTCCCCCACCCCCGTGAATGCTCACGAGAGTCTCAGGAGTGGAACATTTGGGTGAATAAGTGGTTGGAAACGCTGGTGCCCGGTGTGAGTCAGGAACTCCCCGGCATGGGTGCCAGAGTTGGCTGGAAGCAAGCAGGGACCTGTGACTACCCTGAGTGATGGAAAAGGTCGCTTTCATATCAAACCCAAAGCAAACCTGTTCTATGGCAACAAGTCAATTGTCATCAAAAGCTTCTAGGATAAAATCTAAGAATGCAATAAAATCTCATCTTTGCACTGGGCCACTCGGAGCTCCTAGGCCCAGGGCCCAAGCAGGAAGTCTGGAGCTCATCTCCCCTGCCCAGGATCAGTCCCAAGAGGTCAAGCCCAGAGACTCGGAAGAGCAGGCCTTAACCACAGCGGGCCGGATGCCGGTATGTGGTGGGGTTTGGCAGCAACCCCCGGCATCGCCATCCTCACCTCCATCCCCACCAGTATCTCCATCATGGTCCTCCTTCTCCTCATCACCACCATCTCTATCATCATCCCCTTCACCATCACCAACCTCTCCATCCTCCTCATCCCCATCCCCTCCACCCTGCTTGTCTTCTTCCCCATCACCATCACCATCCCCTCCACCCTCCTCGTCTTCTTCCCCGTCACCATCACCAACCTCTCCATCCTCCTCATCACCATCCCCTCCACCCTCCTCGTCTTCTTCCCCGTCACCATCACCAACCTCTCCATCCTCCTCATCACCATCCCCTCCACCCTCCTCGTCTTCTTCCCCATCACCAACCTCTCCATCCTCCTCATCACCATCCACTCCACCCTCCTCGTCTTCTTCCCCATCACCATCACCAACCTCTCCATCCTCCTCATCACCATCCCCTCCACCCTCCTCGTCTTCTTCCCCATCACCATCACCAACCTCTCCATCCTCCTCATCACCATCCCCTCCACCCTCCTCGTCTTCTTCCCCGTCACCATCACCAACCTCTCCATCCTCCTCATCACCATCCCCTCCACCCTCCTCGTCTTCTTCCCCGTCACCATCACCAGCCTCTCCATCCTCCTCATCACCATCCCCTCCACCCTCCTCGTCTTCTTCCCCGTCACCATCACCAACCTCTCCATCCTCCTCATCACCATCCCCTCCACCCTCCTCGTCTTCTTCCCCGTCACCATCACCAGCCTCTCCATCCTCCTCATCACCATCCCCTCCACCCTCCTCGTCTTCTTCCCCGTCACCATCACCAACCTCTCCATCCTCCTCATCACCATCCCCTCCACCCTCCTCGTCTTCTTCCCCGTCACCATCACCAGCCTCTCCATCCTCCTCATCACCATCCCCTCCACCCTCCTCGTCTTCTTCCCCGTCACCATCACCAGCCTCTCCATCCTCCTCATCACCATCCCCTCCACCCTCCTCGTCTTCTTCCCCGTCACCATCACCAACCTCTCCATCCTCCTCATCACCATCCCCTCCACCCTCCTCGTCTTCTTCCCCATCACCATCACCAACCTCTCCATCCTCCTCATCACCATCCCCTCCACCCTCCACGTCTTCTTCCCCGTCACCATCACCAACCTCTCCATCCTCCTCATCACCATCCCCTCCACCCTCCACGTCTTCTTCCCCGTCACCATCACCAACCTCTCCATCCTCCTCATCACCATCCCCTCCACCCTCCTCGTCTTCTTCCCCGTCACCATCACCAACCTCTCCATCCTCCTCATCACCATCCCCTCCACCCTCCTCGTCTTCTTCCCCGTCACCATCACCAACCTCTCCATCCTCCTCATCACCATCCCCTCCACCCTCCACGTCTTCTTCCCCGTCACCATCACCAACCTCTCCATCCTCCTCATCACCATCCCCTCCACCCTCCACGTCTTCTTCCCCGTCACCATCACCAACCTCTCCATCCTCCTCATCACCATCCCCTCCACGTCTTCTTCCCCGTCACCATCACCAACCTCTCCATCCTCCTCATCACCATCCCCTCCACCCTCCTCGTCTTCTTCCCCGTCACCATCACCAACCTCTCCATCCTCCTCATCACCATCCCCTCCACCCTCCTCGTCTTCTTCCCCGTCACCATCACCAACCTCTCCATCCTCCTCATCACCATCCCCTCCACCCTCCTCTTCTTCTTCCCCGTCACCATCACCAACTTCTCCATCCTCCTCATCACCATCCCCTCCACGTCTTCTTCCCCGTCACCATCACCATCCCCTCCACCCTCCTCGTCTTCTTCCCCATCACCATCACTAACTTCTCCATCCTCCTCATCCCCATTCCCTCCACCCTCGTCTTCTTCCCCGTCACCATCACCAACCTCTCCATCCTCCTCATCACCATCCCCTCCACCCTCCTCGTCTTCTTCCCCGTCACCATCACCAACCTCTCCATCCTCCTCATCACCATCCCCTCCACCCTCCTCGTCTTCTTCCCCATCACCATCACTAACTTCTCCATCCTCCTCATCCCCATTCCCTCCACCCTCGTCTTCTTCCCCGTCACCATCACCAACCTCTCCATCCTCCTCATCCCCACCCCCATTCTCTCCATCCTCCTCCTCTTCTTTCTTGTTCTCACCTTCCTCTCCTCGATTTCCTCTTCCTCCTCCTCCTCACCACCTCCCCCTTCCTCTTCCTCCTCATCTCCACAGCTGTTAAAACAGACCCTCATCTTGACTTCCTCAATTAGAATCTTGGAGAGCGGATTGAGAAATGTCCCTAGAAGATTCTTTGTGCCATCATGCCCCCATGTGGGAAATTCCTCCCAGGCACTCATACAGGGCCCTGGCACCACACAGGCTCCCCACAGGCCGCCCCACTCCAGGTCCTCCCAAGGAAAGGGCCGTGTGTGTGGCCAGAGGGGCTACCATCAGGCCATTTACTTAATAGCTTCCTTCTCATCAACTTATGCTTGATTAAATACATGTACTTTTAAAAGAAAGCTAATTTCAGGTGGCGCCTGTGGCTCAGTCAGTAAGGCACTGGCCCCATATACCGAGGGTGGCGGGTTCAAACCCAGCCCCGGCCAAACCGCAACCAAAAAATAGCCAGGCGTTGTGGCGGGCGCCTGTGGTCCCAGCTACTCGGGAGGCTGAGGCGGGAGAATCGCTTAAGCCCAGGAGTTGGAGGTTGCTATGAGCTGTGTGAGGCCACAGCACTCTACCGAGGGCCATAAAGTGAGACTCTGTCTCTACAAAAAAAAAAAAAAAGAAAGCTAATTTCACTACCAAGAAACAGTTCCCACCTGCTGAGTGGCAGAGGAGCGAGCAAGCCGCATGACCTGAGTGGTGCTCCTCAGAGGCCACACCAGGTCACAGCCTTGGCAGCAGTAAGTCACACAGCTGTGTGCTCAGAAGGCAAGACCCTCTATGTCCCTGGCCGCGGGCACTTCACACAATGCTGGTGTCCATCAGTAGCCACATCAGCAGCTCCGTCGTTACCCCGATGTGAGAAACACTGGCCAGAGAGTAAGCAGCAGAGACCCCGCCCTCCCTCGGTCTCCACTGGGGCACGTCCTCCCTGCTGGTGGAGGCACCTACTCAGGACACGCCCCGCCTGCCACTCCCTCTATTTGGTTCTCCTGAAGCATTATCCACAGTGAGCAGCATGACAACCCAGAGCCTCTGCCCACTCTAGGACATGAGCTGGCCAGGGCCAAGTGCCACACCTGAGTCACCTGTGTTTCTCCAGCCCCTGCACACACGAGGTGCCTAGGGAGTGCCTGTCGGATGGAGGCATGGATGGATGGACGGACAGACAGATGGATGAATGCAGTAAGCAAACTCATAACTGAAAAACTGAATAAATCGCCAGTGTGTCAGTTCTTCTCCACTCCTATTTCTTAACATGGCAATGATCAGGGTTTTTTCCCAGCAATTTAAGGAGTCATTGTGTTCTAAATTTATAGGATTATTTCTAACCTGAAATTATCTGCTGCTCATTTTGGGAACTAAACTGACAGGACCACCAAGGTGGCTCCTGTATCCAGGCCTGACCTCTGGCCACTCCCCAGGAGGGCAGAGGTCCATCAGGATGGATGATCAGCCTGTGTGCCCAGCGCACTGCCATGGACAGTGCCATGGAGCACTGAACAACATGAAATACAAATCTGATGAATACTTGAAAACCAGCAGTTTAGAAAATGACTAAATTCACTGAACAAGCCTCTTTTGCACAGAAAAAAAAAAAACATGAGCTTCCATGAATATGCAGTTGGCTGCTAGAGGACAGCAGGCTGGAACAACTGTATAACAGCTCTAGAGAACATCACTGCCTGAAGACGGCACACTGAGAAAGGGAGAGGTGTGAGAGGAGCACCCCAGGGCAGGTACTGGGGGCCCTGGTCACCTCTAGGGCAGTTCCCTCACCCCTACAGGGAGTACCGAACTCCCTGGTCACCCTCAGAGCAGGTGCCTGGCCCCAGGGGGAGTACTGGCCCCCTGGTTACCCCAGCCTGCACGCAACATGCACATCTGGGTGCAGTGAGCACTTTTTGCCACCCTGCACTGTAGCACAGCTTGGAGACAGAGACAAGTGCTGCAGAGGTCGGCTTGGGGCTTCTGGGACACTCGACCAAACTGCCCATCTTGTCCAGCCAGCACTGCCAAGGCAGAGCCCCACCAGCGCCAAGGCAGCAGTGAGCAGCCACATGCTAATACTCGGGATGGACAGCAGATTTGCCGACCCCAGTTTCACTGACATAGGCTGCAACAGTTTTTTGGGGGGGTAGGCGGTTGGTTTTCACGTTTTATTGGGGGCTATGAAGGAGGTGTAGCCCCCTCCCTGTGGATGGAGATACTCACAGTTTCTTCAGCCACTCTAAGCTTGGGACTTGGGGGTCCTGAGGATGGCTGGGGGCAGCGGGCATGTTCCCATTACCTCAGAGGGGCACTGGGCAGGTGTAGGGCATGGCCTTGCTGATCACGATAGAGTCCTTGGTGTAGGGGCTGAGCAGGGGCAGCATTATAGTGAGGTCCACAGCAGTAAGGACACGCCCAGCACTGGTGTCCTGGCCAGGCATTCAGAGGACATGGGGAGTCTCGCAGAGGCAGTGGTGAGAACGCAAAGCACCCCAGGAGTTGTAATCTGGGGCAGTTTTTAACAGGGTCACAGAACCTCACATTTCCATCCCCCACCCCTGTCGCCCACATACTGTCAGTTATCACTGAGCACTGGACCAGGCTTGGGCCTAGCACAGGTCATCCTCCGCTAAACTGTGGCTTATTCCAGGGTAGAGACCTTGTCTGGGCCCAGAGACCAGAGCCAAGGCAAAGCCTGAGCCATGTGCTGTGCACAGGGTGCACATTTGTGAGAGGGGCACACCCCGGCCACCTCTCTGGAGAGGTGGACCAGGTGGTGCTGGTGGGGACAGCAAGCGGCTGCAGAGCCATAGCAGGTGAGCAGTGCCCCAGCCTGATCCGCTGCACCTGGAGCATGTGCAGTCACAGGAGGAGAAGGCGACATCTCACCGACTGGGAAACAAACAGCCCTACACATGCCTGTGGGGCAGGCGACACCCTCCTGAAGCAAACTGGCGAGAAACAGATCTGAAAAATTAAAACACATCTTTCTGGAACATCTGTCACTGTAGTAACTTAACCACAGTGAAAATTAACCCTCTGCGCCCTGCTTGAGAGACTAAAAGGCAGCAAGGCACGGCAAACCCCTCCCCCTTCGACAGTGACTCAGTGAGGAGGAGCCTGTTCCAGCCAGGGCAAGTCAGCTGGCTACCCTGCACCTAACTCCCACTGGGCAGCCCCGCAAAAGGGCCACGTGCCTCCTGCCCTGACCCTGGGGGATCCTTGCCCCTATCCTGTGAGATGAGCCAGGCTGACCAAGGGGCACTCTTGGCAGCAGTCAAGATGGGACCCAGGACTGCTTCCTCCAACCCCCTGAAATGACCCTACACTGCTGGACCAAGGCACAGACCCACCCTTGTATCTCTGGGTGCCAGCACCCTGAACACAGCCATGCCCACAAGCAAAGACCAGAAAACTTAACATGGCATTAACCCCACAGGGACACAGCAGGTCCTTCTGGAATGAGGGTTCCTCACTCATCTGTCCCTCTGGTGAACACTGACTGGGGCTCTCCCCCTCCCAGGACTGCCTTTAAAAGTCACCCTGCAGGAAAGACAGGCCCACTTCTCACCTCCAGGCGCTCAGGAAGACTCAGCCTGGGAGACTCAGGCTATGGAGACTCAGCCTCAGTTCCAAGGTGTCTCCCTTGGCAGAACTAGCCAACGTGAGCATCCTGAGTGCTCAGCCTTTCTTTCTGAACAATGCAGTAACTTTAACTACTGAAAGGCCCTAAAAAGGCAAATCTACACCCCTCTGTCAGTGATATGAACCATGGTGTGAGGTCACAAGGTCCCTCATGGAAAGTGCTCCACTGGATGATCCCAATACAGCCAGGCTGACCTGGCCTAATTCTGGGGCCAGTGGAAGTCCCTCCCTGAACAAACTATAGTGTTCCCTCTCTGCAGGAGTGGCCTCTTCCACTGGCCGCACTAGGAGTAGCTAGTGAAGGGTGAAGCAGTGGTCAGTGCTGGCACCCCAGACACATCTCACGTACAGAATGACGTCCCTGCAAAGCTGCCTCCTCTTCTAAACACGTGAGAAATGGACTACTAAACTCCAGGCACTGCTTCAATTTATATACATCAGAGCTGCAAATGTATATGCCAAAAAGATTCATTTTTCTTACTTTATAAGTAATTGTGAACAGATGCTCTTTCACTGATAGAGATAATTTGGTTAGCAATAATTCTGAATTCTGAATTCCCATTTCACCAGAAATAAGAGAGAACACACAATGACTGAGCAGGCAGATGTAATTATTGTCATATTTCAGGCTGAAGTTACTTTTTTCACGACACCCTATGTGGCAGGGCAGGGCGATGTTATTGCTGTAAAGTCTCAGGAAGAGACTTGTCATATTGGGAAAGAGAAACAAGTACAATATTTGTTGAACACTTTTCTCAGCACTTTAAACAGCAGATCTACAGACCAAAAATTCTGCTGAAACATCTTGTCTTCTTGATTAAAAATAAAAATAAATTATGCAAACACATTGTGTCTCAGGATTTATGCTAAAAAGGGAAAAAAATGTATCCCATTGACTTGGCATAAAAGAACATGCTGTTTATGCAGGACCAGACACTACTTAGATTTATTTGCCCAAAGAGTAGGCATAATTGCTCACGCTTAGATACCTGACAAAGAAACCCTTTCAAACCCCTACACAAAGCTGAGAGCAGACATGAATACATCATGCCTTTACCGGAGAGGCGTGAATAGGCTTTGATTTGGGGGGAAGATTTCAATTCTCTAATCGGTTAAAAAGATAAAAAAGAACAAAAGCCAGAGCCAGTAACAGGGAGCATGGGCCTCTCTGCAGCCAGAAGCCTCCAGTTCTGAGCTCCCACCCTCCTCATTTGCAGGATTTGGTTCATTTTTACTGTCAACAGCTAAAAAAAAGTCAGGTCCCAGATAGAGGCAGGGTCCAGCCACACTAAGCAGGGCACTATGGCCCCTGTGGTATCCCAGGTGGGCAGACGAACAGCTCAGTGAGACCAAAGGTACACAGCAGGCCCAGGCAGCCCAGCAGGAGAAGGGGAAGCAGGGGCCAGCAGGGACAGGCACACAGCAGAGCTGCACTGTGGCCAAAGGCAGAGGCCTCCCAGGCCACAGAGGGTCTGGGCAGGAGAGGGGATAGGGCAGGAAGATGGGGGCCACGGGACAGCAGCAGAACCCAGAGCACATGGTACAAATCCCTGCAAGCAGCAGATGAGGCTGGGCTAGACATTAGTGGGCAGTGGAAAGGCCTTGAGGCTTACAGTCAGGCAATCCTGGGTTCAAATCTCAGTCCTGCTTCTGCAAGTTATCTGAGCTCTCCAGGCCTCTAGGTCCTCTCCTGGAAAACAGGAAGAAGGCCGGCTCCTCAGGAGCCCTTGGGGTGGCTGCAGTCTCCTCCTGCCTGTCTCAAGGCTGGACTAAGACAGAGGGTGGGAACAACACACAGCCTCTCTGGGAAGAAGGCACTGGGTGCTGACCACGCCAACCACTCATTGCTGCACAGCCAGGACAGCTCCTCTCGGCCTCTCAGGGCACCTGCCCCGAGGCCTGAGAGCAGCGGGGCCACCATCGGTTCCCTAGGGATCTTGTAGCCATCACAACACACAGAGGGAAACAAAGGGCCTCAAGGCCAGCAGGGATGGAACACAGAGACTCACTAGAAAAACAGGGAAGAAGAGACTGCGCACCCAGGCCCAGCCCATCCTCTCTAGCAGATGCTTCCTGTGTGGAGGGCTTCCCATACACGGCACTGCAACCAGGACAGAGGGCGGCCGCTGCCTTTGGCCTAAGGGAGGTGGGCTGTGACTCCAGCATGGACTGAGCTGACAGTAAATGGCCAAAGGAGCCAGTGCTGAAGGCAGTTTCCACCCGGGCCAGTGCTGAAGGCGGCGTCCAGCTGGGCCAGTGCTGAGCATAGGCCCCACAGTGACACACTCAGAGGCTGACTTGGCCAGGCTCCACCAGTCTTCCCGCAGAGACAGCTGACCTGCCCGCTGTACACACACTCCAGTGGGAACCTTGTTCCTTACAAATGCATATTGCCGCATTTCAATAATCACCTGTCCTCAGAGGAAAACATATCTTCCTCTGAAATTATGATAATGGAAATCAATAGGAAGTGAGATTTATCTAGAAAATTTTAACGCCATTTCAGGAACATAGTGATGCAGTGAAGAGAGAAATCCCAACCCCACAAGGCCCAATCCTGTGCCAAGATGGCAGCCTGGCCTCCCTTCCCTGGCATACACAAGGGGTAAGAAGAGAGCCCGCGAAGCTGGCCTCTGGGGGCACATTTGTAACTCCACACACTGGAGACAAGCCACCAGTGGTGATTCTAGGGGTTGCCACACACTAGACTCTAAGTTCTCTGTGTAACAGAATCCGACTGGCCTAGGGCCCTGGAGAGACGAAATCCTTGAACTGGTTCTGGTATGCTAATGAAGCAACTCTGGTGGACCAGATGGGGGCTGGTCACCAGAAAGACCAAGCAGGGCCAGGACCTTGGAAGGGGAAGGGTGGGGCAGGACCTAGGGACTGAGTGCCCCACTGCCCATGATACTATCAGGAGAAACTCTGGCCGCCCACCCCTGTGGGCTGCCTAGCTGGTGAATGCATTGATGTGACAGGACTGTCATGCACACTGACACCACCGGGAGTGTGCTGCAGAAGCTCTGTGTCACCAGGAGCCTTCCGCATTTTGTCCTGTGCTTCCCTTCACATGGCTGACCCTCCTGACCTATCACATGTACAATGAAACCTTACCACAAGTACGTTGCTTTCCTGAGTTCACTAAGCCACCCTAAAGAATTACAGACCCAGAGGGAGACGTGGACACCACTGCTTTTGCGGCAAGTTGGTCAGAAGCACAACTGGCTGGCCTGGCATCTCAAGTGAGGGCAGGCTTGTGGAGGACTGAGCCCTTCACTTTTAGAGTCTGACACCAACCCTTGGTGGCTGGCGCCAGGATGGTACTATGGTATACTAAGTCCAGGTACAAACCAAATACTCCTGCCACCATGAAATGGCCCCAAAGGCTGTGATCTAGACAGACAAGAGGGCATAGGCCAAAGGGAAGAATCAGTCCTCCAGAATAACTTCTCCAAGGCCAAGGCTAACAGCAAGGTCACTCCACACAACTGCCTCAACACAGGGCGAGGGTAAAAGCACATCAGAGGGCACAGCAAACTATTCACACACAGATAGGCCTGACATGGGCTGGCACTACCCCGGGAGGGCAGGAGGAGGCCACCCAGGTTCTTTCCTGGGCTGTGGGGCACAGAGACGCCACCATGAGCTCCCAGAACCTCAGTAAACATGAGCTCGGAATAAAATTAAGCCTCCTGGCAGGCTGTAAAGAAATAGTGTATTGTATCTGAGACCACAACACGCAATCTTTCCATCTCTAGAGAGGTATTAAGATTTTTTTTTGACAGTAACATAATCTAAAATACATGTTCTTCTACAACTACAGGGAGCTGAAGTGGTGAAGTACTAAATCATTCCCATTCTGATATGCTCATGAGCTTCTCCACAACCCTCCAGAACAGGACCATTTCCAAACAAGGATGCAGCGATACACCCGATTCATGAAAAATGGATGCAGAAGGTGGTGCAGCTTCCAAGGTGCCTGGGGCTCAGGGGGCACAGACCATGCGCCGTGTACTAGGACATCCCCCTCCCACCCCTCCCGCACCCAAGCCCTGCAAATGACTATGCCCTAGGAAGAGAAGAGGGCTGGATGGAGATCACGCGGGGCGGCCCAGGCAGGTGCGTTCAGCCTCAGCTCTGTCCCACCGCTCTTCTGGAAGATCCTCCCAGGGTTAGCTTGTTTTTCTATTATCTTTTTTTTTTTTTTTTTTTTTTTTTTTAATTTGGCCGGGGCTGGGTTTGAACCCGCCACCTCCGGCATATGGGACCGGCGCCCTACCCGCTGAGCCACAGGCGCCACCCGTTTTTTTATTATCTTAACAGTATCATGTGAAAAGCAGAAGATCATAATTTTGGCAAAGTCCAATTTATATGTCAAATTTTTCTTCCATGTTTCAGGGTTTTCAGGGTCATTCTAAGAAACCTTGGGTGCATATCCCAAGGTCACGAAGATTTTCTGTTTTCTCATAGAAGTTTTAAAACTTTAGGCTTAAAACATAGGTCTGTGATTCATTCTGAGGTAACTTCAGGAAGGTGCAAGTTTTGGACTCAAAGGAGTCCTTCCTTTGACTGTAACAGCTCCGTCTGTTTAATGTTTGTGTGTGTATATAACAAAATACACCCCCGTGACTGAATTTCTTCTGTACCCTTTTGGAGATGAGTTGACCACTATAGGCATAGTTCTATTTCTGAACTCTGCTCTCTTCCCCTGGCCTCGTAGTCCAGCTCAGTGCCAATCACACACAGGCCTGATAACGCAAGATCAGGCACCGTTAGTCCTCCAACTTTATCATTCCTGGCGTTGTTTTACCTATTCTAGGGACTTTGTAGTTTCTTATCCAAAATCTAAAATTTGGCTTGTCAATTTCTATACAAAATATTTGGTGGAATCCATATGTAACTTGGAATTTTTCAACTTAAATTAGGATTAAGTTGAATGTACCATGGGTTTGGGGAGCACTGACATTTCTTCACCTTCAGTATTCTGTGAACAGTGAGGTCATCTTTAATTTCTCTATTTTTGTAGTTTTCAGAGTACAGATGTACTATTTCCCTACATACTTCCTATTTTATGCTGTTATAATTAGTATTGCTTTTCTAATTTCTCATTGCTAGTATACAGAAATATAATTTATTTTTGTATATGGATCTTATATCCTGAAACCTTGATAAATTCTTGTTTGTCCTGGTTGCTTTTTTGTAGATTCCATCAGATTTCTGGAAAAAAATAATCATGTTATTTGCAAACGAAGACCGGTTTACGTTTTCTGTTCAGTCTGGAAGCCACTTACGTTGGTACGTAGGTAAGCATGCATGCACGCATGTATGTTTTTGCTTGGTTTTGCCTCACTGCTCTAGCTAGGACTTCCAGAACACATGTTGAACAGTGGTGGCAAGAGAAAACACGCCATCACATTCTAATCCTGGAGGGAAAGCATTTGGTTTCACACCATTTGGGGCAATGCCAGCTACTGGGTTTTTGTAGATGGCCTTTTTCAAACATAGGAAGTTCCTTTCCATTTCTACTTTATTGAGAGCGTTTATTAGGAAGAAGCATTGGATTTTGTCAAATGCTTTTTCTGCATGTTTAGGGATGGTTTTCATGGGTTGCTCTTCTTTTAAAATATGTTAATAATAACGAAATTACGTTGATCTTTCAACAGTTTAAACCAACTTTGTACTCTGGGAGCAGCCACACCTCATCATGATACAGAGATTGGGCTCAGTTTGCTCAGATTCCTGTTTAGGACTGTTACATCTTGAGTGGACTGCTGGGCTCTTTCCTCGCAGTACCTCTGCTTTGGGCATCAGAGTATCACTGAAATGCTGGCATTTTAGAATGAACTGGGAAGTGTTTGCTTCTGTTCCATTTTTTCTTAGAATTGGTATTACATCTTTGTTAAATGTTTTGTAGACATCACCAGTGCCTACAGTTTTCCCCATAGGAAGGTTTTAAACTACAAATTCAATTTCATTGATAAATATGGGAATATTTACATCATTTCTTGTTGAGAAATCTATAGTTTATGTCTTTTGGGAAACATACCCATTTCCTGACATTACTGAATTTACTGACATCCACCAACAGGTGTAAATAATGGTCCCCTCTTATCCTCATTGTACCTGTGGAATCTGCAGCGTCCACTCCCTCAAACCCAATGTCAATCATTTGTGTCTCCTCCCCCTTTCTTCCGAAAGAGTCTCACTAGAGATTTATCCGCTTCAGAGGTTTATTTAAACTTTGGTTTCATTTTCCCCCCTAATTTCTAAGTAGAGGCTGAGGTCACTGATTTCACATGTCTGATTTTTTCAGACCTAGGCACTCAGTACTTGCTGTAGTCTGAGTGTGTCCCCAACAGTCCATGTCCAGCAGTGCTGGCAGGTGGGACCGCCTGCCCTCATGAGTGGTTAATGCCAGTATCACAGGACGGGTTCCTGGACACAGGCTTCATTGCACCCCATCTCCTCTGTCTCACCCTCGCTAGCCTCCATCCTGGAGCTGAAACACTGCTCACGGAGGCCGGCCAGCACCATGCTCTGGGATTTCCCAGCCCCCAGAACCACGACGGAACAAACTTCTGCAGTATGCAAACCTCCCACTCTCGGGTGTCCTGGTACAGCAGCAGAAAGGGACCGAGATGGCACTGCAAGGCTCCCTCTAAAGATGGCATTATTTGCGGCCCACAAATTTTGAAATGTATTTTTATTGTCATTCACTTTGAAATGTTTAATTTCCCTTTTGATTTCTTCTATGATCCATGGATTACTTTAAAGTGTGTCAATTAGTTTGGAAATATTTGGATTTCCCATATAACTTGCTACTGGTTGCTAATTTAATTCCATTGTGCTCAGAGAACATACCTCACATTTCTTAAATCTTTTAGGATTTAAGAAACATTTTTGTGGCCCAGAATATGGTCTATCTTGGTAAATGTTCCATGTGCATCTGGAAGGAATGTACGTTCTTAAAATTTTCCATCAGAACTAAGTCAGTTTTGCTGACAGTGTCCACACTCTCTGCACTCTCACTTTCTAGGCATCCTGCTGTTCACGGAAGAGACAGGCCTGACCTCTCCTGCTCTAGCTGCGTCTGTCCACTCCTGTTGCCGTTTTGTCAGATTTTGCCTTGTGTTTTGAAACTCTTGTTAGATATACAAACATTCAGATTTACGTCCAATTGATTAACTTATATTCAACTGACCCCTTATCGTATGAAATGACCCTCTTTATACTTCTCTGAACTCTACTCAGACGTAACGTGCAGGTGCTCCAGCGTTCTTTATGTTGGTGCCAGCATGAAATACCTTTTCCCATCGTTGTAAACTACTAAGCCTTCATACTTAAAGCAGGTTTCTTACAGGAAACCGAGTTGGGTCTGATCTTTACTCCAATCTGCCTTTAATTGGAGTGCTCAGATCATTTCTATTTAATGCACCTCTCAGCATGGCTGAGTTACAAACCATCACGTTACCAGGAGTATCCGTGTGTCCTGTCTTTCCTTTTTCCTTTCATTTTGCCTTCTTTTATATTAACTGAGTGTCTGCTATATTCCATTTCATCTTCTGCGTTAGGATGTATAGCTTACATTGTTATCTTATCACAGTTTGCCTGTAATTATTATTACACAACTTCATATACCGTACAGTAAAGAAACCTTAAGACAGATCTGATGGCCTACATTCAAAACCAAGACGCCTCTTTCTTGCTAAGGTCAAGGAGGATAGCTTTATTTGGAAGTCTCTACTTACAATTTAACAAACTATTCCAGCACAAAGGGTCACAAATAGATGTCGTTAGGGAGAAGAACGGCTGGACCTCAAGCTGGAAGCCTGTGTCTGTGCTGTGCTACACTACGTACAGGCTGTTCAGCTTCCTGGAGGTAAACACACTCCACACTGGAGTGGCTGAAAAGAGAAACGCTCACCCCGGCTCTGCCATCCCTATCCCAGCATCTCTCAGAGGTTCTGGGAAGAAGCGACTAGAAGTCACAAACGCAGAGCGAGAGGAACAGCAGCCAGCATGTCTTCCTTCTGCTGGGCCCAGGCCCCTGTGTGGAGGGAGGCCGGAAGGGCGGATATAGGGAGCCCCCTCCCTCACCAACTCCCAGCTCAGCCGTAACTGGAGTACGATGTTTTTCTGAAGGCTGTAAAGCACGGGGGCTGGGGGAGTCTCAGAGGGCCCTCCATTCTGAACAGCAAGTTTTTTATGATTCTGTGCTAAGTGCAGGCCTGGAAGAAGAAACTCTCAGAACAACTGTCAATGTTCTGTCTTCTAAGAATAGGACAGGATGTCCTCGGTGGGTCCTGAACCAGTTACACATCAGCAGCAGGTCTTAAAAACAAACTAATCCTCTGTCCTACAGGGCATTTAAGTGTGACCCTACCTGAAAGCCACTGGCCCAAGGACCTGTCAGGACCCTGTCAGTCCAGAATGGGAGGAAAGGCGTTCCTTAGTCTGAAGAAAGCAGGCGAGTACCTGAAAATGAGTTTAAATTGGGAGGAAAACAGTGAAGTGGGCAGCAAGGCAGGGACGGAAACAGAGCAGGAGCTGGGGACAAGCCGCACTCTGGCCATGGAGATATCCAGGACAGGGGCCACTGGGCCTGGCACCAGGGCCTGGAGACAACAGTGTAGGACCTGAACACAAGCCCCGGGGACCGCGTGGGTTGGGGGTGGAGAAGAGCACCTGCCAGCTGCTCCTGGGCTCTGAGGCCGCGGCATCTTCACTCCAGGCTGCATCTGTATACACAGTGGCAAGAATGTTGCTCACTACTATGGCAGGCACTGCGTCCTCTGGGGCCTTAATGCTTGGGGGTGACAGGAGATGTACCTGAGCTTGTCACTCAGGACCAGACTCTCCCTAAGAGGACACGCGGTCTCCACACAGCACGGTAGTCCCAGGTGGGTGCCCGCAGGAAAGGCCCAACTCAGTCAGCTGGGGGGACTGACGTGTGGCAAGAGGATTCTCAGCCTGAGGAGAGTCGGTTGGACAAGGCTGACCCCCCCCACCCATCACCAGCACTGCGGTCATCTACACTGGACGCGCACCCTTACCCCTGTCACTTCATACGTGACCCGCCACCCAGTCACCCGCACTGCGGTCATCTACACTGGACACGAACCCTTCCCCCTGTGACTTCATACGTGACCCCCACCCAGTCACCCGCACTGCGGTCATCTATACTGGACGCGCACCCTTCCCCCTGTCACTTCATACATGACCCCCACCCAGTCACCTGCACTGCGGTCATCTACACTGGACGTTCACCCTTCCCCCATGTCACTTCATACGTGACCCCCACCCAGTCACCCGCACTGCGGTCATCTACACTGGACGTGCACCCTTCCCCCCTGTCACTTCATACGTGACCCCCAGTCACCAGCACTGCGGTCATCTACACTGGACGTGCACCCTTCCCTCCTGTCACTTCATATGTGACCCCTACCCAGTCACCAGCACTGCGGTCATCTACACTGGACGTGCACCCTTTCTTCCTGTTACTTCATACGTGACCCCCACCTGTCAGGGCACCTGGGTTTGCAGTCACAACGCTTCCGACAGACAATAAGCACAGTCACTTGCATCACAGCAATGAACAGCTACGTTCAACTGTGAAGGCCACTGGGTGGGAAGTCCCTGGGACCAGGGGCATAGGAACACACCCTGCCCAGCCCACCCAGCCCTGGGAAGTCAGCACCACGCCTCAGATCTGACGGAGCTCCAATTACACATGTGCTTTGCCAGCTGTCGCGTCCAATGAAGTATCACGTCATTTCCAATGTTTGGATCAGCCATTCCAGGGCCTAATGAGGACAGTGCCGGGGAGAGGGAACCAAGCAAACGTTCCTCAGGACCCACCCTGCTGCTGATCTATACTCTGCCCTCAGCTGCTTACCTTGTAGGGGCTATAAAAACATCTTCACTAGGGTGGTAATAAAGCTGAATCTAGTTTACTAGCTATAACTGAATTCTATCTTGAGAAAATAAATCAATTTTAACCTTACAGTGCAGTCAGGACAGCTTTCAGAGAAATTTCATTAAAATCACATTTAACTTGAATTAAAAAACAGGAAGGAGAAAAGGTACAAGTACAGAAAGGCGTTTAAACATCTGGTGGGGCTGTTCTCCAGAAATGCGTTTTGGCATCATCTCCCTGAAGAGTGAAAGTGTGAAATGTTAGTAAGGATAAACGCCACCTTGGCTCGTGGTCTCCCCGGCCTCAGCCAGTATCCTCGGCTCACAGGCCCCTCTGGGTGCTGGACAGAGAAGGCTGCCTCCAGAGCTGAGGCCAGACAGGGAGGGACTTCTGTGGTTCAGCAAAGTCCAACACGGGCCATGCAGAGAGAGCCCTGAGACTAAACTTCCCAATACTCACACTCCCTGCTGCCACATCTGCTGCGCAGTTTGCCAGTGACGATGACAATGACACCAATAATCACGGCACAAACACTGGACGGTCTGCCAGCCCCCAAAGCCCAGGCTCTTCCTCCCCATGCTGTGCTGGATGGTGGATAAGCAAAAGCCAGAAACACTCCAGACGCGTTTCTATTAAGGACATATCATCTGTCCCCCTCTAACCCACAAACCCAGCCCTGAAACCCAAATCTCCCATTTCTGCTCATAGGGTGACCTTTCCCTGTTTATAACCTAATTTCCTACTCCTTGGTCTCTTCCCATGTGCAGGCACCAGCTTGTTTGCTCTTCATGGAAGAAGGGACAGAAGCCTCTTCCCATGGACTATGTCCTAGTTTAAAGCACAAAAATTGGTGTGTGCCACACCTTCTGGGGGCAAGACATGATTGCAAGAGGGACTTTACCTAACAAATGCAATCAGTGTAACCTGGCTTATTGTACCCTCAATGAATCCCCTACAATAAAAAAAAAAAAAAAAAAATCCCACACTTCCAAGCTGTCACGGACTGGAATGTCTGTGTTTCCCCGAAGTTCACAGACTAAAGCCCTAAGTCACAGTGTGGCTGTATTTGGAGGTGAGACCTCTAAGTGAATAATTAAGGTTAAATGAAATCATGAGGATGAGGCCCTGCTCCAATAGGATTATCAACCTTATAAAAATAAGAAGGAACTCCAGAGAGCTGGTCCTTGCGATCTCTGCCTCCCTCCCCTCCCCTTTCCTCGCCCTCCCCTCTGCCCCCAGGACACACACTGAGAAAGAGCTCTTTACATATGTGAGCACACAGCAGGGAGAGCTCTTTACATATGTGAGCACACAGCAGGGAGAGCTCTTTACATATGTGAGCACACAGCAGGGAGAGCTCTTTACATATCTGAGCACACAGCAGGAAGAGCTCTTTACATATCTGAGCACACAACAGGAAGGAACAGGAAGGCAACTTTCAGCGAGCCCTCACCAGGAGCCAGCCTCCAGAACTGTAAAAAAATAAATTTCATTCGATTAAGCCATCAGACTATGATATCTTGTTGTGGCAGTCAAAGCAGATATATTATGGTCTGTGGGGCAGGGATGCCTTCCTAAGAACTCCTCTGCCTCTCCCGTTGCCCACCTGCCCCTGGTGACACCTTTTCCTTTTCTTTTTTCTCCTTTAATTTTTTCCTCCTTTAATTCTCTTAGTTGTCTGTATCAGATTTTATGGTGCATAATGATTAATGATTATTAGTAATAACAGACCTTTCTGGTTTTGTTTTCATTTTTTTATTAAATCATAACTTTGTACATTGATGCATTTATGGGGTTCAGGGTACTGCTTTGATATACGATGTGAAATGCTTACATTGAACTAAGTAACGCATCCATCGCAATTATGCTCATTTCTTAATAGTTTTGAAATGTACCATTGCATCAGGCACATTAGGTGAGGTCCCCTCAAATGCCTGCCCTCCCTCCTCCCACAGCCTCCCACCTCTCCTCTGCAGTCACCTTTTCATCTGTGCACAATCCCTGCACCACCCACCGTAATGCCTGCAGAGGTGGGGAACACACGCACAACACCTGGACAGGGGCCTGGGTGTAGGGCTGGCCATGCCACACGGCCACTCACTTACAAGTACTCAGGGAAGGCCCCAAACCACAAGGGATACCACAGAAGAAAACTCTGAGGGAGCCCAGGAGCTTCGGATGCCCTGGTCACTGGGACAGCAACATCTTCCCAGATGCCAAGATAGTGCCCTCTTGGCTCTGGCCTAAGAAGCGGCAGCGGCAAACTCCTCATGGCACATGTACCGTGTCACTGAGGGCATGAGAAAGCCCTGCCCACCTCACACCTGGCTACCTCCTGTTCCTCCCCCCCACAAGCTCGGTGAAGGCCAAGGTCCTGCCTGACATGTACTCCTGGCCACCGCCCCTCCACTCACCCCAACAATGCTTCCTCCCTCCTCCAAGTGCCACCACAAACTGCTGTTGCTAAGCACAGGTGAAAGCCTGTCGGGGATGGTGGTGAGGGTGAGAAATGGTTTTAGACAAAGGAAAGACCTGCAACAAAGACCCAGCACGGAGGCCTGGAAGCACAGGCTGTGGTGTCGCTGGAGGAGTAGTAGCCAGGGAGGCTATAGCAGAAGGGGCTGAAAGCAGATGAGTGGCAGAAGGGCCAGAAGTGGGAAGCTACTGCAAGATGGCATCAGCATGCCGCCCTGGGCGGCCACCGTCCTGTGCAGCCACCAGCAGGCCGTGCTCCGGGCCACACGCCTCATAAGGCCATCATCTGGGGTCCTTGCCAGGAGAAGTCCAGCCTCCTATAGCATATCAGTCTCCACGATGTGAAGGTGTCCACTGGAGCAGTGCAGAGGCCCTCAGTGGCCTTTCAGAGCACACTGACCACAGGAGCAGTGCAGAGGCCGCACCTCAGGAAGCAGACAGCTGCACTTACGGGCGGTCACTTGGTGCCCAGTGCGCTGTGGAGTCTGCGCATGAAAAAGTCAAGTGAGTGCAATCCATTTACAGCTTGGTGGACACCCACGGCCGCAGACCAGACCCTCTCCCAGGGAGCAGGCAGCCTCCTCCAATACGCCAAGCCACGGGAAAAGTAACAGGTGCCAGTGCTCAGCCCAGGAGAGGGAGGAAGGGAATGATCTCGCATCTACTGAGCATGACAGTGAGGCAGACCATGCCCAACGTGTGTGTGCAGGTGTGTGTGCCTAGCTGTGTATCGGCGGGGGTAGGTGTACATATGTGTATATAGACGGCTGGGTGCATAGGGGTGCATGTGTGCAGGTGTGTGGGTATGTACAGGTGTCTGTGAACACAGGGATGTACATGTACACAGGTGTGGATGTGTAGTAGACCGTGTGATCTTGGAGGCGAACCTGAGATGTAACAGACATAATGACAGTGAAATCTACATGGGGTATCATTAGGAGTCACCCAAAAATGTGAAATTTCACTTTCAAACATATGTAAGCATTTTAGATGTAATATAGAGCAAAAATCTCATCACGTGCTTTATGTATTGAAATTCTGTCAGTCCACTGAAGCGTTAACATGTATTTATTATTGCAGCAGTAAATTACTAAATAATTGGTTTGAACTGTTGATTTTATACACAAAATCCTTCACTAAGTAGGGAACAGATTGACAGTTAATACAAATATTGAGAACATATTAGCTAGATAATTTTAGAATGAGCATCATATCCTCTTTAAGCCTACAAATCCTTATAAAAATTTAAATAACACAAGGCAGGATAACACAGATTAGATGACATGCTAATTCTATTTTTATGGACTTGTTCAACACATGCCCTACTCTAACATAAAACAAAATAAACTTTAAGATGTACATTTAACTTTTAGTTTTTAAATTCCTTTAATACTTAGCTATATGTTTTGTTTTAGGAATATTTCAGAAATAATTATTCTTTTTGAAAAAAAAAAAGTCAAGCTCTTAAAATTCCCCTGTTGAACTATTTTATAAGATTATATAAAAGAATTAAATTTTGGGTAAAACTGCAGACTTATGCCCTTATTCCTCAAGTCCTCTGCACACTAGTGACCATGGTGTCTGTTAACTTTTGTCCACCAAATGCTCATCGTCCACAGGTCTTAGGGAACTATGAGGAGTGAAACAACCAAAAACGAACCACTTTACCACAGGTTCATTGATACAAACAAGGATACTCTACAGTCACAAAAACACCACCAAGCCTTTAAATAAAGACCTCGGCAGAACGTGGAGGATCACGCCTTCGACCCCAGCACTTTGGGAGGCCAAGGTGGGAAGATCCCTTGAGGCCAGGACTTTTGAGATGAACCTGGGCAACAAGATAAGATCCTGTCTCTATAAAAAACTTTTTCAAAAATTAGCCAGTCATGCACCCAGCTACTTGAGAGGCTGACACAGAAAGAAACTTTGAGCCCGGGAATCCAAGGTTGCAGTGAGCTACGTGATCAGGCCACTGTACTCCGGACCTGGGTGACAAAAGGAGACCCTCACCCAGAAAATAAGTTACAAGTAAATAATAAATAAAGCAATTCTAATATTAAACATGGAAAGAAATGTGGGCTATACATACATTTAGGAAAGATTAATAAAAACATGTAAGATCATTTTTTACCCACTTTTTGGTGAATCAGTTGAGTACTAGCAATCACAACAGGGGATCAAGAAATAAATGTTTGCAAAGCAAAACCCCGAACCCTTCTTACTACTGGTGCAGGCTGCCTCTTGCACCAGCCACTCTCCACATACCCCCACCCCCCACTGTTTCTGGGTTCCCTAAGAGTTATACAGACACAGGGACAAGCACTCCAGGCTCCTCAGGGGCAGTCCAGGGGGCCAGCGCAGCAGCACCCCACAGGTTCACCACTGCTCCCGTGTCCGCGGCATGAGGGTAAAGATGGGAAAGCGTGTTCAAGCCATGCTCGGCACAGTCGGAGGCCACTTTATGCACAGACGCCTTTGTCACAGGTACCCACAGTCAACTCTAACGCTGGGTGTGTCTACGGAATCACATCATGCTGGTGTGGATTTCTCTGAGAAACTGCTTTCATGCACAGCTGTTCGTTGGAACAAGTTTGCCATCATGCAAGAGACAGGGAGAGTCCACAGCCTGCCCCAGGCAGGCTGCACCTTCAATACCAAGGGTTCAATCTGCTTCTCCCCAAGAAGAAAAGAGAGAAGCTACTTTTGATAATGCATTAAGCCAAGTAAATGTTTTAGGAAAAAAGTGTAAGGAGAGTTTTGAACGCAGGGCAGCACCATAAATGCCTGAAGTCCAGCCCTGCTCCCTCAAGACCACCACGTGGGCCTTGTGAGCACACAACGCCTCCTCCTGGTCTCCCAAACACAAACCCCACCAGCGGGAATGCCCCAAGGAAAAGCCTCATCTGTCCTCAGTGGGGCGGGAGGCGGCCCACCACAGTCACACCAACACAAGAAGCTGCTTGTCCCACCCCAGAAATCAGATGCTGCGAGGCTGGAAGGAGAAGTCAGGCCCCAACCAAAAAACTGTGACCTACCAATTCAGTTCCCACAGAACAAGTGACTGTCAAACGGGTTCTGCTAAAACCTCAGCTGCTGCTCATCCAGGAAACCCCAAACCCTCTCCCATTTCCCTGTGGCCAGTGCTCTGAGGAACCAAATCTCAGCTCTCTATCCTGGGAGAGGTTTGTTTTTCTGGTGGCAATTTTATCTTATGTATTAAAACTAAAATCCTAAGCCCCCTGATAACCAAACAGACCCCTCTTGGCCAAGGAGACCCCAGAGAAAACCTTAGAACTTAGTTTCCAGCCATGATGGGAGAAGAGGTGCAAAGCACAATTACACATGTGTTTTCTCTTCATAAATACTCAGGACTCCCCTAGAGCTTGTTAAATATTATACAAATAGCCACCCTGCTCCGTATAAAATCCTCTTCTCTTATGTCTCCCTTGAAACAACATGTTCCTGGCTTATGGCTGGAGTATTTCCCGGCTTGTCAGAATGGCCACTGCATTTAAAACCTTGTGAGTCTGGGATTTTTTAGTTAACAATCTGGTTCTATTTCCCCAAAGCTACCCACACACTCACTCCTTTTCTCCACAGACTGTTGGCCCTGGAGCCCCTGACTCTCTCCAGGGTCAGATGCAGGTGTTGATACCAGCAGAGGGCTTGACATTCACAGCAACAGCTGTCCCCTAGTTATGCTGCCAAGGTAGTTTATATGTGGTTTTATTTGATTTCATTTTTCATTTATACAGTTGCATCAAGGCAGCATGAAACATTTCAGATATTTATGGACTCCGGGAATCTCAAATTCACTCCTGAAGGCCATTTTTGCTGGATGTAGACTTTAGGGTGACAGTCACATTCTTTTAATACATTGAAAACATCCTCTTGCACTTCTGTTGAAGAGACCTTTATTCAAATGAACAGCTATTCTAAGAAAATTATCTTTCTTCTCTAATTATTTTAAATTTTTTTCTCTGTATTTAGTTTAATTGACTACAATGAGTTTACATGTAGTTTTCTGTTAATTTTCCTCGGATTCACTGGACTCTTGAATCTGAGTTGGGTATTCCATTAGTTCTGAAAAGATCTGTGTTTATCTCTTAAAATTCTTTTTTATGCTGTTTCTTCTCTTTCTATGACTCCAAACTGAACTAGGCTTTCTAACTGTATCCTCTGTATCTCCTGCTTTCTGTATTTTCCATATTCTTTTTTTTTTAGGACAGAGCCTCAAGCTGTCACCCTCAGTAGAGTGCCATAGCGTCACAGCTCACAGCAACCTCCAACTCTTGGGCTTAAGTGATTCTCTTGCCTCAGCCTCCCAAGTAGCTGGGACTACCAGTGCTATTTTTCATATTCTTAACTCTACATGTTTTACTATGGCTATTTTCTTCCAAGCCATCATCTAGTTCACTAATTTTCTCTCTAGCTGTATCTAATTTTTTAACCCTATCCACTAAATTCTTTCTTTTGGTTAACTTATTTTTTAATTCTGGAATCCTGTTTGGTCACTTTTCAACTCTCTTATGCATAATTGTATAGTTTCCCATTCCCTTCAGACATTTCCAAAATTCTCATCTTTTATTTCTTCATACGTAGTAAGGATAATAATTTTATGGTATGTGCCCAACATTTTGTGGGCTTGTTTCTATTATCTTTTTGTTCTCACATAAGGAGTTCTGAAAAGATTTTGTTTTGCTTCTCACAAGTATTCTAGGGAACTCGAATAGAGAAACATCGTAACTGGGGTTCAGATAACCCCGGTCTCCCCAGGTGACCTGCATCCAGACTGCCAGACTTTGAGGGCCATGTTACTTTCTCCTCTACCTTGATACATCACTCTCATGGGTCTCAGAAGACAAACAGGCATTTCTCAGATTCCCTATCCTGAGAAAGCTCAGGTTTGTTTAACCCATTCACTCCATGAGGCTGACAAACTACAACACACTTTGGGATTATTTCTTCTGGATCAGGAAATGCCCAATGCCCTCAGAGTGACAGTGGCTTCAGAACTGGGATCACCTCTCTAGATACTGACATTCTAATCCAGAAGTTCTTGATTTCTTGACAGCAGTGAAAGCTTTTAAGGAATTTATTTTAATTTATTTTCTTTTCTGTCTCTCATTTTGTTTGTGACTTTAAACAAAACAAACTTACCCAGACTTTTTAGTTGTCTTCACCTAAAAAAAACTTGGCCCTAATTATCTAGCTTGCCATGAATGGACATAGAAGTTGCTCCAACTCTCACTTTTTTCTTTAATTTCACAGTAAGTGCCTCAAATTATCATCCCTTGATTTGTAGGAAGTTCTACAGTTTTCCCCCAGAGATGACAAGGAGTCCCCTGGGCTGGCTCCCACCCAGCCCTAGCACACTCCCGGAGGGCACAGCCTGTCCTCCTCTTCCTGCTGCGCCTCTCGCAGACCCGACCGTCTGTCTGCACCCTAGCACCTTCGTGTCTACACACAACTTTCACTGAGGGTTTAGTGACCATGGGGGGACTTAGAGCACTACTCAGAGTGGGGGGCTACTCCAGGTGCTCCGTCCCCTCCTCACCAGGAGAAAGTGAAGGCGCAGGGCTATCCCTCTGGAGCCATCTCTCTCAAGTTTGTCCCTCTCACCACCTTACTGTGCTTTCTTCGTCCACCCAAGGCCTTGCTCGCTCCTTCTCTGTCCGTCTGTTCTTGCCTGACTTCTGAGCCCCATCTTTACAGTGCTGCTGCTAAACTCTGAAAGTCCTGGCTGGGCGCAGTGGCTCACACAATGCTGTAATCCTAGCACTCAGGGAGGCCAAGGCAGGTGGATTGCTTGAGCTCAGGAGTTCAAGACCAGATTGAGTGGCCCCTCTCTGTCTTCCCTACACTGGAAGCAGCTCTCCTGCCACAGCCCCTCGTTCCCAAAAATGCATGCCTGCTCACAGTTTGTCTCCACCCCCACCTCTCAGCTGCTGAGCCGACCACTGTCTGTAGTGGTGCTGAAATGACCAGAGATGTGATGCGAGAGATGAGAGCCTCAGCATCCTGGCAGTCCCACATTCTCTGGCCTCACTTGCCCCTAGTCAAAGCTTCCAAACCCGTGCTATTTCAAGGGACATCAACACAACAGCCAAGTTCATTGGGGCCAGAGCTGCCACAGTTGGGGTGGCTGGCTCTGGGGCTGGGCTTGGAACTGTATTTGGGAGCCTCATAATTGGTTGTGCCAGAAACTATCCTCTGAAGCAACAGCTCTGCCCCTACACCATTTTGGGCTTTGCCCTCTCGGAGCCATGGGGCTCTTTGCCTGATGTGAAGGAGCCCTCTCCACCTGCCCTAGTTTTCTCCGTGTCCTGTCTACCCTGTGTATTCCTCTTCCTATACCTCCCTAGGCAGCCTGGGGAAAGTGGCTGGCTCAGTGTTTGACAGAGGAAAGGTAAATAAATACTGTATTAAGAACAACAACAACAATAAAAGACCATCCTGAGCAAGGGCAAAACCCCATCGCTGCTAAAAATAGAAAAACTAGCTTGGAATTGTGGTAGGTGCCTGTGGTCCCAAATGCTGAGGAGACTGAGGCTCAAGGATCGCTTGAGGCCCGGAGCGTGAGGTTGCTGTGAGCTATAACACCATTGCACTCTAGCCACAGCACAGAGACTCTGTTTCAAAAAAATAAACTCTTAAAGTCCTTTAACTTTACTTTGCAGAGCAATTCAGCTCTTTTCTAATCTATTCCCTTTTGGGCTATGTCCATAAAACCTCACCTTTCTTACTCAACAAGTCCATGAAGGTGCTTCCTTCCTTAAAGTGTCAAAATTTTCTGAAATAAACACTGTCCTTCCCCTAAAATGCTGAAAGGATGAGGTCGTTTTATTTTTAAAGCAATTTTTTCTTTCTCAAATATCCTGTGCCTTTAATAACATCTTTATAGTCCCTGAAAAAGTTCTAAGGCCACAAGTTTTTCCTGTAATGAGTGATGGGATAAAAAGATGCCCCGTCCCAAGTGGCAGCTGAGGGATGGCGGCTCCCACCAGAGACCAACTCTGTAAATACTATGGACTTCCTGTTTTGAAAGCCCGGATATTCTAATTTTGAGGCCATCAGAGAAATTCTTTAAGGTTTCATTTAAAAGAACAGGAATTAACAGGTAATACAATTTAACCTATTACGCCAACATATTTTTTTCTATTGTGAAGAACTGATCCTTTATATAAACAAAGATCCTTTAAATCCTAAACAAAAAATTGCAAGATAAAAATGACCCACTCGGAAACGCCACTGAAAACACAGACGTGATTCACTGAGCAGCACAGGTCCGGCTTCCACTGGTCGCTGTGGCCACTCTTCAGACAATCACCCGGCAAGCCTGCAAAGTGCTTCCTTCTCAGCCTTAGCACCAGAGAAAATCAATTCCAGGATTCCCCAAACTGCAGCACTAGAACAAATGAGCACTAACCACAACTTTCTAACCTCTGAGAAAATATAAAACGTGCCTTCTACGGGACACAGGAGGAAAGAAGAAGTTGCTAAGAACATGTAATTCCCATCTACTACAAATCATATTTCAAAGAACTGAGACTGGGGAACACTTGGGAAAGTGCTGGTAGGTAAAGAAATCCATCTGAACCCAAACAAGATCTCATGGTGACGTTCACAGTAAACGTGCATTAATGCACCTGCAGAGGCAAAAACCAGACTCTTGAAGAGACATGTTGGAAAGCAGGTAAATATAAGACTGAATCAAATAAAGTACTACTGGAGAAGTATATAAAACTTCATAATAGGGAGAGCAGGTGATGGCCAGGAGACACACAGTTAAAAATCAGATCAGTTGGGAACAAAACGGAGTGTATAATTGGTATGACTCCATTTTATAATGTCAAGCAGTGGTCTCCACAGCAAGTGTCTTTCCTGAGAAGGCTGCTGTCGGTTTCTACCACCAAAGGTATGGCGAGGAGGGCGGGGGCAGCAAGCCACACGCGTACCCAGAAGCCCGGCCATGGAAGGCCTGTTGCTGGGGCTAAGTTTTAAGCAAAGCACAATTGCTCTGTGTGCGCAGTGAAACGTCTGCCAAGCTCACATGAGACTCTACAAAAGAGCATGTCTATTTTCCACACCCCGTCACTGACCAGCTGGTGTCACAAATATATGCCTGGTTCTGCTTGGCATCATTTTGTTAATGCTCTGTTCATTAATTTAACGAACTATCAGGAGAATTATGCCTGGAACGGGCAAGCATTATCTCTCAACTCTCATTTAATTAAACTCTGCTATTGCAGAATGACAGTCAGCACATTACGGGGGGAATTGTTTTAAGGATGAAGGTAAAAAGTATTTCAAAGCCCCCACTTAAACAAGAAAGCAGAGTCTAAAATTGCCCAAGCACACACTAGAATTTTCCTATAATATTAAAGATGTAATTTCCAGACTTGCTAATTAATTGGATTCCATGGAGAAATTATTGTAGCATCCTTGATAGAAAAACGATACAGCAAGGCAGGGAGCAGAGCGCAGAGGACACCCATCAACAACCACTGTCACCCCTAATACAACAATCCCAGGCTTAATAAGGAGGGAGTGCTGCCTGCCGCTGGTGCACACTCACTGCTCTCCTGCATAGCGAACGCGCTGAATTCTGATTATATCTCTAACAAGAAGGAGTGAGAACCGCTCGTGCTCCACCGGCTGCTTCAGCAGGCCGCACAGAAGTGACCCCACACAGGCCCAGGTGCCAATGAATGAGGACAGCTTCCTGCCATGCTGAGGGCTGGGGGGCCCTCCCCTTCCCTGGGAAGAGGGGCTGCTCAGAAGCTGGCTTACCATCAATCCGGCTCACAAGCTCTTCCAACATTTTCACTTTCATTTGAATCCCAGGTTGGGCAAAGGTGTAGTTGTCCTAAGGAAAAAATAACAATGTACATGATAGGCATATAAAATAAAAAAATTTTCTGAAGAGGAAGAAGGTAGATTGAAAATGAACAGTTTTATAAGAAAGCAAATTCACAAATGGATAGATTTTATCTTGAGAAACAAGAAGACACACCCTGCCTGACAGGGCCAAGGTGCAGTGCCACCAAATGTCGCTCAGAGAAGGGAAGGACTGCTACCTCCTGGTGTCAGAGGACACACACAGGTTGAGGGTATGAAATGGCACATTTCTGTGTGTAAATGTCACACATTCACACAGAAACTGAACCACAGACACTCACGCTAGCTCACTGAGTGTAATTGTTGAGTTACCCACCCCGCTGGGCACCTGGCCTATAGGTACTTGGCACCAAAGGGCTGAAGGGAAATGGCAAAGTGCTGACAGTGCCAGCAACATGCCCACAACCCATGTGCTCATGACACAGGCACTGTGTGGGGGAAGGTCAGCAAGTGGCTTTGTTCTCCAAGCTGAACCAGGTGAACTCAGGCACAGCTTGCAAACTAAGACAGGAAAGTCCCTGTAGCTGCAAGGGGGAGAGGGCCTGGCCAGGCTGGAGCCAAACAAGCCAGGAATGGGACTCCAGCTCTGCTACTTAGGAGCTGTGTGACCTTGGCAAATAACCTAACCTCTCTGGGCTTCAGCTTCGCCCTCTATATTTTAAATTTTAAATAAAATGAGAATGATGACACACTGCCTTCTAGGTCTATCTACGGCTTCAAGGAAATAATGTCGGAGGAACGTGGACGGAGTCTGAAGACACAGGACCTCCTACAGCCACTGTCACCACCCAGGAGGGCACACTCTGACCCCTGTCCCATCCCCCATCAAGCGGGTGGGCGGCGGGGAGGGCTTCCCACAGAGACTGCCCTTGTGCTCAGCACCTGTCCCCAGGGGGTGCTTCCGAGGGGACTCACACGGCAATAGACTTAACACACTCGAGGACGGTGAGCGTGGAAGGCAGAGTAGTAATCACTCCCAAAGATGCCCACATCCTGCTCCCTAGAACCTGTGAATGTGTCCCCCTCCATGGCAAATGGGAAGGCAGGCTGCACATTAGCTGGTTAAGATCAGGAAAGAACCATGCCTGGTGTGGGGGCCCACTGCACTCACGGGCCCTTAACCATGTGGGAGGCAGGAGGGTCAGGCAGAGCGATGCCACGTGACAGGGACTCAGTCCATTGTTCACTTTGCTGGTGGAGGAGGTACCACAGCCACAGGACACATGAGCTTCTGGGAGCTGGAAGGCAAGAAACAGGCCACCAGGGCCTCTGGGAGGGACACAGCCCACACACACCTTCCATCAGCCTCAGGAGATCCACACAGAACTAAGATAATCGATCTGTGTTGTGTCATATCACCACGTCTGGGTGTTCACCACGGCAACAACAAAAGCCCACACAGAAGGCTGCAGGGATGCCCTTTACCGGGGCCTCTAAGATCTTCCAAGAAATGAAAAGGAGAAATGGGACTGAGAGGCACCAGAGTGACAGCGCTGTGCCCAGGGCCTGTGAGTACTAGACTCAGGCACAGAGCTGTTCTGTAAGCACACAGGGCCTAGGAAACCAGCCTATAGCAGCTCCACCCACAGCGAATGACACTGGGGAAGGCCTCACAAGCCTCGGCAAGGGGAAGCCAGGCCACGGGCCTTAGGGAGGCCACAGGTAACAAGGCCTCAGTCTGAACAGGAGGTGCTGGGCATAAGCAGCTATGGCTCGCCAGGCCCACTCTGCCCCACCGAGCAAGCCCCTGGCCACAGCGAACAGAGCCACTGCAGCCTTTCAGACAGTGGGGATGGTCCCACTGCCTGTCCCCATGAGTGCAGCACAGAGCAGCTGCCGAAACCGCCCCCGCCGTTCAGGGCAAAATGGAGGGCTGTTCTAGGCTTGGCGTGTCTTATCCTAGGACTGGAAAACACAGAGGACAGTGCTCCTGGAGGTGGCCAATCAAGCAGTCATGCCCACAGATTCCAAACGTGGAGGATGGACAACAGAGCAAACAACAAAGGTACCGACCCCAGGAGGCCCAGAGACATGGTGACGGTGCTCACCGGAGCCCAGCCCCAAAATCCCAGAGGGAGACTCCAGAGGAGGCAAAGCACAGCTGAGAATACAGCGTCCAGGCCACCAGCAGCGTGAGGCCTCAAAATCAAAGTGGAAAGTAGAGAAGTACGGGACCGGATCCAGCAGGGTCCTGCTCAGGTGCTTGTCTCCCCACCCCACACACGCATTTCCTAACAAAAGCAGGTGCACAGCCACGATGGCACAGAACTAAAAACAACTACAAGGCATTAAGGACTTTCCCTGAGAAATGGAAACTGAACAGAGTCAAATGTACCCCTTGCCAGGAGATTTCTCCCAGGTGGATTTCAAGCGACAGGCCCTGGATTCCAAAATGTCACATCTCTGCAAGGGCAAAACCAGGAGAATGCTGTCAGCCAGCCTCACTCAGAATGATGCCCAGGCCCTGCTGTGATTTCAGGTGGAAAGAAGAATAGGCTCTGGGAATGGATCTCTCGTAGGACGAGGGCCCTGGGGTCTGGAATGATCTGTTTTCTAGATTCAGTGAGCCAGTTTTATGATGAGCATGTGGGCCCTAATCTAACAGGCAGGGCTCGGGGCCCTAGTGGGGCTGCACAGGTGCCCGTGAGACACCAGGTAGCCTAGAGCTGAGCCCACACTGCAGCAGGAGTTAAGGACAACTGTGAGCTTTGACATACTTGAACTTTAACGAGGGTGAGAAATTTTGGCTCTGGACTTTAATTCCTTTGAATGTCATCTTTGGACCTGAACTTGCAAAGGTTAGCCTTTAAGACTTACTTTCTCCCCTACGCTGGATCACGGAGGGAGATTTATGCTCAAAGGTGGAGCATCCCATGTTGATGGGAGTTTATATACCATCATCTTACCTCACGGAGGAATCTCTGACGAGTCAGGTAGAACAATATAGATGCAGAGAATTAAGGGGTTTGCAGCTTCAGGTACAGAAAGGCCTGACAGATTGTTTAATTAGTGTCCTATTCTGACAAATTTTAGAGCCATCAGGAGCACTCCCTAACACCCCCGGTCTGTCCTGATGGACTGCAACTCTCCTGGCTGAGCAGGAACCTCCGGGTTATGCAAACAACAAACGTCTCCCAGACTTTCTCTGTCCCCAGAAATACTTGCCCCAAGGAGGTGATGTGCATGCACAGGGGATAACTGGCCTGTGGGCTCAGCTCCCACCCCCTCTGCACTGTTCTCCCGTCATAGGAGAATGGCTCTGAGGGGCGGGTGAGCCTCAGCACTCCTGGATGCAGTCAGCTGGATTATGGGCCTCGCACTGAGAAAGGGTTCAAGCCTCTCATTTAGCAGAAATAGAAGTTATTCTTTGGCCTCCATCTGCCACTATTTCGTTTTATTTCTCAATTTGTTCAAAACCCAGGTAGAGAAGATGGGTTCTCAGAAATCCAAGCAATAAGAAGAGAATGACAGCTGAGAGCCTATCAATAAAACCCGTATTCTGAAAAGACCTGCAGAGCCTGCCGGGCGCGGCCCAGTGCTCTGACTGCAGGCCCAGGGCAGGGCAGAGGGCTTTAGACAAGCAACACGGACAACAGGCTCCACTCCAGAGGCCAGGAAACACCATGGCCAGGACACAGGTGGGGTCTCAGTCTGGGCCTCCCGTGTTGAGGTGAGTCCAGGCCACAGCAGCCTCTGTCTGGTGGCCAGGAAGCCTTCAAAGGGCCACTCCAGGAGACAGACCAGGGGGAGGAATCCAGAGCCCAGCAGCTAAGAAGGCGTGAGGAGAAGAGAACGCTCATGGCCCCAGCAACAGCCTTTGCTCCGAAGGCGCTTGTGATCCTCCTAGGTGCCACTGCTGCCTGCCCGGGGACTCCCTAGGCCTCTGGGCAGACACCCCGGCCACTGCACACACACCAGAACACAGCTGGCCAGGGAAAACACCAGACTCAGAAAGCGTGTGCTGCGTGAAAATGCGGATGGGCAGAAAAGCAGGGAAGAACAGTTCACACCTAGGACAACGTGAACAGTAACAAACTAATATTGTTCCCTTCATAAAAAGGAAATGTGGATTCTTTCTAATTGAGCTTTTTGTCTTGAAAAAAATGTTATAAAAATATTATAAAACTCACAGGTCAGAAGGAAAAAAAGGAAGGCCTGAGGAATACAATGACCTTTTATGAAATTTTTATAAAAGGTAAAGTAGATATTCATAGAAAAAAATAAAAAGCAGACGCTCAGCTTGCCTGACACCTGTCGTTGTTCCAACACCACACCCAACAGTAACAAAGACACCTTCTGTGCTCTTTAGGAGAGCAGGGGAGGAACCGCCTCTGAAGAGCATGCTCAGGAAGAGTCGCTGGCTCAGCCAGGCAGACCCGGGACCCCCTTACACTGGCAGCTCAGAGGGAAGGAGACCCCCTTCTGCATCTCTGAAGAGTGGCCCTTCCAACTAGTCTGCACCCCCTTTCTAGGGTGATCTCACTCTGTGAGTCCTGCGCCTGGGCTGTGGGGTCTGCAGTTACAGATGCAGAGAAAAGCCAATGGGGCCCTTCTGTTCCCAGAGATAAGGGTCTGGGAGCTGAGCAGATGCTCGTCACAACACGTGAGCACACGTTTACTGCTAGCTGTGACCTGGGAAGCTGCGCCATCACAGCACTGGCTGTGCCAGTGAATACGCAAAGACTTCCTTCCCTGGAAGTCCACACTGGCAGTGTGAGGCCTCAGCTGATCTGTGAGGGGTGGTTCCAGCACTGCAGAGGAGACCCCCAGAGTGGGTGGAGGGGCATCAGGGAAGCCGTGGGTGTGCCCAGAGAAGGCTGTTTTGAGGCTGGAGGGCATCACGGACTTCGAGGTATGATCAGCACGACGAGATGAAGTGAACGGCACGCGATAGGGAGCCGCCGCATTTGAGAAGCTCATTCCAACTGCAAGGTGCAGAAGTAACACAACGGGACCAAGAAGGACACAGCACATCAGTTACAGGACGACTGCTGCAGTCTAGGGAAGGTGATGTAAGAGCTTCCCACACAGATGTGGTCACGCAGCTGTGCAAACGGCTTTCTACTGACCTGCACCAGTTGGCTTTTTGAACTTGAACATAGGACTTCCATTTATTCCTATTAGCTTGTTCATCCGGTTGTTTCTCAGCTGGCATACCAGGCTCCTTCTGAATCTTGATTGTGTAATCTATCACATTAGCTGTCCCTCCAAGCTTAAAGACGTTGGCTAAACTGATCCCTCAAAGCCTCCATTACAGCCTCTGAGAAGAGGGGAGAAGGACGAGGCCAAGGACGCCTGTGGCAGGCTCTCAGAAGCTGCTCAAAGCAGAAAGGCATCGTAAAAATAGATTGAGCCTTGTTTAACTCCTCAATTTCCTACCTGCCAGCTTAATTTCTCTGCTCTCCTGTCTTCTCATCTGTAAAATGGAGAGAGGAAGGGCCCATCACAAGTACGCGGTGAATATTAAATGAGTTACTGAACCTAAATGAACCTACGACAATGTCCACATGAAAGATGAGCCCACCCCTCCGCCTGGCATCAGTCACGAGCAGCGGGGGAGGTGCTGAGCGCCTGTCCTCAGGCCAAGCAGCAGGACAGTGTCAGAAGGCGGTCTGTGACAGACCACACGCACACACCGCAGGGAGCCACCACGAAACACGGGGGGAGGGAGAGGCAGCCGGCGAGTCACAGTGAAGGTCAGCAACCTGGGTGACGGAAGCCAGTCCCTGTACGACTCCAGCAAGGTCACATTCTGGAAAAAGCACAGTAAAAAGACCAGTGTTGCCAGAGGTTTGGGGAGGAGGGATTTGCGGGCAGTGAAACTCCCTTGGATGAGGCTTTGTCGGTGGATACCCGCCATACCTCCATCAAAACCCACAGGACACGCAACACAAAAAGTGAGCTCTTTAGTAAGTGACGAGGGACTTTAGGGCTGGCTCCTGGGCTGTGGCAAACATGCAGCACTGGTGACAGACAGCAGTGACAGCTCAGTGGAGCAGCATAACAGGAACGCTGATTTTCTGCTCAATTCTTCTGTAAACCTAAAACTTCTCTAAAACCCAAAGTTCATTAATTTAAAAAATACTCTATTCATCCAAAAGAGGGCAGGAGAAAAAGGAAGGTTAAAAAAAGATGAAATAAAAAATAATGGCAACCTAAACCCAAACTGCACGGCAGCATTACATGAACATGGCAGACAGCAGCTTTACGGTAAGTACACTCCAAATAAGAACGTACGTGCTGTCTCTGTGCTGGAGTCTGGTAATCCCCGCAACATGTCAGACATTCTCCTCGTTCTTATTACACCTCCTGTGGTGACGTGGGGTCAGTGACCTCAGCCGTTACTATTGTGACTGGTCTGGTGCAGCGTGAAACGTAATTGACAGTGTGTGTGTTCTCGCTGCTCCATGACCAGCCCGGGCCGCTGTGTGTCCAAATGAAAGGAAGGTTGCGTACAATCAGTGAGAAATGCCGGGGCTTGTGAGGAAGGCCAGGGGCCAGACCGCCTCTACCCAATAGCTAGTCAAGTTGTGAAGGCAAAGGAAAAGTTCTTGAAGGAAATTCAAAGTGCTGGGCCAGTGAATACACAAATAATGAGAAAGTGAAATAAGCATTATTGTGTTACAGAGAGAGTTTGCGTGGTCTGGATAGAAGATCACACTAGCCACAACATTCCCTTAAGCCAAAGCCTGGTCCAGAGCAAGGTTCCAGCCCTCTTCAGTCCCACCAAGGCTGAGGGAGGTGAGGAAGCTGCAGGAGAAAGCTGGAAGCCAGCAGAGGCTGTTCAGGAGGTTACGAGGTTACAGGAAAGACTCGTCTCCACAAGAGACTGCAAGTGCTGATGGGGGTGCGCAGCAAGTTATCCAGAAGATTCAGCTGAGAGCGTGCATGAGGGTGGCAGCATCCAACAGATTCTCAATGTAGAAAATTGCCAAAACACAGGACTTCCACAGTTAGAGGGAAGAAAACACTCATCTTCAGAGCTCTGCCGAGAGCTGGCTCTCGTTAGGACTAACGCAGCTGGGACGTGGTGAAGCCACAGCTTATTCACCTCTGCGGAAATCCTGGGCCCTGAAGAGTAATGCTCAGTCCACTCTGCCTGTGCTCTGCCCTGGAGCAACTAAGCCTGACGACAGCACAGAAGTTTACAGTGAGGTCACTGAACAGTTGAAGCCCACTGTTGAGACCTGCTGCTCAGAAAAAAAACAAAAATTCCTTTCAAAATACTACCGTTATCAACGCACCTGGTCACCCAGAGCCCCAACAGACATGTACAAGATGGGTGCCGTTTCCCTGCCTCCTGCCTCCTCACTCAACGTCCATACTGCAGCCCCAGGCCAAGGAGCAACCTCAACTTTCAAGACATTATTGAAGAAATATGTTTCATAAGGCTATGGGGGTCATAGATAATGACTCCTATGATGGATCTAGGCAAAGTAAATTGATATCCTCTGGGAAGGATTCAGATCTGGATGCCACTAAGAACATCAGTGAGTCACAGGGAAGGTCTAACTCGTAACATCAGCAGGGTGTGGAGGAAGTTGACTCCGACCCTGATGGATGGTGGTAGCAGGCTCAAGGCTTCAGTGTTGGAAGCTGCTGAAGACATGGGGCCAACAGCAAGAGCCCCCGAAACAGAAGTAGAGCCGAAGATGGGACTGAGTTGCTGCAGTCTCACGGTAAATCTGACTGGCGAGGACCTGCCTCTTACAGATGAGCAAAGAAAGTGATTTCTTGGGATAGAACCTACTCCTACTGAAGACGTCATGAAAACTTGGAAATGACAACAAAGGGTTGGGAATTTTACACAAACTTAGTAAAGCAGTGGCAGGTTTGGGAGGATTGACTCCAATTTTAAAAGAAATTCTTCTTTTGGTCAAATACTATCAAATAGCATCCAGAATGCTACAGAAAAGTCTTTCATGAAAGGAAGAGTCAATCCACATGGCAAACTTCACTGCTGTCATATTTTAAGAAATCCCCACGGCCACCCAGCCCTCACTAACCACCTCCCTGATCAGTCAGCTCCATCAGCCTGGAGGCAGACCCTCCACCAGCAAAAAGGTCACCACTCGCTGATGGCTCGAAGGACTGTTAGCACTTTGTAACAACAAAGTATTTTTTAACTAAGGCACATACATATTTGTAGATATGAAACTACTGCACACTACTGCAGACTACAGTATGAACAAGCATAACTTTCATATCTATGGGGAAACCGAACAATTTGTGTGACTATTTTACTATGACGTCCACTTTATTCCATCAGTCCGGAAACGAACAAGAGATGGACTGTCATCTCTCTCTCTGAATCTGAACAGGCTGTGACTTTTTCGATCAGAAAAGCACAGTGAATGTGACTTCCAAGTCATGGATGGACACAGCATTCAAGGCTCAGTCACAAAAAAATGCAACTTACACCTTGTTTACAGAAATAATTTCACTGGGAACCTTGAATGTCGCATGAGAGTCTGCTCATGCCGTGGCCACCGTGGCCACCGTCCTGTGGGAACACTGAGCCACACAGGGGCTGAGAGGGAGCAGTCAGGTCTCAAGTCCTCACAGAGCCACCCTGGCTCAGGCACCAGATGCTTACGGACAGGAGACTCTAAGCTCCAGCCCCAGTCTGCCCAGCTGTGGCTCCAGACACTGTGGTGCACAGATAAGTATCCCAGCTGTGCCCCGACTCCTGACGACCAGAATCTGTGAGCACAGAAACATGGCTGCTTTTGGTCAGGAGTAACATGCTATGCAGCAATCAGACCCGGAAAACTATGCCAGCTCACAAAAATCACTTGTATTCCTATACACCAGTAGCACAGCATAAAAGAAAAAATTTACCAGCAAAGCTATACCCTTCAAAGTAGCATCAAAAACAAAAAAACTGAAATATTTAGAACTAAATTTAACAAAACATGGGTAAAACCCATGCCCTGAAAACTACAAAATGCCTGGGAAGATACATTGAAGACGTTCTAAATAAATGAGGAGATATTCCGTGATAATGGATGAGAAGACTCAGTTCAAACTGAAACAGTTCACAGACGTTCATTTAAGACCTCAGCACGCTCAAAGGGCAGACATGGCAGGTGACAGACACACGCTACATAAAAACACAGATGCTAAAAATACGCAATGGTTTGTTTGCTGAAAGAACAAAGTGGGGGACTGACCCTGCTTGACCCCGTGGAAAGCTACAGTAACTGAGACAGGGGCTGGATAAAGACCATTAGTGTATCAGTGAGATGGAACAGGGTGTCCAGAAACAGGTCAAACACATAAACAGAGTCCCTGAAGTTTAGACAAAGGTACCAAAGCCATCAAATACAGAAACAAAACTGTTTTCAACAAACGGTGTTGTGTTCACGAGGATGCCTCTATGGAGAAAGATGAACCCCCCACACCTTCCCCACCACACACACAGAAATTCAGTCATGCTAGGCTGTAGACCCACAAGTAAAATTACAATGCACCTAGAAGGAAAACAGGAGGAATGCCTTAGCATTTGGGGGATAAGCAAAGGGTTTTTAGTTAAGAAACAGAAAATGATAGCCGGGCGTTGTGGCAGGTGCCTGTAGTCCCAGCTACTCGGAAAGCTGAGGCAAGAGAATCACTTAAGCCCGGGAGTTGGAGGTTGCTGTGAGCTGTATGAGGCCATGGCACTCTACCAAGGGCCATAAAGTGAGACTCTGTCTCTACAAAAAAAAAAAAAAAGAAGAAAAAGAAAAGAAACAGAAAACGATTGCCACAAAAGAAAAAAATTATAAATTAGACTTAATCAAAATAAAAGTCTTCTACTGATCAGAACACACTGTTAAAGAGACGGTTACAGACCAGGAGAAAATGTGCTCAGGGTATGCACCGTGACAAGGGACTGTCACCCAGCACAGAGGAGCACGGTGGTGACACAGCATTCTGACGTGAATGGCCAGAACCTATAGACGAGGCTGATGAGTGTGTAAACGGCGTGAACACTCTGGGGAAAGACAAAAACTGCACCTTCTCCTGCGTGGTGACCAGCACATCTGCTCCTGGGCACTGACCATGAGGAGTGAGACAAACGCCCACAGATGCATCCTAGATGGTCTCAGAAGCCTGATTCGCCCACCATGGCCCAAGGCTGGACACAGCCTCAGCTTCCACCCAGGACAGACGCACAAAGGGTGCACGTCCAGGGATGGGGTGCTGCTGGGCACTCCCAGCACAGCAGGCGACAGCACAGATTTTTAGGTTTTTCAATGCTACCGTAAATTAAATGTTTTTAATTTTCATTTTTAAATTGCATGCTGCTCAGTGACTCGTTCTTAATGAAGCTTCATCTGTAGCCCAGTAACTAACACGCTCTCGTCTGTTTAATAAACCTTCCTGAAACGGCATCAAGAGTCCTCCATTTTATTGACTGAGGTCCAAGATCACACCTCTAAGACCCTTCACGGAATAGGACTCGTCAGATCCTCGAGGCAGGGGAGAGGAACAGTGCTGAGCGGGAGGGGCTTCACTGATCCTCCCACCCAGGGCTCCCTCCACTCTGCCCAGCAGACTCTTCTGGACTAGCACAACAAACACCGAACGGAGACAGGGGCACACGGGCCTCCCCTCCGCCACCTTCTCAAGCCCAGCCCTTCCAGTCCTCTCTGCTGCCATCTGAGCTGGGAGGTAACAGCCAGGCTACGGGGCAGGAGCCTGCACTTCTCCAAGGCCCCTCTGCGCAGGTCCTGTCCTTTCCTCCGTCCCTTTCGATCCCCCTGACATTAACCTTGATGGTTCGTGCACATCAGCCCTACTTGTGGGATGTCCAGCCCCGAGGCAGGGCCTCATAGTGCCCTGGCCTTTCTGTGAGTCAGTCACAACTCTGGCCTTTTCTCTGACAAGTTCCAAGATAATTTAGTCACTTTCCCCAGTACTCCTATCACTTCCATACCACCAACCAATTCTCAGAAGTGAGTAATTCTTCCCCAAGGAAAGGAAATGTAAATGACTAATTATAAAAGGCAATGGCTCTTTTCTACTCAAAGAAGCTGTCCTGTTATGTAATGAATCTAGGAGCAACAGGATGACTGCAGGGCAGGCAAACATGGACGCTGTAATTCAAGAAGTAATAGTGAGAGGCGGAGCACGATGGCAGCCGAGTAACAGCTTCCTTGCATCTGGGCACCGTGAGTCTGGGGATATAAGACTCCAGGCATCTCTGGCTGGTGGGATCTGCCTATCATCACCCCTGAGAGGATACAGAGAGTCAGCGAGAGACTTCTGGACCCCAAGAGGAGGACTAAAACAGTGGAAAACCGGCAAGTGGTCCCGTGTGTTCAATCCATCTAAACCCGCCCGCAACTGTAAGTTCAATAACAGCGAGACTGCAAACCAGAAAGGCCTTACCTGTGAACTGTTTTGGTGTCTTTGGACTTCGCACTCAGGTGAACTGCCTTGGGGAGAGCCTGAGCGGGAGTGCGGAGAACTTTGGCTTTTGTCTAGGGCCCCAGTCTGAGCCGCTGAGCCAGACGGAGCTAATAGTGTTTGGCTCTGGGTCACAGGCAGACATTGCGAGCGATCTGCCCCGGCAAGCTCCGCCCTCAGGGTCGCAGAGCTGGAATTGGGTGGGAGCTGGTAACCCAGCGACCAAGTAGCCTAAGGGCAGGGTCTGAGCTGCCTTGCAGCCCTGACCCTCGGGGGCAGAGGGAGACCAGTTTTGACATACAGGGTAAGTGGATAGCCACTTCAGCAGTGATTCCATCGACAAGCACTTCCCTGAGAAAGCTTCTGCTCAGTAAGTGAACAAGTTCAAAGTGCCTTTTAAGTGAGCTGAAGAGAGATTTAGGGTGTCTACCTGCTGGGGTTTGAGAAACTAGCAGCCTCCAGTCGTATCAGAACTGTGATTAACATCTCATACCCCAGAAGACCACGTGTTGCCCAGACAATATTCAATAACATATACATACTGCTTTGTTTTTGGTTGTGTTTTTTTATTTTTTTTTGGTTTGGTTGTTTCTTTTGTTTATTTTGATGTTGTGGATTGTTGTTTTGTTTTTTAAGTTCAACCTTTTCCATACAGATCCCTTTTCTTTCTCAATTTTTCTAGTTTAATTATAATTTCCCATTGCTGCCTATTTCAATAATTAGAACTTCATTTTTGTTAGTGTTTCTACCGCTATTATTTGGTTTTTCCAGCCAATTTTATCCCGTAAAGTTTTCTGTTTGCTTGTTTTGGTTTGATTTATAGCATTTTTGTCTTTCCTCTCTACTTGGTGGAGGTGGGGTACTGTGTCTGATCAGGTTAGCAAAGAGCTGCTGACCTCAAGAGAACCACCCCATTGGGCACCCCCAGAAGGTGTTTTTTTTTTTTTTAAGGTTGCATCAAAGTACCCTACTGTACACCTATGTTGCTCTGTCTCCCTCTTTCTGTGCCTCTCTTCTTTTTGTCAATATTCCTTTTACCCACCCCCTCTCCTTTCTCTATTTTTCTTTTTTTTTTTCTTATCACTCGGTCCTCCTTTCTTTCATCCCTTTTTTGCTCTTAAACCTTCTCACCCTTCTGGTCCTGTAATCCTTAGTCCACAGGCACGAGAACTTAAAGAGCAAGAGGAAGTGAAAGGAAAATTAGGGCAAGGAAACAGATAAAAGAAATCACCCATGAGGAAGAATCAGCAGAAAACTCCAGGCAACATGAAGAACCAGTCCAGAACAACCCCGCCAAGGGACCATGAGGTAGCGACTGCAGAGGATTCCACCTATACAGAAATGTTTGCAATGACAGAAAGGGAATTTAGAATACACATGTTGAAAACAATGAAAGAAATGATGGAAACAATGAAGGAAACTGCTAATAAAGTGGAAAATAACCAAAAGGAAATCCAAAAATAGAATCAAATAAGAGATGAACGATATGAAGAATATAAAAAGGATATAGCAGAGCTGAAGGAAATGAAACAGTCAATCAGGGAACTTAAAGATGCAATGGAAAGTATCAGCAACAGGTTAGACCATGCAGAAGAAAGAACTTCAGAGGTAGAAGACAAAGTTTTTGAGATAACTCAGATAGTAAAACAGGCAGAAAAGAAGAGAGAGAAAGCAGAACGTTCACTGTCAGAATTATGGGACTTTATGAAGCATTCCAACATACAAATTATAGGAATTCCAGAAGGGGAAGAAGAATGCCCCAGAGGAATGGAAGCCATACTAGAGAATATTATAAAAGAAAATTTCCCAAATATCACCAAAGATTCTGACACACTGCTTTCAGAGGGCTATCGGACCCCAGGTCGCCTCAACTCTAACCGAGCTTCTCCAAGACACATTGTGATGAACCTGTCCAAAGTCAAGACAAAAGAAAAGATTCTGCAAGCTGCCAGGAGTAAGCGCCAGTTGACCTACAGGGGCAAATCCATCAGAGTGACCGCAGACTTCTCTAATGAAACTTTCCAAGCAGGAAGACAAGGGTCATCTACCTTTAATCTACTTAAACAGAACAATTTCCAGCCCAGAATTCTGTACCCTGCTAAGCTAAGCTTCAAAATTGACAGAGAAATCAAATCATTTACGGATATACAAACATTGAGGAAATTCGCCACAACAAGACCAGCTCTACAGGAAATACTTCAACCTGTTCTGCACGCTGACCACCACAATGGATCAGCATCAAAGTAAGAACTCAGAAATTAAAGGACAGAACCAAACCTCCACACTGATGCAAAAGATAAAACTAAGCAATGGACTCTCACCAAATAAGACGAATAGAATACTACCACACTTATCAATTATCTCAATAAATGTTACTGGCTTGAATTCCCCACTGAAGAGACATAGATTGGTTGACTGGATTAAAAAACACAAGCCATCCATTTGCTGTCTGCAAGAAACACACCTGGCTTCAAAAGACAAATTAAAGCTCCGAGTCAAGGGTTGGAAGACAATTTTTCAGGCAAATGGAATTCAGAAGAAAAGAGGAGTTGCAATCTTATTTTCAGATACATGTGGATTTAAAACAACTAAAGTCAAAAAAGACAAAGATGGTCACTTTATATTGGTCAAGGGAAAAATACAACAAGAAGACATTTCAATTCTAAATATCTATGCACCCAATTTAAATGCTCCCAGATTCTTGAAACAGACCTTACTCAGTCTGAGCAATATGATATCTGAGAATACCATAATAACAGGGGACTTTAACACACCTCTTACAGAGCTGGACAGATCCTCTAAACAGAAATTAAACAAAGATATAAGAGATTTAAATGAGACCCTAGAACAACTATGCTTGATAGACGCATATAGAACACTTCACCCCAAAGATAAAGAACATACATTCTTCTCATCACCCCATGGAACATTCTCCAAAATTGATCATATCCTGGGACACAAAACAAATATCAACAGAATCAAAAGAATTGAAATTTTACCTTGTATCTTCTCAGACCATAAGGCACTAAAGGTGGAACTCAACTCGAACAAAAATGCTCGACCCCACCCAAAGGCATGGAAACTAAACAATCTTCTGTTGAATAACAGATGGGTGAAGGAAGAAATAAAACAGGAAATCATTAACTTCCTTGAGCATAACAACAATGAAGACACAAGCTACCAAAACCTGTGGGATACTGCAAAAGCAGTTTTGAGAGGAAAATTCATCGCTTTAGATGCCTACATTCGAAAAACAGAAAGAGAGCACATCAATAATCTCTCAAGAGATCTTATGGAATTGGAAAAAGAAGAACAATCTAAGCCTAAACTCAGTAGAAGAAAAGAAATATCCAAAATCAAATCAGAAATCAATGAAATTGAAAACAAAAGAATCATTCAGAAAATTAATGAAACAAGGAGTTGGTTTTTTGAAAAAATAAATAAAATAGATAAACCATTGGCCAGACTAACGAGGAATAGAAAAGTAAAATCTCTAGTAACCTCAATCAGAAATGATAAAGGGGAAATAACAACTGATCCCACAGAGATACAAGAGATCATCTCTGAATACTACCAGAAACTCTATGCCCAGAAATTTGACAATGTGAAGGAAATGGATCAATATTTGGAATCACACCCTCTCCCTAGACTAAGCCAGGAAGAAATAGAGCTCCTGAACAGACCAATTTCAAGCACTGAGATCAAAGAAACAATAAAAAATCTTCCAACCAAAAAATGCCCTGGTCCAGATGGCTTCACTCCAGAATTCTATCAAACCTTCAAGGAAGAGCTTATTCCTGTACTGCAGAAATTATTCCAAAAAATTGAGGAAGAAGGAATCTTCCCCAACACATTCTATGAAGCAAACATCACCCTGATACCAAAACCAGGAAAAGACCCAAACAAAAAGGAGAATTTCAGACCAATCTCACTCATGAACATAGACACATAAATTCTCAACAAAATCCTAGCCAATAGATTACAGCTTATCATCAAAAAAGTCATTCATCATGATCAAGTAGGCTTCATCCCAGGGATGCAAGGCTGGTTTAACATACGCAAGTCTATAAACGTTATCCACCATATTAGCAGAGGCAAAAATAAAGATCACATGATCCTCTGAATAGATGCAGAAAAAGCATTTGATAAAATCCAGCATCCTTTTCTAATTAGAACACTGAAGAGTATAGGCATAGGTGGCACATTTCTAAAACTCATTGAAGCTATCTATGACAAACCCACAGCCAATATTTTACTGAATGGAGAAAAACTGAAAGCTTTTCCTCTTAGAACTGGAACCAGACAAGGTTGTCCTCTGTCACCTTTACTGTTCAACATAGTGCTGGAAGTTCTAGCCAATACAATTAGGCAAGACAAGGAAATAAAGGGAATCCAAATGGGAGCAGAGGAGGTCAAACTCTCCCTCTTTGCTGATGACATGATCTTATACTTAGAGAACCCCAAAGACTCAACCCCAAGACTCCTAGAAGTCATCCAAAAATACAGTCATGTTTCAGGATATAAAATCAATGTCCACAAGTCAGTAGCCTTTGTGTACACCAATAACAGTCAAGATGAGAAGCTAATTAAGGACACAACTCCCTTCACCATACTCTCAAAGAAAATGAAATACCTGGGAATATACCTAACGAAGGAGGTGAAGGACCTCTATAAAGAAAATTATGAAATCCTCAGAAAGGAAATAGCAGAGGATATTAACAAATGGAAGAACATACCATGCTCATGGATGGGAAGAATCAACATTGTTAAAATGTCTATACTTCCCAAAGCAATCTACCTATTCAATGCCATTCCTATCAAAGTACCTACATCGTACTTTCAAGATTTGGAAAAAATGATTCTGCGTTTTGTATGGAACCGCAAAAAACCCCGTATAGCTAAGGCAGTTCTCTGTAACAAAAATAAAGCTGGGGGCATCAGCATATCAGATTTTAGTCTGTATTACAAAGCCATAGTGCTCAAGACAGCATGGTACTGGCAAAAAAACAGAGACATAGACACTTGGAATCGAATTGAAAACCAAGAAATGAAACTAACATCTTACAACCACCTAATCTTTGATAAACCAAACAAGAACATACCTTGGGGGAAAGACTCCCTATTCAATAAATGGTGTTGGGAGAACTGGATGTCTACATGTAAAAGACTGAAACTGGACCCACACCCTTCCCCACTCACAAAAATTGATTCAAGATGGATAAAGGACTTAAACTTAAGGCATGAAACAATAAAAATCCTCAAAGAAAGCATAGGAAAAACACTGGAAGATATTGGCCTGGGGAAAGACTTCATGAAGAAGACTGCCATGGCAATTGCAACAACAACAAAAATAAACAAATGGGACTTCATTAAACTGAAAAGCTTCTGTACAGCTAAGGAGACAATAACCAAAGCAAAGAGACAACCTACACAATGGGAAAGGATATTTGCATATTTTCAATCAGACAAAAGCTTGATAACTAGGATCTATAGAGAACTAAAATTAATCCACATGAAAAAAGCCAACAATCCCACATATCAATGGGCAAGAGACATGAATAGAACCTTCTCTAAAGGTGACAGACGAATGGCTAACAAACACATGAAAAAATGTTCATCATCTCTATATATTAGAGAAATGCAAATCAAAACAACCCTGAGATATCATCTAACCCCAGTGAGAATGGCCCACATCACAAAATCTCAAAACTGCAGATGCTGGCGTGGATGTGGAGAGAAGGGAACACTTTTACACTGCTGGTGGGACTGCAAACTAGTACAACCTTTCTGGAAGGAAGTATGGAGAAACCTCAAAGCACTCAAGCTAGACCTCCCATTTGATCCTGCAATCCCATTACTGGGCATCTACCCAGAAGGAAAAAAATCCTTTTATCATAAGGACACTTGTACTAGACTGTTTATTGCAGCTCAATTTACAATCGCCAAAATGTGGAAACAGCCTAAATGCCCACCAACCCAGGAATGGATTAACAAGCTGTGGTATATGTATACCATGGAATACTATTCAGCCATTAAAAAAAATGGAGACTTCACATCCTTCGTATTAACCTGGATGGACGTGGAAGACATTATTCTTAGTAAAGCATCACAAGAATGGAGAAGCATGAATCCTATGTACTCAATTTTGATATGATGACAACTATGGTTACGGGGGGGGAACAGAAAGAGGGATGGAGGGAGGGGGTTGGGGACTTGGTGTGTGTCACACTTTATGAGGGCAAGACATGATTGCAAGAGGGACTATACCTAACAATTGCAATCAGTGAAACGTGGCTTATTGTACCCTCAATGAATCCCCAACAATAAAAAAAAAAAAAAAAAAAGAAGTAATAGCGAACCGACAACCTTGGCATCAGTGGTGTTAGTGAAAATGAAAAGACTGGCAGAGATGTGAGAATAATCCCCTAAAAGCCTCAGAAGGCTCATCCAGCCTGGAACTTCTAACTGGGCACCAACGTCAACCCCCATGGCGAGGCAGAGCCTGCAGCACAGAGCTGGGTCAGCGGCCTCCACTGACCAGGAAGCACACAGTCAGATGTCCTGTTTTAAAGAAAAAATAATTTTTTGAGACAGTGTTTCACTATGTCGCCCTCAATAGGGTGCCATGACGTCACAGCTCACAGCAACCTCAAACTCGTGGGCTTAAGCAATTCTCTCACCCCAGCTTCTCAACTAGCTGTGACTACAGGCACCCACCACAACACCCGGCTATTTTCTTTGTCGTTGTTATTGCAGTTGTCATTGTTGCTTTAGCTGGACCAGGCCGGGTTCGAACTGACTAGCCTGGGTGTATGTGGCCAGCACCCTACCCATTGAGCAATGCGTGCCATCCCTTAAAGAAATGTTTTTAAAAGAAATATTCAATCAGCTGGAATCGGTACAGATGTATTTCTGTGATTTATACCAAAAATCATCCCCAAAATGTAGCTGCTAATACCAAATGGCATTAAAAAAACCAATCCATGAAGCCACTCAAAACAATAAGAGACCACCAAAGTATTTTTTTAATTAAATAACTTGCTGGAGCACTGTTCTGTTTAATAGCAATATGTACAAAGAAGCCACCCAAGGCCGAGGGAGCTGAGAAACCAAAGGACAAGGCAGACGAGTGTGGTCGGGCAGAGAAGGGTGCCGGGTTGGAGGGACTTGCAGACAGAGGCATGGACGCAGGCAGCACCAGACAGGGGATCTCTGCACTGTTGTTCCCAAGACCAGAGGCGTCTACACCACAGGGAAGGGACATACATGCTCCAGGACGGAATGACAGGCCACTCTCCAGATTAGCAGGACAACTGTCAACTGATCTAAACCTTCTCATTCTGGGACCTGGGCTTCAGCTGCTCTGCCAGCTGGTGGGGGAAGCCAGGAAGGGCCTTCAACCTGAAGTTCCAGATCACTGCCAGGTCGCCGGCATCCCAGTAGCCACACACAATCCACCAGCCTGAATCCCACCACCGCAGAATAAGACACGTGGAACAAGACTCAGGAAAATGGGCAGAGAGACCAGTGGTGAAGGAGAGTGAAGAAGGAGGACGTAGGGCTAAGGGATCACCCCCCAGGTGAAGCAGAGTGAAAAGGGAGGACGCAGGGCTAAGGGATCACCCCCCAGGTGAAGGAGAGTGAGAGGGAGGACGCAGGGCTAAGGGATCACCCTCCAGGTGAAGGAGAGTGAGAGGGAGGACGCAGGGCTAAGGGATCACCCCCCAGGTGAAGGAGAGTGAGAGGGAGCACGCAGGGCCAAGGGATCACCCCCCAGGTGAAGGAGAGTGAGAGGGAGGACGCAGGGCTAAGGGATCACCCCCCAGGTGAAAGAGAGTGAGAGGGAGGACGCAGGGCTAAGGGATCACCCCCCAGGTGAAGGAGAGTGAGAGGGAGGACGCAGGGCTAAGGGATCACCCCCCAGGTGAAGGAGAGTGAGAGGGAGGACGCCCGGTTAAGAGATAACTCTCCAGGATTGGTGCCTGTGGCACAGTGGTTATGGTGCCAGCCACATACACTGAGTCTGGCGGGTTCAAACTCGGCCTGGGCCAGCTACACAACAATGACAACTGCAACCAAAAATAGCCAGGTGTTGTGGCATGCACCTGTAGTCCCAGCTATTTAGGAGGCTGAGGCAAGAGAATCGCTTAAGCCCAGGAGTTGGAGGTTGCTGTGAGCTGTGACACCACAGCACTAACAAGGGTGACATAATGAGACACTGTCTCAAAAAAAAAAAAAAAATTATTCTCTAAGTTAACCTGATCTGAATTAGAAAAGTACTTAGAATCAAAGCTACTACACAACTAAAGAAGGAAACCCAGAAATTCTGTCCCCAGCATTGAGGATTATTCATTGCTGAGGCATAAAAGATACATAAGGAGAGCTCCAGGTCACAATTCCTCACTCAGTGCCCTGCTTTGACGGCAGGACCCCAATGCCTCCACCACACCCATTTGGACCCCAGCCAGCCTGGACACCCCTTGAACTGTGGACAGGTCTGGCCACAAGCACCATAATATAAAATCTTTTTCTCACACCCTCTCTCACCTCTCAAGATAAAACCACCCAAACGACAGTGTCACAGGTAGAAAATTCTAGCCCAGATCTGCTGACTCCATGCCTAGCTTTCTATGTAGTGTTTCTGAGTACAATTAAGATTCTTTCCATGGCAGAACTGGGGATTCAGTACCCCTGCGCCCAGGCAGCTAAACACTAGTGTCATCCCTTGCTTATGGCAATGACCAGAAAGCACCCCAGACATTTCCCAGCAACCCTAAGGAGGAGTATTGCACCCCCAGCCCATCCCCACCCCACAGAGGGCCCTCAGGTGCAGAGGCTGAGGCCTGCAGGGTCTGCCTGGTTGTTCCCTCCGGCCCTGACTGCCCTGCCTTCCCCACCACCACCTAGGGCAGGCTCCTGTCTGGGCCCTGGGCAACGCCCCCCCATCGTGCACATACCATCCACAACCATCCAGTGGCTGGTCAGACATAAAGGGGACCCAATGGCCTCTCGTCACTGCTCATGGGATCCAGCAGTGGCTTTGCGGGCACTGCTCTGTGAACAAAGTATCTCCCATAAACCAGCATACCTAGAAATGAAGCTGCTCTGCCTTTTCTCCCAACACCAAACCCCCAGAATAAAAAGAACGTCTCTCTAGTGAACAGCCAGTGGGGAGGACATCAATCCATCAGGAGTGAGTATTCAGGCCAGAGTATCTGGGAAGGCCACAACAACTGACCTTTCTCAGAGCCACCAAATGGCAACCCAGCTTCCCAGACTCAAGCTCTAGCCCGCGCTCCTGCCCCTAAGTGATCTGGGTGATTCCAAACCTCACAGCCTCAGCTTAGTCTAGAATGTTCTTCTACTTCTGCTAATCTCCTCCCCAGACCGTGGAGGCCACTGGTATGCTGCTCCTGTAAACGCTCCCAGATGTTGCATGGGTGCTGGAAGAATGAATCTTCTCTGCAGGCTGGATATGGGCTTCTAGACAAGTCCATTAGCCCAAACTTATCTTCTCTGTGCTGCAAATGTCCCCAAATCCTACTAAGTCTTACCTGCTGGACCGACTAGAGCTAGAGCTAGACCGTGTGGGTCTAAATCCCAACACTGCAACCTACTAACCCCATGGAGGAAGTAGCTTGTAGGCTGCTGTCGGAGCACTCAGAACAGTGCCCAGCAGTGACCGGTCCCTGGAAACCCTGCACACTGCTGCTTCTCTCTCTGTCCCCCGTTACACTCATGGACATGTACACAGACACATGGAGAGCCTATGCTTGGGATTATGGAGCATCTTCCCTAGGGAATTTACCCCCTCACCCCTGGGCAGTGATACCTGAACCCTCGTGATGATTTTCCCCCTCACATCCACGGCACTGCACAGCGAGGTCAGCGCTCCACGGCCACACTCCTATGCCGGGGTTGCTGTGCTCATCTGCTCCTTCCATCCTGCCTTTCTGTGCTCTTGTTTCAGGTGAAGTATTGTGTTTTTAAGTCCAATGTGCGCTGAGTTACTTTCCTCCAGAACCCCAAATACACTGCTCCACTTTCCACCGTGAGGTTTCTCTCTCCTGCCCAGCAGGCTGTCACGCCTCCCTGTGGGACTTGCTCTTAATTCATCTTTCTTGAGATTTATTTAATGACTGTAAGCAACAATCTTTCATCACTGCTGGAGAATTCCCAGCTACAATCTGTAGGAATACTGGGTTTTCTCTTTCTAGACCTATTATTCTCATTCTCTCTTCCAGGTCTTAGTCTCTCTGTCATAGTTTCAGTACCTCCGTATTGCCAGCTCAGTAATTTCCTCCCAACTATAGTCTGTTTTAACTAATTCTCTCTTCTGTTGTATCTAATGAGTTTTAAATTTTAATGACCATACTTTGGATTGCTGGGGGTTCTGCTGGGTTCCTTTTATTATAAAATCTATGAGTTCTATTCTCAGAGTCTTGATTTGGTTTAAACTTTTCCTTTATCCCTAATCACTGTAAACCTACACATTTTATAGTTCCTTTCAAAACACTGCTGCAGTAGCTCAAGTCTCTAGCTACAAATCCTCCTAATTACGGGGCCAGTGAACATGCATCCTTGGGGTTCTCTTTGGTGCTTGTTTTGTATTTTGCTACTGTAAGTCCATCTTCTGTGGCTTTTCCCATACAAATACCACAGGCCTGTGTGGTGAGAGCATCGGGCGAGGCAGAAGGTCTCCATGGTGAGCCCACTACATTCCAGGACATACGGGGGTGAGGAAAACAGATGATGTGGTGTCTGGGCTCCAGAACCCACTCTTGTGTATTTGGGTTGGGAAAGGCCATGAAGCAGAATGCCTCAGGCTGTGGGGGTCAAGGTGGCCTCTGACATCGGGCATGTGACCTCCCATCTGGCAAGAGGGAAACAGTGTCAGGAAGTACCACCCCACAGGAGATACCACTGTTCCTCCTCTTGCCCCCAGGACTCACTGCCAATCATGAAATCTGCAGCCCATGAGCCCTGAAGGGCCCCCACTCCTGCTAGAAGAGCCCCAGTCCACCGTTCTGGTTTCGGTGACTCCGCTAGAGTCTCTTTGACAAAGGTGTGTCCTGTTGGCACAATCTGATCAATAAACTTGACCTTAATGAAATGCTGGAACAACTGGCAAAGGCTAGGCCAAGAGTTTGCATTGAACAAAACCTACAGAGGTTTTCCATGGCTACAATCAGGACAACGCCTGAAGAGTGCGCAGAGGATGTGGTTCTAGCAGTTCCAGAAGAAGCAGCAGCAGCAGGTGAGCCCAGGAGTGGGAAGTGAGCAGAGAGACAGAGCCCGCCAACAGTGCAGACAGAGGCACCTGGGACCACAGGCGAAGTGCTCTGGGCGACTCGTCGGCCTGGTTTAAAACGAATCATATCTTCACATTTATCTAAAGCCCAAATGGAGCTGTGCTTGCACACACTAAAACGGTCCCCAAGAAGAGCTCAGCTGGAGCAGTCTTAGCTATAGGAGTCACAGCCAAGCTCCCACGTCCCCCGGGTGGTGCAAACTAAGTGCCATCAACCTGGAATCCAGGCTCATTGTAATCCCACAAGAGAAAGATGGATGCCAGCACTGGACAGAGATGCCATGTAAACACACACACCAGGACAGCACTGGACAGAGATGCCATGTAAACACACACACCAGGACAGCACTGGACAGAGATGCCATGTAAACACACACACCAGGACAGCACTGGACAGCGATGCCATGTAAACACACACACCAGGACAGCACTGGACAGCGATGCCATGTAAACACACACACCAGGACAGCACTGGACAGAGATGTCATGTAAACACACACACCAGGACAGCACTGGACAGAGATGCCATGTAAACACACACACCAGGACAGCACTGGACAGCGATGCCATGTAAACACACACACCAGGACAGCACTGGACAGCGATGCCATGTAAACACACACACCAGGACAGCACTGGACAGCGATGCCATGTAAACACACACACCAGGACAGCACTGGACAGCGATGCCATGTAAAGACACACACCAGAACAGCACTGGACAGAGATGTCATGTAAACACACACACCAGGACAGCACTGGCCCTTGCACGCATCCACCCTGCCAACAAACCATTTCATCAGACCACAAATCTCAGGTGAGAGATGAAAACCCAGCATTGATTTCATTGTACAGCTGATTTTATTTACAAATAGAAGTCAGATAATGTTGTATTTAAATGGCACAAGTTCCATCACTCACAATCAAAGAGATGACATCTGAAATTTATAAAGTTTTACATTACAATTCAATCTCTTTTCTAAGAGGGAGGAAAGTCTTAAGGTCTGTGAAAAAAGAATAAAATAAATGAAGATATTAGCAAAGTAGGGAAAATGATGAATTGATGCATAGGCTAAGATATGTCTCCAATAGGCACATTTTTCTTTACTAGAAACAAAATAAGTCACAAAGAGTCTAGATCAGCTGACAGATAAGAGGTTTCCACTCTTCAATTACACTAAGGGCTTCCACTTTCTCTCTGTCAGCTCCTGAGTTATCACATTAACAGGAACCCACACAGTTCGCCTCAACAGAGTCACTGTAGCCAATATATTCAAGTTAGACCTCAGAGCCCAAATCTTGGACTACATTCTATACACACATATTTTGACCATATCAAATCAAGTAACTTGGTGGAGACCTCTCTAGTTAGTGGCAATAGGGACGGCAGCAGTGATAATGGTCCAGGAAAAGCCGAAAGCCCAGACAGTAGACCCCAGTGACAAGCAAGGTGTAGCCACATCTCCTCACTCTCTCAGATGAAAGGGCCCCCCACTTGTGCTGGGCTAAACGGGCTCTCCTGGACACCGCCTGCCCTCTTTGCAGGGGCCCCCTGCAGGGCAGTGCCCAGGACAAACCTTGCAAATTCACTCCCTCAGAAAACTTCCATCCCTGAAACTCTGCTCTGGGCTTCGTCCCCTCCTCTTTCTGACACATCCAGCTCCTTCAGCAAAATTTGAGGTCCTCCTTGAAGTCTCTTCTGTCCCACATTCAGGGCCTGGGGCACATGCTTTCTGTCCTTGCATTGCACTTAGTGGTATCTTCCATCCCTCCGTGAGCTCCTCCAGGCAGGCCTGCAACCGTACTTACAGGTGTTCTGATGGCTGTGTCAGCACAAAATAAGCCTGAATGTCCCATGCCCCTTGGGGGCCTATCCACCGCAGCCATGTCTCTGCAACCCCCGCTAGCTCCAGGTCTCCTTCTTGTTCCCTTGCCAACAGGCCCTTCCCAGGCCCTGTGTGGGTTTCTTCCCTGACACCTTTACCTTAAGATCGGCCCTGTCACTGGAACTCAGCCATAGACCCTCACTGACTCAGTGACCAGCAGAGCCCTTGTCATGCTGGGTGGGGCTCCCACTCCCTTGTGTTCTCTGCAGTGAATCCTGGGCACATGGAGGCCTGGCCACCAAGGCCAGCAGGCCAAAGGGCTACTCACAGCCCAGTGTTCCAGACCAGGAGCTGCAGCCCCAAACCTGATGCCCTTCCAGGGGAAGAGCCCTTGGAGAGTCGGGCCCTGCCTGCATGTGGCACAGCCAGCTGGAGTCTGCGGGCAGCAGGTCAGGAAGACCAGGACCCACAGGAACCAGACCCTGCACCTTGCCTTCCTGCTAGAACCCTCAGCAGGACATCACGACTGTCCCCAGAAGAAGGGCCACACACACTGTTCTCCTTCCTCATCAACCCTGGTGGCCCGTTCAAATCCCGATATAGAAACGGGGGCATCAGGAGCAAGTACACAGCCATACTGGCCCCCACCAGCACACACAGGAAGGGAGCTTTGGGACACTCACCTGAATGCCATCCAGCAGCCTGCTCATGCACCAGTAGGTGTCGGCCTCAATGTTGCGCAGCACATCGGCGGGCACGCTGGCCACGTCCACGGTGTCCACGTCCTCTGCTTCTGTACAGTGCCGAGCATGAAAAAGACAAGGAGCACTTAGCCAACAGAGGGAGCACTTTGTCAGCAGAGTGAGCACAGGGCCACGAGGCGGGCGCAGCCGAGCGGCCCGAGGGGAGAGCTGCAGCTGAGTCCAGCCTGCCCTATTCCCGTGGCCCCACTACAGGACCCGTCTATTCACTTCGTCACTTCATAGTTCTCAATGTTAATAACTAATTAATCGCAGAAAATTAATATTCTAAATCCTCTGCAATTAACATAATTAATATATTGTAAATGATTGCTTCTCAGGCATTTCACATCCTAATAAGATAGAACCCATAACACATTACTTATTCCTGACAGATCTGAATGTTTTTTTCATAAGATTTTAAAAACTCTGCTTCTAATATATTTACATATTCGTTTGGCAATAATTCCTCTAAAAACCTGTTTCCAAACTTAGAGTTTCCAAAACTCCACCAGATAAATACTTCTATGCTACAACTCAATACCCAGAAAGTGGTGACACAGATGTGCTTCAAAGAAATACCAAAGGTGCTCAAAATAATTTCCTTCTTAAAGTATAAAAAACCTAATGAGAAAATAAAACTTAAAAGTTTTTGAAATGCAAAATAGATGCCTAATTGAAGTGGCTGATCAGATATTTGAACAAACTAATTTTATGTCCTTATAAAAATTGCTATCATCCAGCATAACATTCATAAATGTTCTTAATGTATCCTAGGTTTCTTAATTTTTTTACTCCTATTTGTCAATGTACCTGGCATCTTTGTAAGGAAAATGTTCCTTAAGGAAAGAAACATTTCAGCAGAGAATATATTTAGGATGTTTTAAGCAGGTACAAGTCTCAGTGATTACAGCTGCCGACATTTATGGAGAGCCTCCTACACGCCGGGCACTTGGCCACCTGTGATAAATGCATTTGTTCATTTACTCTCTGTCGAGACTCACTTTACCACCACTACTCCCAAAGGACAGAGGGGTGCCAAGAAGCAACGGCCACGGCCTTCCGAGCAGCCTGGTAGGTGGGCAGGGGTGCAACACAGCCCCACCATCTGGTCCCAGAGCCAGGTCCTTCACTGGAGGCCATGAAGACTCAGGCACAGCTCACACATAGGCTCCATAAGATCCAATCTGATTTCATCGATCCCGGGCCGCAGCTCCACACATTCCCAACCCACTTGAAGGTGTGTGAGCAGGGCAAGTGGAGGACACACGGTTTCCTGCATTCTCAGCTGGCCATGAGGGGACAGCGTCTCCACATCAAGACCCCTCAGACAGCAGCTGTCCAGCTGGGCTCTGGACACACATCCAACCCAGCAGGGCCTTGTGGCCCCAAGGTCAGGAGTGACAGACTCTGTCAGGCCACTCCTCACTCAGCTCCAGGCCAGTGGGAGTCATGTGTAGGGATGTGAGAATGGATCGGCACCCTGCCCCCCCCCCACATACTCCCTTGTTCACTCAACAGGTATGGTTTGGGTTTTTTAATGGAGAAACCATTCATATGCCATAAACTACACCCTTTAAAGTATATAATTCAGAGTTGAGTCGCTGTCATCACTATCCAATTCCAGAACATTTCCATCACCCAGAAGAAATCAGGCATCCGTCAGTAATCACTCCCCGTGACCTCCTCTCCACCCAGGCCCTGCCCGCTGCTCATCTGCACTCTCTGCACACCCGCCTGTCCAGCACATGTCACACAGACGGATTTGGACGCCGCAGGCCATCTGAGGCTGGCCCCTCTCACTCCACATGTTCCCGTGAGGCAGCGGGTGCCAGCGCCTCCCTCCTTTCCATGGCTGACACATCCCTTCATGGCAGAACGGGGACTGACCCCAGCAAAGGGCGACATGAACGGCAGGCAGCAGGTGCTCAGTGTGCAACCTCTGTCTCCACACCCCAGCCACTGGGCACAGATTACGGGATACGGCTGATGCCCTCAGGAGGCTCATGCATTAGAGAGGAAAGCAAACAACTTTAAAAATTGAAAACATCACTGGTTAGGCACAAAGGTGGGGAGGGCCATGCAGAAAGTGGGTCGGTTATCCCTAGGACCCGGGCTTGTGAAGGGCACCATTGCCCACAGCGTCTTGGATACACTGGACTCCAGGGTCTTCCTCAACACAGGCTCTGGAAGGCAGACACAGGTGGTCACTCCCTGACCACTCAGCCTGAGCTCACCTTGACACAAGCACTCTCCCAGGAGCCCTGTCCACCCATTGGCCCTGCAGGGTGCCTGGCCTCAGAACCTGGCCACGCCCACCCAGATGAAGCCCCCTCAGTGACTCTGAGGGAAAGGCCTTTCTCTCAAATTTCTGGTGGCAGTCCATGGTAGGAAGTATAATCTCGGTGTAATCTCTGCCAGTCCACAGCTGCAGGAACTGTCTCACTAGTGCCCTGCCCAGGCCCACCAGCATGCCCGTCCTGCAGGGAAGTACCAAGAAGGCCACACACACTGATGCCAGGATGAGGGTCTCGCCACCAGCACGTGACAACCACACTGGGAAAACAGCCTCAACAGAGTCCACTCGGCACTCTGCAGACTTAGAGCAAATCTATTTATTTTCCAATCTCTGGGAATGGAATGAGCAACAATAAATCAGAGGGCTTCTTCGGGGAAGTTTCCATCAATACAGTCTCTCTTTCAAGGGCCTTCAAGCATGAAGATATTTCCTCAGATGTAACAAAAGGTGAACAGGGAATAAGGCCCTCTGGAGATTGCAACAGCCCCTTCTCAAGTTCATGACTGCAGCTGGCTGTCACAGGCAGATCTCCAGTAAACGGGTGCTGCGTGGGGCCAGCAGAGGCCTGGCTCTTCCCTCATCTGTTCCAATGCTTCTTAATTTACCCAAAGAAATGTCAGTGGCCAACTCCAGGTGTCAGTTCTCACAGTGGCCATTTGTCACTCTTCAGTGTAATGAAATAATTGCATTTAATGCTAAGAACCCCTTTGCTAATTTGTCTTCTAAACATCCAGAGAATCAGAGTCACCCTTATCATTAGAATGAGATAAATATCCCCAACCTGAGAAAGCACCTACCTAAGTTGGCAAAGGCAGCTCTTGAGCCCAAGAAGAGCTGCAGAAAACAGCCCTGGGCTGGGGTGTCTGGCCCTCCAGAGATAGTGCTGAGGGGTCCAGGCCCCACAGAGGGGTCTGGAACACAGCCCCACAAGAACACACAACATTGCTCATAAGGGTACCCCAAAAGGGCATAAGGGGTGGGGGTGGAAGACTCTCGCTCTTTATTTTCTGCAGAACAGTATGGAGTAAAAAGAAACATAAATTTTCACAATGAACAGTTGTTATTTCTTGCAATAGAAAAAATAACACAGTTTAAGCCATTTGGAACAGTTTAACTAAGGCCAGCCTTTTCCTCAGATAAATGTCCCTAAGTTAAAAATTCCCAAAGACGGTGATATTGCCCTTGTAAATGTTTTGAGAAACTTGCAGAATGACTATAGACTGAGGAGTGCTGCCAGCCTTCAGTGTCAAGGCTAGTGCTATAAGGTGTAGACAGCACTGCATGATGACAACAACCAGCCCAGGTCTGACTACTCCACCAATGTGGGTGGGCAGGTGGATGGGTAGATGGGTGGATAGGTGGACAGATGGACAGATGGACGATGGGTGATGATGTGTGGATGGATGAATAGCTAGATGATGGCTGGGTGGATGAGTGATGCTGGGTAGACAAGTGGATGTGTGGCTGGGTGGATGGATGACGGACAGATGAAGAGATGGGTAGGCAGGAATGGGCATCCAGGTGAATAAATGGGTAGATAAGAAGAACTAATAAAAGAATAGAGGATATTTAGCCTGGTAAGGAGAAAATCACACAGGGACATAAATGCTACTCTGAAATACCTCAAAAAGCTGTTTCAAGGAAACAAAGAGCAGAAATTTTTCTGACCACTTCTCTATGTCTAGAAAACAAAAATGATCAGAGGATAAAGGAACAGGGAGGCTGATGGGTTCAAAACCAACATCAGGCAGAGCCCTTAGTGCAGTGGGTAGGGCTCCGGCCACATACACGGAGGCTGATGGTTTCGAACCTAGACTGGGCCTGCTAAAAACAACAATGACAACTGCAACAAAAAAACAGCCAGGCATTGTGGCGGGCGCCTGTAGTCCCAGCTACTTGGGAGGCTGAGGCAAGAGAATAACTTAAGCCCAAGAGTTTGAGGCTGCAGTGAGCTGTGACACCACGGCACTCTACCAAGGGCGACAAAGTAAGACTCTGTCTCAAAAAACAAAAAAGATGTGGCGATGATGAGCCAGGAGTAAGGACAGGGACACCTACTCGTGCCGACAGATGGGAGCTTGTGCCGCACGTCCTCCTCGTGTTGGTGTCCATGTGTGCACTCATGATCCCGCACCACCCGACAGGCCCTGACATTGCACAGATAAGGCATCATAGGTGGTGCTGTCTCGGGACCTGAACCAGGAATGGCAGAGGTTGGCCATGACCCTGTGTCTGCCTGACAACAGGATCTGTGTTCTTTCCACCAAGTTCACAGTGGATGTCACACAGCACAGAAGCCTCTGACTCCTAAGAAGGAGGGAGGCACCTTCAGTCACTGATCAAATCTACGATGCACAGTGCAACCCCAGAAAAGCACAACTTCATGACCGCAAGCAGCAACCCCGTAGCCACACAACATGGTAGATGTCCCCTTCTCTGTCACCACCAGATCACCCAAAGCCCTAGATCCTCTCAGGGAGCTCGTTTCTCTGCCAGCCTCCCCTTCATCTGTGAGATGACATCCGCATCCCAGGGGCCCAGAGGACGGACATCTTGTCATTATCAAAGAATGTGGAAAACAGGAGACGGGGTACAGAATTACACTCTCTCTCACAGTACATCAAATGGAAGAGCCTGGAAAGGGGGAAATCCCTCAAATGTAAACAGATCCTTTCATCTCAAAGGTTCCAGGACAACAAGGACCAAGATAAGTATAGAGATTCATCACCTGTAACACAAAGGCTGCTGTGAAGAGCCGGCCCTGCCACTGAGCCCCACAGTCAGCACCGACACGGCAGAGGCTCACAGTGAACCTCTCCACATAATCATGGGCTTAACTAGCAATCAAAACACTCTGTTCTTTATAAGCAAGCTGGAATTGTTCTGTGGATCTAATCTTTCACACTTCCCAACTTGGGAGTTTTAATTTTGAAAACTTGACACTTTAGTGATAGAGATTTTTGCTCTTAATTACATAGATTTGGGTTCCAATGCAAAGGGGAAAAGTCCTGCTTTGGGGAGAGTAACATCACAACTCAAGACGATAAATCCACAAAACTCTTTGGTTCAGCAAAAACAACTAATGCAGTGATCAAATCGGTTCAGCAGTAGAAATAGGTAATTCTAATATAAATCATGTTCAGCTCAACATTGTAGACTGAACCACAGCCACAGTCCCCAGCTCTGCCCCATGGCTATAACTGGAGCCGTGCTCTGCAGCCCACAGCACAGGCACGTGGTCGCAGCAGCAGTCCTCACAGAACAGGGATAACACTCTCAGCACTGGACAGCCAGGAAGACATCGTCTGGCCCCATCCAGCTGTCAGCTGCCAGCTCCAGGAGGAACCCCAAATGATCAGAACCCACTAGCCTCTCCATGTGGGAAGAGGTCTCTTGACAACATTTGGGAAAATAACAATAGTGGTGTGGACACCAAAGGAAAGGTGGAAAAAAAAAAAAAACTTTCTGTGTCTTTGGTCATCCTTGTTCTGATTCATTTTTTTATGTCATTTTTCTTTAACTCAAAACATTCTTTTAACTTAACCAGATCCTTAATGTTTATTTTTATTTTTGAGGCAGTCTCACTCTGTCACCCTGGGTAAAGTGCCATGGTGTCACAGCTCACAGCAAACCTCAAACTCCTGGGCTCAAGGAATCCTTCTGCCTCAGCCTCCCCAGTAGCTGGGACTACAGGTGCACACCACTACATTCGACCAGTCTTTCTATTTTTAGTGGAGGTGGGGGTCTCACTCCTGCTCAGGATGGTCTCAAACTCCTGAGCTTAAGCAATCCACCTGCCTCGGCCTCCCAGAGTGCTGGGGTTACAGGCATGAGCCATCACACCCAGGTACATCCTTAATTTTTTAATAATGCCATGAGTATCAGTTTCTGTTAACAGAAGTACCATGTTGAAACAGAGATTCACTGTAATAGCAGGATCAATTACTTTTATGTGCAAGAGGAAACTGTGAGGTTGGGAGAAAAGTGAAGACAAAACAGGTTACACCCTCACAGTCTAGAAGAAGAGAAGGCTCAGTCATTCATTCTCCCAGCGTGTCCTACCTGTCTGTTACAGGGAGATGCAACTCACAGTCACACTGTACGTGAGGGCCCTGCCAGGTGGACAGTGAACAGTGTGACAGTGTGCGATTGCACAGAGCCCCCCATCCCGTGGAGCTGTGCAGGGTAGTGGGACTGCATACGGTGATGCAGAGGGAAGGCAGAGATGAGACAGAGGGCCCAGGCTCCAGGCTGGAAGTGGACGTCCCTGCAGAGGGAAGCACCTGCACGTTAGGGAAGCATCCTCAGCTTAGGGCGCTAGGAGTGCTACTGCTGCAGACCCCCCTGGGTGCAGACGGTTTGGGAGGGCTGGAGAGGAGAGTCTCCTGCAACACAATGTGGAGATGGAGAGGAGAACACAGGCGGGTAGCAACGTTGCCACTCAAGACCTGCTGGCCCAGTGCCCCTGAAGCATACAGGAAGGGTGGGCCACACCACAACTGCCACTCTGGTTAGAACAGACACAGCTAGAGAAATTGACTCCACCATCATGAAGCCCAGCACTAGACCACCCCCTGCGAGAATGAATGTGGCAGAGAGCATGCCTGGTGCCCAGCTATGGCACCTGGACAGCTACCTTCTGCTCCTGTCCCCCATGATGGGTGCAGCTCCCAAGGGCAGCCCACCTCCCTCCCACAGCCCCTGCTGCAGTGCCTGGCAGTTGGCGGGAGTGAGGCGCCCGGGAGGAAAGACAAACTGTACACAGAGCCAGGCCTGGAGCACAGTGGGCAGACGTCCTGCTGAGACTCTCTCTGAACTATGATAAAAACTTATTCCCAATTTTTCTGGTTAACAAGAAATATTTGTGTTATTGCTAAATTTGAGACAATATATGTCTAATCTGCTTCTACTAATGATGACACAAACATCATTAAAATGAAAAAGAATATGCTTGAGCCGAGGGAAGCACTTTCAAATAGCTTCACACTGCAATACACTCTAACTGCCTCCTTTTCAGAAAAAGATCCGGGTTATTGGAGAAGCCAAAATGATTTTACTGTGTGGGGACACAGTTGAAAAGCTGAATGTGCCTCTGCAAACTGTAGGTGAAGTTTCTCGGGAAGCCAGGAAACGCACCCGACCCCGAGGGTGCTCAGGTTCCAGCTGTCTGAGGTGGCAGGCTCCTGCCCAGTTCTGGACCCTCTGTGGGTCAGCACTGTAGGATAATATTTAGAAACATCCCATACTGTGTAGTCTGTTTCTTGACTTAATAATTGCAGGAGCGAGTTTATACCCACGGCAAAGCTACTGTTCTTTCGCGTCTCCAGTCACGCAACAAGCACCGAGAAGGCAGAACCTTCCAAGAGCACTCGGGTCCATAACGTCACCTGGGGTGCCAGGACCGGTACCTCCCATTATGCCCACGGGGCCAAAGCTTTACTTCATGTTATTTGCTGCATCAAAGGATCAGGATTTTTATTACATATTATTGAGCAAAAGAGTATAAGCCTTCTGGCTGACCCCACCTTCCTGGAGCTGTGTTTCCAATTAGAAGGAGACTCTGCAGAGACACTCATCTTTCAGAAGGCTGACGGCAGAAATGTACACAGAAAGTAAGCATTCTTGAGTCACAGTAATCTGAAAACACAAGCTGATCATAAATCAATCCATTAAACTGATTTACTCCCTTTATCTAATTAAGTCAAAAATAATTCCTCAAAGGATAAATGGGTCTTTAAATCAATCAGCAAAATGTTCCCTCATTCAAATTAAAAATGGAGCCCAATGGAAAGAAAGATTGACCCACACAAGGCTCCCCTCATTCCTGAAGGCCGTGGTTAACCACACTGAGAAGGGGATCAATGTTCATTCCGCACATGGAAATTCAGGCGTCCCTCGTGTCAGAAAGGGATGTGCCTCAGGGCCTCCTGTGGACACAAAAGCCCTGGATGCTCACGTCTCCGACAGGAAACAGAGCAACATCCGCACAAATCCTGCACTCATGCCGGGATATGTCAAATCATCTCTAGATTACTTCTAACAATATCATGCAACAGTTGCTGAGTTGCTGCAGCATACCGTTTAGAGAATGAGAAGAAGAGTCTTCGTGTTCAGACAGATGTAATTTTTTTCCTAAATATTTTGGAGCCAATATGGTTGAAAATACAGAAGCAGAAACCACGGACACGAGGGCCAACTGCATGCCACTGTGACACAGCCACACCCACAGACATGAGGGCCAACTGCACACCACTGTGACAGAGCCACGCCAACAGACACGAGGGCTGAATGCACGCCACTGTGACAGAGCCACACCCACAGACATGAGGGCTAACTGCACACCACTGTGACAGAGCCACGCCAACAGACACGAGGGCTGAGTGCACGCCACTGTGACAGAGCCACACCCACAGACATGAGGGCTAACTGCACACCACTGTGACAGAGCCACGCCAACAGACACGAGGGCTGAGTGCACGCCACTGTGACAGAGCCACACCCACAGACATGAGGGCTAACTGCACACCACTGTGACAGAGCCACGCCAACAGACACGAGGGCTGAGTGCACGCCACTGTGACAGAGCCACACCCACAGACATGAGGGCTAACTGCACACCACTGTGACAGAGCCACACCCACAGACATGAGGGCTGAGTGCACACCACTGTGACACAGCCACACCAAGACACGAGGGCCAACTGCATGCCACTGTGACAGAGCCACACCCACAGACATGAGGGCCAACTGCACACCACTGTGACAGAGCCACGCCAACAGACACGAGGGCTGAATGCACGCCACTGTGACAGAGCCACGCCAACAGACACGAGGGCTGAGTGCACGCCACTGTGACAGAGCCACACCCACAGACATGAGGGCTAACTGCACACCACTGTGACAGAGCCACACCCACAGACATGAGGGCCAACTGCACACCACTGTGACAGAGCCACACCCACAGACATAAGGGCCAACTGCACACCACTGTGACAGAGCCACACCCACAGACATAAGGGCCAACTGCACACCACTGTGACAGAGCCACACCCACAGACATAAGGGCCAACTGCACACCACTGTGACAGAGCCACACCAACAGACACGAGGGCAGACTGCACACCACTGTGACACAGCCACACCAAGACACGAGAGGGCCGACTGCACGCCACTGTGACAGAGCCACGCCAACAGACACGAGGGCTGAGTGCACACCACTGTGACACAGCCACACCAAGACACGAGGGCCGACTGCACGCCACTGTGACAGAGCCATACCCACAGACATAAGGGCCAACTGCACACCACTGTGACAGAGCCACACCCACAGACATGAGGGCTAACTGCACACCACTGTGACAGAGCCACGCCAACAGACACGAGGGCCGACTGCACGCCACTGTGACAGAGCCACGCCAACAGACACGAGGGCCAACTGCACACCACTGTGACAGAGCCATACCCACAGACATAAGGGCCAACTGCACACCACTGTGACAGAGCCACACACGAGGGCCGACTGCACGCCACAGTGACAGAGCCACAGCCACAGACATGAGGGCTGACTGCATGTGCACTGCTCAGGGGAAACAAATGCGTTCCTTGGAAGAATCAGACAAAATATGTCAAAGCCCTTTCAAACCCACAGAGCCTTGCTGTGCTCAGACAGCACACTAGGTTCCCACAGGGGAGCCATGGGAACCCAGGAGAAAGCAGCCTGGGCCCTGCTCTGACATTGCTCAGGTCTGGCTGGGGACTCAGGCAACAGGACAGACGATCCAAAGCCACATGAACAAGAGCAAGTGGTTAGACAGCGGGACAGCGTGTCAGGAGGGATAAGGTGCCTTGGGTCTTTACTACTCACAAAGCAAAGTGCCGCCCAAAAGCACAGGCATGGAAAGGCATACTGCTTTGTTGCTTGGATGATGCAGGGTCCCAGAGCGAGGTCATGTGCAAGGACCTGCCACTCCCACTTAAAGACTACCCGGCCTTCACTGACAGCTTGGACAAGGCGGCAGGCTGGAGCCATTTCAACCAGCCTAGAGAACACTGGGTTGCTCTCCACATCAGTCCTTGGTCTTCAGTACATCACTCACACCCAGCCCACATCTTGGTGCTTACATCCCAGCCGGGGTCTCTCTCCTCAAGTTTACAGCAACAGCGGGGAGTGCTGTTGGCTAGTGGCCAGCATCTGGGCTTAATGCACAAGACCAAAACGAGGCTCGTGGCCATGGTCTCTGCTTGGGAGGCTGCCTGTGGTCACTCAGTGGGCACGGCCTTGCAGGAACCAGGCCCGCACTCTGACCCCTGAGCCAGATTCCAGCAGCGCTCACAATGCCCCCGTCAGCCGTCCCTCAGTAATCGATGCATCTCATTCATCCCTCTCTATTACACCCAGCAAATGGACCATAAAAGTGAAGTAAAAAACTGCTACATTGTAACTATCCCAACTGGACAGAATGTAATCACAGAATAGCTATGGGGCTACTATATCAACACGGAAATTGGACAGACGGTCCACGTATTACAGCACACAGTCCAAACAAAATAAGACTGCTTCCTTTCAGCTGATTTTTAAAACATACTTCTCTCAGTGAAAACATACTTCTGCTTAAAATAATTTTATCAATTGTGTGGCTCTTCAATGGTCTGCAAAAAGAAACATGCTCCTCTGAACAGCCCACATGGACCTACCTCTAATGCACAGGCTCCTTCCCTTCCCACTGTCAGGCGACCCCATAGCTCAGGGTGCTGCGAACTCTACAGGTCATCTGGAGTTGGGGGGTCATCTAGTGGGGTGCCTGCAAGCCAGAAAGTCCTCAAAAGGCACCGTGGTAGAACAGCCCACAGATAAGCTTCTTCCTAAGTGGCAAGTACCTGCTATACAAACAGCTCTGTCCATCTCCACCCATCCCGAAAACATGCTTCCGAATGCCCATTCTTCCTGCAGGGTGGCACAGAACCAAGGCTCCGACCGAGTGCACATACCACAAAATCAAACAGGGGCAGCTGACAGCCACGGAGGGACAGAGCCCAGCCCTCAAATGAGCAGGCAACTGGTCATCCACACTCGGGTCCTGACACTCTGGCATCACAGAAGCACACATTGCTCCTGATGGACCCACAGTCAGAGCACAGAGAAGGGACACGGGCAAGCCGTCCAATAGCCTTCGGACACTAGTCGGATGCCTGCTCCCACACCTGACAGACAGGCAGCTCAGAGGCTGAGAGGACAGATGCCAAGGGCCTGCTCAGCCCACAGGCCTCACGACCGGCCAGGTATGGCGCCTCACCCAAGGCGTGACCCTGCCTGCCTCTGTGAGCAGCTGAGCCACCAGCACTGCCGTCACCTCGTGCACACTCCATTTGGGAAGGAAGAGCAGAAGCAGACACAGGCCTCCTTGGGCTTCCAAAACGTCCTGTCCCCTGGGTTTTATACTTGTCAGGGTTCTATTTTCCTGAACAACAACTATAAAATTCACTGGCAGCTGGGAAGGCAGAAGACTCAGCAGCTGCTCCACCACCTAAAGCCGACAAACCTGGGCAGGAGGCGGGAGAACACCCTGTCGTCACTGAGGGCTCAGGGCAGGCGCTGTGATGAGCAGCATGCAATACGGGTGGGGCCGGGGGGGCACAGCCAAGGTCGGGAGGTTGGGAGGTGGGGAATGATCAGGCAGGGATTTTTTTTCATTCACAGAATTTTAAAAAATCTTCTTCAGTCACAGAAGAAATGTAAAGAACTCAAAATACTAAATGAAGGAGAGGAGAACTCACCACAAATCTATCATCTCAAACACAACCAGCATACCTATTAGTATAATTTCATGCCAGTTTTGTTCTATTCATAGGTTTTGTTCAGCTTTTGTATGACTACGGCTGCATTATAAATATAAATTCGTACCCCACTGAAATTTGACATTTGGGATGAAGATTTCCTACTTTGTAACGTGCTCTCTGGAGCCATCCTTCAGGATGTCACACAGTAGACTGGAGAGCTGGATGCCCCAGTTTACTTGGCCACATCTCCCCGGATGCTGACATCCCTTCAAACGCTTCACTAATATAAGGAAGACCCCCCCAAGCGCCTTTTCTGGATACGGGATGTGATCCACATGGAGAATGATTTCCTTAAGACAAACAGCTCAAGTGAAATTGGCAGGCAAAAAACTAAGAACATTTTATGGCTCCTGACAAATACTAGTAAAATATTTAAAAGCAGTGTTCACGATTTATGCTGCAGCCGGCAATGCCCAGGGCTGTCCACCTCCTGCTCACTCACCAGCACTGCCATCCTCACACCTCTGCTCACTGGGAAGGGAAAAACACCTCATTATAGTGGGGCCCAATTTGCATTTTGTATTTTCTGGCAAAGTTTTAACATTTTCCCCACAGTTTATTCATGACTATTTCTTAAATCTATTTTCGATTTGCTTGGTCCCTAGATCAAGCCACACAGACTAGGAGGGGTGGCTAGGTGGAAGCGCTGAGCACTGAGCACTCAGAGCTGCCCTCCCTGGCAGGGATCTCTCTGCATGATCCATTAGGAAGCCCACTCCTCCAGGTGAGGCCACACAGTCAGCCCTGCTCAGGGCCTCCAGAGAGACCCGGAAAGGATGTGTTCGACCACACGCAGCCTACAGAATCTGCAGGAACCTGCAGCTGCGATAAGAAGACATACGGGAGACGAAGCATCCAAACGAAAACCGTCCAGGGCAGGTGCAGTGGCTCTCAGCTGTTCTACTACAACTCTAAGAAGCTGAGGCGGGAAGATCACTGGAGGCCAAGAATTCATGCCTCGCTTGGACAATACATGGAGACCCAATTTCTACAAAAAACAGAAAAATTAGCTGGATGCAGTAGTGTGCACCTGTAGTCCCAGCTACTCAGGAGGCTGCGGCAGGACTGCCTGCCTGAACCCGTACACTTCAGGTCAGTTTTGAGGGTCCCTGAGCCAAGTGTCAACAGATGCAAAGAAAATCCATCTCTAAACCTGGGTCTACACTGTACTTCACATATAATATCTGACATGTCATTATAGACCATGGCAGTGTCTAAGAACATGAAAAACAGACTAAGAAGGTTTCTGGGTAGAGGGTGGTGAAACGCAGCCTATTAGACTGGGAGAGACATAGATGTGGCCTTTTTCCTGCTGTCATTAGCAGCCAGCCCACTGTGCGATTCTGCTACCTCCAGGGCACAAGCGAAAACCAGAGTTTAGACTTTCACACCATCCTCTATGTCACGGAGCCAGGGCTCTTAGCTGATCCACATCTGGGGTACAAAATCTGAAAGGAGGCTGTGGACAAAAGTGGAGGCAGTTTTCGGACATACCTGGGGAAGACCTAGAAAGACTCAAAGACCCAGGGAGCCAGCTGAGCACCAAAAAGCAAACACTGAACACACAGTGGACTATGCAGAGCCCAGAAAACCCAAGTCCAGGTCAACTCTCAGAGGGAGAGCGCACATAGGACGTGTCACAGAAAACCTCCCAAGGAGAGAAACCGGGGAGAGAGCACATAGGACGTGTCACGGAAAACCTCCCAAGGGGAGAGAGCACATAGGACGTGTCAGAGAAAACCTCCCAAGGAGAGAGACCGGGGAGATACCACATAGGACGTGCCACGGAAAACCTCCCAAGGGGAGAGACCAGGGTGAGACCACATAGGATGTGCCACGGAAAACCTCCCAAGGGGAGAGAGCACATAGGACGTGCCACGGAAAACCTCCCAAGGGGAGAGACCGGGGTGAGACTACATAGGACGTGCCATGGAAAACCTCCCAAGGGGAGAGACCAGGGAGAGAGCACATAGGACGTGCCACGGAAAACCTCCCAAGGGGAGAGACCGGGGAGAGAGCACATAGGACGTGTCAGAGAAAACCTCCCAAGGAGAGAGACTGGGAAAAGAGCACATGGGACATGTCATGGAAAACCTCCCAAGGAGAGAGACTGGGGAGAGAGCACATAGGACGTGCCACGGAAAACCTCCCAAGGAGAGAGACTGGCCCCAGACTGCTCAGAAAGTCAGGGAGTGAGGCACAGCCTGGCCAGCGGTGATCTCAGGTGTCAGGCAGAGGGAGGCACCTGACAGGTGGGGGAAGAGATGCCTGCCTATGGTGCGCAAAGAGGGGGACAGCCCGACCCCCAACAGAGCTCACGGAAGCAGAGGGCCTGGTGCACAGGAGAGATACGGCAGGGCTGCTTCTCAAAGGTCACTATTCCATCTTGGCTTTGCCTGTGAACCCTACTGGTTTTGAGGAAATTAGTGTTCATTTCTACAAATAACACTCCTCCCTCTTCATTACATCAGATATGCTCCTGCCCAGCTTCCAGAGACAGAGCTGCACCTTTCTGCTCGTCTGGCTTCTTTCATGAAATCCGTGGAGGGAGAATATGTTTTCCATGATGTACAACACTGTTGAGAGTTAGAAAACTTTAAGCAGGGACTGGGAAACGAAGCAGCGGGAGGGACTCCTCTAAGGTGACCCGTGCAGCTGCTGGTCACTGGCTCTTGCTAGGCAGAGCAATACCAGAGTAGGGACTTCTCCTGGGGATTGGGCAGAAAAGGCAGGCCAGCATAAACAAAGGGCCAGTCAGCAGCGGCCAGTCAGTAAAGTTTAAAGAAACCAATCAGTGTAAGCCAGCTAAGTGTGAAAGACCCAACCACTGTTTGCCAGCAGGTTTGGGCAGGCAGAGAAGGCATAAAAGCCCAAATCCAACCAAACTGCAATGGCAACCAGTTTGGAACCCCTTCTGTAGTATTGGAAGCTTTCTTATCTTCTAATAAACTGTTGCTTGCCTGTGGTCCGTGAATTCATTCTTCCATTCCTGAAACCAGGAACCTAGCTAGCTAGGAGGAGAAAAATCCAATATCAATAGCATGGTTGGTGAGGACTGGAGCTTTTCTTCCAATTCAGCGTGAAATGAGATGGGCCTTGCTGGGGCTCACCAAGGCAGCTTCAATATGAGAATGTGCCCTCAAACGTGTGCCCCCAACTGTGCCCACGACATCAGCCAGGAAGAGTGTTTCTTGTTGGTTCCACCTTCCTGGATGAGGAACTCTGGGACTGTGGGATCTTGCTCTGTGTTTTCCATTCCACCCAATGAACAATTAACACCAAAGCGCCCTGGACTACGTGACCCAGAGGCAGTGCATCTGTTAGGAATCTGTTCACACCACCCAGAAACAGATGAGGCGACGGGGCAGGTGTGTGGGCTGGCATGGTGTGACTGACCCAGGAGTAGGCCCCATAAACTCTGGGGAACCCCTGGACTCAGCTGAGCTACCACAGAGCAGTGTTGTGGATGCTGGGTGCTAACACCCAGACCTAGCAGCCAGGCCAATGGGGGCCAGCTGCAATGTGGCATCAGGTCACAGGATGTGGCCTGAGTGCCAAGACAGGCAGCACGTGTCAAGTGGACTGCCCAGAAATCACAGCTCTCCAGCAGCAAGAAGGATATCCAGGTGGACAAGGGCAGAGGGACCCTTTCTGAATGTCCACACTGAGACCTCAGCCCATCCTGATCTGACAAGGGGCGGGCTAAGCAGCCATGGGACAAGAGGTTAAGATGTTGGCTGCAGCAGGATCAGGCAGGACACAGAGAGGGTTGGGGATGGGGCTGGGGTAACAGTTTTCACAGCCCCTGGGTACTGAGCAACCACACACCAGCAGCCAATGGAACCAAGCAGACCTGACCCACTTTTAAATGCCCCTGGTCCTACAAAACTCACAGGAGGCCAAGACCACCCTGCCAGGCCTGGGGCAGAGCCCTCAGGACTTGTACTAATAGCTGCGCCCCCACAACTGCTCCTATGCCTCCAGGGCCCCTCCCCCAGGAGCCCCTGCACCCTTGGCCATCCCAGCACTCTTCCAGCTGCCACCAAATGCAGATGCGAAGTGCTCTGTGGGGGCTCTGCTTTCTGCCTCCAATCCCCCAGCTCCAGTCCACCCTCCACCTACTGCAAATGGTTAAGTCCACATCTCCTAGAGACAGGCTCCGCACGTCTCAGTGGCCAATGCTGCCCCTCTCCAGAGGTGGGGTAGCAAGGAGGGGGATACCCTGCTCCCCACACACGGACAGCCTGGACACAGCCTCACCTCTCACCTCACGGGGTGGTCTCATCTCCCATGCTGAAGGCCCCCTCAGCCTAGCTGGCTATGTCATCCATACTATGGGGCCCTCACCAAGCCCACTGCCATGTAGCCTCACTGGCAGTCAGGGTGCTGTTCTACCTTCCACCTGTGAGGTGTTTTGTTTTGTTTCCAAGTGGTGGTGTGCCCAGGTGAAGAAGGCAGCACACACCTGTGTTTCCCTGACTGGGCACTTGGTGCTGGGCTAGGCACGACCGCCCATTGAAAGGTAGAGACCCCGTCACTCCCCAGCTAAAAAGCTTTCGATGGTCTCCAGAGTGAGGTCCAAGTGCCCTGACTAGGCCTCCAGGTGCCTCCCAGGACCGTCATGCTCCTCAGGGTGTGTGGGGAAAGTCTAACACCCAGGGGTCAGCAGGTCCCACTGGAGGCCTCTCTCCTGGACTGCAGGGGCATCTTCTCTAACACCCAGGGGGCTGCAGGTCCCATCGGAGCCCTCTCTCCTGGACTGCAGGGGCATCTTCTCCGAGTCTAACACCCAGGAGGCAGCAGGCCCCACCAGAGGCCTCTCTCCTGGACTGCAGGGGCATCTTCTCCGAGTCTAACACCCAGGAGGCAGCAGGCCCCACCAGAGGCCTCTCTCCTGGACTGCAGGGGCATCTTCTCCGAGTCTAACACCCAGGAGGCAGCAGGCCCCACCAGAGGCCTCTCTCCTGGACTGCAGGGGCATCTTCTCCGAGTCAACACCCAGGAGGCAGCAGGCCCCACCAGAGGCCTCTCTCCTGGACTGCAGGGGCATCTTCTCCGAGTCTAACACCCAGGGGGGCAGCAGGCCCCACAGGAGGCCTCTCTCCTGGCATGGAGGGGCATCTTCTCCAAGTCTAACACCCAGGGAGTAGCAGGTCACACTGGAGGCCTCTTTCCTGGACTGTAGGGGCATCTTCTCTGAGTCTAACACCCAGGGGGCAGCAGGTCCCACCGAAGGCCTCTCTCCTGGACTGCAGGGGCATCTTCTCCGAGTCTAACACCCAGGGGGCAGCAGGCCCCACCAGAGGCCTCTCTCCTGGACTGTAGGAGCATCTTCTCTGAGTCTAACACCCAGGGGGCAGCAGGCCCTACCGGAGGCCTCTCTCCTGGACTGTAGGAGCATCTTCTCCGAGTCTAACACCCAGGGGGCAGCAGGTCCCACCGGAGGCCTCTCCTGGACTGCAGGGGCATCTTCTCCGAGTCTTCACACAGTCTCTCCTCTGTCTTGTGTCCTCACCTGCACGTCTTGGGAGGATGCTGGACCCACTGGATCAGCTCACATCATAATCACCTCATTTTAGCTCTATTACCTCTTCAAAGACATGGTCTCCTCAAATATACTCTGTGGTATTGGGGTTAGGACTTCGACACACAAGCCTGGGGGACACAATTCAGCCCACATATACATTCTTTAATAAACCAGAAGTGAGACTAAATATGATGTGGTACGTCCTATTGTTTTTATTTATACCTTGGTCATTTTCACATATTGAAAAAAACATTTTTCTGAAATCATGTTTCAGGCTCCAGGGAAATCAGGGTACCACAGTAGCTGTTAGTACCCTCTGTCCTGGACCTCTGCTGGGTGGACCTCTGCTAGAGCAAACACCTCCAGGTGCACCCATCACTCCGCCTGCCCACACGCCCTCCTTCCTCAGGACAGGGAGGCACCCAGGTGCCTTCCAGAATGATTGTTTCACCAAAAGATTATATAGAGTGTCGATCTCACCTTACCTGAAAAGACTGAGTATTATCTTTTTAAATCTGTGCTGATTTGTGAGACAAAAATAGAATTGCATTATTGGTTCAATTTGCATTTTCATTACTTGCTCAGTTAGACTTTTTTTTTCAGTTTATTAGTCATTTGTGTTTCCTACTTTATAACATCTCTGCTTATTTCTACAACAAATTTTTTAACCATATATTGATTTTCCTAAGCATAAGAAATGGTTCATAAAGATAAATATTACCACAAAATAATAAACACATGTCACAGAGAACAGCACAGATGGTTTCTAAGATGGAGACACACCTCCACCCACGGGACACCCGAGAAGCCACCCAGGCCTCCACCCCCTGGATACTCGAGTAGCCGCCCAGGCCTCCACCCACGGGACACCCGAGAAGCCGCCCACGCCTCCACCCACGGGACACCCAAGAAGCCGCCCAGGCCTCCACCGACAGGCACCTGAGAAGCCGCCCACGCCTCCACCCACAGGACACCAGAGAAGCCACGGACACCTCCACCAACAGGCACCTGAGAAGCCGCGCACGCCTCCACCCACAGGACACCAGAGAAGCCACGGACACCTCCACCAACAGGCACCTGAGAAGCCGCCCACGCCTCCATCCACAGGACACCCGAGAAGCCGCCAATCATCACACACATTTTCAGTCAACTTGAAGCTGCCTTTTACACAAACATGAAGGGTAACTAAAATTGCGATACCATCCTGGGGTGACTGGAAAATAATGTATTTTGTTTGGCCTTTTTTATTCAATTCAACATTAGTGTACTTTTACTCAAATATATCAATCTGTACTAATTAACCCTGCTTCGGGTAAGTCAAATTCAACAAACCACTTCAATAATAAATCAAAAAAACATAATTGGTATTTTAATTTTTTATGAGTAACATGCCATGTAACACCAGTCTGAATGTTATATTACCACCATATAATTATACCGAAACACGTTATACAGCCCGTCCTTAACACTATTAGACTCATAAAATATGCTTTCAAAATGAGAAAAAATAGCTGTCAAGAACTGCATCTTATTATTCAACTATTAAACTTTCTTAATCATCAATCAGTTTAATTGCCCCTGACATGGGTTATAAATAACATTTTGTGGTTCAATAAAATACCACCAAGATAACCCCTTCTCTCCCAAAGCTGATCAGAAATTCCTCCTTGGATATTCCAATATGATCTATTTACCCTTCCCTGAGATTCAATTATTTCTATTTCGAATGCATGTAACATTTTGAAGCATTTTGTTAATTTATGCGAAAAATATTAAGAAACTGCAACATTAAATTGCACAGTATTACTTTCGATTAGATCACTAATGGGTAGATGACCCACTCCCCCATCACTCTGCTGAAGAGACGCTGATTCTCAACCACATTTAGTTGCTGACTTCCGTCCATCAAGTTCACTCACCTCTGTGTCCACAGCTCCCCACCCAGAGCATGGGGCTGCGAGTGGCCCTCACCTTCAAGGGAATTAAAGCTGAGAGAGCACAAACACACAGACCATGACGAGGACTTAACCCCAGGGCCACAGGCAGCCGTCAGCACCACCCACAGCCCTGCCCTCTGCAGGTTTCTCGGAGGACACAGCACTCCATGCCTGGGGTGGGCTCGTTCTCTCTAAGCATGGTCACCTGACCCTTTTCTTCCCCTGTGTCAGAGTCATCACTATTATAATTAAGTATGAGGCACCAAGGGTCTTTCCTAATAAAATGCAAGCCTGAGACGTGGAAACGATCCTGCACAGAGTCATGGGGAGGAGGCCAGAAGGACAAGCAGCCCCCCAGGGATGACCAGAGACAGGCACAGAGCACGCTGGCCTCCAGGGAGGAGGGGCCAGCTGATTTGGGCCTTGAATGATAAACAAGCACGGGGTTTTCAAAATGTACTCAGGTAACTCTCCCACTTACCCTGCTGAGATTACTCTGGCACAGCTCCCCTCAGTCCCATAGCGACACTAAGCCTTCAGCCTAGCCCACAAGGGTCTCCAAGAGAGGGAGCCTTGGGCCTCACCAGACCTCCTAGGGCCACTGCTCCACCTGCAGCCCTCACCTCCAGTCACCATCTCAATCCGCTTGTGGTCACAGCCGGGCTCCAGGCTTCACACTGCCAGGTCTTGCATGTCCCTCATGTGTGGCATTAAGGAGCCCTCGGCTCGCTGTCCTGCCCCCCTCATCCTGCCCTCCTCTCGTTGGGGCCCAACTCACAGCTCCCATCTCCTTGGCAGTGAAGTGTTGCTCAGCCTTGTTTCCAGACAGTGGGGTCCCTGTGGGCTCTGCAGGAACCCAGCACCTGGCACGATGCTCCACCCAGGAAAGGCACTTAGAAACACTCACAGGACGGGTGCACAGGCAGAAGAATGGCTGAAAACACCAAATGCTGACAGGGGACTTTAGTTCTAGTTTTCTGTTACATACTGCCTTTGGGGTTTCATTTTAGTTGTTAACTGGGAATGGGTCTATATCTGAATCAGGAAGCTTGCAGGGAGCCACTTGGTGCTTTCTGAAAGTGACATCGCCAGGACCATGCTCTGGGAAGACGAGCCCCAGAGGGAGTGTTGATCAACGGCGACAGTTGCAACGTGAGGACACCAGAGCATGTGCTGTGACCACAACTCTCAGCCTTGAACAGGGAAATCAAGGTAAAATCCAACCTGGGCAAAAGTGAAGTCATTATTTTGGCAGACACATCAGAGCACACCAGCAAGTAAAGTTTCCACGTGATATGTGAGTACTACAGCACTCACATATCACGCACAACATTCCTTATCCTGACCGAGAACAAACTGCAAGGCTGCTACACTCACCTACGTGAGGGGTGAGACACAAACTCAGCAAGGCCTGGGCGCAGCAGAGCAGAGCTGATGCCTGGGCTGCTCAGCCTGACCCTAATGCCTGCATACTCTCCTAAACTAGCACAAGCTCACAGATCCTCATCTTCTGACAAGTATCAATTCAATCAACAGTGGTTAGAATGCAGCACTGGCACCAATTATGGCCCTGCCACCTCCTACCTAAGTAGACTCAGCAAATCAGTTAATATACTCAACTCTCAGCTTCTTTACCTATAAACCATGAAAAGTAACACCTCTCTCCCTCTCAGGGGTGTTGGAAGAATTACACAAACACAGAACTAAGACTAAGCAAGTGCCAGACACAAGTAAACATTCAGTAAATGTTAATATTGCGACTGATTAATTTCCAGACTACTACCAAATCCTAATAAGTGAAACAAAGATGATAATGACAGCAGACATACTACCAGACACTATGCAGAACAAAAAGACGATGGAATGCCAGGTTAAAGGACTGGGGGAAAAATCTGTCAACACCGAATTCTGTACCCAGGGAAAATATGTTTCAAAAAATAGTGAAAAAAATACTTATTCAGACAAAAGCTGCACTACAAAAAAAAAAATGTTTAAAAAGTTCTTCAAGCAGAAAGAATACAGTATCAGGTAGAAATATAGATCTACACAAATAAATGAAAACAGGACAAATAGTATAAATGAAGGTAAATGTGAAAGGCATTTTTTCTTATATAGGATTTCTTTAAAACATAGTTAAGTACACCAAGATATAGATCTTAGTTTGTTATACCACCCACCAATAAGAGGAAATAAATCACATACCACAGATGGTGGATAAAGAAGCACCAACCACCACCCCCACCACGGTCCTGGTATAGCAGCCTCGTGGCAACCAGGAAGTTCCCTAGACAGGCACAGGGTAAGGAAAGACCAGGCAGGTCAAGAGGTAGCAAAAAGTCTCTGGTGCATCCAGCAGGCCTTTGGAACAACAGTCGGCTGTAGCTGGGGGCCCAGGGTGAAGGGGAGGGAGGACACCTGGTCAAGTCGACAAGGTCAGTGTGGCACTGGAGAGTCCTCAGTACGTCCACAAGGACTGCCTGGGAGAAGCTGACCGTGGGGTCTCGCCTCAGGACACCCTTGTCTGCAATGGTCTGGCCAAAGAGAGCAGGGGCCAAATGTGGCCAAATCAGACCTGCTGAAAGGCGTCTCAGCCATACAGTGAGCGGGGCCCGGAGGTAGCAGATGACAAGGTAGCCGGCATGGGAAGGTGGGAAGACAGGGTTGCCAGGGGCAGAGTCAAACAAGACCTGGTGCAGTGGGGTAAGCAGGTAGAGAAAGAGAGTCCAGCAGACTCCTCAGCTTTCAGCAGACAGGGCAGATGCCCTGGCCAAAGAATCTATCCACAGCAACAGGTGTGGGAGAGCACAGCACGTCTGCTTCTGACACTAAGCCCTCTGTGACACTAGACCCTCTAGCATCTTCAATGAGTTGGCAAAGAGGCAGGTGGATACAAAGGACTGGAGGTCATGACACAGATTTGGGCTAGAAGACTGACATTTCAGAGCACTAGATCTTAACCTTGCAGGTCAGTACCTCTGTCCAAACATGATAAAAGCAATGCCTCTGGTGAGCTGCAATAGCTCACACCTATAATCTCAGGACTTTGGGAGGCCAAGGCAGGAGGACCGTGTGAGGCCAGGAGTCTGAAACCGGGCCTCACACGGTCAGGACAACACAGCAAGACCCCATATCTACAAAAAGTTCAAAAATTAGCTGGGCGTAGTGGCACATGCCTGTAGTCCCAGGTATTCAAGAGGCTGAAGTGAAGGATCACTTGAGCCTGGGAATTCAAGGTTATAGCAAGTTGTGACTGCACCACTGCACTCTATCCTGGGTGACAGTATAAGACCCTGTCTTGAAAACAAAACAAATAAAAACTGCCTCATTTCCCCAGAAAAACATGGACATACAACATTTAGCATAGTTCCAAGAGGCTCCTAAACCCCCTAAAAGCTGCTGTGAACTTCCAAGTACACAGCATGGTGAAGTCACTAACATGCAGAAGGGAGGGAGGAGAGGCCCAAGACCAAAGCCAAGGGAACCAGCAGCCAGGCAGTGGGGGATGGTCAGCACACAGGAGCCGGAAACAACAGCAAGGAAGAGGACAGGGACCAGGACAGTGACAAGGCCAGGAGGGCCCACCGTCCTGCAGCCAGTGAATGAGAAAGCTTTCAAAGGCACAGGGACATGCCACAAGGGCACATGACGGCCATCGTGTCAACAACATGTGGGGCAGGGCAGTCGCTCGTGACCTCAGCAAGAGCTTACTCATCAAGGGCACACGTCCACATCTGCCTCACTACAGATGCCCATGTGCCCTGTGCTGTGCGGCTCAGCAGGACACATCTTGTTTTCAAAACCAGTGACAACCTCCTCTTGTAACTTCTGTTAATGTGGTAATTGGTTTAACTCCTATAAGCTACACGTTTCTGGTGAGATAAAAGGGGACCAGCTCCAACGGTTCCCTCGGCTCCCCTCAGGCCACCCTCCAGTGTCATTACCTGTACATGCTCAGGGACTAAGAAAGATATTGCCTACAAAATAAAGCTCTGCACTTAGGCCTTCTGCTTTGAGCAGCACAAATTCCACTAGTTATAAATCAGGTTTATGAATTTTGTATGGATCTGACAGAAAAGACCCATCCGTCACCGCCAGGACGCTCATCTCCTTTACACCTGGCTGTAAGTGGACAGCTGCGAGCCCTGGGTCCTAAGGACACACCCTCACCAAGCCAAGCTCCAGGGCTCCGAGATGGCCTGCAGCGCTGACAGCCCCTACCTTGCGAGAAAAACAGCCGTGTCAGTCCAGACTTCTGAGTCTCTGTGCAGCTGGACCGACCCTGTATTCTCAGTACTCACTGACCCGGGCAATACTGTACACCCTTGATTGATTATTCTTCAGAAATACATAATACATGAACTGCAAAAACAGGTGTGAAGGCCCCAAATTAGACACTGCTGCCTGGCCTCAAAAAAAACTATCATTTTAGAACGTTCTTCTGAAGTGGTTCTGTGTTTTACAGGCAAGTTGGCATATTATTATTGCAATAATAATGATTTAAATATAAATACCATTAGAGCTACAATAATAATGCACATGTACTTAGTGATTTTCCTTCAAGACTTCGCAGCACTATACGTACACTCAATCATTAAACTCCTACTGAGAAGCAAAGCTGAAAGTACAGCCTCTGTTCTGCGGATGCTAAGTCCATGACGGAGAAGCAGATGGTAGGTAGGTCCAAGGCTCTGTGAAGAAACAAGGGAAAGCTGAGAATTGCTAGGTCGCTTCTACCCACAAACACACAAGCATGCTGTAGGGATGCAGGCGCACAGTGCCTCACCAGAAACACCCTCGGTATCTACAGGGACTTTCTCTAGAGATAAAGAATACGAGAATTGGAATTCCACTGGTAAACTAGAAACAATAAAACAGAACTGTAGCACTGTGGGCTTTTTTGTTTCCTCCTTGCCTTTCCATAAGAAGGCACTCTCCCCCCACTGCACTCACCCCAGCACACACGGAGCCTCCATATGCCCTACAGCACCCCCCTGGTCCTCAGAGCCTCCTGGGGGGAGACGTCCCCACCCCTCACCTAAAGGAAGGACCAGAAGCTCCAAGAATGACACCCCAGGCAAGAGCAGGGGGACAGGGTGATAAGGCCTCTGTCCGGTCACCTGCCCTAAAAGACCATCCTATGTTTCAAAGTGGAAACAAACACCTGGAAAGGGGGCACACATGGCGGGGGGGTCCCTGGAGAGTAGAAGGCGTGGACTGGCGGTGTTGTAATGCAAGAGCGCAGCTGAACTATCAGGGGGCCCGAGAGGCACCACGAAAAGGGCCCACCCACAGCCCAACTCCTGCCAGCCAAAGCCAGAACCTCTTCCCACCACCCTCCCAGGGTGGGCAAAACGGCCCACATCTCTTCCCCAAATGAGCAGAACAGCCCACATCCCCCTCCCCAAGTGGACGGAAGGGCCCACACCTCTTCCCCAGGTGGGCAGAACAGTCTACACCCCTTCCAAGGCGGGCAGAAGGGCCCGCACCCGCTCCCCAGGCCAACCTGCCTGTGTCTGGCTCTCTGTGTGTCTCCCCTCCTCTCTCTCCGTGCTGGTCCAGCACACACAGCTGAGCCAGCATGTAGGACAAGCCTCTCCAGGGATTCCGACCTGCACAGTGTCTGTGTGTCTGCCTGTCCCACAGCGTCTCTCAGCAACAAGAACAGGCTCCACTTAAATTCCGCTCATTTCTTCTTTCTGGGAAGTTACAGCTTCAGGCCCCTCTACACCTCCTCTCTGTGGACAGAGACCACGGACAGGACTAGCGGCTCCCAAACCAAGGGAACCATAAGCATGTAACACAGGACACCAACGACAGGCTCACAGGAGGGGGGGTTATCAGCCTCGCCCAGGACTGGGAACAAAGCTTTGGGTGACAGAGGCCCAACCATGGCGGGAGTCCGCATGGGGGAAACCTCAAAAGCAAGAGAATCTGGAATCTTACAGATACGGCCATGACCAAGGGTAACAACTCTCAACCGGCACAGACTCAACAAGTGCTGTCTCGCTCTGGAACAGAACCAACCAACAGAGGAAGTCTGGATCTCATCTCCTCGTCCATTTAAGAGCAAAGATGAAAATGAAACTGCTTCCTGCTTTTAAGAGCGCTGGTTTCTTGTTTTCTCCCTTTCATCTAAAATGTGTTATTTGAAGATGCGCAGGTTTGTTTTTATTACCTGGTTCTGCGAATCTCTCTCACTCGTCCCTGCTGCCCTCTGAAGGCCTGTTTCCCAGCAACCCCGCTCAGAGCCCCGCTTCTAGGAGCACGAAGAGCGGCCCCCTCTCATCCGCAGCCGGCATCAAAGGTGCATTTGTCAGGCAGCGGCAGGACTCTGAACACCCTGGCAAGTTTCCCACATCTCTCGTGAGGAGAAAGAGATAAACAAATAGGTCCCCAGAGTCAGCGCAGAACGGCCAGGCCACCGTGTAGGCTAACGCAGAGGGCTGGGCACAAGACCCCCTGCCTACGCTTCCTGGTGACAGAGAGCAAGGGAGGATGAGACTGATGTCACACTCCCCAGGGCCAGAGTCGACACATGAAGAAAACGTGGACATGTGACACAGATCCTTTCCCAACTCACTGCACAGACGCCTACAGAGACACACAGCAGTAACCGAATGGTACCAAGGCCCAAATGGCGCCACAGGCCTGTAAGCGCCTCAGCCTCACGGGCTTTCGGTTATCTCCTCTGCACAGCAGGGAGGCCGGAGGAGGCTGGACAGGCCAGTCTCTAAAGACGCAATGGCCCTATGACAAAGACACCTCCTTCTGCCCCACAGCCCAAGAAAAGTGAACATGCAAGACAGCGACAAATACGCCCCAGAGAACAGGCCCAGCCCTCCCAGAGACCTGCTGGGACACACGGCACACACGGAGGGGTCACTAAGTCGCAGGAAAGCCTGGAGACAACTCATCAGCTTGCACCTCCGGTCTGTGGAGCACACGGACCTGAGCAGCGGCCCAGAGGGGCCCAGGCCCACTCCTGGTGGCCCAGACTCACTGACGGAGCCTTCAGGGTACCCACGGAATGAATGTGAAAGCTGCCCGGGAAAATTATGAGCACCCAGGGAGCCGTGTGCACATGTGACCATAGGACTGCCAGCCTCACCCACGGGGCCCTCCTTGTGCACTTCCTGAGTGCTCCAGAGGACAACTTGGTGAGGGGGCAGCCTCTGCCCCGATCCTGGTGCAGTATTTGCTCTCACCATCTGCTGGCTGGCCTCAGGCTCCCAACATAGCCCTTCATAGCAGAAGGCACCAACCTTCCCAGCTCTGGGTCCACAGAGGCCGCCAGCCCCCCGACAGAGCAGTACTCGTCCAGACACCTGTGTCCCCGGTCCTCACAGCACACTGACCTCTGTCTTGTGGGGGAGCATCTGTGTGTTCTGTTGGCTCCTTCTTCCAGACAGCACCCTCTGCGGGCTGGGTACAGCCACCACGCCGTGGCCCAAGTGGGTGTCCATCACCCTGGCTAGACCCAGTGGGCAACTTCTAAGGTGCATGAGCTGTGTTCGCCCGTCAAGAAAGCAAAACAAACCTCAGTGAACGTGGCTGGCAGAGTCAACAACACTCCATTGCCTCCTTTCTGGAAGCTGTGTACACACCCGTAAGGGGAAAAACGGAAAAAAATGGGGGCACAAGGCTCCCCCAAAACATCCCTCTTCAAACCAAACAGCCAACATTACACAGAATGCCACCGCTGCTTCAGCCACTGATAAAAAATTGTTCTAAGGTACTTGAGGTCACAACTCTGCAGTACTAAGTAGAAAAGCCAGTTCTAAAGGACGGTGCCTGAAATACTAGTCAGAAGGACGAAGCTCTCCGAGGCTGGCTTCCAGCTGTACCACCACAGGGAGGGCACGTCCGTTCCTCCTCTATGGAAGGGTCACAGCACTGAGCCCCGGGAAGGCGCCAGCTCCCCACATAAAGGAGCAGGAGCTAGTTAATCATCAGCCCAGAACCTGCCTTGACAAAGGGTTGCCAGAGGGAATGCTGCCAGACCTGGGCCCACAGAACAAAGGGCAGAAGAAACAGGGGCTAAGAGACAAACGCAGGCCTAGGACACAGCCCTGCAGGGCTGGAGTTTCTGACGTTAGCTGCATGGCTACACCTTCCCTGGGTAAACAGAAAAGCTGCCAGCACAGCAGGGCACAGCCTGGTCCAGACCGTGGCTCTGACAGTCAGTAGCTCTACCACGGCGGTCAAGTTAGTAAGTCTCTCTGTGCCTCAATGTGCCCTTAGGTAAAATAGGAGGGACAACAGCATCAACTTCAAGAATTAGTGACACAGTAACAGGGAAGGACCTTTAAAAGCTCCAGGAACAAAGTAAGTGCAAAATAAATGTCAGCTGCTGCCGACACCATGCCCACTGTCATCCATAGTTACCACCACTTAATGCATCGATGAATGAGCACAACAAATTACTATTTATCCCCCGGAAATGTAAACTAGCAAAGATCCTATCTTCCACAAGTCAGTATTCCAAATACCTACCAGTGTAAGAGGCTTTTCAAAAGTTTGTAGCGTTCAACCAAAACTCCAAGGGGCCCAGAAGATGAGGATTTGACTTTTAAGAATTACAGTCATGACCAAACCTCAGATTTGGAAATGGCTCAGTTGCTAAAAGCATTAAGTTGCAAAGTTGGAAAAGGCAACCTCTCGCTTCCAAATTTCTTTTAAACTCTCAGACACAAAATGACAGAAATTGAAATAACCTCTCTGTAAAAATTTCACTATCTTAAAAGAAAAATCAGTTACACATTCTGTTTTTGTGAATTAGAAAAATTAGATTTTCACACCTGAAAAAAAGGATCCTTTTTCCTCTAACAACAAAAAAAGACAAAAAGTAGTAACAATGAAAAAGAAAGTATCTTCATTATATGTACATTATATAATTTGAGACCAATTCTAGTCAAATTATAATAAAGAGAATGAAATGAAAAGGTTTATTTTTTTTAATGGAGCAAACAGAATTTAATGCTAGGGAAAGAAATTTAAAGTTTGAAAGATTTTTACATGAATCCAATGAGTGTGAAATATAACTGCCACCTTAACAAAACAATAAAAATAAGCATAAGCACATTTACACGATACTCAACATTACTGGGCATCAGGGAAACACAGATGAAAACCACCCTGACACAACAGTGGTCAGCAGAGCTGCGGTGCCCAGGACAAGCGATAACAAGGGCTGGGAAGGACGTGGGGAAAGCAGCCGGCGGCTCCTCCAAAGGTCAAAGGCGGAATTCCCACACACCCAGCAGCTCCACACCAACAGACAGCCCGAGAGAAAAGAAAAGACATCCACATAAAAACCTACATGAATGCTCTGAGCATTATTCACAATAACCAAAAAGTGGAAAGCACCCAGAGGCCCATGACCAGATGAACAGACAGATAAGATGTGGTGAGGGGGGATGCCTCGTACACTACAGCAGAGACGGCCCCAGACACATTAGGACAGATGGGAGAGGTGGTCAGGACAGGCCACGTGGAGTAGGGGGGATGCCTCACACACTACAGCAGAGAGGGCCCCAGACACATTAGGACAGATGGGAAAGGTGGTCAGGACAGGCCACATGGAGATGCCTCACACACTACAGCAGAGACGTGCCCCGGACACATTAGGACAGATGGGAACGGTGGTCAGGACAGGCCCTGTGGAGTAGGGGGGATGCCTCACACACTACAGCAGAGACGGGCCCCAGACACATTAGGACAGATGGGAGAGGTGGTCAGGACAGGCCATGTGGAGTAGGGGGGATGCCTCACACACTACAGCAGAGACGGGCCGCAGACACATTAGGACAGATGGGAGAGGTGGTCAGGACAGGCCCCGTGGAGTAGGGGGGATGCCTCACACACTACAGCAGAGTTGGGCCCCGGACACATTAGGACAGATGGGAAAGGTGGTCAGGACAAGCCACGTGGAGTAGGGGGGATGCCTCACACACTACAGCAGAGACGGGCCCCAGACACATTAGGACAGATGGGAGAGGTGGTCAGGACAGGCCACGTGGAGTAGGGGGGATGCCTCACACACTACAGCAGAGACGTGCCCCGGACACATCAGGACAGATGGGAAAGGTGGTCAGGACAGGCCACGTGGAGTAGGGGGGATGCCTCACACACTACAGCAGAGACAGGCCCCAGACACATTAGGACAGATGGGAGAGGTGGTCAGGACAGACCACGTGGAGTAGAGGGAATGCCTCACACACTACAGCAGAGACGGGCCCCGGACACATTAGGACAAATCGGAAAGGTGCCCAGGACAGGCCACGTCCCGTATGACTGACCACACGGGCAGTTCGGGAAGCCTCCAGAATGAGCAAATCCACCCACACAGAGAGTAGCAGCGGCTGCCAGGGACTGGGCTGGAGTGGTAATGGGGGCAGACTGCCAAAGGGGCAGAATATTTTTAAGAGACAAAAAGGTTTCAGAGTAAGACAGTGGCAATGGCTACACAGCTCTGTGAGTCACACACATGAAACGGGACACGGAGTGAGCACAAGTGGGGCAGGGCGTGGGCAGAGCTGAGCCTGTCAGGCGGGTCTGAGCCCCATGCTCCCGTCCTGCCCATGGCAGCTCACGTATTTATTTTAGAGTTACAGCCTCCACAATTGAACATTTAAAGCCTCAGCTAAAAGACAGTTTCTTTCTCTGCCTTGCTTTTTAAATCCTGTTTTTACAGAAGTATAATTGAACCATCTGGAGAATAAAGGATGAAGCTGCTTCCTGCCCCCAGTGGGCCAGGCCCATTGACTGCACCAGGACGACACAAGGAAGGGGCCAGGAAGGGGCCACAAACCTGGAGGAAGTGTGCAGCTCCCTCCAGAGCTCAATCCCCACCTCATAATCACATTAATGGCAATTAGGTCTCTCCACATTCCCCTGTTCAATGCTATTTTACTGCTGCTGTAAGTTAGTGAGCTTATCCCCCACCTGCGCCCAGAGCACAGCGCTTCCCCAGCCGGCTATCTAGGGAACAACATCTGTGCGCCCGACTTTCACCAAAGAGCCGACACCTCGTCTTCACACCGAAATTAACTTCACTCGTTGTCAGCCCTGAAATGAAGTTACTCATGACAGACAGATACTTCATTTTTCCCTCCTAATTGATTCACCCTTAAGGAAAAGTTTCATAAGTAATTAAATTGATTTTCCTTTCTATTTGGGACACAAAGCTATTTAGAACAGCACAGTAATAGAGAGCCTGATTGCCCGGCACGCCCTCCGGGAGGCAGCTAAGTGCTGCAGTGAGACACACCCCCGGCCCCCAGGGAGGCTGCGTGGACCAGGAGCCAAGCACACACCATCCCTCCTCCTGACTGACAGGTCCTGTAGACACTTCATTCCGAGCGCTTCACAGCACTTTGTCGATCTGAAAAGGCTCTTTAATATTAATGTAGTTTGAATCCTTGGTGAATACTATTCAATTCTTATTACTGAAGCAAAAACTTAGATGGCTGGTGTTAATGGAAGAGCCATACAGCTGAAAGAGAGTGACAAAAACAGCCCTTTCCAATTCCCCACGAAAGAATCACTGCAACTTCCCCAAAGAAACCAGGGAGAGCGGTGAAGCTTGGGGCCTTTAGAAGTCAGCAGAACATCTTCATAAAGCTGAGCTTTTCACGCAGATACATAACAGATTCTTCCTGTTTGTGACTCGGAACGAAACAACAGCTCAGTACAAAGTTAAAACAAAAAAACAAGTTGGCCCTGTTACTGGTGACGGTAATGGGCAGAGCACGCGGGGCACCCTGCTCAGTCTCAGAAGGCTTATAAGCACACAAGGGAAGAACAGAAGCACCACGACACTACTGTCTTCTCTGGGTCAGAGTCCAGCCTGCTGGCATGTTGATGACTGTGACTGTCAACAGTGACCACGCCTCCTAACTGGACAGGTACCAACTTCACAGATTTGACATGAGGTCACCTTTAAAAATCGAACAGAATAAAATAGACGCCGGGCACAGGGGCTACCACACAAGCAGTCCCTGTGAAAACGACTAATTCCAGGGCCGCCTTTTCCTCCTGAGAGAGAAAATGGAGAAAGATCCAGCAATCCAGATCCAGGTTTTGCAAATTAAGTCACCAAAACACCAATTTTTTAATTTAAAACATCAGAGAGGGAGTAGGCTGTATGGGAAGCCTGCTTCTGCCTTACAGCCAAGGGCCAGCGGGGCTGGGTGACACAAATCCCCAAGTCAGGATGTGGACTGAGCCCCCTGCCACTCACTGTCCTTGAAAGCAAGACCCACAGACTCAGCTCCTCACTGGCAGCTCCACAAACTCACAGTATACCAGGAAAAACAGTCAATGTTTATCACCCAAGTACAACGAACTCTTCATTTTTATGTATTTTAAGTCATTTAACAAATAATTTACAAAATTATGGATAAAGCAAAAGTAAAAAAAACTTAACTAAAAATTTTAACATAGTAAACTCAATTTTCCCCCAGTCGTGTGTGTGTGTGTGTGTGTGTGTGTGTGTGTGTGTGTGTGTGTGTCTGTACAGGTGACCCTTGAACAACACAGATGGTCTGAACGGCACCCATGTGGATTTCCTCACTCTGCCACCCTGAGACAGCAGACCAGCCCCTCCTCAGCTGCTCAAGGTGAGGAACAGGAGGATAAAGACCCCACTTCCACTTAACAACAAATACTCTCTTCGTTATGATTTTCTTAATAAAAGTTTTTCTCCTCTGGCTTACTGTATTATAAGCATATAATATATGATATACATAGCACGCAAAATACGTGTGGACAGTTTATGTTATCAGCCTATCAGCAGACTATTAGGAGTTAAATTTGAGGGAGTCTAAAGCTGCACTAGGATTTTACACTGCATGGGGGAGTCTGCACCACAACTACAGTGCCCTGTACGCATGCACACACGCTCAGCCATGCACACACATGCACACCCGAGGCACACCTTGTTCTACTGCGCTCGGCTCTACTGCTGCTGACTGATGTCACCTTTCCATAGACTACAGGTTTGTGAACCCGCATTGAGCAAGTCTATCAGCACCATTTTTCCAACAGCTTGTGCTCATTTTGTGTCTGTCAACATCTTTTAGCAATAAATTATATTTTTAATTAAGGTACATACATTGTTCCATAAAATACAATGCTACTGCACACTCAACAGACTGTACTATAAGGCAAACAAAACTTTCACTGCACTAGGAAACCTTGTTCCATTGCGATGTTCACTGCATTGCAGTGGTCTGGAAACTAACCTGTGATACCCCACGCAAGGCCTGGAGTTCAGGCCTGAAATGGGCAGCACCCTTCAGATGCAAGTAGCAACTCACCAGCTGTCTTGTGAGAAACTCACCAGCTGTCATGACTGGACCTGGGCCACGTCTGTGAACACCGACCAGTGGCCAAGCTCGTCTCTGTAGCAGCTCACCAGCCATCATGACTGGACCTGGGCCACGTCTGTGAACACCGACCAGTGGCCAAGCTCGTCTCTGTAGCAGCTCACCAGCCGTCATGGCTGAACCTGGGCCATGTCTGTGAACACCGACCAGTGGCCAAGCTCGTCTCTGTAGCAGCTCACCAGCCGTCATGACTGGACCTGGGCCACGTCTGTGAACACCGACCAGTGGCCAAGCTCGTCTCTGTAGCAGCTCACCAGCCGTCATGGCTGAACCTGGGCCACGTCTGTGAACACCGACCAGTGGCCAAGCTCGTCTCTGTAGCAGCTCACCAGCCGTCATGACTGGACCTGGGCCACGTCTGTGAACACCGACCAGTGGCCAAGCTCGTCTCTGTAGCAGCTCACCAGCCGTCATGACTGGACCTGGGCCACGTCTGTGAACACCGACCAGTGGCCAAGCTCGTCTCTGTAGCAGCTCACCAGCCGTCATGACTGGACCTGGGCCACGTCTGTGAACACCGACCAGTGGCCAAGCTCGTCTCTGTAGCAGCTCACCAGCCGTCATGACTGGACCTGGGCCACGTCTGTGAACACCAACCAGTGGCCAAGCTCGTCTCTGTAGCAGCTCACCAGCCGTCATGGCTGAACCTGGGCCATGTCCGTGAACACCAACAAGCAGCCAAGCTCGTCTCTGGCAGGTCCTAGCTTATCATCACTGTCGGTTCTCACACTTGTGTTGTTAAAATGCGATCATGATTCTGAATTTCAAGTACTTGTCTAGTAAGTCTCAGCTGGCTGTGCCTTCTAGTTCCCTTTCTTGTGTTTTCACCGTCAAAACCCAACACTTAGAAAATCTTGATGGCTTATAATTGTGTTGAAGATAGCCATCTTCTTTGCTCCATAAATGCAAAGGATTTTCATTTTTAGATTTATGAAACCAATTAGAATGGACAAGCCAATAGATACTTTCATTCCTCCCTTTATTTTCTTCCAGCCACGTCTTTATTACAGACGTGCTTTCAGCATCCGTCCATTCATGCCCTGCATGGAGTTTGATCCACAAGCATCAGAAAGATGAGGGGATACTGGCACGCATCTTCTTAACAAACAGGGACAGCTCATATTCTGCGCAGAGAATCCCGTGTGGTGGAGCCCAGCCTGCCGAGTGATTAAGTGGAAAGCCCAGCCCTTCGTGTGCTTAGAATACCATTTGCTCACTGCTGCTTGATTCTGAGAAAATTCTTCCAAGGCAGCTTTAGCTAAAGACACAGACTCTGGGAATTTGCTTATATGATCAATGTCACCACCATCATTAGCATCTAGAGAGCTGCTCTCAGGTGCCCGCACTCATCTTCTGACTCACTTGATAATAGTAAACGTCTCCCTTTGCCAATTTTCCTTTCATTGATATTATGAGTGGAAAATATAAAATTCTAAATTCTCTGTATTCAATGAAAGCTCAAAAAAGAAAGTTCAAAAGTGATGTCTCTGGGTTTTAGACCTTCCCGAAAAATAATGCCATTGTTCGGGCAACACAGTAAGAAGACTCGAGGATGGTAGGAAGATCTGGTTTATCTCACGGTGACGTGATCGTGATGCTCTCTCACCCTTGCCTCCTGTTATCATTTTGGTCCACAGTTTACCACAGTTTAGAGTAACTGATGAGTTATAAAATGAGGCCTAGGAAGATCATATAGCAAAATGTCTATACACACAGGAGACAGGAGGAAATTATTAATAATGTCACCAAGACGTGTCATTTACAGACAAGGACATGATCTGAGAAGTTGTCTTGTCACTATGTAAGCATCACAGGCACTTACCCGAACCCAGACGGCAGAGCCTGCCGCACACAGCTGCACATGCGCTGGCCGCAACTGTGCCCAGCATGTTCCTGTGCTGGATACTGAGGCCCCTGAACACAGTGCTCAGTGTTTGTGTACCCGAACCTATCCACAGGTAGCAAGGGTAAGATAAAAACACTGTATCTCCACAAAATCTCAAAACTGCAGATGCTGGCGTGGATGTGGAGAGAAGGGAACACTTTTACACTGCTGGTGGGACTGCAAACTAGTACAACCTTTCTGGAAGGAAGTATGGAGAAACCTCAAAGCACTCAAGCTAGACCTCCCATTTGATCCTGCAATCCCATTACTGGGCATCTACCCAGAAGGAACAAAATCCTTTTATCATAAGGACACTTGTACTAGACTGTTTATTGCAGCTCAATTTACAATCGCCAAAATGTGGAAACAGCCTAAATGCCCACCAGCCCAGGAATGGATTAACAAGCTGTGGTATATGTATACCATGGAATACTATTCAGCCATTAAAAAAAATGGAGACTTTACATCCTTCGTATTAACCTGGATGGACGTGGAAGACATTATTCTTAGTAAAGCATCACAAGAATGGAGAAGCATGAATCCTATGTACTCAATTTTGATATGAGGACAATTAATGACAATTAAGGTTATGGGGGGGAGCAGAAAGAGGGACGGAGGGAGGGGGGTGGGGCCTTGGTGTGTGTCACACTTTATGGGGGCAAGACATGATTGCAAGAGGGACTTTACCTAACAATTGCAATCAGTGTAACCTGGCTTATTGTACCCTCAATGAATCCCCAACAATAAAAAAAAAAAAAAAAAAGAAAAGAAAGCAATCAGATCAACAACAAAAAAAAAAACACTGTATCTAAAAGTAAACACTGGTGCACCTGTAAAGGCACCTTCCTGCCAGGAACGGAGCCTGCAGGGCTGGAGGCTGCTCTGGCTGAGAACAGAGTGGACACGCGTGAACGTGAAGGCCTCAGATGGGCTGTACACTGCTGCAGATGCTGTGAACATGGGACACTTAGGCTATGCTAAGTAAAAATATTTCTTCAATAATAAATTTAGTTTATAGTCACTTTTTGACTTTATAGACATTTTTAATTTTATCAATCTTCTGCAATATCCCTCCCCTTAAAATGCACATTGTTCAGTTGTTGAAAAATTTTTTCTGTCCTTTTCAAAGAAAATGAAATACCTAAGAATATACCTAACAAAGGAGGTGAAGGACCTCTATAAAGAAAATTATGAAATCCTCAGAAAGGAAGTAGCAGAGGACTTTAACAAATGGAAGACCATACCATGCTCATGGCTGGGAAGAATCAACATTGTTAAAATGTCTATACTTCCCAAAGCAATCTACCTATTCAATGCCATTCCTATTAAAATACCAACATCGTACTTTCAAGATTTGGAAAAAATGACTCTGAGTTTTGTATGGAACCAGAAAAAAACCCGTATAGCTAAGGCAATTCTTAGTAACAAAAATAAAGCTGGGGGCATCACCATACCAGATTTTAGGCTGTACTACAAAGCCATAGTGGTCAAGACAGCATGGTTTGGGCACAAAAATAAAGACAGACACTTAGAATCGAATAGAAAACCAGGAAATGAAACTAACATCTTACAACCACCTAATCTTTGATAAACCAAAATCAAATAGGAAAGACTCCCTATTCAGTAAATGGTGTTGGGAGAACTGGATATCCACATGCAGAAGACTGAAACTTGACCTACACCTTTCCCCACTCACAAAAATTGATTCAAGATGGATAAAGGACTTAAATTTAAGGCATGAAACAATAAAAATCCTCAAGGAAAGCATAGGAAAAACACTGGAAGATATTGGCCTGGAGAAAGACTTCATGAAGAAGACTGCCATGCCAATTGCAACAACAACAAAATTAAACAAAGGAGACTTCATTAAACTGAAAAGCTTCTGTACAGCTAAGGAGACAACAACCAAAGCAAATAGACAACCTACATAATGGGAAAGGACATTTGCATATTTTGAATCAGACAAAAGCTTGATAACTAGGATCTATAGAGAACTCAAATTAATCCACATGAAAAAAGCCAACGATCCCATATATCAACGGGCAAGAGACATGAATAGAACATTCTCTAAAGAAGACAGACGAATGACCAACAAACACATGAAAAAATGTTCATCATCTCTATATATTAGAGAAATGCAAATCAAAACCACCCTGAGATATCATCTAACCTCAGCAAGAATGGCCCATATCACAAAATCTCAAAACTGCAGATGCTGGCATAGATGTGGAGAAAAGGGAACACTTTTACACTGCTGGTGGGACTGCAAACTAGTACAACCTTTCTGGAAGGAAGTATGGAGAAACTTCAAAGCATTCAAGCTAGACCTCCTATTTGATCCTGCAATCCCATTACTGGGCATCTACCCAGAAGGAACAAAATCCTTTTATCATAAGGACACTTGCACTAGACTGTTTATTGCAGCTCAATTTACAATCGCCAAAATGTGGAAACAGCCCAAATGCCCACCAACCCAGGAATGGATTAACCATGGAATACTATTCAGCCATTAAAAAAAAAAATGGATACTTTACATCCTTTGTATTAACTTGAATGGAAGTGGAAGACATTATTCTTAGTAAAGTATCACAAGAATGGAGAAGCATGAATCCTATGTACTCAATTTTGATATGAGGACAATTAATGACAATTAAGGTCACGGTGGGGGTGGAGGAAGAGGTGAGCAGAGAGAGGGACGGAGGGAGGGGGTGGGGCCTTGGTGTGTGCCACACCTTCTAGGGGCAGGACAGGATTGCAAGAGGAACTCTGCCTAACAAATGCAATCAGTGTGATCTGCTTTACTGTACCCTCAATGAATCCCCAACAGTAAAATAATAATAATAAATATTAAAAAAAATCTTTTCTGTCCTTACAGCCTTGCTCTATAAGCTTTTCGCAGCTATTCCCCTTATGATAACAACGTCTTCTCCTCCTGAAGGACTTGCCAGAGGCTATTTTATAGTAAACATTTTTAGGTAAGTGGAGTACACTGTAAAATAACAATAGAAGGCATAGTATAGCAGACATATAAACCAGTCACACAGCCCTTCACCACCACCATCACGCGTTGTACGTAACTGTACCGCTAGACCTGCACACGACTGGAGGGTCTGCCCACCCCAGCACCACCACGGACACATGAGGAGCACTGCACTATGACACCAGCACGGCAATAGGAATTTTCCAGCTCCATTATAATTTTATGTGATCACTGTCATTGTACAGTCCATCATTGACCAAACATCAGTATGTGGACATAACTGTATATCCTAGATGTGTAAAAGGTCCAACTGGCCCTCATGGTAACTAGAAGCCAGGATGGATCCTACTCCATTTTTCTAAAAGAAGTAGATTTTCCCTGTGTTCTCTGTTGAGCAGAATAAAAGGCATGAAATGTCAATCCTTATGAACAGTTTAAAATGTCCAAACAGGGGAGTTAGGAAGTAAACTCAGATGAAATGGACACAGAGGAAGCACTTCCTTCCTGGAAGCCAAGGGTGACACTGGACATGGCTGCAGCCTGAGTCAGCGCCCACCACCCTTTCCAAGAACCACAGAGGAACCCTGCTTGTTCCCCCACAAAAAAACAGACATTGCATGTGAGATGTAAAATGCTAACCTTAAGAATGATTCCAAACAAACAAACAAACAAAAGAATGATTCCACATTTAGAGAATTTGAAATACAATGGACTCTCCACAGCTGACCACCCCCCAAGTTGACCTAACTTTCATAGACTGGCCACACGCCACATGTGCGTGTTGGTACAGTGGGCCTAGTTCCTCACGGGGACCCCCTCCATATGCTGACCAGTTGTTACAGTTACTGGATGGTCACATTACAGAGGTTCCACTGTAATTTTAAGGCAGTCATCAAGACCAACAATATCCCTAATATTCTTATTAGTTTGCTAATTTTGTTTTTACTTTGAGTTTAAAACCTAAAAACTTTTTTAGGCCAAAAATTCTTCAAGCTTGTCTGGAGCAAATACTGTTTCTCTCGTTAGGCCGGAGAACACTCAAGGCTAACTTCTCGCTCTGCTGGACTGATGCGTCCACACACCGGCGCTCCGAGAAGAGGCTCTCTCCTCCGGTTTCACTCTTCTGCACAGGGACCATTGCAGAGCCGAGTGCTAACTGACAGCCCCTGTCCACCACTCGACAGAAAGATCCATAATCAACAGGAGCCTGTCTCACGCTCTGCTTGTCCGGATGTCGAGGAAGCTGTTTGGTACTGGAGGTCGTCAAAGTAAGCTCTGCACACCTGCCCTGCCCCAAGGGCCCCAGCAGGGGAGCATTCATTAAGGAGAGATACACTGCTCTGCTGAGATGCTGCCTGCATATTTTGAGGTTTTGGGGGGAGGACTCTTGAAAGCTCCCCACCAGGCAGATGGTGCAGAGAGCAGAGAGGAGCTGGGCCCCAGTGGCCCCACCTCTGTGCTTCCTTGGGCACACTGTCTAACCACACTGAGCCCCCAAGTCTCACCTGACCACACAGCAGAGGCTACAAGTCCCTACTGCCAACTCAGGAGACAGCAATGGACATCAAGGTGACCAGCACACCCCCAGCACCTCCGAACCCGACAAATGACAGCGACCTGCAGGATGAATTCCCCACCAAGGCAGGACGGCGCTCAGGGCGAGGCATCAGACCCCGGCCCTGACCAGATAATGGGGAGGGAGAACACCCGAGCCTCCACCCAGGGATCAGCAGCTTTCTAAGGAGGGTCTCCTCCCTCCCTTTCCTTTCCCCCCCTTGACCAAGTGTGAGGCAGACACAGTGGCCTGGGGCCACGAGCAGGTAACCCCATGAAAGCCCTGCTGAAGTCAGCCTAGGCAAGGCAAAGGACAAACGGACCCAAGTTCCCTGCGGTGTTCCCTTTGCCCACACACAGGATGAGCTTAGCACCCTGCAAGGTCCAGGACCAGGGACTTGTGGCGGCCGCCCCAGCCTTCAGGGCTCTCCTGCCGCTGGTGGGGAGTGTGAGGTGTCCCCTTCCCCCACTGATGTCCCCACAGAGCAGCCCAGAAAGCTAGAAAGGGGTGGACAGCCTCCTGCCCCCTCACTTAGTAAAAAGGGCTGCATTTGTTGACAGCTGACTGACAGTGCCCTGAGGGCTCTGATTTCCATAACGACTTCCCAACACCCCTTTACTCCCCTAAACAGAGGAGGTCAGAGATCATGGTCCTCAGGGCGACTGACCCACCCACACCACAGCCAGGAAGCCCAGGCTAGGAACACAACCCCTGTCTCTGTGGCTCCAGGCCCTGAAGCTCTCCACTTTTCAAGAACATGCAGCTGTTATAGCCTTTTTCACTGTGATTTAACATTTCAAAATGAAGTCTATTTTTTTAGTTATTTACAAAGAGCAAATATTATTGTGTTCTTGAAAAGCAGCATCTTCACTTAGCTCATGAGAACTATAAAAGAACAAGTCTTCCGGGCACAAGCTCTGCCTGCAGCCTGCACACTCAGCCAGCGCTGGTCCAAAAGTCTCTCTGTCACCACTTTTTATCCTTTTAAGGAGATAAAGATTAGTAAGAAACACAAATGGGAGGGGATGAAAACACAAGGAGGTACACACCGAGTGTGGACTCACCCGCTGCCAAGCAGGGGCCTGGCTCCCTCAACCCTGCAGGACATACCCGGCGAGCTCAGCCTGCCAGTGCTGACCCAACACCTGGCTGGACAGCTTCCGCAGGCTGTCCCCTCTGTGTCCTACCACACCGTAGCTTCCCACTACCAGAGCCCAGGCACATGCAGCTATTCAACTGGAAACAAAGTGAAACAGAAATGACATTTCAGTTCCTGGGCCATGCTAGCCACGTCTCCGCGCTCAGGAGCCACAGCTGGTGGCCAACACCCACACCACTCACTCAGAGAAACCTAAACCTAGCAGGGAACACTGGGCAGCACCAGCCCAGCCCTTACCTTCCCTCTCCCTGCAAAGCCCCTCCAGCCATCTTCCCTCCCTTATCTGTGTCCTCAGAATTAAACAGTGCCCCTGAGCAGAGTGGACAAGCCTCTGAAACTCGACACTCCCTCCCACACCAAGTCGCTTCCTTCTCGCTCCTTTGGCCAAAGAAAAGCCTTTCTGAGAACAGAACCTTCACATACTCGGTGAGTCTCCAGGATTTCCACCCTTTCCACGCTGAAAATCCCGGACAGGGGAGAACTCTTCCTTCTGCTGAGGAATGACAGACATCGACCCGAGGCCTGAACACTGCACCTCACCTGCTCTCTGATCACACAGAGCACACCCTGTGGCTGTAATCGTGATTAACTTTTGTTTCTTCAGAAAAAAATAAATCTTAACAGGTCTTTCTCTTTGGGGTGGCAGGCTGCAGTGGAGAAGCATGAATTCTGGGGTACGCAGATACCCCACGCGTGACAGGCAACCTCTGAGAGTTAGATCACTTCCCTGAGCTGCCAGGTGCTTGGGGAAAGTGGGGTTGAAGCATCACACGCAGCAGTGCAGCTCAGCACTCACCACCGACACGGGGATCTCACTATCGTTGCAGTTGTTTTCATTAATAAAGTCTTGCTTTAACCAACAGAGCACTTACACTTTCTATAACCTTACAAACGGTGGCATGGGTGAGCCGGTAAAGAAACCTCTGATGTCACAGAAGGGCATTCCTTAATCAATCACCAATTGGCAGGCAGAGGTCTGCTTTTCCCAGGCTGTATAACTGAATGGGAAATAGAAAATAAAGGATCACAGAAGATATCCTAAGAATCTCTTAACTAAATGCCATCGACATGTTAAAACTCCACTGACATTTCTATGGATAAAATTAAAATAACACACAAGATGCAACAGCCAGGAGTGGACAAAATGACTCCGCAGGAAGCGTCATCAGACCGCCCTGACCATGCTTGGGCAGGGCTCCCATTGCCACACCAGGGGAATCTGTCTAGGAGAGAGAACACCCACAGCCTTCCCCACACACTCGAGCCCCTCTACATGGAGCTCCCACTCTCCACGCTGGGCTTCACACCACTTAGATGAACCTATTCTTAAAAGTTTTCAAAAGAGCTGGACAGATTACTGAAGATTCTGAATATTGAATTCTGCGGCATTTATACACATATTCAGAGGGTAAAAAACGGAAAGATACTTTTAATGTATTTATTTGTTTCCTCTTAGGACCACAGCACTAGGGCAATGGTTGCAATTTAAAAAAAAAAAAAAGAGAGAGAGAGAGAAACTCATTATTAAAAAGGAAATGAGCAGGCGTGACTGGGCAGGCCTGTGACCCAGTACTCTGAGAAGCTGAAGCAAGAGAGTCGCAAGGCCCAGAGTTCTGGACCCGTCTCTACAAAAAAAATACAAAAATTAGTAGGCATGGTGGCAGGCGCCTGGAGTCCCAGCTACTCAGGAGGCTGAGACAGGAGGATGGCTTGAGTCAGGAGTCCAAAGTTACAGTGAGCCGTGATCATGCCTGGACAAGAGGGCAGGGTGAAGCTGCACTTCAGTGGAATGGAACAGAACTTGTTCTCTGAAAACAAGAATTTTAAAAGGTCCAAATTAACAAGGCTAAAAATCCTCAACTCTCAATCTTGAGGATGCTACTCAAATGAGTAAGACTTACAGCAGTGTGTCACTAAGAAAAGCTATAAATGGGATAAACAAATCCTTTGATTTAACTATCGGCAGCGGCAAGCACAGAGCAAGATGAACAAGTGATTCCCTGGCAAGCTCGGAGGCAGCAGCTTAAGGAGCTGTCGCAGTCAAGGGTCAAACAGGAGAGACCAGAATTCTGCATCTGAAATCGCAGGGCCTTAACGAGTTACTTACCTCTCCACAGCCCTTCTTCTTAACTCAGAGCAGTAATACCCGCCTTAGAAGGCTGCTGTGAGAATTACAAGAGATATACAGCAAAGGTAATTGAACTGTAAATCCAGCTTAGGTGAATTCATGTCACTGGGAAGGTGGGAAGAAAGGCAAGTCTCTTCCTCATCCCATAATCCTGCACCATCCAAACTCGATACTGGCTTTCACTCCAAAGAAAGAGAAGCCATGATTTAAATGCAAGGGGAAACAAAATGGATTAATTCTTGGTTCCTCAGAGTATCAGAGACCCCAAGTCCTAGTGACTTAAGAGATTCTGAGGGTAGTGCTCACTACACATCATCTTACTTTATAAACCTCTCCAGCCTACCTGCTTGGACACAGACAAGCAGCACGCAGCCCAGGCTGAGCATGCAGTCACTGTTAGGTGCTGTGATATAATGTGTAAAATGCTTCACCAAAACAGAAGCAGACTGCAGTCTGACGGGAGAGCTGGTGAGGATGGCCCAGGGCATCAGGATGGAAAGTGAGTCCCCAGAAACAGGCCCAAAGCCAAAGAAAGGGCTGATTTTGTGTTTGTGGAACTCAGGAATACACGGGCTGCCCTTACATCCATGAGCGACACTAACAGGCCTCCCCGCATGAAAGCACATCAGAGGCCTGCGTGATGAGGCTGCCCGAGTGGACCCCCGCCCCGCCCTCCACGTGGGCCACACAGGGGCTGAGGAGCCCATCGGTGTGGGCAGGGGTCCCGCACGTGCTTCCACCACACTGGCAGACACCAGCACCAGGGACTGCAGGCTTCCAATCCACGTGGGATTTTCATACACGCATGCACACACACCCTCACTCTTGCAGACTTTCCAATTAGGCCAGTCAAATAAGGCACCTGCAGGTTGAAAACCCAAAAGTCAATACTGGAGAGTGGATTAGTTGCTCCCAGCTCTTCAACTAAGTCACAGAGTCACTTAACGTCCTGAGCTCTGGCCCACGCTGGAACAGCCTCACATGTGAATCCTAAAGCTTCTTCTATGAGCGAGTGGAGACACCTGTCAGCACATGCACAGGTATACGTCTGTCTCAGGCCAGTCAGAGGCCTACCAACAATTAATGTTCAGAATGCACCAAAGACAGACTGAGCCGGCAATCCCTCCCATGGCTAGTGAGACTACACACTCAAACATCTCCCTGGAAAACAGCCTCGCAAACACTGAAAACACGCTTAGGTACTGTCTCAGTAATGGCGCTTCCAAGAATGCAACCACAGACTGATCTGCTGGGAGACTACATGTACTATCAGTAACTGTGAAAAGAAGGAACCACGCTGTGTGCCCAGATCTTGAAATCCCCCACAAAGACCACCAGGGAGCCGAGTCCGATGCAAAAGCAAAAGGGCCGTGTATTGCAAGTTCGAACTTGGGCTCCCAGGGTCTCCACTACAACGGATCCGAGCCAGGAGCCCCAAGCTCTGGAGCAGGGGGTTCTTATGGTCCCGTGCAGCGGGTGGGTGTGCACAGCTTGAAACAAAGGGGGCGCTTCTGGATTGGTCAGGTGGGGGGGGGGTCCCTGATTGATGGGCAGTTGTCTCATGATTTGGGAGAATTGCCTGGGCTTGCCTGGAAAGCTAAACTTACTGAGTGAAATGGTGGGGGGATAAGAAACTTAACTCCTAAGATGGCACTGGTCTGGTTCTTTCAACACAAACGTTTGCCATTAAAAACTTCCTTCAACATAACACCAGGCATCTACTTTCTTTTATAAACTGTTTCATTGAGATGCGATTCATATACCACAAAATTCAGTCATTGAAAGTGGCTTCTAGTACGTTCCCTATGTCAGACACTCAACACTACAATCTAGTTTTAGAACACTTTCTCCCCCCCCAAGAATGTGTGTACCCCACACAGTCGATCCTAATGCCCCCACAACCTGATGTCTCTGCACTCCTGCCAACACCGGGTGCCAGCCACCCCTGGGCCTGCGGCGGCATCTCACAGCGCTTTCTGACTCGCAGTCCCAAAGGACTCCTGACACTGAGATTCTTCTCAGCTGCTTCTCAAATGTTTGTGAGTTTTTTCTGGAGAAGTGTCTATTCAAACACTTTGCCCACTGCTAACTGATCGTCTTACCACTGCCCTGTAAGTTCCTCTTCCGGTACGTGATTCGGATGTACCGCCCCATTAGTGGGATGCCTTCACTTTCCTGAGAACACTATTTCCAAAATAAAAGTTGTAATCTTAATGACATCCAATTTATCTACCTTTTTCTTGTCACTTTTGACAAAACCGATGGCTAACCCAGGGTCAGGAACGTCTACCCCTATGCTTTCTTGTAAGAGTTTCACAGTGCTAGCTCCTAGGTCTGGGATGCGTTGTATCTTTGTGTGTTGGGACAGGCAGAGACAGAACTTCATTCTTTCACACATCAGTATCTAATAACTGCCCCAGTAGTACTTGATGGAAAGGACAACTTTCTCACTGAATTCTCTTGGCATCCTTAATCAATAGGTCATAAGTGTGAAAGTTTATTTCTGGACTTTGAAATCTCTTTTACAGATTGAGATGTCTATCCAAATGCCAGGATGACACTGCCTTGACTATTGCAGTTTTGCAGGTTTTGATATCAGAACATGTGAGCCCTGAATCTTCTTCTTCTTCAAGATTGTTTTGGCTATCATGAGTCCCTTGAATTTCCATATAAATTTTAAGATAAACTGATTTATTTCTTCTAAGAAGTCAGCAAGCCCTTTGATAGAGACCACACTGAATCTTTAGATGGATATAGGAAAGACTGTCATCTGAACATTGAGTTTTCCAATCCATGAGCATAACCTATCTTTACAATTATTTAAATATTCTTTAACTTCTTTCAACAATGTTTTGTAGTTTTCAGAGTACAAACCTTGCACTTCTGATAAATTTTATTCATTTGATGAATATAAGTATTTTACTCATTTTGATGTTCACTAGATTTTCACAATTCTTTTCTCAACTGCTCACTGCAAGGATATGGAAATTTAACTACCTTTTGTATCTTGATCTTTATCTTACAACCTTGCTGAATTTGTTTATAAGCTTTCATTTTTTTTAGTAGACTTCTTAGGATTTTCTATATGCAGGAGCATGTCAGATAGAGGTAGTTTCATTTCTTCATTTCCATTCTAGATGCCTTTTTTTTTCATTTTCTTGCTTAAACTGCGTTAACTAGAACCACCATACGATATTAAATAGAAGTGGGAGAAGGAGACATCCTTATCTTGCTCCTGCTCTTGGGGGAAAGCTTTCGGTCTACCCCAGTAAGCACAATGTTAGTTATAGATTATTCATGGAAGTCTTTGAAGATATCAAAAAGAAGGAACTTCAGCAATGGCTGCACACCGTAGGTTTTGGGATTAGAGAGGAAGTTCCCTTTGTACCAGTTAGCTGAATGTTCTTATCATGAAATGATACTGGAGTACTGGAGTCTGTCAAATGCTTTCTCTGCATGGACTGGGCTGATCAGAAGTTTCTGTCCTTTTGTTGGTTAATATATTATTACACTGATAGATTTTCAAATGTGTTTGCTTTGTTTTTATAGACATGGAGTCTTGCAATGTTGTCCAACCTAGCCTCAAGCAAGCCTCCCACTTCAGCTTCCCAAAGTGCTGGGATTACAGGCGAGCTCTACCACACCTAACCAGGTTTTTAAATATTGGGCCATCCCTGCATTGCTGAAATAAACCTCAGCTGTCATGATGCACAACCCTTTAATTCGTTGCTAGATTCAGTTTGCCAGTATTCTGCAGAGGATTTTAAAGTCTAGCTCCGTAAGGGGCATTAGTCCATGGTTTTCTTTCCTTGTGACGTCATCATCTGATTTTGGTATCAGGGTAACACCAGCCACACAGAATGAGTTGGGAAGTGCTTGCTCCTCTCCCACTGTCCAAAGAATGTGTGAGGAGCAATGTTGACTCTTTGTTAAAGGTATGACACACTCACCAGTGAAGTGCTCTAGTCCTGGGCTTTTCTCGTGGGAAATCTTTTCATTACTAATTTAATAATTAATATTAATGAATAAATGATATTCATTTAATGTTTAAATTATTAATTAAAATTAACTATTGGTTTTAATTTTAAATAATTAATTCAATCTCAGAGAGAAAAACAGAAACTTATTTTAAGGAACTGACTCACACAACTATAGGAACTGGCAGGTCTGAGATCCGCAGGGCAGGCGAACAGACTGGAGACTCAGACAGCCCCCACCCCCACCTCCCGGTCTTGAAGAGCATTCCCAATCCACTGAGAAACTCCAGTCTTCACTCTTACGGCCTGCAAATGCTTAGCTGAGCAGGCCCAGCCACCCCACAGAGGGTGGTATGTTGTGCTCAAAATCTACTGATGCACACGTTAATCACATCTAAGCACAGCATCACAGCACCCAGACTGGGCATTAAAAGCCAGCCAAGGCAGCACAGAGGAACAGGCACAGTCAGCTGGGTGATCCATGTCTTCCTAGGAGCAGCCCGTTCCACCTGTGTTATGAATCTACAGAGCTGTCCACAGTCCTCCTTTCACTCTGTAACACTCCTATTTCTCAAATCACTCGTGATTTTGTAACTTGAATTTTCTCTCTTTTTTTTTTTTTTTCTGGCCAAACTAGATAAAAGTTTGTTCATTCTCCAGCCTCAGCATAAAGCAAGACCCCATCTCTACTAAAAAAAATAGAAAAACTAAGGCAAGAAGATCATTTGAGCCCAAGAGTTGGAGGTTGCTATGAGCTATGACACCACAGCACTCTACCCAGGGTGACAGCTTGAGACTCTGTCTCGAAAAAAAAACTAACTTGGTTCATTCCGGCATTTCCAAAACATGAGCTTTGGTTCAATTTGATTGTCTCTACTACACTTCCTACTTCCTTTATTTCTGTTCCAGTCTTCATTCTTTTCTACCTTATGTTGGTTTTGGCTTTAGTTTGTTCTTCTTCTAGTTTCTGACTATGAATTTCCCTTGTGGCACTGCTTTAGCTGCATCCCATAGTCCTGGTTGTTGTGTTTTCATTTTCTTCATTTCACGGTAATTTCTAACAATCTTTGTGATTTCTTCATCAGCCCACCAGCTACTTAAGGTGTGTTCTAAAATTTAATTACATACATGCACTTGTCAATTTCTTCAAATTTCCTCCCATTGCTGATTTCTACCTTAATGACACTATGGTTGGAAAATACACTTTGTAAGAGCTCCATCATTTTGTATGCCTGTAGCCTACTCTAGGGAGCACTCTGTGTGCATCTGAGGGCTCGGGGTCTGCACACACCTCTGCCTGCACCTGAGGGCTCGGGCTCTGCACACACCTCTGCCTGCACCTGAGGGCCCGGGCTCTGCACACACCTCTGCCTGCACCTGAGGGCCCGGGCTCTGCACACACCTCTGCCTGCACCTCAGGGCTCGGGCTCTGCACACACCTCTGCCTGCACCTCAGGGCCCGGGCTCTGCACACACCTCTGCCTGCACCTCAGGGCCCGGGCTCTGCACACACCTCTGCCTGCACCTCAGGGCCCGGGCTCTGCACACACCTCTGCCTGCACCTCAGGGCTCGGGCTCTGCACACACCTCTGCCTGCACCTCAGGGCCCGGGCTCTGCACACACCTCTGCCTGCACCTCAGGGCCCGGGCTCTGCACACACCTCTGCCTGCACCTCAGGGCCCGGGCTCTGCACACACCTCTGCCTGCACCTCAGGGCCCGGGCTCTGCACACACCTCTGCCTGCACCTCAGGGCCCGGGCTCTGCACACACCTCTGCCTGCACCTCAGGGCCCGGGCTCTGCACACACCTCTGCCTGCACCTCAGGGCCCGGGCTCTGCACACACCTCTGCCTGCACCTCAGGGCCCGGGCTCTGCACACACCTCTGCCTGCACCTCAGGGCCCGGGCTCTGCACACACCTCTGCCTGCACCTCAGGGCCCGGGCTCTGCACACACCTCTGCCTGCACCTCAGGGCCGGGGCTCTGCACACACCTCTGCCTGCACCTGAGGGCTCGAGCTCTGCACACACCTTTGCCTGCACCTCAGGGCTCGGGCTCTGCACACACCTCTGCCTGCACCTCAGGGCTCAGGCTCTGCACACACCTCTGCCTGCACCTCAGGGCTTGACCTCCGCACAGGCACAGGCTCTGTGTACCTCTCAGGTCCGGCTGCTTCAATGCTGTTCAATCTTCTAGTTCCTTCTTGATCTATCTACTTTTTCTACTCATTATTGAAAGTGTGTATTGCTCTTTTTCAAAAACACATTTTTAATGTTCAATGACATTGAAAAATTCTTAGATATTATGCAAAAAGCAGTACTGAAATGTGGGTGCACAGTAAGATAGCTCCTATATGAAGGGCCTGGAGGAAATCAGCCTGACGTTACAGTGCCCGCTCCTTGGATGTGGAGGTAAACTATTATGAAATTTCCAATTGATTAACAGTGAGTGCATTACTCTGATTATTTTTCAAAATGCTTCTAAACTGAAAGTATGAATATATGTGAGTCACTGGCTATGAAAGGAGATGACACCTGCATTGTCAGTTCAAAGGGGACAAAACCTACAGCCCCCAACTCTCCCTTTCTACAGCAGCATCCCTGGAGCTCTCTGCTGCCCACTTCCCTCACAGGGAAGGAGAACTGCGGTAGAAACCCTGCTATGCTCTGGGGCTTTGCCTTTCACACCAGTGTTTCTGAGGCCACTGTGGACTGCACAGCACCTCAGCTGTGAGGAGCAACCACAGCCACGCACAGCGTGTACTGAGCAGCAAAAGATAGTGAAGCTAAACTTAGACACAAACAAGGAAAGTTAAATCATTTCTCAAAGAGCAGCTCTTCTTTCCCACATTCCTAGTCCTTCCCTATATGATGAAAACAGGCCGGAGAACGGCTATGCCACTGAACTGGGTGGAAGGGCCTCTCTCTGCCCAGCTATGGGGATGTCCTTAGCAGGCCAGTCACCACTATCCCAAGGCCAGCAGGGCTCTAGCACCAGGGGTTGTGGCTAAAATGTCCTCTCTGGGCAAAACCACATGTTCATGTTTAAAGATATCTACACTTCAAGAATCTGACTTAAAAACAATATTTTTTTTTTTGTAGAGACAGAGTCTCACTTTACCGCCCTTAGTAGAGTGCCGTGGTGTCACACGGCTCACAGCAACCTCCAGCTCTTGGGCTTACGTGATTCTCTTGCCTCAGCCTCCCAAACAGCTGGGACTACAGGCGCCCGCCACAACGCCCGGCTATTTTTTTGTTGTTGCAGTTTGGCCAGGGCTGGGTTTGAACCCACCACCCTCGGCATATGGGGCCGGCGCCCTACTCACTGAGCCACCCTAAAAACAATATTTTTAATGTTCTTAAGTATCTTGTTTATTCCAGTCCCATTCCATATTTGCTTTCAAAAGTAATATATGTCAAAAGAAAAGATATAGAAAATCAAATCAATTCGTGCTTAACCATACTGATAGTGAGAATCAACTGTAAAATATTCTTCTCCTTCCAAAATGTAGCCATCATCATTCTTCCCATGGAGCCCAACTGACGTGCAACTACCCTCAGGATCAGTCCAAAGTGCCCAGCCAAAACTGTCTCTAAATTTAAATACCATGAAAGCATCAAAGAAACTTGTTTTTTGCTATGCTGAAAATATTTAAACTAAAATACAATTCTCTGCTTAAATTGTGTGATTCAAGGTGATGAAATGATGCTCCTTAATTTTAAATCAAATTTAACATTATTAAAAGAAATATGACAGTCACTGTTTGAAAAGTACAAGCTTTACTTGAAAATCACACCATGCCTGGAGGCAAAAAAAAAAAAAAAAAAGGTAACAGATCCAACAAAGGGAGGAAGGGTTTCATGAATCACACCACATTATCTCCATGGTGCGCCACAAGCAGAAGGCAGGAGTGATGTGCAGAAGGAGATCTTAGTGACACGGAGAAATGCGCACAAGCTTAGATGGGGAAAACAGGAAACAAAATGCTGTACATAGTATGTTTCAACTATGTAAATACCAGGCTTAGAAAAGCCTTAGAGGAAATACCCCAAACAGCTGTTATCCAGAAGTCACAGCTAACACCACATCTCCAGGAGCCTGACGGGGACACACGCAGAACAGCACCCTCCGAGTCACCCTGAGCAGGCAGGGGGCTGGACCTTGATTTCTCTGATACAATGGACGGGTTAGAAATCATGGTTTAAGTTCAACGTGAGATAAGTCCTCCTTCCTCCCGACCCAAATCCAGACACTGGGACCCATGGGCTCAACTGTGCCAGGAAAGGAAGAAACTGTAGCCAATTCTCTTCCCAAGTAGCAGCACAGAGAAGAGGACCAGGTCAGCTCAGAGGCCAGCAGAGAAAGAGACCCAGGAAAGCCCAGCCCCACGCTGCTGACCCCTCAGAGCAGCCTGAAGGGCTGACACGGCAGCTCCACCCCCAGGAGCTCCAGTGGGGCCCAGGACCGCCCCCAGGCAGACAGGAAAGGGAGATGGAGAGAGACCCTTCCCTGGTCCCGAGGAGGCAGCGTGGGGCAAGAGGAAATAATAATAAATGGAAAGCCCCACAGTGAGGGAGATGCGTGGGGTGACCACGTATTCTCGCCTTCTCCCTCATACTTGTCTCTATTTTCCCAATCTCTACACGATTCGTATTAACAGTATTTAAAAGTCATGTTGTTTAATTGTACAATACACACACATTCTGTCTGCAGGGTCCCATTCAACAGAGGTGCAGCGCACGGACATCTACCCCAGGCAAAGCAGGACGTGCTCCTAGACACGGCCTCGCTCTGAGGAGCTGACCCCTCTCAGGTAGCGGCAGAACACAGACAAAGAGGGATCCGGACACACATCATGGGGAGCCAAAACTGAGTCCCAGTCTTAAAAGTTGTAAGAGCTATCTGTAAATTTTAGCTTTTCATGTATTCCTTTTAAAAAGTAAAGATGTAATTGTCATAGGGCTCAACTAAAAGATTATTGAGATAATAGAACAGTGGTCAGCTTTGAGCCGAGAAGAAAACACTGGTGTGTGTGCCGACTCTCAGAGGGTAAAGGCTACAGGAGAGGGGCCCTCTGGAAACAGGGAGCGATTACCAGCCCAGGGAACAAAGCTCGTCCACACGGCAGGTGAGCGGAGTTCTGTGGAAAGCAGCATGACCCAGGAGTTAATCTCTCTTTACAAATAAAGTGATTTTCATAGTTAACATCCCTCCTTATCTGAGTTTTTAATCAGTTTATAAGCATATGAGGCTAAACTCTACATCCTTAAAGTAATACAAAGTTTCTCCAAAGTAAAAGAAAACAAGCAAAAAGTGGTAACAAATGTTGATGAGGATGTGAACAAAATGGAACTCTCCGGAGCCGCTGGTGGGCACGCAGAACAGCGCTGCCACAGGGAAAATATTCTGGCAGGTCCTCAAAAGGTTAAACATAGAGTTACCATCTGACCCAGCCATTCCAGTCCTGGGTTCACACCCAAGAGACGTGAAAAATATCTGTCCATGTGAGAACTCGTACATGAATATTCACAGCAATATTATTCCTGTTGTTCATCAACAAACTGATAAATGATAAGAGAAATGTGTTACCTTGTGTGAGGGCATGTTATTCAGCTATAAGAGAAGGAATGAAGTGGGCGGCGCCTGTGGCTCAGTCGGTAAGGCGTCGGCCCCATATACCGAGGGTGGCGGGTTCAAACCCAGCCCCGGCCAAAAACCACACACACACACACACACACACACACACAAAAAATAGCCGGGCATTGTGGTGGGCGCCTGTAGTCCCAGCTACTTGGGAGGCTGAGGCAAGAGAATCGCTTAAGCCCAGGAGTTGGAGGTTGCTGTGAGCTGTGTGAGGCCACGGCACTCTACCGAGGGCCATAAAGTGAGAGTCTGTTTCTACAAAAAAAAAAGAAGGAATGAAGTGATGATCCACGCCACTCCACAGATCCCAAAAACACAACGCTAAGTGAACAAAGCCAGGCACACAAGGCCAAACGCCACTGATTGCATCCACAGAGACAGGAAGCAGGTGAGAAGCTGCTGGGGGCTGGGGATGGGGAGGAGAAGAAAGGGGAGGGACTGCCAGGGATCCAGATTTCTCTTAGAATGATGAAAATATTCAAAAACCAAACTGTGCTGCTGGCTGCACTACTCTGAATAGTCTCAGAGCCACTGAACTCTGCGCTGAGTAGGTGACTGTTATGGCATGTAAATTATATCCCATCCAAGCAAGTTTAGAAAGCACCATGAATCACAACCGGAGGTGACTGGGGAGGGGGCTCGAGAAACCCCCCTGGGGCCCCTGCGAAGCCAGAGGCCAGGACAGTGGCTCCTCCACTGCTTTCCATAACAGAAAGTTTCTTTAAGCTGCAATAGGCTCATAGCCCATTTAGTCCAACCTGCCCCAGCAGGGAAGAGTCCAAGCACCAGGTCTGAGAAACAGTCACGCCAGCGTCCTTCCCCAGGGATGTCCACAGTGTCAAACCTTCAACTGATTCCCGCTGTGCCTGTGTGGCTGTGACGCTGACTCACTCTGGCCTTTTTCCTGCCTCTAAAGCCACTTCTTCCTGTTTCCAGCCCATGACCACTCACTGTGGCTGGGCTCATTGAACACACACCTCCCTTCCTTCCTTGCCCCCTATGTCTCTATCCTCATCAGCCCCAGGCCCTGCAGCTGGCAGGAATGGGGGACTGTGGTAGCCCTTGAACAATGTCACTGAGTGTGCTCTGGAAAGCCTCAGAGAGCAGACATGCTCAGCTGCTATGTGCCCTCACCAGGACGAGAGCAGGCACCAAGGTAGGTGTGGCACCACCTGCGTGGAGGAAGGCCACAGGCTAACACAGGAAAAGGTGCCACACACCGAGCACTGTGCCCCAGCACAGCATGCTGGACACTGCTGCGTCTCGGGCAAGCTCTAAGATCTTCTCTTCACCTTACTCAATCCTCATGGCAAGCACAGAGATTAGTGCTATGTGATTTCCCAAATGTATAGAGGACACTGATGTGCCAGGGCTGTTGGCAGCTGGGAAGAGGCAGGGCCTGGACTCGAACCCTGGCAGCTGGACCCCAGAGCTGCATCTTTCACACAGAGCTCCTGATGGCAGATGGCTGCAGTAGTGGCAGCAGCCATGACACGTGTCATCCAGACTTCCACAGGCAGGCAGACAGACAGCCATGATCCTCCCCATGAGGCAGTCACCACATCAGTTCCTCCAGCCAAATGCCACCACGCCTCAGACAGCCCTGTCACGCTGGCGACCCACGGGAGTCTGTGTCCTCTCCATCCCACGCGCGCCTGGATGATCACGTCAGCCCCCGGATTCCCCCACACCAGCAACTTGCAAACTAACCCCCAGCAAGATCTCTTTCTGAGGCCCAGATCCCATTCAACACTTGTCCTGGTTCTCTGCTGACACAGAAAGCTCCTGTGTCTAAATTCATCCACCACCTGCCTCTTAAACCTGCTCTTTCTAATCAGCGTCCCCTCTGGGAATACGGCACCATATCTACCACAGGGCCAGGGACCCAGAAGGGACCCTGACCACGCCTTCCCAGCGACCCTCCGCTCAGGCCAGTCTGCCTCTTCCTCCCAGCGCTAGCACACGTCACTGCCACAGTCGTCACCCTGCACTGGGGCTCCAGGCTCTCCTTCCTGCTGCTGTTTCCATGTTCAGCCTCGACCCAGCTCCTGCTGGTCCCACTGGGTGTGGAAGAAATATCACAAGGTACCAGAGAGGTACCGCGGACCCCGAACCAGGACAAGTCTCCACCCAATGCTTCCTCTTAACAACATGGATGTTAATTACTTTAATTAAGCTTTTCAATTAACTGTCTAAAATCTGTCTTCCCTGCTAACAACCCTCAGCTCCAAGAGGACAGGAGCCAGGCTTTCCTTGTTCTACACCCCCAGCACAGAGCCAGGCCAGGAGACGTCCACCAGTGCTGGCTGAACTAAACTTGAGCCATCTCCACACCTCTGTGCTCTGCAACACCTGGCCCAGCAGGTGTTCAGTGGAGGTCTGCAGGAACGACAAGGCTTCAGCCCCAGAGAAAGCTGGAGGGCATGGCAGGCAACTCAAACAAAGGTTCCTTTACAACATGAAAGATGGACCTGGACTGTACTAACAACATCCCCCCAGCCTGGGAAACAAAACCTAAATGAGTATAAACATACCAATCACGTCTGAAATCCTGGACCGCGTTATTAAAATGTCCACTACATGGTTAAGTGACAGAAATAAATGGCAGGGTTCACACAGCTCTTCCACAGGGACACGGTGCCTCAGCAAGGCACAGCTGCGTTGTGAGCTGTGTGTGCACCAATGTGCATGTGGCACGTGTGTGCATGACGAGGGTCACGGGGCGGCGAGGGCAGCAACTCTGCGCTCATCTCAGGACTCCGCTGGCAGGACACGAATGGCATTTTCTGCAGTTCTTCTTTCTCCTGGACAATTAACATCATGGTCAGGTCCCTTTGTCCCATCTAGCTGGTAATCAGGCAGATGCATTAGGGACCACTGGGGTCTTACAGCGTGGGCTGGTGGTAAAGTAGTTAAGACAAACTTATTTACCGCATGAATTAAATGGTCTATTTAACATGGAATATCAATTCTCTAATCACATGTCAGTTGAACTTCTTTCAATTAACAGCTCTGAAGTCTACCGACAGAAGCCCTACTGTTCCAGGATCATTAAGAGCACTTTCATTATCTGCCCAGGAAGGGCGTCCTGGGCAGAGAGCGGGTGCTCTCAGGAGCTCGGGCCCCTGCTTAAGGGATGATTAGGGAGGAGCCTCTGCAGGCCTCGTCGTTAGTTGCTTAGCAATGAGGAGACCTCCTGTGAGATCATAGGCGGAAGCCAAGTGTGAGAGGAGTTGCAGTAAAACTCTCTAACTGGATGTGTTCTCATCTCAGAGGATCACCTGTCCTCGAGTAACCCCAATCTCCAGAACACAGCAGAGATGGGAAGAAGAGGCAGGCTACAGGCTGGAAAGGCTAAACGCACAGACTGATGCCAGCAGGGAAACACCCGGTCAGAAAGGTTTGCATGAAGACAAATTAAAATGCTACAGCTAAAGAGTAAAGCTCTTCCTTGTGTATGTATTTTTTATTCACAGATATAAATAAAGTTATGTTAAAGTTGGCTGTTACAAAGGGAAAATATGAGGTTCTCAAAGAGAAAGAGTATGGGCTAAAGTTATTTTCCTTATAATTAATATTCCCATAAAAAACATTAACTGGTGTATCAAAAGCAAGAAAGTGATGAAATGCCAGAGAAATGTAATTAAAGATTTGGTTTTTCACTCATAAGTGAAACATTCAACTGATATTTTACTACCTGAACCTTACCCATTAAATCCAAATCCTTAAAGAAGCCATTAGAAATAAAACACACTCCCCAAAGACGTCACGTCTCTCTTCAGATATTGTTTAACAGAACACATCAGTAATTATAACTGCATCTTAATGTCTCCCTTAGTTGAGTACGTGGGTTTCCGGATATTTTTGAGGCTGGCACCAAAGAGAAAGCAATTGTTCTGTATCATTACTTGCCGCTGATGGCCTTAAACCAAATGGCGCCTTTCGGCGTTGCTGTGAGTCCACTGTCTGCATGTTTAACAATTACGAGAAAAACTATCGTGAAATCATCCTACCTATGTGTTCGCAAATGAAGACCACAAAGAAAGGGGTGACAAGGTCATTTATCCCCTGAACATATCCGCTGGCAGGGTGACGGATCGCCCATATAAACAAGATCCTTTCGAAAATCTGAAAGAAAACAGAACAGGTAGTCAACACAGTGTAAACATTAAAATAAAGCATTCTTTTCCCTAAAATATGTACCATCAATATTTTTTCACAATCTCTAATATGGAAATATAAATGTAAACAAACAGGAATTGCTCTTTAATGTTTCTGTAAAATTCCAATGATCTTAACTATTTATGGCTCCACAAACCCGCCTGAGGAGCTCGTTTCAAACACTCAGCACAGCACCATTTAAGAATTTCTCCCAGGGCAGAGCCTGTGGCTCAGTGAGTAGGGTGCCGGCCCCATATACCGAGGGTAGCAGGTTCAAACTGGGCCCCAGCAAACTGCAACAAAAAAATAACCGGGCGTTGTAGTGGGCGCCTGTAGTCCCAGCTGCTCGGGAGGCTGAGGCAAGAGAATTGCCTAAGCCTAAGAGCTGGAGGTTGCTGTGAGGTGTGTGGCATCATGGCACTCTACCGAGGGCGGTAAACTGAGACTCTGTCTCTACAAAAAAAAAAAAGAATTTCTCCTATTTAATAAAAAAATAAAAATAATAAAAAATAAAATAAAAAGAATTTCTCCTATACAAAAATTTGGCAAATGATATGGATGCTATTTAATAAAGGTGAAGTAGCGGCCAGGCGAGCTGTCCTGTGGGCAGCCCCTTGCACTCCCCAGAGAGGGACAGGGAAGCCAGGCTGTGGCAGGAAGGTGCCTTGAGGTGGCAGCACCCCCACCACAATCACAAGCACAGACGTGGTCCTTGCACCAGCAGCCCAAGCACTGCAGAAAACCCATTTGGCCAAGAGGACTGAGGAGCTTGGCCCAGGGTGGAAGCCCAGGAGCTTTAGTCTTCCCAAGTGCAGCAGGCTCACCACCAACACAGGGGACACGAAGGGGTTGTTCCTGTGACTCCCACACCCTTGAAAGCCTGCAGGAGGCCTGAGAAAGGTGCAGGGCAGACATCTGGCCTGGGCTCCCAACTCCATCCATATCTGTGTTGGACCAGCCACCCCACCCTGATACCAGCTGGGAGCAGAGCACAGGGTGGGAGGTGGAGAGAAGCCTTCCCAGCAAACAGCAGATGCACACGGCCTCCCAGCAGGTACCCTTTCCAAAGCAAGCAAACAACCCAGCAACTACTGCCCAGCCCCCGGAGCAGTGCCCCCCTTTGGCTGCCTGAACCTGTGACCAGCCTTCCCACCTTATGTCCCCTGCCTGGGGATGCTCCAACCTGGCTCCTCAGAGGCAACCAGTCAGGACCTCAGGGCCCCCTGCTTGTTTGACAGTGAAAAATGGACCGAGGGAAAGGGACGGTATGGCTATCTCAGAGGGAAAGGCAGGTGGGAGCATCTAGAAAAGCAGACTTCAGAGAGGGGACAAACAGTATGGGGACCACTGAGGAGCATGTGGGGAGAGGGAGGAGAGGGACCTCCCATGAAGAGGAGAAGGAAAGCACACACATGCACTCACAAATCACACACACACACAGGCACACGCACAGAGAACACACATGCACTCACAAATCACACACACATACAGGCACACGCACCCAGAGAGCAGCACATGCACAGAGAACTCACACGCACACACAGAGCAGAGCACACACAGCCTGGCTGAGTCTGTAAGGGAAACCACACGTGGCGGGACACAGCACCAATCCTTTCCATGACGATTTGGCTCTGCACATGGAGAACTATTCTTATTTCTCTCTAAAAAGACTTCGCTATTCCCAAGCCACAAGTCAAAGATTTGAGACAGAACCGGACAAATGAAAAGCAAGGCCAAGTGCTCTGTGTGCACCTGAGTGTTATGAACTCCTCTTCTGCTTTCTAGTTCCCTATAACCACCGCTGTTAATTTAGAAAGCACAAAGACTCCTAGGATCTGTCTTTATTTGGGGGGGGGGGGGGGGAAGGTAAACAAACTGCGTAACTTCCAGCAGTCTCCCTCTTCCTGTCACGCCACACTGGGGGCACAACAAGAAACCACCGGCAAGGTTCCAACGTCTGCAAGTCCCAGGCAGCAAATGTCTAGAGCTATTGGGAGAGCATAATCCAGAGGACTGAGAAGGGTCGCCGACCCTGCCCTGCCCGATGGCTGAGTCAGCCAAGCCAGTCTGCTTCCTGCCCAGAGGAGCTCAAAGCCTCAGGTCAGAGGCACCCCAGGCTGCACCCTTGAAGCTCCCTGGGCTCCAGTCCCAGGATCCCTGCCTCTCTTGGTCCAGCCCCAGGCGCTAGGCCTGTTCCCACCCTCAGGCCACCATTTTGCATCTCGCTTTTTTCACTTTATACAACCAGAGCGCTCCCCAACATCATCATCTATTCTTCAAAAACATTATTTTAATGACCACGTAATATTTCACTGTCTGGTTGTCCCAGGATCTATTTACCCAGTTCTCTATTTGCAGGTGTCTAGGCAGTTTCCTATTTTTCGTGATTATAAATGATGCTGTGGTGAATATTCTTGTCCGAGAAATCTTTATCTGATTTCTGATAATTTCCTTAGAAGAGGAAGCAGGCTCCCCTCTTGCTCTCAGCTCTGAGCCCTGTTTCTGAAGCTGGCTGCAGGGGCTGGAAGCTCAGGGGACAGGGCAACTCCAGGACATCTGGCACAGACCCCAGTCAATCAGCTGCTTAATTAACTCAGTCCCTAAAGGCTCTGAGTACAGAGGCAATAGCCACAGACCCAGTGATCCCAGGGATGACAGGTGTACAGCTGCTGAACTGATTTCCATGGGAGACCCCAAGAGAGAGGTCCTCCGCACTGCAAGGGGTACCTCACACTGTGAGAGGGGTACTCCAGGCTCCGAGAGGGGTGCTCCGGGCTCTGAGAAGAGGGTTCGGGGCTCCGAGAAGAGGCCTCCAGGCCCAGAGTTTTTCTCTCCTTGTGGTCTTGTTTTTGCTGATTCTGACTTACTCCTTTTTCTTTGCCTTAAATTACTCCATAAGAATTACACTTTTCTTTTGTTTTGAAATGGCAAGAACTAGGTCCAATCCCAAAATCATTTGGCATCATTCTTAAAACTCCCCTTGCAAATCATCAGGAAAGATACTGTGGGACCAAGGCCCCCACCACCTCCCTCTGAAGCCGCTGTCTTCAAGACCCTCCAGCTGTATTCACAACAAGGTTCTCAAAGCATGAGTTAAAATATTTTCTTGTCTGGTATCACCTCCAGGCAAAGCAGAAGAGGGCGTGTGGCTGAGCGTGTTCACGTGGCACCTCTGAGAACTGCCCTGGAATTACATCCCCTGTGATTTCCATCATAATGACCCCTCCACATATCAGAAATCAGTGAGAACTTCTGTAAGAAGAAGAGGTCCTGTCCCCAACACAGGGGACACGTGTTGTGGGACTTCTAAGCCCTGCATTAAATAATAGGACAACTATTTTTCAAAGAATCCACTGGACCCATTCCTAAGCTTTTACTCTCAGACTGGTAAAAAGAAAAAAATTATACATATCTCCTTTTCCAAATAAGCACTTTCCGAGTGTAACCAGGTGACACTTGAGAGAAGAACCAGCCAAGCACACTGCCTCTTTTGAACCTGCGCCACTGCCAGCAGGGACTCGGCAGCAACGGGAGGCGAGCTCTGGGCCCATATGCTCTACCTGGTTTGCTCTAAGTCCCCACCACCCTGCACCACTTCCGTAGAGGACTTCAACTCAAAATGGAATCAGAAAAGGGTGTCTTCCTCATTCCTCCACAAAGGTCATCTCACAACAAGATGTGACCAGGAGGAAAGGCAGCTCCTACAACCTTCATCTTCTCAGCGGACTCAGAAGCGAGAAGGAGGTGGCAGTGTGGTCCACTGAGGGAACCCCAGCCTGTCCACACCTTGACAGGCCCAACACCACAGCTCCCTGGGGACCCAGCTGGCCCCTCTCAACTTAAGCTCAGATGAATGACAGAGCGGAGAGCTCGGCCACGGATCCACCAGGGCAGAGGAGAAAAAGCCAACAAGTCACCAAGATCAAAGGTCACACACCAGAGAGACCAAACCAAGGACCCCAGAAGGGAGGCCTGTCAGAGGAGAAGGCAGGCAGGCAGCAGGCTGGCTGGATGGCAGGGACAGCGCCTGACCCAGAGTATTCCCACCCTGCACGGAGTGGCTGGCCAGCGAGCTGCCCCCTGCTCTCTCCTGCAGGTTACACCGGAGGCCCCATATCCTGCCCTGGGGTGCCTGTGTGGGTGGAGGGCCCGGCTGGAGTGCATTTCGAAGGCCCTGTGAGAAAAAAGGCACACAGAGACACCAGGGCGCACCAAGGTGCTGGGGTCCATAGCCAAACCGGAGTCAGAACGCCCTCCACAGGGGATGGGCACACACCTCCTAAACGGAGGGCAGGAGACAGGAGGAGTCACAGCACTGGGGGCACAGTGTCCTCAGCCACCCGGCATCACATCCCACTGCAACACCCCACAGCCACTCCTCCACTTGTCTTCTCGGAGTCTTTGAACGAGGTGAGAACCTTCTTGGCAGGACAACGGCTAGGACAGCTTCATGCAATCTCCCCAGGCTTCACCCACACTTCCCTGTGCAAGGCAGAGGACACAGGCCACGTCTGGGTCTTTCTATCATTCTCACACCCACCAAGATCCCTGGGCACTGTTAAGAGGTCACGGTCCCTATAACTTGACATGTCACTAGTAGAGGTCACAGAGAAGGTGAAAACAAAGTGCCGGCCACACAGAGGGCAGGCGTGAGGGGGAAAGGCCTGTCACAGGATGTGCACTCCCATTTCAGGGAGCATGCTGTGGCTTAAGCAGTGATATTATCCACCCAAAGACAATAAAGGAAGGATGCCCTAGGTCTGTGGATGTGTCTAATGAAGACACAGAGCGATCTGAAATGCTCTAACTGTGAAACCCACTGGATTTCATTAGCTGGAAACGTTCTGGTGACATTTTCAACATTCACATCTCTGCTAGAGAGTGAGAACTCACTAAGGGCACGGACTTCAAACTCCTCCCAAGTATTTTTCCTGCAAATCAGCTTATACTCAACAACAGTAACAAAAATAGCTGCTACTACTTGTTAGGGCCAGGGCTGGAGAAATTAAGAATCTAGATGCACACGGGGTTACCTGCCAATCTCCAGATGCCTGAGCACCACAAGGCACACAATGACGCAAACCAACAGGCTCCTCCTCAAAGCTCAGAGGCCTGCTCAGCACCAGGCTCCCGGAGGGCTCTTACTTCATACACCTTATCCAGCACCCTGTACACACCTCACAGCAGGACTGGACACCAGCAGCTCAAAGCACATGAGGGAGTGGAGATATTTTGCACACTAAGAAGTAAAACATACTGAAATCGAAGATGTTGCTGTACTCATAATCACTTACAAACAATCTGATTTCAGAAATTCCAACACATCATAATTCTACGATACATGTCAACAGTAAGACTTCGCAGCACATAAAGCACCACTGGGATAATTTCTGAGAGGAGCAGCATGACGGAGACGTCCAGGAGAAGGCCCAAAGGATTTATGTCCCACAAAACATGGACGTGTGGTAGAAATCAGAAAGCAGAAATTATTTACAGCTCAAGTTTCTGCAACATGATTGAAAGGAACATTCCCTCCTATGAATTATACCACCTGACGAACGAAACCAAAATAAAAGTCGATAAAAATCTAGAATATGGTTAAGAAGCAACCACATGTCAGGCACAAGTGCACCGAGATGGCCACCAGCCACATGCTCACCCGTGACAGGTGCAAGACTCCCTCACAACAAGCACAAGGCCACATTTGGTGTGCGAGCCACTTGACATTCACCTCACTCAAACATGTCCACTTATATCCCACATTTGGTGCACACATCAATTGTCTTGACAGGTTAGCAAAACATAGAGGTTTCAATACATTTAACACTAAGGACTGAAAAGAAATAATACTTCTTATTTCCTCAAGAATATTTGGAAAGGAACAATAATTTCTAATAAAACGTCACAGCATCACTATAAGCAGAACAAAAACTCAACTCAACCGGTCTGATTATATATCAGTGCCTAAGTAAGAATGCGTCTACTGAACATGTAAACCACTCCAGTGCTACCCAGAAAAGGCAGACAAGTTCAACTACACTAACACTAAGAAGCTCTGATCATCAACGGCCACCAAGAAGAGAGAGAGAGAAAAGCCACAGAGCGGGAGGAGACACTCACTACATAGGACGTGACAAAAAATCAGAAGCCCTGCTGTGCAAAGATCAACACAAAAGAAAAATGGGTAAGAGGCAGGAACAGGCGTTTTCCAGAAGGGGTAAGGCAGAGGACACCCACACCTATAAGAAGCTAACCTGAAAAATGAAAATCAGGAGCACAGCAAGAACACCCTCCAGAGAAACAAAAACTAAGGAACCTGATAACACCAGGAGCTGGTGAGGATGTGGGGGGCGGGAGCAGCCATGCTCTGCTGGTCGGGCTCCCAACAGCAGGGCCTTGCAGGGCGCAGGCTGGTGCTATGCGGAAGGCTCACAGCCCTGCACCCGGCAATCCCTGGAGAAGCACTTACCTGTTGGAACCCATGTAAGTGTACAGGGAGGGTCCAGGCAACACTGTTCCTAACAGCAAAACACTAGAAACAACTCAAATGCCATCAATAAGAAATAGACTAAAGAGAGTGTGGAATATTTAAATAAATACCACGTTAGCTGAATCTTGGAAAATAACGTGAAGAAGAAACTCACGCTGCAGGGACCTACAAAGCAAAGCAGCTGCAAAAGACACGGCATTAAGGAGCAGTCATGCTCTTGGGTCAGGGGGCTCTAGGAAAGTCACGAGGAATCACAAACATGGTCACACATGCCCTGAGGTGGGCACAGGCACGGCTTCAGTGCTGCGGGCCACTCCGCTCACGCCCCCGGCGCTAGTGGGTTCTGGCTCCTAAATCTTGAGATGGATCATCACAAGTGCACAGTGCACAGATGCCTTACGTGGATTCTTTTGTATGCACCAGTGCTGCACAACAAAAAGGACAGAGATTCCTTCAGCAGTTTTGTCCCCAGGGGCCAGATGCACCAGAAACTGGGAACCCCCAACTTGTGTCTACATGCAGCACCCCCAAGGTACCCGCCAGTGTCCCCCCAACAAGGGACACTGTGGCAATTCCCCACTTGTGGCTCTTACCTCTGTCACCTTGGGTTGAAGTATTAATGCTTCAGGGCTCATCCGAGGGATGTCTATGTGGATCTGGAAAGGAGGAGAAAGACACATTTATTTTAAGTGACAACAAACATCGTTACAAGGATTACCACTCAAACAGAGAAACTTAGTGACCAGGGTAATTTGTCTCACACTCTGCTCTCTGAGGACACCCATTCCCCAAGTCGCCAAGTCCTCCTCAGAAGGAGGCAACCAGACGCATCCCCTGGCCAGGCTCCCCCAGGCCATGATGGCGGGCTCACTTGACACTGTCCCCACTGAGCAGCGGCTGTTGCATGGATGGGAGCAGGGCAGGCCCTTGGCTATTAGAGATGGCTGCTACGTGGATGGGAGCAGGGCGGGACCTCAGCTATTTATAGAGATGTGATCCATGGCAATTAGTAAACATTGATTTCTAGCCTTCAACACAGAGAGCAATTCAAGTACATCAATAGCGTACGAGTTTTCAGTGGTGACAGCTTCTTTCTGGACATAGGCCACACTTTTCTCCACTTCATGAAGTCTTTGGGGAATCCAAAACACTTTTCAAAGGAAGCACTGAAGGTTTCTGCCAGTGTCAGCTGATTCTTGCTTGGCCACGATCTGACATGACGGTCACAATAAAGACCCTGACACTCCAGAGAAGGACACTTGCGGGCTCAAGAAGCAACCCAAGAAGAGCATTCAGAGCCCACGCTGGCATCACAGTGGGCCAGAGCATCGCACACCGCCACCCACCATCACTCCCGTTTACCCAGGACAGCGCCCCAGACAGGCTGGGGGAAAATGCCTGCGTTTTAATGCCAAGAGGAATTCTGCAACTTTGTTTCATTTCACCCCATTCTTGCCTGTGCTCACAGAGAATTCCAACATCCAGGAGACTCAGACAGTCTTCCTCTGCCACTTAAACGCACTGCTCCCCTATCCACAAAATGCCTGTCCTGAGCTCTCCAGAAGATCACTGGTGACAATGAAGCATGAGTGTGGCCGCCGGCCTAAGGTGCAGTGTGCGCACCTGTGCTTGGGGGGGGGGGGGGGTGTACACGACAACACTCTGTCCAGACAGCCACGTGCAGGTGCCCAGGCACAAGCAGGTCTATCACCAGGGCAGCTCCTACACAGTTACCCCCGAGGACAGGCATGACTCTGTAAGCTGCTGCAGAGGAGGAACCAGGTCTTTTCTGCATGCCCAGGGTCAACACAGCCCTTTACACAGAGGTGACTGTCACGTGTTTCTTAAGCAGACAGTACAGCACACACATCAGGCCCCACACCCTGCTGTCACCTTCACCATCAGGAACAGGGGACCCGACCTAGACAGAGAAGTACCCTGCAAGGCGGGACAGAAGAGGTTGCGTGCCCCTCCATCCCTCCCACCTGCCCCCAGCATGCACAGGACAGAGGGAGTAGGGGAAAGGTGTGGAACTGACCCAGAGAGGGAAAGACACCAGACAAATGTTAGCTCCCACCAATCCCTGTGGCTGTGATGTAACATCTTCAGCAGAAGAGAGAACACACAGAACTCAAAGGAAGAGGCCAAGAGATCAATGCAGGGATGTGAGAGCCCATCACCCTCCTGAGGGCCCCATGGTGTGAGAGGGTGGTCACTGCAGGCCTCGGGTCAGGCCGTAGGTTGAGCTGGGTTCATAGGTCAAACACCCATGAGTGGGCAGCCAGGAAAGATCAGAGCCCCTAAGCCCAAATTAAGTCCAGCTCGGCCGGAAATGACAATGATGAGAAAGCACAGGCTACAGTCCCAAGGGGCACGTTGGGCAGATGGGAGAAACCAGCCCACATCACAGAGCCCATCTCTCACGCACATTAGTGCAGAAATGGTTTGGCAATTCACAGTAATAGGGAATCTTTTTATTACCTATCACAGTAACTAAATAAAGAAATATGCAACCTGTTTGTAATGAACTTTCCCGTAAGAAATTCATAATGGAACACAGCTTGGTAAATCCTGCAGATAGATGCCAGTGTCATCCCCTGGGAAGTCTTTCTCTTGAACAAAAACACATCAAAAACAAGTTTATAACAATACCAAATTTATCAATTTCCTAAAACCAGTGAAGTGCATAAAGAAAGCAGGCAAGCTAGTGTTGTCCTAACCAAACCTGAAGGCAAGATGCATCACAAATTAGGTTCCCAAAATAAGTGGTGGCAGCCCAGAGTGGCCAGGAGCCCCAGGTGTGAGACAGGAGGACCAACTCAGTATGGGTAGTGCCGCCCAGCTCTGGCCTGGGAGCAGCAGGAGGGGAGTTCTTGCCCTAGCCTCCCTACAGCCTCAGTCTGGAAAAGTCACTCAGGTGAATCCCCTCCGTAAGGAACTTCCCAGGAATCCACTGCTCTTAAGCATCTTTGATCATTTGTCAGAGACACTGCCTGCTTCGGACCTCTGGAGCAGATTTACTCCAAACTGACTGGGAGACGTAGATTACCTACAGCACATCTGAGGTGGGAAAGTTTCTCCAAACTCCCTCACCTAAAGGTAGAATTTACAAAGGGAAATACTCAGTAACAGCACGCATCAGAGAAACTAGAACTTGATTTCAGTTATATAAGACAATGATACCAATTAAGAACTACCATTCTGACCTTTCACATCTTACAGAGAGAATGAGGATTATAAAGTCCTTAAAGAGCTGTTAAATTCCTAACAGCAGATTCTGGATGCATTGTGCAGCATAAATCAGTTTTAAGTATTTTTCCCATTATGCACATCATCTGTCAACTGACTGTTTAAGAAACCATAATTATACCAATTTTGTATTAAACTAAATAGTAAAATGACAGAGTAGCAGCACCTTCCGCTCTGGTATGAAGTGTGTGGCCCCCCACCATCCCCCCCGCCAAGCACAGGGGGGCTAATGGCAACACTTTGGCCTTTTCACACGCCCTCGCTGCAACAAAGGGCACAAGGCCAGACAGCCCAGCAGGACCTCTCCCTCCTGATGCCAGCTAGTCCAGCGGCTCACCAGACCTTCAGGAAGGGCCTCCCGAGGCCTGGACAGCGGCTCACTGAGCATGACACACCCCACCATCATGCGGGCAGATCTCAGGGTCTCGGGCACGTATTTTACAACTTCAAGTAAAACCGCCCTTGTTACTTTTGTGGAAGGGAACGGAGACAAGCAGATATCACTCACTATTATAGGAAATTTGCCAAGATTTGTCTTCAGATTTATTACAAAATAAAAATCCTTGAACCAATCAGGGATTTGCTAGACAAAACGTTTCCTCCTATAAATCATCACTAAATCAAACTGTGTCAAGTAACATATGAAAAGAGATGGTACTCCCACCTGTCTGTATGTGTCTTGGTGAACTTCATCATTCCTAGAATCATAATAGTGCTCAATAAAAGCAAAATATTCTTTCTGTTTTCTCTGAAGAGTGGCTGGTCTTCGGTCTACATTGGCAGGAAGGTAACCCTGAAGACAAGAAACAAAAAACAGACACGATTACTGCTGACTGGAGGAGTCTCCGTGAGGAGTCTGAAGAAGGCTCAGCTCTGACTTGAGCATGCTGTTCTGACACGAGGGAGCCAGAGCTGTGGGGGAGAAAAGAAACCAGGCACATAAGAACCAGCCGCTGACCATACCGCCAGCCGCACCCCAACAGTGCCCACAAGGGTCCAGGTCCTGCCTCTGGAGCGCCCCCATCCGTCCTGCTCACTCACAGCTGGACAAGAGCCAGGTGGGATCACTGCAGCCGGCGCATTCCAGCCTCTTCCACAGTGAGACCTTGAGATGAAACAAGCCCTCTCTAGAGGCCTCATATGCCACAAAGGGTGTGGAGGGCTGTAAGGTCTTCCAACAACACGCCATACACACACACACACACACACGTATGGATACAAACGTGCAGATGCACAAGACTGTGTACAAAACTGTCACTTATACACACTTGCTCAGAGTGCCACAGACTCCAGGGCCCCCCTGTGCACGCCTGCTGACTCCTCGGCTAACACACTGACACTGCACAGTTATCCCTCAGGATCAGAGGGGGTTCCCACACCCTCCAGATGCTCAAGTCTCTTACGCAAAACAGCACAGTATTTGCACATAATCTGCATACATCTTCCCATACCCTTTAAACCATCTCTAGATTACTTAAATTGAATACAAGGTAAATGCTACATAAATAACTATAATGTATCATTTTTATCTGTATTATTTGTTATTCTTGCATTGTTATTTATTGTGGTTTTTTCCCAAATATTTATGATCCAAAGTTGAATCCAAGGATGTGGAACCAGTGGATGTGAACGTTCAACTGTGTTTTATAAAATCAAACACACTCAGGCAGTGCCCGTAGCTCAGTGGGCGGGGTGCCGGCCACATGCACCGAGGCTGGCAGGTTCAAACCTGGCCCAGGCTAGCTAAACAGCAATGACAACTGCAACAAAAACATAGCCGGGCGTTGTGACAGATGCCTGTAGTCCCAGCTACTTGGGAGGCTGGGACAAGAGAATCGTTTAAGCCCAAGAGTTTGAGGTGTGAGCTGTGACACCGTGGCACTCTACCGAGGGCCACATAGTGAAATTCTGCCTCAAAAAAAAATCAAACGCACTCATTTTAAGTAAAAAGTTCCATAACATTTGACAGGGGCACCCAGCTAACTCCCACTCGGAGGAAGAGAAGAGCCCCATCATCCCCTGGGGGATCCCTGGCCCCGCTGCAGTCTATCCCCCAGGCTTGGGAGATGCTCAGTCCTCACGATGGACAGCTGAGCCTGTCCTCAACCTCCCCAGAAACAGACTCAGTCAGAACCTGCACATTGGTGCAAGTTCTTCTGTCACTACATAGGCAGAGCATCTTCTGAGACCCACCCAAGCTGTCGTGTGAATCGGCAGTTAGTTCCCTCTCTGGCCCGACAGTGGCCTACTGTGAGGATAAGCCAGTGTGCTACACAGTTTGTTTATTGATGGACACTATGGTTGTTTCCAATTTGGGGCAGCTATGAATAAAGCTTGTTATAAACAACCATGCACAAGATTTGTAGGGACTGGCTCAGCGCCTGTGGCTCAAGCAGCTAAGGCGCCAGCCACATACACCTGAGGTGGCGGGTTCAAATCCAACCTGGGGCCCGCCAAACAACAATGACAGCTGCAACCAAAAAAAATAGCTGGGCATTGTGGCGGGCACCTGTAGTCCCAGCTACTTGGGAGGCTGAGGCAAGAGAATCACTTAAGCCCAGGAGTTGGAGGTTTCTGTGAGCTAAGATGCCATGGCACTCTACCCAGGGTGACAGCTTGAGGCTCTGTCTCAAAAAAAAAAAAAAAAAAAAGATTTGTGGGGATGTATGTTTTGAGTTCTCACAGCTAAATACCTGAGAGTAGAACTAGGCTGTGATATAAATGCACGAAGACTGACAAGTTCTCAAACTTGTCCTAGACAAAGTGCTACCTCCCTCACTGCTGAGTATCACTATGGTCACCTTCAAAGTACTCCCCTTGGGAAGCTGTGCATGAGTGCCAGTGCCTAGTTCACCCTTCAGAGCAATTTTAGAACTCTTTTCCAAGAAAGATCATCAGAGCTATTATCACACAAGGTCTGACAATTAAGTCTGCACATGTGCCACCGTGCACTTACACTGGCGGCACCATACAAACAACTCAGTAAAGTTCCATAACTGTGGACATGCATTACTTATTTTCAAATGTTTGGCTATGTCCATGTCCACGTGTGGCGCTGTCCTGCTCAGTATTGTTGTGTGTTTGTGTGCAATACAATCACAGCTCTGATGGTCATCCCAGGAGAGTTCCAAAATTGCTCTGAAGGGTGGACTAGGTCTGGCGCTAGAGCACAGCTCCCAAAGGGAGTGCTGCGAAGGCGGCATAGCTCCCCAGGTGAGTGCTGCAAAGGTGGCCATACTGGCGTTCAGCAGTCAGGATGTAGCACATTTCCAGGACGAGTTCATGAACTTGCTGTCAGACTTCATACACACGCAAAGGATTATCCTAAAGTCATGCATGAATTATCACAAACTAAACACGTCTGTGTAAACACCACCCAGGTAAAAACCAGACCACCCCAACTTATCAGGCCCCATGAGGGCCTCCCAGTCTCAGCCCCCTGCCTTCTCCCCACAAATATAAAACCACCTTCCCTGGCCAATTTCACTCAGAGTTACATTTGGAAAACTTAACTCATGTTATAACAGCTGTTCTTCTGCACAGCTACATGATGCCACCATGAACACAGGTCCACCCTGCTGCTAACAGACATTCAGGCTGCTGCTCGTTTCTGCAGTACAGACCCGTGTACCTGCCATTCATGGTACATAATATACATCTCTGTTAAGGATCTACCTGGAAGTGGCCTACTGGGCATCCAGACCTCCAAAAGATCTTGCTACAGAATTTTAAAGTGATGGCACTCCATCAGAAGTACATGAGAGCTCCCCCATTCTACTTCCTTGCCAACACTTGCTATTGTCAAACATTTTCATGTTAACTGTTCTGACGAGTTTGCAGAGGTAAACTAAACTGTTTCATTTTGATCTGCATTTCCTGAAAGACCAATGAGTGCCGCTGGGGTCTGTGCCTGTGTGCAAGTGTAGTGAGTCCCCTCCCTACCAGGCCACCTGCCTCTCCTCACTGATCCGGAGGCAAGGATGGCACAGTCTGCACGTGAGCCCCGCCACAAACCTCCTGCTTGCAGTAGCCTTTTCCCCCCAGTGACAATGTCTTTTGATGAAGAGAGGTTCCTAACTTTAATGTAGCCCAATTTATTAATCTTTTATGATTAGCCCTTTACAGGAAAATTTCCTTTATCCCACATTCCATGCTTACATGTTTTACATCAAGATCATGACCAATAAGAAGCGTGTGGGGGGCGGCGCCTGTGGCTCAGTCGGTAAGGTGCCGGCCCCATATACCGAGGGTGGCGGGTTCAAACCCGGCCCCGGCCAAACTGCAACCAAAAAATAGCCGGGCATTGTGGTGGGTGCCTGTAGTCCCAGCTACTCGGGAGGCTGAGGCAAGAGAATCGCTTAAGCCCAGGAGTTGGAGGTTGCTGTGAGACGCCACAGCACTCTACCGAGGGCCATAAAGTGAGACTCTGTCTCTACAAAAAAAAAAAAAAAGAAGCGTGTGGGATTAGACTAAGATGAAGTTGACATTTGAACCTAGACAAGAGATACAAGGGAGACAGGACTGCAGACCCGGGACACCTGCTGCCAGGTCATCTCAGAAGGAAGGAAAATGCAGCTGGGGCACAACACTGCCTCTCTGTTCACGCACAGTGTGTGGCTGCCCTTGTGCTACTGTTTCAGAGACCCCTCTGACCCACAGGCTAAAATATTTATTATCTAGACCCTTACAGAAGGAGTTGGCCACCCCTGGCTCTACAACATTCATCCTGAGGGTTATGTGTATTCACATTCAACCTTTTCCCTCTTTCTGAAAACTAGGACTTTCTAATAACCTGCATGGAGAGCACACGACAAATGCCCAGGTCAGCTCAGCAAGGCCCCAAAGCAAGCCTGGGGGATGAGGAGTGTGGTGCTGGGGCAGTAGCCAGGAGAGAAGGCCCCGTGTGCCCCGCCATGCCCTGCATGTGGGGAAGCCAGCCCCACATGAACATGCTTGCTCCCCCCCCACCAACTGTAACTTAACTTACTGAAACACAAATACTGACAGGCAAGTATGTCACCTTCAGAGCACAGGCCACAAAAACCCACACACCACTCCTGACACCCCCATTCCTAAAGAAAACACACATAGGCAAGATGAGGCCTTTCAATGATTAATCAAGACTAGAAATTATGCAAAGTACATTCAAGTGTGCGATGAATTTTAAATGAGACAGGACTACAGAAAACTTAATTTCTGTATTAGCATGCTATAAAACTCTAATAATAAATGTGAGACAATGCACACACACACTTATGTTTGAATTATCCCAATGACATAAAAATCAAATCGTCCCCTCCCACTGTGTTCATATGCAAACCTCTCACAATATACTGGAAGAATGAGAGATGGCACCGGAGTGTCACCTATCAATTTTAGCCATTATACTCACTAAGGTAAATGTGAAGTGTTTAATTAGTTTTTATTCCATGTTTCTGAAATAGTTATTTTAACAAAGAGCTAGGCTGGTGCAGTAGCTCATTCCTATAATCCCAGAACTTTGGGAGGCTGAGGCAGAAGGATCACTTGAAGCTAGGAGTTTAAGACTGACCTGGGCAACATGGAGAGATCCCATGTCTACAAAAAAGTTTTAAAATTAGCTGGGTGTGTTGACACGTGCCTGCAGTCCCAGCTACTGGGAAGGCTGAGGTGTGGGATGCCTTGAACCTAGAAGTTTCAGGCTGCAGTGAGCTATGATCACACAACTGCCGTCCAACCTGGACAACAGAGTGAAACTCCACAGCTCAACTCCAAAAATATGATTCTCTACAATACTAATTTGTTAAATGCTACTACCCTGTTTGCATGAATTTAAATATTCCATAGCTAACTGGTGGTTGAGGCTGTGTTCTGGACTCGTGTTAGTTGCTCACCTTTCTTCACTGAAGACAATTCTTAATGGCCACAAGGTGCAAGTTAGTGCCACATTACAAACACGCTGAAGAGTCACTCATGAGCTAGAGCTTAGACCAGACTCACGCCCAAGCACAGCTTTGCTTATTTGTTGTTTTAAACCGGTCAACTGATAAATTCTTGCTTTGTGTGTAATTCTTAAACTCCTGGTCCTAGAAGGACTCAGCGATTAAGATAAGCTGCCCGCCTCTCTGCCCACCTACCTGTGCCTCCCAGACAACACCTTTCACAGCTCTCAGCGGGTCTTCCACAGCCCCCCTCATCCAACACGTCCCCTCCCACGCACGCCCCAGCCCAGCTCTCCTGTCCCAGCACCTGAACCCAGCTGTGTGCTGCCCTCAGCATGGCCTCACTACCCCTGCAGGCACGGTTGCATGGCTGGCAATGGCCTGCCCTCTGGCTGGCTTGTGCGTGCCCTGCCCTGTCCTGCCTGGAGCCAAAGTATCCTAGAGCAGGGGTCTCCAGCCCTGGCACACATGAGCTCAGGAAATAACTATTTTCTGAGCTCCCCAGGCAACACTAACATGGAACCACAGTGGAAAACCACAGGTCAAGAGAAAAGGCCTAGAGGGTCCCTTGGCTGCCAGCACCCAGCCAACTACAGGGTAAGCACTCTGTGCACCCTAATGGTCACAGCACCTTGGAGACAGTACACACCCTAATGCCACATTCACTCCAGAGACTCCACCTTGCCTCCTGGGCCCAGGCACGTGGATCTGCAGAAGCTCCCCAGGGAGTCAAATGGGAGGTCAGGTTGAAACTTCAGGATTCGGAGAATGACACAGAGGCAGCCCTGACTGGGTAGACCCTTCCCCTGCACCCCCACACCCTTGAATTGCTTGCTAGGTTTCCCTCACCATTCTCCAAAATATCACTGCAACCCTAGCACTGGCAAAAAACCTGGCCAAGCGCAGGTGTGTGAGAAGTACTTGCTGAACCTGGGCCACAGGCGCATGTCCGCCATGCTCCCGGGTCCCGATTGTCAGAGAGCGGGCAGACCAGGAAGGAGACTCCTCAGCAAGCGCTTGATGGCAACTGCAGGGTGAAGAGACGATGGCCAGCAGCTCTGCCCCCTCCCACATCTGACCTGTCCCCCTCAACCAGGTGAGCCCCCTCTCTGGAAGCCCACAGCTCTGCTCCTGGGCAACTCTGCAGCCAGCATGTTCCACGCAGACCACTGCAGGGCACACTGAGGACATCAGAACCAGGACCTGCGCAGATGGAGAAGGACGAGGTAACTGCCCACAAGGCCTCCTTAACAAACTTGAGAGAGCTATAAATTGGACCTTCAAGGTATGTTCTTCAAAATTCCTCACAAATCAATCTGAAAAGCTTATGAGCTAACTCAGAGGATATGTAAAGTGGAAAAATAAATTAAAATAAAAAACACAAAACAAAAAGACAAGAAATCGCAGCAGGTCTAATTTTAATTGCAAGAGGATATTTAATCAATAAATATTCACCCTTCAGAGCTGCGTCTGCATTTAGGATTATGAGGTACTAAGCTGAAAATTTATTAAGACTCATTAACAAGAAAGAGTCATTTAAATATTGGAAATCAGATCCAATTTAGACCAAATGCTTAGAGTCTCCTAATGACTCAGCTCCAAAAACAATAAAAAAGGAAAAGAGAAGGCTGTGCGCAAGCTATCCTGAAACACCCAGCGGGGCCAAGCTCACTCCCAACACTAAGCAAGGTTAATGATGACCACTCTGCCCACCGCCCTTCCCAGCAGGCCCAGACAGGCGGCTTCCTGCAGGTGGTGGGAGCCAGAGCCCCACTCTCTACCACAGAAATACCCTCTACTGCTAACATCAATTATTTTTCTCCACTAACATCATTACTAATACTTTTTTAAAAAAAAAACAAACTTGGTCAAACACATTTCCATTTTCAACATATTTGAAACATACTTAGAATGTATTTCCCTGTTTCACCTCCTTGGAGTTGAAATGACCATCCATGCTGGGGCCTTTTCTATATCACAGCTTGGAACACATGATAAAGGGTTTAAGTAATAAAATCAGAGAAAGAGTTCAACTGTCACAGTGATTATATATCCTCATTTTGTGACAGTCTTATTCAACCAACCTTGAAATTAAACAAAGAATGGGGAATGTCACCTTAGCCGAGGCAAAGGCCCATATCCCTGGGTAGTGAGGCCAGGGCACGGTGTGGGCTGTGGCCGACGGGCCAGACTCACAGGAGAGCAGCAGGGAGACTCACCGAGAGGAGCTTCCATGTGATAGGACGCACTGGCTTCGGGATCCCAGACCAGCTCAGCTTCCGCAACTCCTCTGTGGATAAAAAGCAAAAGAGTTAGCAGACTCCCCAGTCTTCCCCAGTCTTTAAACATATCCCACCAGCTGTATTAGGGGCACTGAGCCTCCTAATAAATGAACACTAGAATAAACCTTAAATGGCAAAAATTGTTCTCAATATATGGCACAAGCAAAGTTACAAACCAAGCAAAAAGTTAGCCGTTTACATCGAAACCTTAGTGAGTACATGTTGGTGAAATGCACCATCATGTCCCGGGAGCCACCCTGACAAGGTGAGGCAGCGTGACCCTTCCTCCCTCAGGCAGTGACATCCAGAGGACGCCAGCCTCATTCCCTCCCTCTCTTCTCTCCCTTCACCCTCTCTCTCCTGAAAGCTTTTTCCACAAACTGGCCATTTTAACAGGTCTTTCTTTCTTCCTTTCTTTCTTTCATCCCGTCTCACTTTTAATATTTGTTATCTAAGAACACCTGTGTGAGGTGGTTTCCTCGGTGTTGGTTTTGAAAGAAATTGTTTTATAGAGGTAAGCTGCCTTTATACATGGTGGATGCAGCCACATCCTCACATACAGACCAAGGTCAACAAAGTCTTCAAGGTAGACTAGAATAAGCCGAGAATATTCTCACAAACACCTACAGGTGGGACAAGTCAGCCGGCCAGATGCAGCGGGGCCTGGAGCAGAGTCCAGCCCCTCCTCGGGCAGGCAGGGACTCAGGGTGGGGGGGTATGGGGAGGACAGCAGCCCCTGGATTCTGTCTGACCTTCTGCGTCTCCTTGAGCAGATCACTCACAACGTGCCTTGAGTGGCTAGAGAATTCATTTCAATTTGTAGGTGCATCAACACTTGTCCAATCCCACCAAAACTGAAGTAATTATTTCCTTCCTTTTAGTTAGGAATCCACTATGAGGTTCTTCTCCTAACAGGGCAAGGCTAATGATTAATACTGGGAATAAAAGAAATGATTAAAGAGAGGACTTTGCTAATATAATCAACAAAATACAAAGTCCTGACATCTAATCTTTTTCCAATTATTAAACTCTAAGTAAAATAAGTACAGAATAATTGGACGATGGGGCCAGCAATAACTTGCATTTTACAGCAATCTCAGAAAATATCAAATCTTCCCCAGTACCCTAAGGCTATTATGAAAAGCAGGAACCTAATATCCGAACACCAATAATGTAATGTTTACCAGTCGTGTTCCCAGGCCTCTCCTCCGCACAGCTCAGCTTTCTGATTAAGGTTTATGAAAAAAGCCAAAAGAACTTGGTAGTTAATGTTCTCTGAGCCTATCTCCTCATTGGAAGAAACTCACAAAAATTCAAAAATACGTGATGAGACAAAGTTCTAACTTTGTTTAATTTAGTGTTTAAAGAGAGCTTTCATATGTACTACCTTATTTGACCGCAGTACACAGCTTGAGGCAATTAGGGCTGTGATCACCACTGTATACCCCAGAAATTGTCCCACAGAGGTTAAGTGACTTCCCCAAGGTCACAGAGGAACAAAGTCATGTTCAATACCAGGATCTTTGCACTATATTAACTCCTATTCTTAAAAAGGCTTTTTGCAACACAGATGAATCTCACTTTTGAAAACAAAGATTCCCCCCAAAATCTTAGTAGATACAAATACAGCAGAACATGTGAGGAATGATACTCACAGCAGCACACACTTCAAGAAGGACAGGCGGATCAACACAAGAAACTCTCGTAACCTTGCCAATGTCCAGGGCCCACTGGCCCCTGCCACCTTTCTAGCACAGTCTCAGTTGTGCCAGGGGACCACACCGCAGCCCAGCAGCCCTGAGAGTCAGCCCAGCCCCCACGCCTCCTCAGGCAGGGGAGAGGGCACCCTGCCGCCTTGGCCTCAGCCGCTGAGTCGGCCATGGGCCAGACCTACTACAGCCACTGAGCACAGACTCACTGGGGAATTCTTAGGAAGTCTCTCCTCACTCTTGGGAAAACTGTTGGAGGCAACTCTTTCTTTCTTCTTCTGAAAACTGCCAGGGTCAGAGGCGGGTGCAGAACTGCTGCGAGCCTCTAGCACCCAACCAGCCTGAGGATGAAGCTGAGATGAGGGAGCAGCAGGAAAAAGTTAAACCAGACAGCCCAATACAAGGACATCACAAATCAATAGCTCTTCTCCACCTGCACAAAAGTAGGCACAAGCTTAGCGGGAAGTGCACGCCATCCCCCGGAGAACACCACTGAGGCTTCTCCTAAGACAAAAAGACACACACAGGAGAGGGGCACCGAGCTCGTGCACAGCCACACAGATGTGAACAGTGAGTTCTGTGGGCAGCACCAGGCTGGGGAGGGCGATTCCGAAGTCAGCGACACCAGACACAGCCCTGTGCCCAGGAGGCCTGACCCCCTTCCCAGGACACAGCAAAGTGAAACTACCAAACAGAGAGCCCAGAAGAACAGTACGCAGGGGCGTGACACTGCACTCAGGCAGTTCCGCCCAGTTAGGACAGTCGCCCAGGGTTCCTTGAGGAAACAACAACTGAGATGAGGTTGAATGAGCTGAGTGAAGAAGGGCCGGGAGGAGCAGTACAGGTCCTGCAAGGGCACAGAGGGACGGGAGGGGCCCACAGGGGTCAGGAGGCCACCCCATGGGCTACTTGAGAGGCTCGGAGCACAGGAGACCGTGGCAGGAAAGAAAGGCACAGACCAGACAGACACCTGTGAGAAGCAAGAAGTCTCAGGCACCAGACCGGAGAGACGGCTGGAGCTAAGACTCAAAATCAACGTACTGCCAAGTGTCACTTTAAAAATCTGGAAGTGCCACTGGGTACAGTGGCTCACGCCTGTAATCCTAACATTCTGGGAGGCCGAGGGAGGTGGACAGCTTGAGATCACAAGTTCAAGACCAGCCTAAAGCAAGAGCAAGACTCCATCTCCACTAAAAATCGAAAACCTGAGGCAAGAGGATCACCTGAGCCCAAGAGTTGGAGGTTGTTATCATGCCACGGCACTCTACCCAGGGCAACAGCCTGAGACTCCGTCTCAAATAAATAAATAAACAAACACACAAACAAATAAAAAAAAAATAAAAATCTTGAAGTTCAATGCAAAGCCAATCAAAACTCCCAAGGGATATGCAACATGTGTCAGAAATTTGGTAAGCTGACCCTAAGTTCACCTGGAAGAACCAGGGTTGTAAGAACCATCAGTAAAATTCCCGAAGAGAACAAGCCAAGAGACATGGCTTGATGGGTGAGAAAATGCATGACGGAGCTACAGAAACTAAGACGGTGGGCTTGTGAGAGACGCTAAGATAAAGAAATCAATGAGACCGAGAACAAAATCAAACCCCAGCCCACGAGAGCGTGGAGTTAATGGTATAAAGAACATTTCACATCGGGGGCTAATCAACCAATGATGTCCACACAATAAGGAACCTATTTTCAGAAAAAATTAGACCATATATCTTACCAGACAAAAACCAATTTCCAGATGATTAAAAGTCTAAATGAGTGGGTGGATGTGTGTGTCTCTGTGTAGAAGAAAGAATAAAAGCACTAGAGGAAAAGACAGAATATTTTGCTATCAATCTGCAAGTAGTGGAAGGGTCTTGCAAACAGGACATAAATCTCAGAACTATAAATAAAAATATCTTAGAAGTGACTACAGACAACTTTGGGGATGACTGCACAGTGAAAAATATCATGGTGTTAAAACAACAAATGATGGACTTGAAAAACACACGTAACATGTAACATATCAAGGTTAGCAGCAAAGAAAAACAGAAAATTCACACAAAAGAAAATGGAAACATCTAATAAACAGACAAATAATCTCAATGGTAATCAAAGATCTACAGATTAAAGAAATTATTTTCAAATTTCCAATACAAAGTGTATATAAACAGCTTTTTTTGTTGGTGAAATTCAAAGTTTATAACCTCTAAGCAACAACTTTACTTTAAGAAACCTATTCTACATGGATATTTGCGAAGATAAGCAAGGATTATGGACAGGGATATTCATTTGAGTAATGTAATCTTAACAAAAAATTAGAAACAACCAAAATGCCCATTGATAGGAAGATGATTAAAAACCCCATTCCATCCATACACTGGAATACAACGTTGTCATAGGAAAGAACGGCTATCTCTGTGTGTGGACATGGAATAAACTGACGTCCATTACGAAGTGAAGCGCAGACCCTGGTAAGCAGTGTCGTGTGCGCTGGCCACTTCCGCAGGCCCCCGCGAGAGTCGAGAACACAGCCAGAACGTGGGGCGGGGTTCAGAGACTGCGGAGTGGAGACTTGCTTCCCACTGCATACCCTCCTGTGTTTCTAGAAAGCCACAAGGTTCCTGGGGCTTCTCCACCTTCCACCAAACTCCATCCAGTGTTCCAGGCTGAGCCCAAGCCCTGCCCTGTCTCAGAGGCCTTCCTGACTGGCCAGTCCTCACTCGCCCCCGTCTGGGAGAGCCAATGACACCAACACGTGAGGATTTGAGGATTGGAGCGTGTGAGCTCCCGAGTGTCATGTGCCACAATCCCACTTCCTGTCTGTCCTAACACAGCGCCCTGTGACCACTTGGCAGTGAGTCCTGGGGAGACAGAGCTCAATCCTTTCCTCTACCACTTTTTTTTTTTGAGACAGAGTCTCACTATGTCCCCCTCAGTAGAGTGCCGTGGCATCACAGCTCACTGCAACCTCCAACTCTTGGGCTTAAGCAATTCTCTTGCCTCAGCCTCCCAAGTAGCTGGGACTACAGGCGCCCGCCACAATGCCTGACTATTTGTTGTAGTTGCCATTGTTGTTCAGCAGGCCCGGGTGCTGGCGCCCTAACCACTAAGCTACGGGCACCAGCCTCCTCCACCACCTTAGAGGGTGGTTTGTGTTCTGAGGATGGCACTACTTGTAAACGGTTAAGTTCCACACAGTGAAAGTCAAATAGCCCCTCGAACAGGATGTAGAAGACTCCGTCACCCTCGTCCCCACGTCCTCCACCTCTGGACACCCATCACCAGACGCTGGTTTCACCTGCTCCTGTGCCTCACACAGACCGCTGTTTATACGGGATGTGCCTCTGACACACACACTTGTGTCCTACTTCTTTTGCTCAAAATGTGTTTAAGAGTCATACACCTTGCAGGTGCCAGTAGTTCATTCTTTACAGGCAGAAACTGCATTCTAGCCTATGCATATGCTGTAATTTGTTTACACCTCTGCCCATTACAGACATCTGGGTTGGTTACAGGTTTTCACCAGGGGGAGGCTGCTATGAGCCTTTGGTGGATCTATACATTGTGGGAATATGTTTTTATTCCTCCAAAGCAGATGAGGAGTGGAACTGTCAGATCATAGAGCAGAAGGATATTTACCTTATTTTAAAAACCATAAGGTTCTTCAAAGTGGTTGTACCACTTTACTCTTACACCAGCCATTTGTGGAAGTTACCACCGTTCCATATCTTGGTCAAATTAGCACCACGAGTGTTAATTTCCACCACTCTATTAAGCGTCAGGGGTGACTCCTGGTGACGCTGATGAGCAGTTCTGTGATGGCCAGTGGCACTGAGCACGGAACAGGATTTCGATGCTCACCCCTTTTATGACAGGTATGTTGAAATCTTTCCCCCACCTTTCATCAAGTTGTGCGCAGTTTTTTATTACATATTCATGGGTATGTTTCTGATGACTACTTTGTCTTCCGATTGTGCGTCACGTTTTCCTGTTTTGCTGCGTGCCAGTTACTTTTGTATTGAAGGCCAGATGTGCCCGGTATCAAATCATTGCCTCTGTGGTAACAGCGCCGGATCTGTTAAACATTTCCCCTTTGCCAGCTGGCATGGCCTTACCCTTTTCGGTAGAGACACTGGAGGGACGCTAACAAGAAAGGGATCTTTGCTCCCAGGTTGCCCACATGTGTCACTCACCAGGCTCCCACAGGTGCTGTCTGTTCAGCGCTCAGCAGTCACAGCTCCGGACCTGTTCAAATCACTGCTTTCCAGTGACTGTTCTCAGCATGTGAAATCACACCCTACTCCTGAGCAGCAGATCAGTACTTGCCAAGGACTAGACGGGCCCTCTACAGATCACCAGGATGCTCTCTGTCCAGCTCCCCTCTCTCCAGCACTCTGCCCCATGTATTATAACCACCTCAGCCTCCCCAAACCGCCTTTCCAAACTCCAGGGCTCGGCAAGGCCGCCAGGTTCACTCGGGTTCCCCCACCACTGCAGCTTGGAAACTGCCTCCAATTACAAACTGACTCACTGTGAGGTCCACATGGTTTCTTCCCCTTCTCTCAGGGTCATGGCCCTGCACTGCCTGCTGTCTAATCTCTGAAAACTTCCATGTGTCTGGACAGTTTCCTAGCTGTTTACAAGAGAGCAATTCCTTTTGGCAGTTAGCCGTAAGGTTGAAACAAAAGTCAATTTGCTAACCTATTTTTAAGGAATTTTTTTGTCTATATTCGTCAGGGATGTTAGACTCTAGATTCCTTTTCTTATGATGTCCTTGTGAGGTTTTGATAACCGGGTTATGTTGCTTACCTTTAAAAATGATTGCGAACTGCCTGATGATGATTTCAACATACCTGTCATAAAAGGGGTCGGGATGGCTAGTAAGCATCGAAATCCTGTTCCGTGCTCAGTGCCACCGGCCATCACAGAACTGCTCACTTTTCTCAAAGAGTTCTTGGAGGACTGGCATTATTTCTTCTTTGCATGTTTGATAGAGTTCACTAGGTAAAACAATCTAGCTCTGATAGTTTTCTCATATGAAGACTCTGTCATTACAAACATAAAAAAAATTTTTTTTGAAACAGAATCTCACTCTGTTGCCCAGCCTAGAGTGCAGTGGCATCCTCACAGCTCACAGCAACTTCAAACTCCTGGGCTCAAGTGATCCTCCTGCCTCAGCATCCTGAGTAGCTGGGACTACAGGCATGTGCCACAACACCCAGCTAATTCTTCTATTTTAGTAAATTCAGGGTCTTGCTCTTGCTCAGGCTGATCTAGAACTCCAGAGTTCAAATGATCCTCCTACCTTAGCCTCTCAAGAGTGCTAGATTACAGGTGTGACCCACCACACCCTTTTTAAATCATTATAAAGATATTAAAAGTCTCTATTTCTTCATGAATCAGTTTTATTAAGTTGTATCTTTCATGCACTATGTCCATTTCATGTAAGTTCTTTCATGGAACGTGTCCATTTCATAAACTTATTAGTATAAAGTTGTAAATAATATTCCCTTATATTTTAATGTCTATAGAATCTGTGGTGATATCCCTCTTTGATTTCTGATATTGGTGAATTGTGTCTTTTTTTTAATTGAACAGTCTAACTAGAAGTTTTTCATTAGCCTTTTCAAAAAGTTAATCATAGCCAAGCACAGTGGTTCACGCCTGTAATCCCAGCACTCTGGGAGGCCAAGGCGGGCAGATCCCTTGAGCTCAGGAGTTTGAGGCCAGCCTTAGCCAGAGCGAGACCCAGCCTCTTAAAAAAAAATAGCCAGGCATTGTGGCAGGTACCTGTAGCCCCAGCTACGCAGGAGGCAAAAGCATCAGCTGGGCCTAAGAGTTTGAGGTTGCTGTGAGGTACAATGCCATGGCACTCTACCCTAAGGCGACTAAGTGAGACTTTGTCTCAAAAAAACAACTAATTATAGATACTAATAATTCTTGTCATTTACCCATTTTCTAGTTTTTTGATTTTCACCTTTATTTAGGTTACTTCTCTTACTTAGTTTTGGTTCTTTTCCTAATTTCCTAAGGTAGAAGCTTTCATCACTGATTTGAAACTTTTATTGTTTTCTAATACAGGGTGGATATGAAGTTCTTGTGCAATTTACTAGGTTAAACTATTTTAAATTGCATACTAACTTTATGTCCACCCTGTATAGGCATTAAAATGTGGCCATGCCCGGTGGCTCACACCTATAATCCCAGGACTTCATGAGGCTGAAGTAGGAGGATCTCTTAAGGCCAGGAGTTTGAGACCAGCCTGGGAAAGCAAGACCCCAACGCTACAAAAAAGAATGGAAAAAAAAAATTATTCGGGTGTGGTGGCACATGTCTGTAGTCCTAGCTACTTGGGACACTGAGGTAGGAGATCGCTTGAGCCCAGGAGTTCAAGGTTACAGTGAGCTATAACTGTGCCACTGCACTCCATCCTGGGTGACAAAGTGAGATCATGTCTCAAAAAATAATAATAAAAAAATTTAAAAATAAATAAAGGATAAACTTTCCTCTAAGCACTCTTCTGCTATTTTAGCTGTACCATAAATTCTGATATGTGCTGTCATTACCATTCACTTAAAATACTTCCTAATGTTCCTTGTGATTTCTTTGATCCCTGGGTTACTTAGAAGTATATAGACAAATTTCCAAATATCTGAGGGTTCCTAGGTATCTCATTGTTATTTATCCCTAAAGCATTTACTCGGATGCAGCTGGTATTGTTTCACCCTTTGGAGTTTCCATGACTTGTTCTGGAAGAACAAGACATGTTCCATGACAGAGTCTGCCTGGTAAATGTGCTCTCCCAGTTGGTGGATGTGGTTAGTCTACAAATCAATTAGATGCAGCTGGTCAACAGTGCCATTCAAATCTTCCATATTTTCAGTATTACTTAATTTACCTATCGTATCAAGACTCATGGAGGGGTGTTAAGATTTCTGCATAGGAGTTTAAACCTGCCAGCGTCTCCATTTCCATCGATGTTGCTTCAGACACTGTAAAGCCAAATTATCAGGGACATACACATTTGGGACTCAAACTGTCTACTTAATGAATTGATCCTTTTATCGCCAAGAAACAGCCCTCTTTGTCTCTAATACAACTCTTTGTCCTGAAGTCTACTTTTTCTCATGAAATTATAGGCAAATTACTTTTCTTTTGATTAGTGTTTGCATGACATAGCTTTTTCTACACTTTTATTTTAACTGCCTGAGTCTTAATGTTGAAAGCTTGTGACAGACTTTTACTATGACTTAAAGGGTTTTGTCCCGTCCAAAATTACCACCTGGCAACTTAATCCACCATGCAACCCTGTTGAGTAGTAGCCTCTGGGGGCCCTCGTGAATGGATGGGCGCCATCGTCAAGGGGACCCGGGGAAGGGCCGCCCTCTCTGGGCCGCTGTCCTGTTGCCCTTCCACCTTCCAGCGCGGGAGGACAGAGCAAGAAGGCCCTCACCAGGTGCTGGCACCTTGACCTTGGACTTCCTGCCCTCCAGCACCATCAGAAACAGATTTCTCTTCATGTGTCGCCCAGGCTGGGGTATTCCATGACAGGACATAGAACAGACTAGAATGGCTTCTTCTCAGCTGCTTCTCAGCTTTCTGTCCCTAAATTTCTCAAAGTCAGATAATAAGATCACGAGTGCTCTAAGAGAAAAAACTAAAATGTAGGAAAACTTATATAAGCATAAGATGAATAAGAATGGATGAAAATAAATGAGAAATAAATAGCATTTCTTTCTTCTACAACATTGGATTTGTTTTCTGAAAAATAAAACTCTGAAATATTTTTACGAAAATAACACCACCATTCCACAATCAGCTGCACTGTGAAAGTTTTACCTCTGAATAAAACTCCCACATGGGAAATTACCACCCGGCAAGTCCATGACTGAAGGAGGCAGAAAGGAGACAGACTGCAGCGGAGCCAAAACCGGACAGGGCCCGTGGGCCGTCCCTTCATCTTCCTTGACCTTTTGTTCCCTCACCAAAACATGCGACAAGAAATACCTGCCTAAGTCACGGAATTTTCTCGAGGAACACAGAGACATTTGCAGGAGAGCCTATGTGAACCGGGACATACCACACAACCGCCAGGGCGTGGCTCTGTGCTGCTGACAGGTGAAATTATTCAACGCCCTCTGTGAACTCAGACCAGGCAGCAACTGGGACTCATTCATGCCAACTGGATGAAAAACATCACTTTTGAGACTGAACCAGAAATCTATCACAAACGGTGTGTGCAAGGAACTCTTAAGTACAAGCATCTTTTTTTCTGAAAAACCAAGAATAACAGGAAAACCGATCCACAATTCAAGCTAGTTTTTTCCTGAGATTCATAAAACTTTTGTAGCAACAGAATCTGGGAGAAACACTGAGCAAAATAAATTCCTGTGTGCTAAGTCACCTAAGCTTCTGTGAGGAGCTCTAGGGCGGCTGACCTGCAGCTGTAGGTAGGACAGGCTGATCTTTTCAGACCTGTTTTGCTGATCTGTGGTGTTGGGTATCAGGAAAAGTATGCACCCGGCAACTCTTATTCTTCCAATTTGCTACAGAGGAAACAAAAAAGGTTGGCCACCCCTGATTCTAGATTCAACTCACCAGTGTAAGAAGGATCTGTGCAATCAGCACACTTTCTGTCCCCAAAGCCACACAGGAGAGGTTCAGGGTCAGCTCCAACTGAGCGGCAGTTGGTGAGAACACCCTCTGTGCAAACCACCCCTGGGGCAGAGCCTGCCACACTAGACCCGTTCAGCACACACACCAAGGACCAGGTACACATGGCCTCTGGGGCAGCAGTCACACACAGCCCCTTCCCTCACGGGGCCCTGTGCCAAGCAGGAAGGAATCCAGCAAGTACAAACCTTCTCCCCAGGACTGCGATAGAAAGGGGCGGGGGCACAGGAGGACCCAGGGGGCACGGAGGGGGGGAATCTCCTCCGAGGAAGGGACATCAGGAAAGATGCCTCATGACAGGCATCTGGATACCAAGTACAAGTGCAACTTATCTCTGCCCTGACCCCACCCTCACCAACAGGATAGTGAAGGAACAATGTTACAATCAAGGACAAAGGCATAAATGGGGAATGGGGAGACAGTGGCAGACAAGAAATGTCAACAGAAGTATGAAAGATGGGAAGCAGACGGAAGGGTGGGAGCAGACTCAGCAAAGCAGAGGAGATGGCACCAGGAGGATGCCAGCAGGAAGCCACCAATCCACTGCAACCGGAAAGGGCAGGGCCTGCAGGAGGACCAGCTGGGGGTAGGGGGGGAACAGCTGGCTCCCCTGTGCTGTACCATGTGCACCACTGCCTCCTCCCGTCTGATCAATGACTCCAGGACAAAACAAGTGACACAGGACAGGTCCGTGGCTCAGTCATCAACCAGTTACAGTTACAATGGCACATAAGCCTCAATTTACCAAATCTGACCTAATTACACTGAGAGGGAGGGCATGATAAGAGAGCTAAATCTCTGCTTTGAGAGTGGAAAGTCAATAAATATGGCTGCACTGTAAAAATCTGCAAAATGAGCATTGCATTTAGAAATAAAGCTGAGTGTCAGGAGGAATCCTCTGGGGTGGAAGGCGGAAGTGAGGAGGGCGGGGCAGGTATTCAGACCATTTCTGGTATGAATCTTGTACTACAAGTTGAGCAGCCCTCAGCCAAAATGTGCGGCCCAGAATGTTTCAGATTTTACATTTTTCAGATTTGAGAATATTTACATCTCCATAATGAGCTAACTTGGGGATGGGACCCAAGCCTAAACACAAAATTCATTTATGTTTCACGTACACCTTATGCACACAGCCTGAAGGTAATTTTACACAATATTTTTTAATTACATGCATGTGAAAACAGAGAGCAAAGGTGTCCCTGTCTGGCCACCCATGTGGACAATCTGTGGCTGTCTGGCATCACCACGCTCTGACTCTGAATCTGTATGCTACTGATGAGCAGTCGTTTCCTTACACTCATTCACAGTTCAGTACTTAAAGGTGAAAAATACAACATACCATTAATGCAGTGAAACACGACGTGTCAGGGTCACAACTGAGTCAGAGGTCGGACAACAACAGCCACAACGGCACCCGTCAGTCTCCACCTACCGTGCTACATTTTGATGGAAAGGTTGCCATACACTGAATTTTACTTTTTTAGTGAAAAGAAACATCAAAAGCAGCTGAGGGACCAAGAAGGGGGTCCTGGAGGGCTGAGGAAGCATTCTGCTAGGCAGCCTTTTAAAACATTTCCTCCAGAGTCGCCTGCTTGTTCAGTGACTGTCTTTATCTTAGAAGTCCATCTTGGACTTTATAAACCGCCACCAGGTCTGGCTCTGTTATGAAGGCACAGCACTCCAGTCCCTCAATGAGCCCATCACACATCCTGCCAGCTCACCTATGGCACTTTGTCCGCTGGGTTAACACCATCTTCATCATACTGTGGTCACCAGCTCACCTACGGGCACGTTGTGTGCTGGGTTAACACCATCTTCATCATACTGTGGTCACCAGCTCACCTATGGGCACGTTGTGTGCTGGGTTAACACCATCTTCATCATACTGTGGTCACCAGCACCTTGACTCAAACCCATTTTAGCTGTTCCATCAGCAGTCAGAGAATGAACACTGGAAGCTCCCCAGGATCCACTTTTCCAGCTTCCTCGTGAACTCTGAGGAATGTGTAAGGAGATCAGACGTCATTCTCACTTGAAAAACAGAATCCTTCCAAGTCTCCAGCCCGTCCACCACCATCCGCTGAGCACAGCGGGGGGCATGATGACCATGTCTGCCGTCACTGTGCTCCCAACACTGGCCGTGGTGAGCGCCACACACACTCACTGAGCGGCCATGAAGCCACTTTTTTGATACGCAATCAAGACCTTCATTTCAGTTTTATGCAGTGTTTTTCTGATCTTTATTAACTTCTATTCATCACTTTAGACCAAGAACCTCCACAGTTGGTCTTCCTGTTTCTCCAGGTCGTACATGGGTCATCCCCACAGCACATTCTTCTATAAAATGCGTCACACTTGAACCACCGTCCACAGTCCAGACTCTCCAACAGCTTGACTCAACACTTTCTCTTTTTCTTATCACTGTTACCTAGAGGGGTATCTGCAGGTCCTTTTGACACATTCAACAATATCTTTACACCTCAGAATGGATAATAAAAAACTATAGTGGGTAAAACATGTAGGTCTTGGCCCCATTGTGGGGAACCTGCCCTTGGTACATCTGGCCTGCCAATGTGCCAGTGTACTAGCTTCTGTGGGCACGCCTGTGCAGGAGAATCTGGGTGAAAAGACAGGTCATAGCTGGAGGAAGTGGAGAGCGTCTTTCTTCCCTTGGAGACACTGAATAAACTGTGTATTATACACCTGTGTTTTGACTGCCACCCGCCACAGGGAGTCAAATGTGGAATTGTCCACCTGTAGCATCATATCAATTCTCAGAAGTTTCAGATTTTGGAGCATTTCCGATTTTGGGATCAGGGATGTTCAACCTGGACTACTTTATTTCTTAAACCAGGTACATGGATTACTTTTATAAAAATTAAAACCTGGCCAGGTGCAGTGGCTCATGCTCATAATCCCAGTTCTCTGGGAGGCGGAGGCAGAAGATCACTTAAGCCCAGAAGTTCAAAGTTGCAGCAAGCTATGATAATGCCACTGCACTACACCCTGGGCAACAGAGCAAAACTCAAGGAAGGAAGGGAGGGAGGGAGGGAGGGAGGGAGGGAGGGAGGGAGGGAGGAAGGGAGGAAGGAAGGAAGGAAGGAGGGAGGGAGGGAAGGAGGGAGGGAAGGAAGGAAGGAAGGAAGGAAAGGAGGGAGGGAGGGAGGGAGGAAGGAAGGGAAGGGAGGGAGGGAAGGGAGGGAAGGGAGAGAGGGAGGGAGGGAAGGGAAGGGAAGGGAGAGAGGGAGGGAGGGAAGGGAAGGGAAGGGAGGGAGGGAAGGGAGGAAGGAAGGGGAAGGGAAGGGAAGGAAGGGAGGGGAGGGGAGGGGAGGGAGGGAGGAAGGAAGGAAGGAAGGAAGGAAGGAGGAAGGAAGGGAAGGGAGGGAGGAACGGAGGGAGGAACGAAGGAAGGGAAGGAGGGAGGGAGGGAAGGAAGGAAGGAAGGGGAAGGGAAGGGAAGGGAAGGGAAGGAAGGGAGGGGAGGGGAGGGGAGGGAGGGAGGAAGGAAGGAAGGAAGGAAGGAAGGAGGAAGGAAGGGAAGGGAGGGAGGAACGGAGGGAGGAACGAAGGAAGGGAAGGAGGGAGGGAGGGAAGGAAGGAAGGAAGGGGAAGGGAAGGGAAGGGAAGGAAGGGAGGGGAGGGGAGGGAGGGAGGAAGGAAGGAAGGAAGGAAGGAAGGAAGGAGGAAGGAAGGGGAGGGAAGGGAGGGAGGAAGGGAGGGAGGAAGGAAGGAAGAAGGAAGGGAAGGAGGGAGGGAGGGAGGGAGGGAGGAAGGAAGGGGAAGGGAAGGGAAGGGAAGGGAGGGGGAGGGGAGGGGAGGGGAGGAGGGAGGGAGGAAGGAAGGAAGGAAGGAAGGAAGGAAGGAAGGAAGGAAGGAAGGAAGGCCTGAAGGAAGGAAGGGAAGGAAGGGAAGGGAGGGAGGAAGGGAGGGAGGAAGGAAGGAAGAAGGAAGGGAAGGAGGGAGGGAGGGAGGGAGGGAGGAAGGAAGGAAGGGAAAGAAAGGAAAGAAAAAATAAAAGTTTGACCTAAAAATAAGTAAGGTGTAAGGTATATGTCAATAGGCCAAGAGCCTGTAGCAGGAGAAGCTGCACGCAGATGAGTACAAGAGCATAGATGGTAAACATCCTCCCAGCCCCATACAGAGCCTGGCAGGGGGCACCCGTCCAGGGGATGGAGATGGGGGCTGGGAGGGAGGAGCCAGTGAAAAATAAGACTGAGGAGGGAGGCAGGGTCAGGACCCCGCAGAGAAGACTGGAACAACAGGCCAACATGCCGACCATCTGGATTCCCATTGACAGGTGCTGAGGAGCCAACACAGGCAGGAAGAAGGGCAAACAGTATTAGGCAAAGACCCCAGAGGTATGTGGACAGAACGCCACAGGGCTTGCTGAGTGACTTATGAGATGAAAGAAAAGCATGGTCATCCCTACTACATGGGAGGCTCATGGCAGCCAGAAATGGCAGAGCCAAAATGGGAGCCCAGAGGTGGCACACACAGGCCTGAGCCCGTCACTCTTCCAGTCTGCTGGTCACACCACACCCAGTGTGCAAAGATGAACCTGCTATGGGCCAGGGCCGGGAACTTTCCTGGAAAGGAGGTAAGACTCAATCTGGCTTGAGACTACCCACAGAACCCACTGGCATCTCACAAGGGTCCCCCAAAACAGTGATGGTTGCACTTGAAAACAGATTACTACCACCCCCTCACCCTCAAGCTTTAAAGTGGAATCCCCATCCTTTGTGATGGGGATTTATCATTTATATACAGAACTCATGTTCCGTGGCAGTTTGTCTATGTGGAGGCTAAACTTTTGAAGGCACGCACAACGAGGCTCAGATCTGCTCTTTTTCTCTGCAGCCTCCAGCAAATTTGAACAAGGTTCACTTCTACAGATAGAGCTAGGAAGAGAACTGCTCTTCCCCAATCACATGGCACACAGCTAAACGATCCTTCTAGAAGTTTTCTTTCTGTAGGACCCTGGAGGCCAGACTGCAGAAGGAGCCGGAAGCTCAGACTCCGGCTCCAAAGGGGCTGCAGGAGGGCAGATGGGAGGGGAAGCTCAGCCACAGGCAGCATCCTCAACAGTCAGGGAATTCCAGCCTGATGACCCATAATTGCTATAATTAACATAAAAAGTTTTTTTCCAAAATAACTTTTTTTACTTCAGACAGTTTCTGGGTAACCATTGGGAAGGAATGTGCATTTGAAGACATCAGAAATGTCAGAAGCACTTCTGCCAAACACTCCTGCAGGGGAGGCACTGGGGGGGCAGACAGCTGCCTGAGTGAAGACACAGGAAAGGGCCCCGGGACAGGATAGGAGCAGCCTCTGTGCTGGATGCTGGGCTAGGAGAGGCCTTCCCGTTCACGGTGGGAAAGAGATGAGAAGTCCCAGGCAGACAGAAGGGAGGGGAGGCACTTTGAACATCTGAGCCAAGGAGGAACAGCTGGGGCCATGGCTGCAGAGAAGGGGCACTTGGGAGAAAAGCCTAGACAGACAGACAGAGGGGCTGAGTGAGGCTCCCGAATAATAAAAAAGCTTTGATTTTGTGTACAATCAAATATCATGACTGCTTTGGTTTCCAATATATCTTTTTAAAATTCATTACGAGGCTCTAATTAAATCTCATGTTGAATAAGCACAATGACCCAAAATGCACAAAATGACAGTGTATTTAACTAGCAGTGTCTAGTTGCTGAGATACCAAATACACCAGCTTATCCTGGGTGGTCAAAACTCAGCCAGCCCAAAAGAATCAGGATCAAAGAGAACTGGGCTCTGAGTGTCCTGCTGGGGCAGCTTCTGACTGCAGCTCAGTCAACTATCAATCGGTGTGCGTCACCATGGGCACCAATGTGACAATGGCCAGGAGAGACATTTGAAATATATTACTGATGTCCCATTATGCCCCCCACCTTTCTTCTACTTGGGAAAGCCCTATTCATCCTTCAACCACCACCTCCTCCAGGAAGCCTTCCAGCTCTTCCCACACTGCCTGGGAAGGGTGCTCCCCACAGCCATACTGGTGCCGGTCAGGCTCCGGGTTCCCGGACCACAGGGGCTCCTGGTGTGTTCACTACATAAACACAGAGATGTGAGTGCCTAGCCTGGTGCAGCCCACAGAAAGCGAGATGAGAGTCAGTCACTGCATGCGGAAACAACGGACAGAGCCGGCCACAATTACCCACCACGCAGGTGGCGGCAGCCATTCGGGTGGTGGTTTGGGTGGCAGTTTGGGCAGTGGTTGAAGAAATCTGAGCAAACCCTTTGGAAGCCCAAAGACCAGAGGCATTCTATCTCCAAGCAGAATTTTTAAAACAGAAAAAACCCAAACCAGGTCCATAGTATCTCCTTCCTTCCCTACGCCCCAGGTCCCCCAGCAGAGGTCTGCTCCACCCCAGGAAGCCCCAGCGTCAGGCCTCACACGCTGGCCGCACCTCCCAGGCAGGACTGGCCTGTGCCTCCTCCTCACTGCACCTCTGAGCTGCTGCCCCACACCCAGCCTCCAACACCTCAGCTGGGCCTTGTCAGTCTCCCAACAGGCAGTTCCTACAGGCCCCCGTCCCCCACCAGGACTGCATGGAACTGAAGGGGAGAAAGTGCTTCCCTGGGACAAAGTCACAGAGCACCCAAGGGCCCAGAGAACACAAGTCGCAAGAGGACTGTGGGCGGCTTACAGTAAAAGAAGAAATCGCAAAGCCTCATCTCACTCCCCAGTTCCACAGCGGCATCCCCACCCACAACTGCTCAAGCCTCTCTAACCACACCCTCCCCTGGCTACTGCTGACTTCACACACCCAGGACTTAAAGAGCACCCACTTCCTCAGGGCCAGCCACTGGGGGAGGCAGAGACACACAAGCCCTCCAGGAGCTCAGGAGACCAAAACTGACATTCCTGAATGCCTGCTGGGGGCCAGGATGCATGCAGATTACTTCATCTCGGTCTCCCCTCAGCTCATTAGCAGAGGAGTAGCACTAAGACTCAAGTAAGTTGCTCAAAGTCCCACAGCCAGGGAGCCACGTGGAGGCCCCCACACCACATGTCAGGTCCCTCCCAGGAGTCACAGAAGGGAGAGAAACGGGGCCAGGCCTGTGCTCTGTGCCCCCTGCATACATTCTGGTGAGAAGCCAGTGTAAACCCCACTTCAGCCAGGAAGAGGCAGAGCCAGTGTAGAAAGCCACACCAGGGCTTCCAAACCACCAGACCTGTGCCAAGATGGTCCTTGGGAGGCCCCGGGCTGGAGTAGGGAATTCCAGAGTTTGCCTGTGGGTCTAGGGGCTAGTCCTGGCCAGGAGAACACACGCACCACCATGCTCATCCTGCCTGCACCCCAGTGGGAGGCAGAATCTGAGAAGTGCACGTCATCAGACATGGATCGAAGAAGCACACGGTTGAGAAGCCAGACCACCCACTCCCATAATCCTGAGAGTCCTAAAGGTGGGGGAAAGGGACCCTCGGACCTCCCACCATCTGGCTGCTCACAGGCTAGGGAGACCTGCAATTCCCTGGAGAGAAGGCGCAAGGCGAGGTCCACGCGCACTGGACTCCAGTCCCACTACTACATTTAGGAAACTGGAAAAGATAAATAAACATTCTAAAAGTATGAAAAATTAAAACAGATGCTCGTAGGGCCGGGCTGGGTGGCTCACGCCTATAATCCTAACACTCTGAGAGGCCGAGACCCTGCAAAGCACCGTACAATCACACGAGAGCCTGAGCTCACGGGTCCTGCTCATGACTCCAGAGACTCGCCTGCAGCAGGTCCCTCCCTCACATGATCTCAGTACAAATCTCCAGCAAGTATTTTATGCACCAGGAGCTGGTCATGTCAGAGCCAGAAAAGAACAGCATGGAGTGTGTTACATCAAAAGGGACTCGGGTAATCTCATGGGTATCTGGGGCTCTTTTCTTATCATTTGTTGTTTTCCTCAATTGTTGCTAGTTTCAATAGTTATGTGCAATTAAAAGAAAATCTATCTCAAGGAACATATCTAAATCACTCATAGTGGGGAAAATAAATCCTAGTAAGACAAAAGCCATTATGTCAGCAGTGCCAGGAAAATAACTCCCTACCTGCTCTGTAGTGGGCATCCTCATTTCCTTGGTCCTCCCCTCTGGGAAGGTCAAGGCCACCTCCTCCAAGAAGCCCTGAAAGAGCACCTCTCCACTGTGACCACTCAGCACTCCCTCTCTGTTCAGCCGCCCTCCTGCAGCAGCAATCAGTGGGGAGAGAGTCAGAAACACAGGAGTATGTGCAGAGACACCAGAGGTGCGTGTACCATGGCTAATGCACACAGGTGTGTGGCACGTCGCTTAGGCCTGGTGTGGTGGGGCCTGAGACCCACGTGGATCTCAGCAGGGGGAGGAGCAGCTGCCACAGGAAACAGATCCTGAGCCCCAAAGCCAGCTTCCCTGTCGGTGGCTACCTCCAGCCCGGTCCTAACAACAACTGATGAGAAAAATGGACAGTATTAAGTGTCAAGAGTCTTGGACATCTGGCAGCGCCCATAGCTCAGTGGGTAGGGCGCCGGCCACATACACCCAGGCTGGCGGGTTTGAACCTGGCCTGGGCCAGCTAAAAATCAACAACAACTGCAACAAAAATAGCTGGGCATTGTGGTGGGCACCTATAGTCCCAGCTACTTGAGAGGCAGAGGCAAGAGAATCACTTAAGCCCCAGAGTTGGAGGTTGCTATGAGCTGTGACACCACAATGCTCTACCAGGGGCAACATAGTGAAACTCTGTCTCAAAAAAATAAAAATAAAAAGAGAGAGTGTCTTGGACATCAGTAATAAAAAGACAAAAAGCCCAATCAGAACTGGGCCACGGATCTGAGCAGGGATTGTGTCAATGATGTGCAGACTTCATACCAGGGCAGCTGCACTTTTTTTTTTTGGAGACAAGAGTTTCACTTCGTTGCCCTGGGTAGAGTGCCATAGTATCACAGCTCACAGCAACCTCCAGTTCTTGGGCTTAGGCGATTCTCTTGCCTCAGCCTCCCAAGTAGCTGGGATTACAGGTGCCCGCCCAACACCTGGCTATTTTGTCGTTGTTGCAGTTTGGCTGGGGCGGGGTTTGAATCCGCCACCCTCAGTATATGGGGCCAGCGCCCTCTCAGAGCCACAGGCACCACCCAGGCAGCTGCACTTTTAAATGTGGGGAACTGGAGCCTCACACACTGCTGTTGGGAGTGTAAGATGCTGTGGCTGCTGCAGAGAAATGTTCCTGGAAATGCTGAACCTACAGCCATCACCTGACCCAGCAAGGCCACTCCCAGGTAAATACCCAAGGTAAACAGAAGGAGTCTGTGCAAACACTTGCACGGGAGTGTCCACAGACGGGTGTTTACGGTGGCCGAAGAGCAGGAACACCCGAAGAATTCATTCGGTGGTGAGTGAGGAAACTGGAGCATACACACACGGTGGGATCTCACAAGCCGAGGAAGGACCGGAGGGGCAAGCGCACGTGGACCAACGCAGAGACACCGTGCCACGTGAGAGAGACAGCCGAAGGCCAGACGGTGCCTGACAGGGCGCCACCTGCCGCCCACGGGCCATGCTGCTTTTATGAGGACATTTTTTGCTTATCTGTGGTTTCAGATAACGTGAAAAGTATGCAGGGATCTTTCTTTTGCTCATCAGCTTTCATCAGCGTCTGTGGACTTAATGTCCGGCCCAGACAACTCTTCTTCCAACGTGTGGCAGAGAAAACAAAAGGTTGGACACACCCCTGTCCAGAGCAGGCAACCCTGGAGACAAAGAGTGGAGGAAGGGCTGCCTGCGGTGGGGTCAGCTGGGAGAGTGCAGTGTTTCTTGTTAAGGTTATGAAAATGTTCTAAAATCGACTGTGATGAGGCCTACACAACTCTGCAAACATACTAAAAACCAATGAATTGCACACTTTAGTGAATCATATGGTATGTGAATTTTATCTAAATACATGTTTTTTCTTTTAAAGAGTCTTAAATAAGGACTTTTTAAAGAATTTATAACTCTAACTACCTTCTCCAAAAGGCAGACCAGGGAAACAGAGGCCTCTTGTCATGGGAGCGCAGTGATGATGGGCTTTGGTGCCAGGCTTTGGGCTCAGAGCTGCCAGGGGCTGACCAGCTCTGCACGTGGCAGGAATCACTGGACAGTGGACAGGCCCCTGAGGCAGGTCAGTGGCAGAGCAATTCCATTATACTGACTAACCCGCTCACACGTGCCTGACTAAGAGTTGGACGCAATATTCTGCACTTTTTTTTGTTTTTACCTGTTGAGGGCTTCAGGTTGGTGAAAGGCAAACGAAACCCATGACCCAGTGATGCCAGCAGTCGCCACACGGGGAGCTTCGAGCATTCTCACAAACTCAGGGAACATTCTGGCTTCACTAAACAAGAGGTGAGTTAGAGGCAATTCTGTGACGAGGCCTCATGGGAGAGAGGCCTCAAGCTCATGTTCCAACATCACTTAAAATGCTCACACCCCCTGAGCCAATGATTTCATTTTTAGGAATCTGTCTCAAGGAAATGATCCAAAATGCAAACAAATATTTATGCAGAAAGATGGTCACAGCAGCATCATGTATAGATCAATGAGGATCTAAATTTCTAATAAGAGGGAACTTGTTAAATTAGAACAATAGCCATTTATTACTAAAAGAAAATAAATACACAAACAATGTGTGAGGGAAAACTTTGGCCTTTCAAAGTCTACAGGAAGCAGAAGCCAAGTGCGAGGGATCTGCATCTCCTGTAACCAGCCCCCACCCGCTCTCAGACGAGAATCCAATCATTTGTTAGCCACTTCACAAGGTCTAATTACACCGCTGTTTCCTTCAGTACCATTGATCCCACAGCCAATGCTGCCTGGCATTTAATTAAAGGAAAGGCTACTGCTATTTCATGTTAAAAATATAAATCCTTTCAAACAAATTAGAAGCTTGAGGTTTACATTTTTGCTTTCCAGTAGGACCCACTGAGGACAGACCCTCAGCCTCCCATTATTTTGACGTTGAAACACACATGTAGCAGGATTTAGTCCTACCCCTCGCGAGGGCAGCAGCCTTTGCTAATCTCAGTACCCGGCACAGGTGCCTCTGGGCTTCAGCAAGCACGGTCACTTTGGGGCTGCAGTGTGTGAAGGTTACCAGGGCAGCACACAGGGGCTCCTGAGATGGGAGCTCCTCATGGTTAGGCAGGACCCTGGCGCCACGAGTCCTCTCTGCATGTGCTCTGCTCCAGGTTCCTCACCCATCGCTGAGCACCCAGAGAAGCCCCCTGGACCAAAGCAGAGGAGAGGAGCCATCTCCCAGCACGCCCAAAAGACTCCTTGGTGTGCCTTCCCGGGCTCTGGAGGCCAGCGGGCACACTCCTAGCAACCCACATGCATGATCGAGGAGTCCGGCAGACGGGAAGCTGGGCACACGGAAAGGATAGAGACAGACTTCTCCCAGATAAGCTCAATTAATTTTAGATAAGTATGTGATGTAATTACAAAGGCAAAGCTACATAATCCCACAATCCCCTGCATGTAATTTCACATGCAATGCACAGAAGGCAGGCTCAGGTGGCAACAAGCGAACGATTCTGGGACAGTCAAGAACTGACCATCAACCCCCACCTGCTGGCCCACGACCACCATGCAGGAGCCACCACAGCGCTTCTGTCTAGAATGCCATCGACCCTTGATCTGCTCAGCAGGGTGCTGCTCCTCATGGCCCCAGTGAGCCCCGGCTCCTGCCTGGCCCCCAGCTTGCCCCCATGTCCCTTCCACCCCACAGTGGGCTGCCACTCCCTTTCTTTTCTAGATGGACACTCTGTTCATTCTGGCACAAGCTGGATCCATTTCTAAGCCTGTCTCCATCCCAGTCACAGCCTCCCAAGGACAGGAACTACTTTACATGTCCCTGGACCCCTAACTCCTGGCATTACCCCTACACAGACCAGATGCTGAGGAACATCTGTTAAACAGAACACAGAAAGGCAACTAGTGATACACAACCCTATGCCTAGGGACATGGGCAAAAGGTATGAGCTGCAGGCAGATAAGGGGCCACGGCTGTGGGCTCATGCTCGGTGACACTCATAGGAATGGTGACCATACGATGTATCATCCAAAGCGGACACTTGGTGGCACAATTAATAATCATGCCAGGGCCACAGGGGTAAAGCAGCACTTCCCAGCAACCTAGGCCTGTGACTGTCTTGTGTACAGGGCACTGCCAGAGGTACTCTGGGTAGCACAGGGTGAGAAGGCTTCCCAGTGGCACTGAGACCACAGAAAACAGGTGGAAAGATGCATTCCAGACAAGGAGAAAAAAAACTAACTAGCATTACTTATTAACTACTATAATGGCTACAATAGTGGTCTCTGTTGTGTCATGAGAGTATTTTGTGTTTTGGCACCTAACTCAATAGTTACTATTCACATGTACAGGCAGATATTAACATGAACAGTCCAGGATCAGCGGGGTCTGCATGGGACAGAAGGGTGAACGAGTGACTGGGAGTCCCGTCTCGAAGGGCACTGAACACCAGGAGTCTGGTCTCTGGTCTCGCTCCTGGAAGCCGTGGGGAGCTGTTCAAGTAGAGGTGAAAGCCAAGTTTCAAGTTGATCCAGCTCCTGCTACGACGGGGAATGCATCACAGGGAAACGGGAACAGGAGACCTGTGGGGCAGCCACTTTGGGGCGGGCAGAGGTTACGAAGGTCCACTCTCACGCAGGCCCGTCCAAGTCAGGGAGGAGAGAAGGAAAGGATCGGCACAAGAACTTCCGAAGACACAAGGACAGGCGGGCTTTGACAACAATAAAAACAGAGGCACAAACTGACAGTGACCAGCCTCTACCCAGGGCGAGAGGGACTGGCGCCCTCTCCAAGTCAGATAGCAAGTCAAGAGCAGTGGCTGACGGGAGCCAGCGGGTGGGCAGAAGAGGACAGGGCACCCTCACTACCCTGGACGCAGCACCTGCGCTGCAGAAAGCCACGTACTGTCTCGTCTCCTTGAAGGGCCATCGTCACCCCCACTTTACAAATGAGGGAAGGAGACTGGGGGGCCTTGCTCTCAACCAAAGTCCATGATCTTTCCAGCACACAGGACACTCAACAAGGCATCTCCCAAAGACAGGAGCCTGTGGGTGAGGCTCAGGGCATGGGGATGTGGGGTCCCACACAAGGAGTGGGGGGCGGGGGGATCCAGAAACACACTTTGACAAACACACAGGTAAAAAGTGGAAGAGTGAGGTGAGTCATGGGGGACATTCAGGCACGTGAGAGAACAAATCTCAGAGCAAGATGTCACAGAAGTTCTCGTTGGAGAGAAGTGGAGATAACAGCGCCTCGGGTTGCCCGGCCCATGTTCTGGTCTTCCCTCCACTGTGCAGCCTCCCCCAGCAGCCCTTCCAGGCTAGGATGAGGGTGAGAAGGTGGCTGCAGCTGAGTCCCCCAAACAGCCCAGGACAGGTGACCCGCCTTCGTTCTAATCTAACAAGGAGCACAGAGATGGCGTCTTCTTCAACAGCAGACTGGGGAAGACCCACAGAATATAGTAGCTGTCCCCAGAGGTAAGGGATCTCAGGCCATAGGCCCTGGTGGTGAGTAGGCCCTTGGCAACATTCCAAACGTTTCAGAACCCATGCCACCACCAGCCAGCTCTGGAATCTCAGAGAAACACTGACTGACAGAAACACGTCCAGGGAAGGAAGACAAGTCAGCGGAGGCCCTTGAGGTCAGTCCCAGGGCTGCCTGGGGGGCGGGGCAGCAGCACTGACAGCATCCGCGGCCTGGAGCGTGATGGAGTCGCAGCCCGTAGCCTCCTGTCTTTGGGAGATGCCTCAGCAGCCAGAGCCAGGCCAACAGGGATCAACTGCAGGCAGGCTGCATTCCCACAGAAGAAAGAGCTCTGCACCGTCAGGGTAACAACAGCCATGCCAGGCCCTCTGCCTCAGCGCTACGTAAATTTCTACATTTAACCCCCATGTCCACCTTGTGAGATGGCCCGCCCGGCCCCGCCTGACCGAAGGGTTAAGTGATGGTACGCAGCTGCCACAAGCCAAATCCCAGATCTGACGATGGTGTGTGATCCCCATATCACCAAAGAGGCTGATACATGGAATGGGGGCAGAGGGCGGAGGGTGCTCTGGTTAAGGGTCCCCACAGGTCAGGTCCTTCCCTACAGGGAAAGGTGACAGCAATTAAGAAACAGCAGGTGAAGGCTGAACCGCCCAGAAAGGAAGTGGTGAGTCCCACTACTAGGCTGGAGCACACCAGGAAAGGAAAGACACCAACTGCTCAGCCCCGCAACCCAAAACGCTTCATAATGCAGTCAAAACTATAACAGTATTTATGACTATATGCAACAGAAACAGTACACAATAAAACGTAATATACAGTAACAGCTTCAGCAAGGCCAACCAAAAGCTCTTGCTACCGAGAAAGAGGTGATAAATGTTTGTCCCGAGAGCCTAACTGGATTTCTGCCTAAGACGCTGACAGGGAGGCTGCTGGCCACTGGTCCATGCCTGCCACCCAGGCCTTCTCCTCGGCTCAGAGAACTCCATGACTTACTCTGAAAGCAGGACCAGACTGCAGCCGCCTTCATGAGGCAGCCCTTAAAATTCACACACAACCTGCTTTAACTCACTGCGGTTAGTTAGTTGCAGATCACTGTGGGGCCCAGATCAGCCCCTGCTGCCTCCTCGAGCGCTGCCTTCCCACAGTGCGCTCCGACCTCCCGGGGCCTGAATGGCACATCCAGCGTGAGGTCTACACCTGTGAAGGCAGAGACGGACCCCGTCTCACCAGGATACTCCCAGAGCTCTTCTGAAACCCCGTCCTCTACACCAGCTTCTTTGGAGGAAGAGATGTAAATGACAGTAGAATTGAAAAATTAAATGTTTTGAAGCCACTCTTTAATGAGTAAAAGCTTCCCATCACAAAGCCATTCTCCAAGTAGCTGAGATTAAATCTCCTCTCCCAACCACTTTCCTACCTCCTCCATTCTAAGATGGGGTGCCCCCCAGACTGCTCAGGAAGTGTGTGGGACCCTCCCCCGAGAATGTACTATATAGACCATACACACTCTACTACAGTATTTGGCAATTTCCCTGGACTCTTTTATTTTTTATTTGTTCTATGTATAACATCCATTTAAAACTAAAATCTTTTTCATTTCATACCCCTTTCTCCTCCCTGGACTCAGTGGGACCCCCTCTCCAAACTCAGAGGACCACCACGCCTAGCAGCATCTGGTACGGGATTATCCTGTATGCCTTGAACTCAGAAGTCCCAACTTGGGAAAATCACAGACCTCGGTGCTCTCAGCAGATCTGGCAAGTACAACTTAAGATGGAAAAACCCAGGGCACCCACATATCCCCAGAGCCACGGCCACATCTGCGTGATGGGGGAGGGAGCGGTGGGGGAGGGAAAGGGGAGACTGAGAAGGACAAAGCAGGGGCTGGAGGCGCCTGGAGGGAACAAGCCCCACATGCAGGAGAGGTCTGTGGAGAGTAGAGACAGGAACAGCGACAAGCAGACACCGTTCAAGGTGTCTGCCACGGACGCTGTAGACACGTAAACTGGTCCTGACTACGTGGTTTGTGTCCTCCTGGAAAGCTGCTGTGAGCTTCAGCACTCCTCAAGACATCCAGCTCAGCCTGCCCCCTCCCAGGTCCCCCCCCAGTGGCAGTTGCCCAGTTATTCCTCACATGTGGGGACCTAAAATCAAACTAAAGCCACAAAATGTACCAAATGCCCCCAGGGCAGGCCCACCCAACCCAGGGTCTCCAAAAAACAGTGGAGGGACCACTATGGAATTGGTTTTCTGGACTGCAAAGTCTTCGGCCCAGCCCTAACCAGCCAAAGACCACAAGGTCCACTGTCTGCAGGAAGACCAGCGGCCTCCAAAGCCCAGCCCTGGGTGGCCAAGTCTGCGCACAATTCAATGACAGGACACACCCAAAGGGTCTCTTGGCAGCACCAGATTCTGAAAATAGTGTTTGTTTTGGGTATCTTTTGGAATAAATACTGAAGCACAGAAAGGTGAAATGATATGCTCTCTGGGATGTGCAGCAAAGGGAAAGGAAAGGGAGAAAGGACAGCAGAGACGGTGGGGACAGCAGAGACGGTGGGGACAGCAGAGACGATGGCAGCCACACCGCAAGAACTGCTGAGCGCGGGTGACAGGGGTACTGCTTCACTGAACTGTTCCCCGACCTCTGTGCATGTTTGAAATTTTTCATACCACAGTTTTTTTAAAGCACAAGAGAAGGTAAAGGTGGTGCTGGGCGTCTGACAATGATCAATGATGCTCCCGTTCTGGAAAACTCTGCTTCCAAGGAGCAGAGCCTCTCTCCCACCCGGCACCCTGCAAACCCCAGCAAACTGCAGTGAATCTGCTCAGGGATCTAAAGCTCGGGAGACTGAACTATGTCACCATGTCCAATGACAAACACACTCACAACAGGGAAATGCTGCTAATGACATCCAACTCACTAAAACGTTCTCCTGGAAAAATCACAGCAGCTATTACCTGTTAATATTTTTAAAAAAAGAAAGAAAGAAAGAAAAAAACCATCTCCCACATCACAGTACATGTGTGCTGTTAAGATAGATGAGTAACAGGGAAAAAAAGCGCTCGGCACATCACTGCCTTCCAGACTCGTGGCACGCGCCATGGTTTCTGCCTGGCAATAATACTAATGGCAAGACACCCATTTCTTGTCCCAGACAGATGGATATCTAAAAAGCATTTTTTAAACACAGATTTTTTTTTTTTACTCCTAAACCAACACCCCAGCCCTCCCACTGAGCTGGGCTGTTCCAGCTCCCTGGCTGGCAGCTGGCTCTGCTGCTATGTAGCTGGAGCAAATACACCATCGTCTCAGACACAGCATAGCCTCTCGGAGTCACAGTGTAGCTACAGCAAGGTACACCATCCTCTCAGACACAGCGTAGCCTCTCAGAGTCACAGTGTAGCTGGAGCAAGGTACACCATCCTCTCAGACACAGCGTAGCCTCTCGGAGTCACAGTGTAGCTACAGCAAGGTACACCATCCTCTCAGACACAGCGTAGCCTCTCGGAGTCACAGTGTAGCTGGAGCAAGGTACACCATCCTCTCAGACACAGCGTAGCCTCTCAGAGTCACAGTGTAGCTGGAGCAAGGTACACCATCCTCTCAGACACAGCGTAGCCTCTCGGAGTCACAGTGTAGCTGGAGCAAGGTACACCATCCTCTCAGACACAGCGTAGCCTCTCAGAGTCACAGTGTAGCTACAGCAAGGTACACCATCCTCTCAGACACAGCGTAGCCTCTCAGAGTCACAGTGTAGCTGGAGCAAGGTACACCATCCTCTCAGACACAGCGTAGCCTCTCGGAGTCACAGTGTAGCTGGAGCAAGGTACACCATCCTCTCAGACACAGCGTAGCCTCTCGGAGTCACAGTGTAGCTGGAGCAAGGTACACCATCCTCTCAGACACAGCGTAGCCTCTCAGAGTCACAGTGTAGCTACAGCAAGGTACACCATCCTCTCAGACACAGCGTAGCCTCTCAGAGTCACAGTGTAGCTACAGCAAGGTACACCATCCTCTCAGACACAGCGTAGCCTCTCAGAGTCACAGTGTAGCTGGAGCAAGGTACACCATCCTCTCAGACACAGCGTAGCCTCTCAGAGTCACAGTGTAGCTACAGCAAGGTACACCATCCTCTCAGAGACACCGAGGCACAGTTTCCTTCCCAAGAGCTGGCAACACAATGCAAATAAGAACGACAGACTCTGAAGTCCCAGCCTGTACCAAGTACTTGATCATCATTCTATCACTTTCAAATAAAAGAGCCTAATATTTTGAGCATAATGATTTTAAGGAGCTCAACAATTTCTTTGCATGCATTATTCATTTCGTGACACAAAACTGTTATTTCACTGAGATTACTGTAAATCGCTACATGAAGAGCTGGCTTGCATGAACAATTAAATGATAGATATGATAAACTAGATTTATAAGCTTTATGTTCCTATAACATAAATTCCTTGAATGATTTAACTCAACATAGCTAGAAAATTCTTTCCAGATGCCACGTTCATGGATCTGCAGCTCCCCCATCAGCATTTAACAAAAACTTACTAAAAACTGAAAGCAAAAATACTTAATAAAAGGTTTAATATTACTATGGTAACCACAGCAACTTGTTTCAAAAATGAATAATAGCTCTGTTAGGTGCTTCGTTAAAATTTTTCCAGCCAAACACTGCCCTTAATCTTCTCAATGGAACAAAAGGCTTATTCAGGATATCTGCAGAAGAGTGAAAATGACGTCAGACGCAAGCACATGCCCAGGCAACACACCCTGGCATCTTCAGCACACAGGAAAAGGGAGCCTAATCAGCTAAGAGGAGAGAGAGCAGGTATTTATCCTAAAACGATTAAAGATCTCATCGCTCATTGAAATGTTCTTTTCTCTACTAACCACAAATCAAAGACAGTCTTCGGGTCACCAAAATGGCCATCTCCTGACACAGGTAAGTGCAGCAGATAAAGCAGGAATCAAAGACCAGAGTCGCTGGAGACCAGGGTGTCTCCAGGCACAGATGGGGGCTCCCTTCTCCAGAGGATTCCAGAGCTGAAGCATGACTGGAATCAAGATCTGGCTATAGGAAGGATCCTCAGGACCACCTGGGCGGCACCTGCTGGGACAGAGGGACTGAGTCTCCAGCCCATGGTCTCCTCCAGAAACTCTCCACTCAGGACCTCAAGCCTATGACACCTGTCAGATCCCCAGGCCAGCTTCAGTAGACACAGGCCATCGAGCACTATAACACCCAGAGAAGGCGCAAACACTTCATTATGCCTGGGAAGATGAGGACTCTGGCCCCTGAGGGTGCATGTGAGCACATGCAGCCCAGCCCGGCCTCCTCTGGAACTTACATGGGCCCACCTCTACCCAGTCTACTCTGGCTGTGCTGAATCCCTGGACTGCACACTCCACCATCCCGTAAGCTCTCCCAATTCTCATACGCAACCTCCTTCAAGACACACTCCTGTCCTACGTCCACATCAGGCTTTCAGTGGCCGGCCTACCTGATGACCACGCCTCACAGGCGCTGAGCACAGCTACTTCACTGGCTTTCTGCTGGTGGCTACAGTTGGGGCACCAGGCAGGGGCTTAAAGGACACCTGCAGGGTGAGTAAGCAGAGACACAGGCTGTCCTGATGCTTTCCAAGTACACATTTTGTTGCCCAAACTTGCTTGTAAGTTTCTCTAAGGAGTCTGGGCATGGCAGCCCATGCCTACAGTCCCAGCTACTCAGGAATCTAAGGCAGGAAGATGGCTGGAGTCCAGGAGTCCACAGCTGCAGAGAGCTGTGACCATGCTGCTGCACCCTGCCTTCCAGCCTGAACACAGAGGGAGACCCTGTCTCTAAAACATGCACACACACCAACACTGCTCCAAAGAGGAGAGTGCAAAGAGGAGACTCCACACAGTCCTGAGTGTTACAGCATCCCCAGTGCAGACTGCTGAATGTGGGCCCGGGGCACGGCGATACCACCCAAGGAGAAGCTTCTCAATAGGGACCCTACTCAGGACTCAATGAGAAAAGTGCTTGGACCAGAGTATCCAGGCCCAGGGTCCACCATGCTTACCCACACCTACAGCCACCAAGAGGTGCTACCGTATTGCAAAGGTCAGCCAAAAAAAACACAGACCATGTGACCCTGTCAGGAATGAACCACTCCGCAAACATCTGGCTTGAGATTTCTTGACACCTCTCAAATGCTTTCTGGCCCCAACGCAGTATGCAAGTGGCATTTTTCTGCATGATGAAAGGAAAGCAGCCGTCCTCACCACCCATGTGAGAACACAGGTGTTGTCAGGTGCTACTCACCACGGCGCATTTATTTTCACAGGTGAATCAGCTTTGATCAAGATGTGGCTTATTTTCCTTAGTGGAAAAGAATCCTGCCCACCTCCATCTCAGAGAACCAGGATGTCTAGTTCACCGGCCATCCCTGGGTGCCCAGGGCAGTGCCCATCTGCCTCTCATTCACTGCTAATAGTGCAAAACAGATGATAAACATGCAGCCCCACCACAGAAAACTCACACCAGGGATTCACCCACAGGACACATGACACCCTCCAGCTCCAGCTCACTTCTGAATGGATGCAAAGGCTTCACCCAACTTGTACTGTGGACACACTGTGTGCTCTCCAGGGCACAATGAAGGGCTGAACAGTAGTAAGTAGTCAGTATTCAAGTCTCTCACCTGCCTGGCCTCCCAGAACAAACAGCTTACAGAGCATCGCCCGCGTGGTCACACAGTGCCCACAGTCGCTTTCATCTCTGCAAAGTGTGATTTATAATAATCACGATTATTATAAAAATGCATGGGGCGGCGCCTGTGGCTCAACGGGTAGGGCGCCGGTCCCATATGCCGGAGGTGGTGGGTTCAAGCCCAGCCCCGGCCAAAAAAAAAAAAAAAAATGCATATGATGGTAACAACAGCAGTAGTGGCTGGCACTGCACACTGCTCTGCACAGCACTGTTCTGAGGGCGTCTGTACATGTCGGTAACTGAATGCTCACAACGAGACAAGCAAGTAGGTATTACCATTATTCCCACTCGACAGATGAGGTCATAGAGGCACATGATCCAGGATCTGAGCCCGCTAGGAAGCCCCCAGACCACCACACGCTACGGACCACTTCCCAGATGAGATCCTGAAATCCAGTCACCTGAGTATTTGGAACAAGTGCACTCCCCACTCAGAGTCCACTAAGCAGTGTGAACACACAGAGGACGAAAGCCAGTCACCCCAGGCTGCTGCTCTGCTGCCGCCGCCTCCTATTTCCTGACAAAAATGTAGCGCCTCACCTCACTCAGCTCCCTTCCCAACCATGTACCCAAAACACTTGCTCTTTTTGGTTTGTTTTGTGGTTCACGTTTTGCTAGTGAACTGAGTTCCTTGTGCAGTTTAGATGTTGTCCCTTTAACAGGTGTACAGTTTGCAAATATTTTCTACCAGTCCACGGGTTACCTCTTCACACTACTGTCTCCTTTGTAATTCGATGCAATACCTTTTGTCTACTTTTGCTTTTACTGCCTGTGTTTTGGGGATCAAATCTCAAAAACTACTGCGCAGATCAATGTAAAGAAGCCTTCTCCCTATCTTTTCTTCTAGTAGTTTTAAAGTTTTTAATCCACTTCAGATTGATTTCTGTATACGGTGTGCGACAAGGCTGCTATTTCATTCCTCTGCATTTGGACACCACTTGTCCCAATGCTGCACACAGCACAGACTGTCCCTTCCCTATTGTGTGTTCTTGGCTCCCTTGTTAAGACACCAATCATAAATACGTGTATTTATTTCTGGGTTCTCTATTCTATTCTACTGACTTGTGTGTCCTTTTATGGCAGTATCATGCTGTTTTAGTCACTGTAGTTTTGTAAAATATTTTGGAATCAAAATATTTTGTGATACCTCCCACTTTATTCTTCTTGCTCACGAGTAGTATGGCTATTTAGGGTAACCTGTAATTCCATATAAATTTTAGAATTGTTCTTCCCATTTCTGTAAAAACTGTCATTGGAATTTTGATAGAAACTGCACTGAATCTGTAGATCACTTCAGATAGAATGAACATTTTAATAATATTAATTCTTCCGATTCATAAACATGGGATGTCTTTTCATTTATTTATTGAGTCTTCTTCAATTTCTTTCATCAATGTTTTTAGTTTTCAGTATAAGAATCTTTCACTTTCCAGGTTAAATTTACACCTAAGTGTCTCCATCATTTTGATTCTTTTTTCTCTTCCCTTTTCGTTTTGTTTTTTTTGTTTTGAGACAGAGTCTCACTCTGTCACCCTGTCTAGAGTGTAGGCATCATTACAGCTCACAGCAACCACAAACTCTTGGGCTCAAACGATCCTGCTATCTCAGCCTTCCAAGTAGCTGGGACTATAGGAGCCTGCCACCACATCCAGCTAATTTTTCTTTTTTTATTTTATTTTGTTTGAGAAAAAGTCTCGCCACGTCACCCTCAGTAGAGTGCCCTGGTGTCACAGCTCACAGCAACCTCAAACACTTGGGCTTAAGAGATTCTCTTGCCTCAGCCTCCCAAGTAGCTGGGACTACAGGCGCCTGCCACAACTCCCGACTATTTTTTTTTGTTGTAGTTGTCCTTGTTGCTTTAGCCAGCCCAGGCTGGGTTCAAACCCACCATCCCTGGTGTATGTGGTCAGTGCCATAACCACTGCACTACGGGCACCGAACCTAATTTTTCCTTTTTTTCATAGAGACGTGTCTCCCTCTTGGTCAGTCTGGTTTCAAACTCCTAAACTCAAGCAATCCTCCCACTTCAACCTCCAAGTGCTAGGATTACAGGTGTGAGCCACTGTGCCCAGCCCCATTCTTTTTGATTCCACTGTAACGGAATTTTCTTAATTTCTTTTTTTTTTTTTTTCTTTTTGGCAGCTTTTGGCCAGGGCCAGGTTTGAACCCTTCACCTCTGGTATATGAGGCCGGCACCCTACTGCTTTGAGCCACAGGTGCTGCCCAGAATTTTCTTAATTTCTTTGTTGGATAGTTCACAATTACTATACAGAAACACAACTGATTTTTTTTTACCTTTTTTATTGTCAAATCATAGCTGTGTACATTAGTGCAATCATCTGTACCCATTCTAAGATGCACCATAGATGTGGCCCCACCCATTACCCTCCCTCGACCAAAACCTCCCCCCTCCCTTCCCCTTCCTTGGCCCTTTCCCCATAGTCTTGTGCTATAGTTGGGTTATAGCCTTCATGGGAAAGCTATAATTTAGCTTCATAGTAGGGCTGAGTACATTGGATACTTTTTCTTCCATTCCTGAGATACTTTACTAAGAAGAATACGTTCCAGCTCCATCCATGTAAACATGAAAGAGGTAAAGTCTCCATCTTTCTTTAAGGCTGCATAGTATTCCATGGTATACATGTACCACAATTTGCTAGTCCATTCGTGGGTCGATGGGCACTTGGGCTTCTTCCATGACTTAGCAATTATGAACTGGGCTGCAATAAACATTCTGGTATAGATGTCTTTGTTATATTGTGACTTTTGGTCTTCTGGGTATAAACCTAGTAAAGGAATTATAGGATCGAATGGCAGGTCTATTTTTAGGTCTCTAAGTATTCTCCAAACATCCTTCCAGAAGGAACGTATTAGTGGGCATTCCCACCAGCAGTGTAGAAGTGTGCCCTTTCCTCCACATCCACACCAACATTTCTGGTTTGGGGATTTTGTTATGTGGGCTACTCTTACTGGGGTTAGGTGATATCTCAGAGTAGTTTTGATTTGCATTTCTCTGATGATTAAGGATGATGAGCTTTTTTTCATGTGTTTGTAGATCTTGCGTCGGTCTTCTTTAGAGAAGTTTCTCTTCAAGTCCCTTGCCCACCCTGAGATGGGATCACTTGTTCTTTTCTTGCTAATACGTTTGAGTTCTCTGTGGATTCTGGTTATTAGACCTTTATCGGAGGTATAACCTGCAAATATTTTCTCCCATTCTGAGGGCTGTCTGCTTGCTTTACTCACTATGTTCTTGGCTGTGCAGAAGCTTTTTAGTTTGATCAGGTCCCAGTAGTGTATTTTTGATACTGCTTCAATTGCCTGGGGAGTCCTCCTCATAAAATATTCACCCAGGCCAATTCCTTCAAGAGTTTTTCCTGCACTTTCTTCAAGTATTTTTATAGTTTCATGTCTTAAGTTTAAATCTTTTATCGAGTGAGAGTCAATCTTAGTTAATGGTGAAAGGTGTGGGTCCAGTTTCAATCTTCTACAGGTTGCCAGCCAGTTTACCCAGCACCATTTGTTAAATAGGGAATCTTTTCCCCACTTAATGTTTTTAATTGGCTTGTCAAAGATAAAATAACGGTAAGTAGCTGGATCCATCTCTTGGTTCTCTATTCTGTTCCAGACATCTACTTCTCTGTTTTTGTGCCAGTGCCATGCTATTTTGATCACTCACACTGATTTTAGTATGTTTAATTGTGTATCCTCCCACTTAACTGAATTTGTTTTTATTTCTAACAGTCTTGAGAACACTCCTCACAGTTATCTATGTATAAGATTATGGGATCTGCAACATACACAGCTCCCCTTGTTCCTTTCATTTTAGATGCCTTTCAATTCTTTTTCTTGTCTAATTGCTCTGGCTAAGACTTCAAGTACCACAAGGCCGTCATACAAAACACACAGCAACAACAACAAGTGCCACTAGGCCACACATCAACATGAACGCAGCCAAACAGTTAATAAATAGTGAGTGCCAGTCATGGTCACAGGACTCCAGGAGCGGCTTGCGCAGTGCTGCCAATGTAAGTGCACAAACTTAATCGCCAGACTGCGTATGACAGCTCTGATTGTCATTCCAGAAAAAAGAGTTCCAAAATTGCTTTCAAGGGTGGCCCAGGTGCTGCGTGGGTGCACAGCTTCCCCAGGGGATACTTCAAGGTGACCACGGTGATACTCAACAATGAGGCACACAGCAGTCTCTTGAGGGTGAGTTCCCATGTTAAATGCAAGTGGTGAGAGTGGGCTGCCTGTCTGGCTTTCACTCTTCCCCATGAGCGTGTTAGGTGTGGGCTTGTCACACACGGCCTTTACTATGTTGATGGACATTCTGTCTATACTTAATTCACTGCAAGTTTTTAACAGGAAAACATACTGAATTTAGTCAAATGCTTTTTCGCCAACTATTAAATGATCATAGTTTTCTCCTTCATTTTGTTAATGTGGTATATCACATTTAGTAATTTTTATGTGTTGAACCATTCCTTGCATCCCAGGGATAAATCCCACTTGATCATGGTGGGTTTTTTTTTTTTCTTTTTTTAATGTTCTATGAAATTCCGTTTGCTAGTATTTTTTCAAGGGTTTTTGGATCTAGGTTCATCAGGAATGTTGGCCTATAATTTATTTTTCTTGTAGTGTCCTGCCTTGTTTTTTTATTGGGGTGGAAAACATCCTCAGGATATGAATTTGGAAGTGCTCCCTCCATCTCAATTTTTTGGAAGTGTTTCAGAAGAACTGGCAAAATTATTCTTTAAATGTCTGGTAGAATTCACCAGTGAAGCCATCTGGGTCTTGGGCTTTTCTTCGCTGGGGCATTTTTGAACACTAATACCATCTCTTCATTACTGTTTTATTTAGATTTTCTGTTTCCCATGATTCAGTTTTGGTAGGAAATTTACCCATGTTGCTGGTATATAATTGCTCATAGCACGCCCTGCAGCCCCTGCAGCCCTCTGTGTCTCTGCAGTCTGAGCTGTGCAGAGTTTTCTCATCCTTTGTAAACTTGTACAGGTCTTCTCTGTTTTTTGTTTTTGTTTTGTTTTCTTCTTGTAGTCTAGCTAAAGATTTGTGAATTTTGCTTATCTTTTCAAAAACCAACTTAGTTTTGTGGATATTTTCTATTGTTTTCTCATCCTTATGATTTGTCCTAATCTTTATAATTTCCTGCCTTCCGCTAATGTTAGGCTTAAGCAATTCTTCTTTTTTCTAGTTCTTTAAGGTATAGAAGTTAGGTTGTTTATTTGAGACCTTTTCTCCTGATGTAGACATTTGTGACTGCAAACTTCCCTCTTTGAACTGCTGCTGCTACTTTTAGTAAGTGTTAGTACTTCCTCTGTCATTGGTCTGAGAGATTTTTTATTTCCCTTTGATTTCTTCTTTGACCCTCAGGTTGTTCAGAAGCATGTTGTTCAATTTCCGCATAAATATGAACTTTCTCCCTGTACTTTATTTCTAGTTTTAAACCACTATGGTCAAAAAAAGCTAATGGATACGATTTCAATCCTCTTAAGTTTATTAAGACTTGTGTTTTTTTTGTTTGTTTTTTTTGTAGAGACAGAGTCTCACTTTATGGCCCTTGGTAGAGTGCCGTGGCCTCACACAGCTCACAGCAACCTCCAACTCCTGGGCTTAAGCCATTCTCTTGCCTCAGCCTTCCGAGTAGCTGGGACTACAGGCGCCCACCACAATGCCCAGCTATTTTTTGGTTGCAGTTTGGCCGGGGCCAGGTTTGAACCCGCCACCCTCGGTATATGGGGCCGGCGCCTTACCGACTGAGCCACAGGCGCCGCCCATATTAAGACTTGTTTTGTTCCATCTTGGAGAATGAGAATGTTTCCCCTGACTTGAGTGGGTGTATGTTCTGCTCTGTTGAAGGAGACAGGATTCAGACACATACACGCACATACATCTTTAGGCATTCCATTTAGTGTAGAGTGTCACAGAAGCACACTGTTTCCTTATTGATTTTATAGCCAGATGACCTATCCATTGTTCAAAGTGGGATACTGAAGTCCCTTATTATTATTGTATTGCTGCCTTTTTCTCCCTAAAATTCTGTTAATATTTCCTTTATATAATTAGGTGCTCCAATGTTGGGTGCATATATATTCACAACTGCTATACTTTCTTTACAAACTGATCCCTTTATCATTATAGAGTTAGCTTCCTTGTCCCCTGTGACTTTTGACAGAAGGCTAGTTGCCCCTGCTTTGCACCTGCTCCCGCTGGCCAGGGCTGTGCCTACGTCAGAGGCTAGAGATACAGAGAGTCTGAATGCAATTTAAATAATAAAATGCTATTGATAAAAAAAGTTAAGGCATCCAGGAGAGAACTCAAGTGAGAACGACTTCACAGCTGCTTCAATTCATAGGTTCTATGACACAGAAGCAACGCCTTTGACCGTGAGCACTCAGGTACCCTTAGCCTGAAGCTGTTGTTGACCCCCACCAGGCTCCAGAGAAACCAGACCACTCACTACTCTGGGCCACTGTCACATGCAATACCACCCCTTTGTCTCTACTTACTCAACTCTAACCTCTCTGCTCATCCGACACCTTCCCTTAAAAGTGTTCCTCATCAATCCTACTAGACATGTTTCTCCCCTCTCAGAACGTTCATCCTTTCCCAGTTGCTGTCTTCAAGGACAGGTCAGGCAAGAGAACTTGAGCCTGGGTGAGAGGCCATGTGGCTGCACCAAGGAGCTGTGATCCATGCACATTTCTGGCTGCCAGCCTCCAAAGGCTCTCAAGAGGTCAAAAGTGGCCTAGCAGTTATCATGACTCATCTTCAGGCCCTCCCAAGGCTGTCTGTCTAACTGGGGGTCCTCTTCCTACAGTTCAAGTATATGTAAAATGGCACCTACGTTGTGCCTACGGTCCAAACGACTTATTCCCACAAGTATAGTCAACTCAGTTAAAAGTCGCATTAGTGCTTTTACACACAGCAAATGAGGACTCAACCCCGCCTAGTCATCATATACATAAAATAAAGACTTAAATGGAGTAACGTTAAGTCATATGGATCTTCCCACTAACCCGAAGGCTTTGAATCACAGCCTCCCCTGAGGCTGGGCCTCCCACTCAGCAAGTCTACCCTGCCTTCTTCTCACCCTGGCCAGGCCGGTGGGACTCCTTCCCAGATGGACAGGCCTTGCCAGCACATGTATCTTTTGTTCACTGCAGGCTTCCACATACTCACATTTATCCTTCAAGAGATACCTCTGTGTACCTGAGCCAGGGACGGACACCACCTGCCCTTCTCTGCCCCTCTCTGTCTCTCCTGCTTCACACTCCACAGAGCCCAGTGGAAACCCAGGAAAAGAAAGCAGCGTTGAAACACCTAATGATAAAAGGTCCTAGTGCGAAAGGAGTTGTCCAGTAACTTTAGTAACTTGTTAGCACTATAACCAGTAATCAACCAAAGAGTTATAATTTATTTCAGTAGAATAAGAATAAAGACATCCATTTTTAGTGGATTTTAGGTAAATCTCTTCATTAAAATCTTTTATTAAAATAGATAATATATTTTTAAGGAGGATTTACCCTTTCCCACAAATTATAACCTTGGGGGACACAATTAAGAAGAACAAACAAGATTTCTATGGAAAGGCAAAGTGACATCTCTATGCGCACGCTCATGGCTCCATCTCTCCATCCGCCCCTGTTGCCACCTGGCCTCTAGGTCGGCCGTTCCTGCCAGGGTGCACAGGCTGGCCCTCAGAGACCAGGCACTCTGCCCAGACCCAGCTTCCCTCAGGGCCTCCACCATTTCCCATGACATGAAGCCCAGGAGTTCTCAAAAAAAAATAAGGAATGACAAAAATACTGACCTGCCTCCTAAAATCTTGCACTTTCAACTTCTTTACACCACCTACAAAGATACAATAATAACAAGAGGGAAAAAAAAGAAAACGAGGACCTTCCAACCTAGAGAACACCAAACAGGGAAATTCCAATCTCATGGGAATCCGCTAATTTTCATACTGAAAATACTCCAGCACGGTAGCCTGTCCTTCACTTCACTGACTTTGCCACAATGATCTACTGTCCCTTTCTCTTTCAAATGGATTGCCAAACAGCATTTTATTGGGGATTTCCTCTAAAAGGCAGTTGGAGGTTCCTGCAACACAATTTATAGGTGCATTGTTTCCATTTATTTTCATTTTATTTATAGCCTTCTGCCCAGAGCCCACTGGGCACAGGCAGCTATAAATCAAAGATCGCAGACACAGGGCTGCTTTGTTCTCCTGCTGGTACTGAGTATCAGGGAATTGTCTGCTAAGTCTTAATATGAATACTAATTACTTTTTCAATCAGATCATGGGTGTGAACTGCCTTGAAAAACTGCATAAACACAATTTCATTATACACTAGATATGATCATGAGCCAGAGGACACCAGGAGTGGCCCTGCTAAGCAGGAGGAGGCAGGCTGCAGGACATGCTGCTCATACCCTGACCCCAGGGGCAGCCTCGTGCACTGGATGACATGGGGACAAGTTTCTTGACCTCTGTGAGCCTCAGTTCCCTCAACTATTACACAAAATAGTGACAAGGAGAATCTACTCTGGAGAATGATGGAAATGTCCACAGCGACACCTAAACACTGTGAGATAGACACGCAGTAGGCCCTCAAGCCAGTGCCCTTCCTCACGTGAACAAACGGGGCAGGCTCTGCCAGTCCCTGCCCAACACCTGCCACCAGATTATCTTGCCCTCCACCACCTCCATTCTCACAGCGCCACATACCCACTGTCCCACACCAAAAGCCATGGGCCTGCCCAACTGTCTCTCCCAGCGTGGCCTCCTAGATGAGGTCACTGCCATCTACTCCAATTCTAAAACAGCAGTCGACAGACCCTGCTGACTCCCTCCTTCTAAGGGACCTCCAACAGCTGCTCTTTCTCTGCCACCTCCAGGACTGCACCCTGACCCACAGAATATCCTGCCTAGACTGACCCTGAACACGGTCACCCATCTCCACGCCACCCTTCCTGTTAGCGCCAGGCAGTACTTTCTAAAGATTACAAATATGATCACATTATTTCCCAGATTAAAACAGACACCCAGGTGGTAGCCTGCACCACTGTCCTCGAGGATTTACTTCCCTATAAAAGGATTACCTATCCCCCTGATGCTGCTGGCTGTGGCCATGTGCCATCGCTGGACAGTGGAATGTGAGTAGATGAGACGCACACCGTTGCCCGGCAAAGCTTTAGGAGGTGCTGCAAGCTCCCGCCAGCCCCTGCTCCTGCTCCCACTCTCTGCCACAGGAACAGGTCCAGGTAGAGACTGTACTTTCCAAGGAAGGCCTGGAAGGAAGAAACAGCAGAGCCCTCCCCCGGCCCCAGGCTTAAACAGAGCTCCAGCCCAGCTGAGCCACACACAACATGGAGCCCAGTGATTTCCAGCCCTTGGAGATTTAAGGGCTGTCACTGAAGGAACGATGACTGCTGTCATTTACAGGGAACAGAGCCCTACCCTGTGTGGACTGATGGGACGCCACATGTGACGAGCAGTCACTCTCAGAGGTAGCAACCACAGGCCTTCACAAGGCCACACACCAGCCTGCCTCTCGCCACTTGCCCAGCATCCCCATGCACCCCTGCCCTGGGCACAGCCCCCTTGACACCTGCAATGCCCTTGCCCAGCTCCACATCCTTCCAGCCCCACTGCACCGTCAGCTGCTGTGAAGCTGCAGCTCTGAGCCACACTGCCAGGCATTCGATCTGTCTCTCCAGTCAACTGGCAGCACCTTGAGAATGGGGCCATCTTATTCGCCTCTCCCCCACTGCTCCTTTCATGGTGTCTAGTACTGACTTGGCACTGAATCTGTTATCTTGGGGTTTTTTAAAGACTTCCATTGTTTAGAAATACCGACACATTCAGTTCTCATAAAATCATTTCACATAACACTGAACTTCAAAGCTCTGGTCTCCAAGCAGGACGACAGCCAATTTTGGAAAAGGAGGCTAGAGAAAACCTCAGAAATCTATTGAGGAGAGTAAGAGCCAGAAGGCCTTTTGAGGCATAGCGACAGTGCTGCCCCCATCACAGTGAATAATAGCTGTATTATCATCCCCTACCTTGGGCAAACAGGCCATTGTAAATGCTTATTTTATGACTCAGTCTTTCATAAATTATGCAGTAAGATTCTCTCAACTTGGCTTTTCTCTGGCCTTCCAGAAGCAGTATTAATTTGGCAGCAATGTTAAGTAGATGTATTCTCTTCATGCTAGTAAGTCACTTACAAGAGCTTTATTTCTAATCAGCAGCAAAAGCAGAGGTGACTTCATAAATGACAGGGAGCACGAGCAGAGAGGAGGATGACAGGACCGTTCTTCACCAAATCCCTGCTCACCAGGCCATAGCAAAGCACATATTTTCCAGAAATTCCAAACGTTTCCAAAGTTGCCTGGCTGCCCACTCACAAGGAGCCAGGGACTGTGTGATGTAACAACGCACAAGACATGCCCTCCCCTCAGGGCTCACAGCCCAGCCACCAGGAACAGGAGACGACGTGCCAGGTGACAGCACGATTCACTGTGCCAGGATGGAAAGAGGAGCCCAAAGAAGAAGAAAAGGCAAAGAGAAGGTGCTGCTTGATCTGAGACTTGGAGATGGCACAGGAGCAAAGCAGGGACCTCACAGGGCAGAGACAAGGAGGCTGTGGTGGGAGTGGGGGAAGGGAGCGCTGCACAGAACAGGAACCCAGTCAGATGCCTGGGTGCCAACCCGGACCCTGCGACCTTGGGGACTTTGCTTACTATATTAATACCCCAAGGCCCTCTTCCAAATCAGGGACAGTAATAGCACCTGCCACATATGTGGTTTTAAGTATTAAGTAAGAAGCGTGAGGCCCTCAGAGTGCACCTGGAACAGAGGTGCCAAGCACCCACCGTGGGGACACGTGTGTGCAGTCCCTGGAAGAGTAGAGATAAGCCCGTGTGGCTACAGTGATAGCGAGTGGTGGAGAACGGCCCAAAATGAGGGTGGGGGGTGAAGGGCTGAGAGGGAATGGGGTGGCTTCTGGTCCCAGGCTACAGAGTCCTCTAACAAAGGACCTTCAGCAAAGCCAGGACAAGCAGGCTGGTGCTCTGACAGCTCACGCTCATTAGACAATGGGCAGGAAGGGGTAAGACGGACACCAAGGCCACATGGGAGACTCCCAGCATGGCCCAGGCCAAAGATGAGGAAAGTGTGAACTCCAGGAGGGGCCGTGGAGGAGACAGGGAGACCAGGGGGCTGCTGAAACCCACACGAGCAGCTCAGGAGGCCAGTCCAAAGTCTTCTTGCTTCTGAATCTGCATGCCTTTAACTTTCTTCCTAGAGAACTACAGGGCTGCCATTTTTTAACATCATCACATTTATTCTATTTATGAGTCTACGTGGAGACACCATGCTGGAAAATGTATCCCATCTCTGTCCATTCTTTCAAACACAAAAGAAAAATATAACCTGAGTCCTGACCCTACACAAAAACATATGTTATATTTATGGCAGGCATGGGAGCCTGGCACAGCACCTTGCCTCTAGGGGCTTATTAAAGCCCAGTAAATGGCACGCGGAAGCCCCCCAGAGAATGATCTGTGGGGAGACCTTCCGAGGCGGTCACTCTGGACAAGGCCTAGGCCTGCCCAGTGTTGGGGCTGTCCTGCTGGGGGGAGCCTGCGCCACACAATCCACACAGACTTGCCCAGCGGTTTTGACTCTGTTCACATGGTCTGGTCTGAGGCACTTCCTGCAGATAAGACAAGCAAATCCTAGGGGAGACTTTCAACGGTCCCGAACAGAAAGCAGGTCTTCCTGGGGTCCCCAAGGGACCCCACCAGACATTCTAACAGAGCAGACAAGCCAAGCTGGCCATACTTTAGAAGCCCATCTAAAGTGGCGATCCCACTCATGTGACAGGCTAACCCAGCCAACACATGTTCTCGTGTAGAAATCTGGGCAGGCCAGTCACCCACACTGGGCAGATGTTCTGCTGGCAGCCAGGCTTCTCTGTGAGTCAAAATGACTGTCACTTGTAAAGGACTACTGGATACACCTCTGTGAGTCAAAATGACTGTCACTTGTAAAGGACTACTGGATACACCCACGCTCAAAAGGTGGGTCCATGCGGGCGGCGCCTGTGGCTCAGCAGGTAGGGCACCGGCCCCATATGCCAAGGGTGGTGGGTTCAAACCCGGCCCGGCCAAACTGCAGCAAAAAATAGCCGGGCGTTGTGGCGGGCACCTGTAGTCCCAGATACTCGGGACGCTGAGGCAAGAGACTCGCCTAAGCCCAGGAGTTGTAGGTTGCTGTGAGCTGTGTGACGCCACGGCACTCTACCGAGGGCCATAAAGTGAGACTCTGTCTCTACAAAAAAAAAAAAAAAAAAAGGTGGGTCCATGAGAAAGGAAAACAGGAGATTCTGAAGGGGTTCTGGGTAGTTGAAATTTCTTAGGGACAGGCAACGTGGATGACGCAGGATGTATCTTTCTGCACAGCTGGTCCCACGCTGAGACACAAGCCACCATGTGGGTGATGGTGGGCAGAGTGCTCTGAAATAAAGAACCAAGATGGGATTCCTGGTCCACTGAAAACAGAAACCAGGCATGAGCGGGGGAGGGCTGCTGGGACCCAGGATCCCCCACCCCCAGCCCCAGTGGCAGCGCTGAGCAGCGAGTGCACCGCAGGACACACAAGAAAACCAAAGAACACTGCTGAACTGTGCCACTTATAAATAGGTCAGGGAGAACATTTTAACATAATTTGCTTTCCAGGCACAAAGAACCCTGTCAATCAACTCTACAACACGACAGAGGAAAGAATCTCTGTTGACAGCTTTCCGGCAAAGGAAGAAAAACAGATTTTCTAGTGAGCTAATCTGTCTTTCAAAAAAAAAAAAAACCAGAAGCTGAAACCAGACACACGTTTTCATTTATTCATTCAACAACTGAGAGGCAGGAGCCACCCTGGACACAGTGACCACAAGTCACTCTTCAGATCAGACAAGCAGCTGCCTGGGTTCAAATCCCAACTGCTGCTGGGGCACCCTGGGACCCACGCCAACTCTCTGGCCCTCATTTTCTTATCTGAAAAAAACGGGGGTAACACTTTCTTCCTGGGATTGCTGTGCACAAAGGCCCCTAGCATCCCTCAGGCACAGTCCACTCCGGACCCCTGGGCACCTACCGTCACCACGCCCCATCCACCCTCTAGCTGGGCAAATGTGGAAACCCTCTCATGTGTCAATTGGGCAAGACAAATGCCACCACAGAAAAATTAGCACAGAAGACAGCAGAAACAGCAGATGGCCCATAAGTTAGAAAAAAAAGAAAACTTGATCAAGTCTTAAAAATAGGAGTATCTTTTGAAGCAATAATTTTGCATCTAGTAATTAGCCCAAGAAAATAACCAGAGTGAGAGCACCAGACACTTGAGGCAGAGCTTAGCGGGGAGGCTTAAAAGGAACAAATGTATACGAAGAGGGAGTGGCCAAACGAGCGTGGGGCATCCAAATAACCAAACTCTACGCAGTTATCAAATGCTTACTGGCCAGGCATGGTTGCTCACATCTTTAATTCCAGTACTGTGGGAGGCCAAGGTGGGTGGATCGCTTGAACTCAGGAGTTCAAGATCAGCCTATGTAAGAGCAAGACCCTGTCTCTACTAAAAAATGGAAAAAATTAAATGTTTGCTTGCAGAAGAACAATCAGTCATGGGAAGGGGCATGACTTACTGTAAATCAGAAAAGCCCACTGAAGTATCTATAGCCCAGATAAACTTCTCTTTGAAGAATGTTTTTTCATGTCACATATTTAATACATGAGGGCAATTTTTATTTAAAACAATTCACTATAATCTTTTGGAAAGCCAGATATTACATAATTCATGTGAATGGTGGGAACAAAAAGTCCCCTCCATCTCTGTTTCACCTCTGGCACCCAGTGGTCCAGGGATGGGGACAGATTTGAACAAAGCTTGGGGTGTGGGGCTGATCTGCACAGTGTGAGAGGACTAAGGCTTCCCCAGAGGAAAGGCCCATGAGGGTGGCTGTGGAGAGACACCAGGCTCCTAGGAAGAAAAAGGTGCCCGTCCTGGTGGCAGCCAAGCACAGTGGCTCACACCTGCAACCCCAGCACCTGGGAGGCCAAGGCAGGAGGACCACTTGAGCCCCCAGACTCTTAGTGGCAAAGACAATTTTGTGGGTTTTGGGAACACAGATGATTTGTAGTTAATTTTAAGTTGTGACATAATTACTCATCCCCCTCTGAGACTCCAAAACCTCAGTAAGCCCTACTACACACACAAATGCCTTATACTAAGGACAAAAATGTGCTAACTCCATGAGTTAGCGTAAGCAGAGAAGGGCACAGTACAGCCCCCCGTATCCTGACCTCAGCGTCCACCTACAGACATGCAGGGGCCCTCCCCGTCCACCCAACATCACAGCCTGGCCATCCCACCAGCACCTCAAGTTTTACATGTCCCAACCAAATTCTCTGTAAGGGCACCAGTATCCCCACTCAGCCTCAGCACCAAGGGCCAGGCTGGACAAGCATGGCCCATCAGCAAGTCCCCGAGGACTTTCGAATAAAACTACCAAAGCCTACCCTGCCACCACCTTCACCAGCATGTGTCCCCCGACCATGCATACTCCTCCTGATCGGTCTTCCTCCAGATAAAAACCAGAAGGACCTTTCAAGGCCAAAATCAGACCGTGGCAAGTCATGCTGAAAGCCCTTCATCAGCTTTCCACCATAGCTAGTGTGAAATCTGACCTCCTGCCAACGCCCTCAGTGACCTGAGGGGTCCATCCCTGGCCCCCTCGTGGCCTCCGCACTCCCCCCTCACTTCCTGCTGCTGCAGTGACCTTCCTGGCAAAGTGCTGCCCTCACACCAAGCTCACCCCACAGAGCCCTCCTGAGAGGACCCTGTCCCCAAATCCTCACGTGGCGAGGCTGGCTCCCCTCAGGTCTCAGCTTCAGTACCCCTCCCTTGGAAAGACCACCCTACTCCTCTGTAAGCAGCCCTCCTGCACCACCGAGGACAGAGCACAGCCAGAGTGGCTGCTAGGTGCCGAGACACGGCCCAGCCAAGACACTCAGGTGGAAAACACACTCCAGACTTGGCAGACTCAGTGCAGAAAAAGTGAAACCAAGAAATCTCTTTCAGTTTGCATACTGACTATAGAGAAAGTACTCAAAAAATATATGTACATTTTAATAAAGGGGTGTGTGTGAGTGGCCCCTGTCAGTCCTGGTCACTGCCCAGTTTCTACTCCCTGTGACAGCACCTGGCAAAGGACAGGCTCTTAGACCAAGAGCGCTGTGGGCTGATTGGATCAAGAGTTCAGGGCAGAGTGACGATGAGAAGAGAACAAGGCAGCTCCGCTCACATTAAGTACTGCCCACCACCAGGTGACATGCGAAGCAACTTACTTACACAAATCCATTTAATCTTCACCATGAGTGCTGAGGCCCACGCTGTCAGCCACAGTCCCATCCTGACCAGCTTGGACACCAACATGGACACCACCTCAAACCCCCTGCCAATGGCCTCGCACATGCACAACAAATCGCCCAGGCGCTGGGCCCTCCAGAGCGGCTCCCATTCCCAAGTGACCTCAGATGGCAGGCAGATGTGGTAATACCAACCACACAAGAACAGAAGCTAAAATTTGGGTGGTAACGTCTCTGCAGAGGTTTTCTATGTTTTCCAAATTTTCTTTAACAAACATGCAATTTTTTTTTTTTTTTAGAGACAGAGTCTCACTTTGTCACCCTCAGTAGAGCACCGTGGCATCACAGCTCATAGCAACCTCCAGCTCTTGGGCTTAGGCGATTCTCTTAGCCTCAGCCTCCCAAGTAGCTGGGACCACAGGCACCCGCCACAATGCCCGGCTATTTTTATGTTGCAGTTTGGCAGGGGCTGGGTTCAAATCCGCCACCCTCTGTATATGGGGCCAGCACCCTACCCACTGAGACACAGGAGCCACCCAAACATGCATATTTTTATCCAGCCAAAAAGGTTTCTGTATCACACCTTCGACGGGATCAGACTGGTGATCCTGCAGGTGACTAGGTGTCACTGAGGTCTGGTGCAGTCCTGACTTCCTCAAAGACTCTATCGAAGGCCCACAGCCTGAGCCCTCCCCCTGTTTCCCAGACATGGATTTCTTCAAAGAAGACAGTAAAATGCTCCAGATTTTACATGACCCTCCCCTCTCAACACTGAAGGAAGCTGGACACACATGGCCTCTGGTGGCCAGGGCCACCCACTTCAGCTAGGTGCTCGGTAGGGGCTCCTGGTGCTGACTTTCCTGTTAATCCCACGCCCAGGGGTGGGGGATTTCCAGACAGGGACTTTGAGGTCACTGAGGAGCCCCTGGAAGACAGAGGGGCTCCCAGGGTCCCCCTTCAGCCAGCCCGAGCCCCTGCTTCGTCTGCCAAGCCCACCCTGACGAGGCTGTCTTCTTCCTCAGTTCATCTGCAGCCCATGTTGGCCCGACACTCGTGGGCCACTCAGGAGTCAGGACTGCACTGTCACCTCCCGCATGGCAACTTACCTGCGTACTCCTTTAGGACAGGTTCCCACCTAATTGCTCCCCATCGCACTGTGCTGCCCACAACAAAGAGCCCAGCACGCTACAGGCCCTAATAAAAATCTAGCATCAGGCTCACACCTGCAATCCCAGAGGTGGGAACACCACTTGAGGTGAGAGTTTGAGACCAGCCTGCGCAACATTCCAAGACTGTGACTCTAAGAAAAAGCACCTAGGATGGTTGACGTGGCACTGCTCTCGGGTTGGCTTAGAATGGGACTGAGTTCTCCTTCAGTCCTCCAGAGAACTTGCCTGATTTGACCAGAAGAGTACTCAGTGCTTCTGGAGTAGAAGGTATTCTCTTACAGATGACGGCTCAGGGCTGAGAGGAAGGCAAGAAACACAGCTCGAGAAGGAGCTCACTCCAGAGCTCACCACGTCATCACAAAGTACGGTCCCTGCCAAGCCCCAGGCCCTCCCAAGTCACCTCCCAAACCAAGTGTGAGGGAAGGCGGCAGAGGGGCTGCAGCTTCCGGAGGGAGGCGCAGATTCCAGCGCTAAAGAACGAGGAGCTGCCACCCAGACAGCAGGAGACCGAGCTGGCCCGGTGACTCAGGGCAGGCTGGCAGCTCCAGGGATAATGGGACCATAAAGAGCAAAGGGGTCAGTGACAAGAAGTGCCACAGAGAGGTTGGTGCAAACCAAAGACTTCACGCCTCATCCAGGGTGAAGAGAAAATTTTAAAGACTTACAAGTGGGGAGGTGAAGTCTCAACTGCTACTCCACAGAGCCCTGCCCAGGCGCCAGTCCCCTCCCCTCCCCCCGCCTACCGGCACACAGGTGCACACCCACAGCTCTGGCCCACCAGCAGGTCCCCCTCCATGCAGGGCCCTTCTCCCTTCTTCCGTTCTCCCATACCCCAAAAGGCCGTAGGACTGGGACTCTCCCCTACCCAGTCTCAGTGTCAGGCTCTCCTGTAGGGCGGGGGGACAACTGATAAATGGACCTTGTTTCCTCAGTGCCCAGCACAGGTAGATGCTTAAGAAATGTTCTCCAAATAAATGACCAAACAAATCAATGCATAAATGACTGAACTCAGCAGTTAAAGAGTCAGTAAGTGAGTTGGAATAAGAAATGGCTGCAATCCTGTTAAACTGCCACCAGACTGAGGAACCTAGAAAGTACAGAGCAGAAAAGCCTCAGAACACACACAGAGAAAGGGGGCTGCACACCCTGGTGAGACAGTGCCCTGGGTACTTCAATTCCAACACACTGACGTGGGAGAAGCTAAAGGCAAAGAGTAATCGTGCCAGTAGCTGCTATCGCACCACTGGGGCCATCAGGGGACGGCACAGCCAAGCCAACAACACACGTGGCCGCCAGCACACCTCCATCTGACACCAAGGCCTCGCTGGGCCTGTGCCAGGGAAACTCAGGTGTTCAGAGAGCGACGCTCCAGGGACTCCCTCACAGGTTCATAACTGCAACAAATAAAAACCAAAAACAAAACTGGAATCAACTTAAATACCTGAATTAGCAGAATGGCTGAAGAAACATGTTCTCTATGAGCAAATGGAAGAAATGACTGTATTTTAACAAATATCACAGAGCCATTAACAATGATGTTTTCAAAGAAAATGAACCTCGTGGGAAAAGATATTATTTAAAATAAGTAAAAACAGACAGACACATAATTAGACACACTCCTCCATCCCAAATCTACATACGAAGGAAAACACACACACACACACACACACACAGGCCTTCCCAGAAAGAGACAAAGAAGACCTGCTCCCCTAACACCCTGTGCACCCAGGCTGGGGGCTCACGCCTGGCTTTTGTCTTTTTTCCTGACCCTGGTCACAGGAGGTGGCACAGCATGGCAGGAAGGCCATGGTCTCAGACACTCCTAAGCCTGAGCCCCTGCCTCTGTGACATCAAAGCCATATAGCCCAGGCAAATGTCTTAATCCCTTTGAGCCTCAGTTTCCTCATCTTCAAACAGGATTAGCACCATGTCTGTTCACGGGCTGTTGTGAGCAACAGCCAAGAAAATGCATGTCAGATACTTCACAGCACACCTGGCCCAGTAAGCTGTAAGAAATATTAGATGCCATCATTTTTCTTATTAACACTTGCGGTGGTTCCTAATTTTTAAACATTGAACATTTGTAATATTAAAGAATGGCAAAGATTAACAAATTTAAATATTCCACAAGAGGATAAGGCTGTGTTCCTGACCAGCAACTGGCCAAAGAGGACAAGGTGTCCTCTGACCACAGAAAGGGAGAAACCAGGATCAGCCTTCTGGCTCCCCAGTGAGGCCCCTCAGGAGTCTGAGCCCCCAGGCACACAGACTCCAATTCCAAACCATGCCACCTTCCCAAACGTTCTCTGTGTTTTCAGATCTCGTCTCTCACCCTCTCCTTACTGGAACACCCTGCCGCGGCTCTGCTCGAAATTAGCCCTGTGTACAGTCCCCTCGAAATTAGCCCCGTGTACAGGACACCCCCTCTGTGCCATGCTGGGTCTCAGGGGCCCACCCACAGAAACCCACAGCCAACACCCCAGCAGAATTCACTCCTGTTCACCTGCCGCACAGAACTTAATCCTTCCCAGCTCTACGGGAATTATCTGCAGCAGATCTGTTTCTCCATTAAAGCAGAATCTTGGGATCCCCCGTGCCCAGCCCAGGCGGAGCTCACATCTTTTAGCTGAATGACATAATCAGAAATAATTTTCACTATTAATAAAGGCATTCTTCTTCCACCCCAGGAAAATGGAGGAACCAAAAAAAGTTAAAGTGAAAATAAGATTTCTCTATCTCTCTCTCCAGAAAAGTCGGCCACGTTGGCCAAAGCAAATTTATAATCTCACTGAAAACAACTATCAATTAAATGCTGCACACTAAAGATCAAAAAATGACTTTGCTAAATAGATCTTATACTTTAATATTTGGTTTAGGTAATGGTGGTAGAATTTTTAAGCATAGAAGCCCCAAGTTGAGAAAAGTTTTAATGACTTTTCTGATAGAACTGGCCCACATAAAAGAATCCGTGTCTCCCTAATTCAATATACACTTTATTGAGAAAATAACCATGAATAAATGGAAGAAAAAAGTGTACTTTAGTGAAGGATTTAATGGTCTAATCTAGAAGGTCATTAAAGTAAAGGAACAAGCAAATGAAAGCAGTGACCTGCATACAGAAGGCCCTCAGGGGCAGCCTGGGAGCTGGACGGAGGGGATAGGTGAGACGGGGGGACCATGACCAGCAGGCAGATGCCTGGACACCACAGGGCAGGTCGGTGATGGGAGACAGCACACAGACCAGGGAGACACACGGCAGAAGGTGAGGACAAAGAATCCAACTGGGAGGGATGAAGCAAGGAAACACTCAATAAATGCTCAGATTAAGTCAAAACAAGCAAGGTTAAGTTTACACAGTTAGGAAACACGTGTAAACTGAAAGGGAGCTCCTAAAACTTGGCAATTACAATAATAGAACAAGGATCAATAAAGTCATCCCAAAGTTTGAGTTACCTGGCTGCATCTTTAACCAAAATCCATTTTCCAATTCCTCAAACAACCTTGCTGAAAAACCCCTTTCAAACAAGCCCCACTGAACCAGAACAAAGCCAGGCAGGGCCACCAACCACTTAGGCAGCAAGCAGGGTTCTGAACAGCGGTGGGCCGCCAGGCTGGGCCCTGGGGAAGAATGGCTGAGGAGGCTCTGAGGCCAAGCACCCCACAAGGGGACAATCGTGTGAGCCACAGAGCCTGCACATTTCAGATCCTGGCCTCAAATGTGGACCACTGTGATCCTCGGGATTCATGAACATTCCCAAGTCTGTTCATCGTCACAGGCCAGCCCCAAACAGCCTCATTATACTCACATCTGCTGTGCCCACGGCATGTACAGAGAACCAAGCGCTGGCACCATGGAGAAGCAAGCCAGGGAGGCAGCAGCAGGGAGCAGAAGCAGCCACCAGCCCCAGAAATGGCATGAGGGAGTTCCAAACAGCGACAGCTCACAGCACAGCTAATTCACTTGCTGCTGGACTTCAAAGTGTCACCCACACATTGTCACTTCCAGCCCCACAGCAGGATCACTGGATTATCACAAAGGAACAGAGGCCTGATTAACCTCCCCAATGCCCAGCTCTGATCATTCCGCTCCCTACCCCAAAACCTTCCATGGCTCCCAATTACCTACAGAACAAAGCCCAAGTATCAAAGACTTTCAGACCATCTGCGCCAATTCCTTGGTCTCACTGATGAGGAAACAGAAAGGCTGAACTGCGAGGCTAGACCGTCTGACACTGACAGAGGCCGGAAAAAGCCTGGGATCTCATCATGTCCTCTCTGCCTCTAGCGGTCTCATCACAGCACCATGGCTGCCTCAAAAGCCCTGGCCTAACTGCACATGTGGCTCTTCCTCCACTGCCTTCTTCCAGAACCATCACTCCTGGGGTACAGCAGGCGCTGGCTTTTAGCGCAGACTCTGCTGGCTGGGTGAGCCTGCACCAGTCCTGAGCTTCTATAAGCCTCCAGAAAGCTGTTGCTGGACCTGCTGCTGCCGCCGCCATCCTGGCTGCTCAGACCCTACAACACAGAGGCGGCCAACATAAGGAACTAGGTCCACTGCACTGATAAGCATATGTGGTGCCTGTCCAGTCTATGAAAATTAGGTCAATTTAAGGAGGTGGTCAGTGCAGGAACGTGGTCAGCTATGAAGGTTCCACTATATATGAACATTATATGGATATGTATATTATGGGTATGTATATTATATCTTAGGTTAAAAAAATGGGCTTAAAAAGATTTCTTGGCTGACTCTGGGAGACCGAGGTGAGAGAATTATTTGAGCTCAGGAGTTTGAGACCAGCCTGAGCATAGTGAGATCCCATCTACTAAAAATAAAAAAATTACCTGAACAAAGTGGTCCTAGCTACTAAGGAGGCTGAAAAGGGAGGATCGCTTAAGCCCAAACATTTGAGGTTACAGTGAGCTACGAGGCCACAACACTCTACCCAGGGTGACACAGTGAGACTATGTCTCCAAAAAAAAAAAAAAAAAAGCCAAGCATACATCCTAGCCATACATGGTGGGTCGTGCCTGTAATCCTAGTACTCTGGCAGACTACGGCAGGAAGATCACTTGAGGCCAGGAGTCTGAGTTGCAGGGAGCTAAGGTGATGCTCACTGTATTCTAGCCAGAGTGACAGAGAGAGACTCTGTCTACAAACAAAAATTAAATCAAGATACCCCAACTGCTATGGATTGAAATTGTGTGCCCCAGATTCCTATGTTGAAACTCTAACCCTGGCATGATTGTATTTGGAGATGGAGCTTTTGAGACAGTAATTAAGGTTAAATGAGGTCACGAGGGCTGGGCCCTGACCCAAGAGGATTAGTACCCTTATAGGCAGAGACACTAGAGGGCTCAGCCCTATCCCCACCCCCATCACACCCTCTTCCTGCACAAGCACAGAAGAAAGTCCATGTAACAACAGAGCAAAAAAGTGGCATTTACAAGCCAGGAGAGAACCCTTACCAAAAACCACAGCAGCCGGCACTTTAAACATGTGATGTATAAACCTCCACTTGTGGCACTTCATTAAGGTAGCCCAAGCAGATTAATACATAATTTTTAGGATATCTTATTCTAAGAAAAATCTACATTCTGTGTTTAGGTATTTTAAGCAAACTTGAACTTTCTCCCTTGAAGACTAATTTGAACAGTGAGGCATTTCACCAGAAAGCCTCCATAGTTGGTGTGAATTAACTTGTGAGCTGGCTAAAGACCAAAGCCAAAGGCTCACCTGGCAACATTTCACCCCCCACCAATAAAGTTAGGACAAAGGAGATATGCTTCACTTCCCTACACAAAACCCACTATTTTCTTTCTTCTTGGGAACAGATGTAAAGTTTAACTTCCCGTGTTATATCCACTTGTGATGGCAACTGGATTTGTTTTCACCTTTCATCCACTGCATTTGTATTCAACAGAAATGTCTTCCTGTTTTTTCATTTTAATCATCTACAGTTTAATACCATATCAAATTTCTAAAAGTGAATTCTTCATGTCTATTAAAACAACCAAAGCAGTGTGCAATGCAGAGAGCCTGGGACTAAACCAGAGGATTGCTGCCACCTGCTGGCTTCTAATCCCTAGCAGGTCTTGCTCCATTCTGAGCCTCAGTTTCCTCACCCACGGAATGGGGGTCCTGGGAATCCCACCACTGTAACTGTCACATAGAATCAGTGCCACATAGATGAGATAACTTGTGGGAAGTCTTCATACGTACCAGGCATCAGCCCGGCAGTGCAGCAGACAGGAGTGTAGCCAAGCAATGGCCTGACCACTGGGAAGTCATACGCACCGGGCATCAGCCCGGCAGTGCAGCAGACAGGAGTGTAGCCAAGCAATGGCCTGACCACTGGGAAGTCATTCGCCCCAGGCATCAGCCCCGCGGTGCAGCAGACAGGAGTGTGGCCAAGCAATGGCCTGACCACTGGGAAGTCATACGCACCGGGCATCAGCCCCACGGTGCAGCAGACAGGAGTGTGGCCAAGCAATGGCCTGACCACTGGGAAGTCATACGCACCAGGCATCAGCCCCACGGTGCAGCAGACAGGAGTGTGGCCAAGCAATGGCCTCACCACACAGCACTTCTTTGCACACACGAGGCAAGACACCCACCAGGCCTCAGAAACAGCCCCGAGAGCCATGCAGGGAAGGAGCCGGCAGGCGCTCGCAGGGTCCACAGTCACCTGCAGCTGCTCAGACCAGGCAGCACTGTGGTGGCGGGCCGTGTCGCAGAGTGCCACATATACACTGTGCTCCACCGTCACATGTGTCCCGACAGTGACACACAGCTGAGCTGAGCGTGTGACCAGCCACTCGGCTCTACAACACAGCACAGAGACACAGAGCGAGGCTCACACGCTGCCCTGATATGCCTGCAGGGGCCACTGCAGTCGAGACGCTCCTGGCTCTGCCACCTGCCCTGGGAGCATCCCGAGATGGGTTCCTATCACTGTGTTAGTACAGAGTCCATGAAACCCCACTACTCCTGACCTCAATAATTTTTCACCACCCAGACCCCTGATGTCAAGGGTGGGGCAGTGCCTGGACCAGCAGGATCTCCCCCCATTCCCCGGGAAAGGTCCTTCAGGGACCACACAGGGCCCAGAGCAATAGAACCCAAAGTGGCCCCCGAGCCTCCACTTTTCTTCCCCACTTTCTTGCTTTTCATCGTAAACACAGCCACCTTCCCTCCTGCATGTAAGTTCACCGAGCCTCCTGGAGCCAATCAGGCAGCAAAGGGACGCTCAGCAGCTGTAATCCGCTGTGTGTTTCCCTAGGAAAGGAGAGAAACCAAACAGAGCCATCCAGAAAACAGTCCCACAGCCAGCGAGCCTCTGTCTCCCAGAACACGGAGTGGTCTGAGACAAGAAATGGACAGCCGCTGTCCTTCAATCCCCTGTGCAAAGCGCCACTCCCTGCCCGAGGCACCAGCAGCACAGAGGACACTGTGGAGGCTCGGCCAGGCACAGCCACAGTAAGGACAGGGGAGATCGTCCTGGGGAAGCAGACGGCTCAGGAACCTCTTCACAGAAGGTCAAAAAGCCATTCAGTACTCAAGGTAGGACCAGGGGACAGTCAGAGCACTGGCAAAGCCAAGGGCCACTTCTGTTGTTCCCTTCACAGACCTTCCCCAGCAGTTAGCACTAGGGTTAAAAAACTGGGGCTCTGGAGCCCACAGCCTGGGTTCAAATCCCAGTGCTGGTACTTCCTAGCATATTCTTGGGAAAAATACTCAACTGTAAAATAGACTGATAGTAGGACGGTGCCTGTGGCTCAGTGAGTAGAGCGCCGGCCCCATATGCCGAGGGTGGCGGGTTCAGACCCAGCCCCGGCCAAACTGCAACAAAAAAATAGCCGGGTGTTGTGTCGGGCGCCTGTAGTCCCAGCTGCTCGGGAGGCTGAGGCAAGAGAATCGCGTAAGCCCAAGAGTTAGAGGTTGCTGTGAGCCGTGTGACGTCACGGCACTCTACCTGAGGGCGGTACAGTGAGACTCTGTCTCTACAAAAAAAAAAAAAAAAAAAAAATAGACTGATAGTAATACCAGCCTCGTGTGAAGGTTGAATAGAATACTATTTAGAGGGCGGGCCTGTGGCTCAGTCGGTAAGGCGCCGGCCCCATATACCGAGGGTGGCAGGTTCATCCCAGCCCCGGCCAAACTGCAACCAAAAAATAGCCGGGCGTTGTGGTGGGCGCCTGTAGTCCCAGCCACTCGGGAGGCTGAGGCAGGAGAATCGCTTGAGCCCAGGAGTTGGAGGTTGCTGTGAGCTGTGTGAGGCCACGGCACTCTAACGAGGGCCATAAAGTGAGACTCTGTCTCTACAAAAAAAAAAAAGAACTATTTAGAAGAGCCTCTGAGTAAATAGGGAATAAAGTGACCAACACCACCACTACCACGATCCCCAGGACCATCTCAAAGCCTGGACCCCAAAGAAATCAAATGAGCCTACTGCTGTTCTCACCTATCCTCCCACACCCACGGCGAAGCCCAACTGGTCACCACACTCTTCCAGCCTCCCTTCTTTTTTTTTTTTGTTTTGTGACGGAGTCTTACTGTAGACAGTCTCATGGTAGAGTGCTGTGGCGTCACAGCTCACAGCAACCTCTAGCTCTTGGGCTTACGTGATTCTCTTGCCTCAGCCTCCCGAGCAGCTGGGACTACAAGCACCCGCCACAACGCCCGGCTATTTTTTTGTTGCAGTTTGGCCGGGGCCGGGTTTGAACCCACCAGCCTTAGTATATGAGGCCAGTGCCCTACTCACTGAGCCACAGGCGCCACCCTCCAACCTCCCTTCTTTAAGAAATCTCACTTCTAACCTTGCCAGGACTTTCCCGGCTATACACATCACCAACCAGGGAGGACTTGTGCCCAGAGCTAGCTGACCCTCCATGAAGCGCGCGTCCTGTGGAGCGTGCAGCCTACCCTGGGAGAAGCCAGATGGCCAGCGGTCAGTCTTACCCTCGTTTGCCCCACATTGTTTACCACAGGCCAGCCCTTGCAGGGAGGCTGACCTCCATCCCAACACCGCCAAGCCCAGACCCAACCCGATCTACTCAGTCTCAACAGCTGGACAACCACCCGCTCCAGGCCTGGGTGTGACTCACTGGACATGGACACTCACCTCTGCCCACTCAGGCTCCCATCACTTCCATCTTCAGGCTGTGGGTGACAATTCAAAATTATCCCCCAAAGTCCTCCAAAGGTCAAAGGTACGTAAACAAATTCTGCTAAGTTAACGTGTTTTATGTCCTTTCTTAATTTGTTTTCCTCTCGGGTCCGCTCTACATACCAGTTCTCATGGTCTATGGTCATTTATTATTCAAAAGCCATGACAAAAGTATCCATGTAATAAAAATATCTGTACCTCCTCAATATTTTGAAATTTAAAAATGTTTAAGTCTAGGTACAGTTTTAAAGGAGAAGTCTTAAAGATCAATCAAATTAGGTTTGCCTTTTTTCTCTTAACAGTTTCTTTTGTAGATTAGGACATTAAATAGCTAATTGAGCAATTATGAGGCTATGAAATGTATTTTCTCTACTTGAGGAAGAAAAGAAGAAAAATGGGAAAAGCTGGGCGGTGCCTGTGGCTCAAAGGGGTAGGGTGCCAGCCCCCTATGCCAGAGGTGGCGGGTTCAAACCCAGCCCTGTCCAAAAACTGCAAAAAAGAAAAATGGGAAAAGCATGAAGAATCACCAGAAACCCACCGCTCCTTGCCCTCTGCAACATTCTGCACTTACGACATAGTGCCTCTCACTCGTTGCTTCTTTCTGTTGGAGTGTTTGAGCTGCGTCCTTCTGTCCACTACACTGAGCCTCTCACAGGCTGTAGCTGGGAATCTCATCCTGTGGTGCCAGGGACGGAGCCCACATGGAGGATCCTCAGGTGCCGGGCAGTCAGGTGAGCTGCCAGTGGTCAGTCTCACCCTCTTTGGCCCCATGTAGTTTACCGGCTGACACCTGTGCTGGTCCCCCACTGACACAGAAGCCTTTGTCGGGGGCTATCACCTAGGCTGTTTTTGCTGCAGGTAACAGGAAACCAGACTCAGGGACTTTTAAACAGAGGTTTATTTTTCTCAGCAAGATGCCGGGAGGCAGGAAGCTATTGACACTGGTTCACTGGTTCTGTGATATCAGGCTCTAAGCTCCATGTCACTTGGACTCTTTCCTCAGGATAAAGGGGTGCGCCATCATCTTGGGGTGATGCAAAGGGCAGTGATCATGGCATTGTCTTCAGAAAGGCAGAATGTTGAAAGGTAGGTCACCAGGGCTGCAGGGGACACTGAGAAGCATGTGCCTCACATGGGCAGGGCCACTGGCACTTTGAAATTAGGGTTCTGGAAACAGAGAAGGGGGAATGGATATTGGGTAGGCAGCCAACTGTGTTTGCCTTTCTAAGAGATGTGTATGTGTGTATCACCTCCCAAGATTCCTGATTCCTTGAGGTAAGGTATTATCTTTCTTTTCTTTCCTTTTTTTTTTCTTTTTAAGAGAGAGTGCTGCTCTGTTGCCCGAGGTAGAATATAGTGGTGTCATCATAACTCACAGCAACCTGAGACTCCTGGGCTCAAGCGATCCTCCTGCCTCAGCCTTCCGAGTAGCAGGGGGACTACAGGAGCCTGCCACTACACCCAGTTAGTTTTTCTATTTTTAAAAATCCTGGGCAGAGAGAAAAGAACTGTTTTGCCAGTGTTCCTCCTGGATTACCAAAAGAAATACAACAAAAGAAAAACAAAAAGGGGTGAAATCCGGGAGAAACAGGTGAAAGGCCTCTGCCAACAGAGAAGCCACCTGGGAGAGGGCCACATCACACAGCATATGACACTGGGGCAGGACAAGGACCCGGTGCTGACCCGCGCTCTTGCTCACCACCACGCCCCGGCCCACACTGCACAGAGTCAGAATCGGCGAAAACACTGCTCCCCTTGTAGGAGCCCACATCCAGGAAATGAGGTACAGTGGCTGTGGGCAAAGGCCCCAACATAACACCACCATACTGTCACACTGAGATCCACTCTCTCGTCCTGTAGCCAGCTACGTGCCAGTCTGGTCCAACGCCCCAGGGTGGCAGCAGCGACAAGCCAGCAGACCAGCCCTATCCAGATGCCCCTGCGGGCAGCTCCCAGCCCTGAGCTGCTGGGGAAGAGCCACAGACCCCGCCTGGGCAGCTCATGAACTCATCAGCCCTCTTGTTAAAGCTTCTTTGTTTCACTTAGGAGTGAAATCACAGGAGCTGAGACAACACTGGCCTTCAAAGGCAGCCTGCCCATGGTTGCTGACGGTTGTGACAGCCTAAGTGGGATGGCCACTCACACTCTGCACTGCAGAATCTGCCAGCACTGGGCACTGTCCTCAGCGCCAATCTAAGGAAAGACACCGCAAGCTGGGCTGGTACTGGCAAGCGTAGGCTGCAGAACAAACGCTGTCTGCACCTGACTAGATACCAAACTGAGACCAGCCTCACTAATAGGACAGAGACCAGACTCAGTGACACACACGGGACAGAGACCAGCCTCGCTGACAGACACGGGATAGAGACCAGCCTCAGTAATAGACATGGGACAGAGACCAGCCTCGGTGACAGACACAGGATAGAGACCAGCCTCACTGACAGACATGGGATAGAGACCAGCCTCAGTAATAGACACAGGATAGAGACCAGCCTCACTGACAGACACGGGATAGAGACCAGCCTCACTGACAGACATGGGATAGAGACCAGCCTCACTAATAGAAACGGGACAGAGACCAGCCTCGCTGACAGACACAGGATAGAGACCAGCCTCACTAACAGACATGGGACAGAGACCAGCCTCACTGACAGACACGGGATAAGAGACCAGCCTCACTAATAGACACAGGATAGAGACCAGCCTCAGTAATAGACACAGGATAGAGACCAGCCTCACTGACAGACACAGGATAGAGACCAGCCTCACTAATAGACACAGGATAGAGACCAGCCTCGCTGACAGACACAGGATAGAGACCAGCCTCACTGACAGACATGGGATAGAGACCACCCTCACTGACAGACATGGGACAGAGACCAGCCTCACTGACAGACACGGGATAGAGACCAGCCTCACTAATAGACACGGGATAGAGACCAGCCTCACTAATAGACACGGGATAGAGACCAGCCTCACTGACAGACATGGGATAGAGACCAGCCTCACTGACAGACACGGGATAGAGACCAGCCTCACTAATAGACACGGGACAGAGACCAGCCTCGCTGACAGACACAGGATAGAGACCAGCCTCGCTGACAGACACAGGATAGAGACCACCCTCACTGACAGACACGGGACAGAGACCAGCCTCACTAATAGACACGGGATAGAGACCAGCCTCACTAAGCACCAGCCAAAATTACAAAGTGGCTGGGCAGAGTGGGAAGGGCAATTAGCCAAGATGGGGATAAAGTGGACAAGAGCAGGGGATGGGACAGGGAAGGGGCAGAGACAGGGAGTGAGGGGTGGAGTAGAGAAGATGGGGGGTACCAAATAGGGGGCAAAGGATGAAGAGGGGGAGAGGCGCTGGGAAGGAACAGAGAGGGAATGTGGGAGACAGAATGGAGAGGGACGGGGTGGGGTTGCCATGAGGAGAGGGGTAGGCAGTGGCCAGAGGGGCAGAGGGCCAGGAGGGTGGTGAAGAGGTGCATTACAACCTCAGGGCCAAGGTCCAGAAAGCAGAGCTGTGTCACATGACCATGGCCTCTGCCCTGGGGTCTCTACATTTGGCAGCTCAAAGTGGCCGGCAGAGTCACTTTCCTCATAAACACCTTTCCCTAATGAGATTCCAGAACCAGACTGAGTTGGCTGGAGGTTTCATTTTTGTCCCTTGTGTTACCTTCTGAGATCGTCCTGGCCTTTGGGGACACACGGTGAACACATGCTGCCGCGCATGTAGGCGCCCTCCCTCCATGCAAGTGCACCTGTGGTTAAGATGTGCATGGGCAGCAAGGCCAGCGCCTGGCCACTGAAGGGCAGCGCTGGGCGCTAGCCACAGCTCTCCTGGCCAGCTGTGTCCAGCACATCCATCCACACCAGCCCTTCATTCCTGGACCTGAAGCCAAGTCCTCCAGTGAGCCTGTGAGAGAGAACCGAGCCCCTTCCTCAGGCCTCTGAGGAACATGAGCTGCCCACTGCCCACCGGGTCGGGAAGCCCAGGTAGGCCTGTCCCCAGCCGACTCTGCCCAGGGCTCGGCATTCACAGATCCTCACACGCATCCCCTCAGCCAGAAACCAGCTACGTGGCCAGACAGGTGGTGCCTGGGAGCTGGGGGTGGTAACACGACACGGACGGCCCCAAACGGCAGTACCTGTGCAATTACATGGATATGCTGCTTCCAGTTTCATACGGACATGACTCTGCCCCCCTTGTAAAATAACACAGTGTCCTCTTTCTAGGTCCATCAGCTGTTACCCCATCCCTGCAGCCCCTCCACTCTGAACCATGGGGGTCCTGTCTTCCTGCTCCTCCCCAGTCCACCCAGCTTCACATCCAGCCCGCAGACCCACCCTACCCCACACAGCACCCATGGAACTGACCACCTCCCCCACCTGGCCCCAGCCCAAGCTCTCGTCTCCCACCCTCCCCTGCCCCTTCTTCCCTCTTCACTGCTAAGTGGCTGCCCAAGAAATCGGCCTAGTCCAAGGCCACTGGCAACAGCCTACTCAGGAGCCTTCAGCTGCTCTTCCTGTCATAGGACGGTCAGCACTTTCCACAACTCCATGACAAGCTTCACTCCCCTCCCCACCTCCACTACCAGCCCAGACCCCGGCTGCCCGCTCCTCATCCTCCCACTTCGATCCTCGAGCACATGACGCTCCAGCACAGCCCAGGACCCTGCACTCTGGCCTCTCCCCACAATGATGCACTGCACATCTGCCTTTGTGGAGACCTCACCCTAAAAGTGCCCCCTTCAAAGGGTCTTTGCTGACCATGTGGCCTCCACACCACATATTCCCCACAGAAGTACTGAGGGAACGTGTCTGCTGGACACCTCCCCAGCAGAACGGCAGCTCCTAGAGGGCAGGACGCTGCAGTATTTCCCCAGTGCATACAACCACAGCAGGTGCACACAGACACTGGATGGATGAGCGTTACACAAATTACCTCCGACCTGCACGAAGTCTGCAAGAAGGGCCTGAGTTTTCCTTCACAGTTGATGAGACAGAGCGCTGAGTCGCCAGACAAGAGTTGGTCACACAGTGAGTGAGGGCATAGCCAGCATCTCAAACTTTTTAAACAGGGGGCCAGTTCACTATCCCTCAGACCACTGGAAGGCCGGACTATAGTTTAAACAAAAAAAACTATGAACAAATTCCTACGCACACTGCACATCTTATTTTGAAGTAAAAAAACAAAACGGGAACAAATACACCGCCTCATGTGGCCCGCGGGCCGCAGTTTGAGGACCCCTGATCTAGACTCAAAAAGCCTCCCCTACTCCACCTCAATCTGCTCAAGAATGCTCTCGATCTTGAAGCCCAGAATGGACGCTCACTCCGGGGAGCTGGAACGTGACTGTGTGCCTGACCCCACTTCTCAAAGGAAAGGGGCTTTTGTTCTACAGCTTGAAAGCTCTTGAGTCCTGGAGCTGAGCATCGCACGCACGCAGCATGCCATCGGAGGTCCCACTGCCTCGCAGCAGGCACTCAGCAGTCCTCAGAAAACTGCTGCCAAACCTACCACCATTCGCCAGACACACGTGACAAACATGAGTGTCATTTTCTCAGGACTCAAGGCAGCAATCTCTGTGTGAGTAAATACTGAGCCAGTGCTAAGAGTAGAATGAACTGTTAAGTCCTATTTGCCACTTTCCTCCCCAGACTCATGACAGAGCACACGCTAAACAAAGAAAAGAATCCACCGGACACAAGGCTATTCAGCAGGTGGGATGGTTCTGTGGGCCCGTCTCACATCAGCGACTTGCTTCTCCAACACCGGCAAATATTTGCCACTTAAGTTTTTTACGTAATGTGAAACAGTACATCCCACCATCTCTGGAAGCTATCTAACTACCTTATAAAAACAGAAAATGTACTGGCTATATCTTCTCTTGCCACTAAATACAAATCCAGTAATCGTTTAACATTGAAAGTTCTGGTTTTAGCTTTTCCATTTTAGATTTGATATTTAAATAGAATTCTGAAGAAAGAAAAAAAGAAAACCATAATCCCATCAACCTAACAAAAGCATCTGATTTTTACATCCTAAGCTTTCAATCTACCCATACACACTCACATTTTCCCACAAGCTTAGAAAGCTTCACTTTTAAGTATGATTTTAATTTCTAAAAGTTGCTTCAGACTCAGTGCCTGTAGCACAGTGGTTATGGTGCCAACCACATAAACCAAGGCTGGCGAGTTCGAGCCTGGCCCAGGCCTGCTAAACAACAATGACAACCGCAACCAAAAAATAGCTGGGTGTTGTGGCAGACGCTTGTAGTCCCAGCTACTTGGGAGGCTGAGGCAAGAGATCCGCTGAAGCACATGAGTTTGAGGTTGCTGTGAGCTGTGATGCCACAGTACTCTACCAAGGGTGACATAGTACAACTCTGTCTAAAAAAAAAAAAAGTCGCTTCAATGACAAAATCCACAAGATTCTAGTTGGGTGCTCAGGCCCTCAACAGGACTCCCATCAGGCAAGCCTTCCATCAGCCTTCCCCTTGCCACCAGCTGGAAACCACAGGACACAAGCAGGAAAACAGATCTATAAACCACCCTGATTTGTCACCAACAACAAAAGAGGCCACATATGTCATACTGTAAGTATCAAGGCAGAGGATAAACAGGTCAATACAAATGAACGTAACAGTAACAACCTGACATTTTAAGTGTTCATGATGTGCTCAGCGCCTCCTGCGCATTTTATATCCACCGTCTTATCCAACCTGCAAAACCAGCACTGCTTTCACTGTGCCTATCCCACAAACAAGAACACAGCTGCCTTCACTGTGCCTGTCCCACAAACAAGAACACAGCTGCCTTCACTGTGCCTGTCCCATGAACAAGAACACAGCTGCCTTCACTGTGCCTGTCCCATGAACAAGAACACAGCTGCATTCACTGTGCCTGTCCCATGAACAAGAACACAGCTGCCTTCACTGTGCCTGTCCCATGAACAAGAACACAGCTGCATTCACTGTGCCTGTCCCATGAACAAGAACACAGCTGCCTTCACTGTGCCTGTCCCATGAACAAGAACACAGCTGCCTTCACTGTGCCCATCCCATGAACAAGAACACAGCTGCCTTCACTGTGCCTGTCCCACAAACAAGAACACAGCTGCCTTCACTGTGCCTGTCCCATGAACAAGAACACAGCTGCCTTCACTGTGCCTGTCCCACGAACAAGAACACAGCTGCCTTCACTGTGCCTGTCCCATGAACAAGAACACAGCTGCCTTCACTGTGCCTGTCCCATGAACAAGAACACAGCTGCCTTCACTGTGCCCATCCCACGAACAAGAACACAGCTGCCTTCACTGTGCCTGTCCCACGAACAAGAACACAGCTGCCTTCACTGTGCCTGTCCCATGAACAAGAACACAGCTGCCTTCACTGTGCCTGTCCCATGAACAAGAACACAGCTGCCTTCACTGTGCCCATCCCACGAACAGGAACACAGCTGCCTTCACTGTGCCTGTCCCATGAACAAGAACACAGCTGCCTTCACTGTGCCCATCCCACAAACAAGAACACAGCTGCCTTCACTGTGCTCATCCCATGAACAAGAACACAGCTGCCTTCACTGTGCCTGTCCCACAAACAAGAACACAGCTGCCTTCACTGTGCCTGTCCCATGAACAAGAACACAGCTGCCTTCACTGTGCCTGTCCCACGAACAAGAACACAGCTGCCTTCACTGTGCCTGTCCCATGAACAAGAACACAGCTGCCTTCACTGTGCCCGTCCCATGAACAAGAACACAGCTGCCTTCACTGTGCCTGTCCCACAAACAAGAACACAGCTGCCTTCACTGTGCCTGTCCCATGAACAAGAACACAGCTGCCTTCACTGTGCCCATCCCACGAACAGGAACACAGCTGCCTTCACTGTGCCTGTCCCATGAACAAGAACACAGCTGCCTTCACTGTGCCTGTCCCACAAACAAGAACACAGCTGCCTTCACTGTGCCTGTCCCATGAACAAGAACACAGCTGCCTTCACTGTGCCCATCCCACGAACAGGAACACAGCTGCCTTCACTGTGCCTGTCCCATGAACAAGAACACAGCTGCCTTCACTGTGCCCATCCCACAAACAAGAACACAGCTGCCTTCACTGTGCTCATCCCATGAACAAGAACACAGCTGCCTTCACTGTGCCTGTCCCACAAACAAGAACACAGCTGCCTTCACTGTGCCTGTCCCATGAACAAGAACACAGCTGCCTTCACTGTGCCTGTCCCACAAACAAGAACACAGCTGCCTTCACTGTGCCCATCCCATGAACAAGAACACAGCTGCCTTCACTGTGCCTGTCCCACAAACAAGAACACAGCTGCCTTCACTGTGCCCATCCCATGAACAAGAACACAGCTGCCTTCACTGTGCCTGTCCCACAAACAAGAACACAGCTGCCTTCACTGTGCCTGTCCCATGAACAAGAACACAGCTGCCTTCACTGTGCCCGTCCCACGAACAAGAACACAGCTGCCTTCACTGTGCTCATCCCATGAACAAGAACACAGCTGCCTTCACTGTGCCCATCCCACAAACAAGAACACAGCTGCCTTCACTGTGCTCATCCCATGAACAAGAACACAGCTGCCTTCACTGTGCCCATCCCATGAACAAGAACACAGCTGCCTTCACTGTGCCTGTCCCATGAACAAGAACACAGCTGCCTTCACTGTGCCCATCCCATGAACAAGAACACAGCTGCCTTCACTGTGCCCATCCCATGAACAAGAACATAGCTGCCTTCACTGTGCCTGTCCCACAAACAAGAACACAGCTGCCTTCACTGTGCTCATCCCATGAACAAGAACACAGCTGCCTTCACTGTGCCTGTCCCACAAACAAGAACACAGCTGCCTTCACTGTGCTCATCCCATGAACAAGAACATAGCTGCCTTCACTGTGCCCATCCCATGAACAAGAACACAGCTGCCTTCACTGTGCCCGTCCCACAAACAAGAACACAGCTGCCTTCACTGTGCTCATCCCATGAACAAGAACACAGCTGCCTTCACTGTGCCCATCCCATGAACAAGAACACAGCTGCCTTCACTGTGCCCATCCCACAAACAAGAACACAGCTGCCTTCACTGTGCTCATCCCACGAACAAGAACACAGCTGCCTTCACTGTGCCCATCCCATGAACAAGAACACAGCTGCCTTCACTGTGCCCGTCCCATGAACAAGAACACAGCTGCCTTCACTGTGCCCATCCCATGAACAAGAACACAGCTGCCTTCACTGTGCCTGTCCCACAAACAAGAACACAGCTGCCTTCACTGTGCCTGTCCCATGAACAAGAACACAGCTGCCTTCACTGTGCCCATCCCATGAACAAGAACACAGCTGTCTTCACTGTGCCCATCCCACAAACAAGAACACAGCTGCCTTCACTGTGCCCATCCCATGAACAAGAACATAGCTGCCTTCACTGTGCCCATGCCATGAACAAGAACATAGCTGCCTTCACTGTGCCCATCCCATGAACAAGAACACAGCTGCCTTCACTGTGCCTGTCCCACAAACAAGAACACAGCTGCCTTCACTGTGCTCATCCCATGAACAAGAACACAGCTGCCTTCACTGTGCCCATCCCACAAACAAGAACACAGCTGCCTTCACTGTGCTCATCCCATGAACAAGAACACAGCTGCCTTCACTGTGCCCATCCCATGAACAAGAACACAGCTGCCTTCACTGTGCCTAGCATATGTACAAGAACACAGACACAGGCTCGTTACCAAGCCGCTCAAAGTCACAGAACAAGTCATCAGTAGAGCCAGTTCTCCACACAGGCAGCCCAGCTCCAGAACCTGCTCTTGTGGGCACAAAGTGCCTTCATGTCTCTGCACCGCACTGGCATTATTCAGAGTCAGCAGAGCAGGTGGCTGGCATGACTGGAGAAAGGGAATAACTAAGACACACACTGACCCCACTGGACGATATGCTTGACGCAATCCACCTTCAGCTCCTGCCCTAGTGGACAAGACGTCCACCCACCCAGGGCTCAAGCCGAACCACGCAAGCCGTCTGCTCTCTGCCATCGCTCTCACCTACATCCAAGGGTGCTCTGTGCACCTAATCGTTGCAGGACGAGGTTCCGATGCCTGTAGAAAAGTTCTCAAGTTATTTGTAATGACAGAAAATTAGGACTAACCCATACGCCCACTAACAGGGAGTCAGAGAAGGAAGTCATGGGGTGTAGACAGAACAGCTCACTGCAAGCCCTGTGAAGACTAAGGCCCTGTCTGTGTACTGCTGTGGGAAAGTACATAGTGCAACCCACAGAGGGGAGGTGCAGCGCAGCGTCACCACTCCTGTGCAGAGAGAAATACAACCTACAAATGCAGAGACTCCAAAGTATCTCTCCACAAATTACCTCTTGATTACCAAAGGAAAAAGTGTAACATTTCAGTGGAAAGAAAGAGCAGACACCAGCTTCAACCAAGGGCTTGGAGTCGGCCTTGCCAGCACTGGAACAAACCCACAGTGGTTCCGTCTGCTACAACAGACAAGAACACGAGTCTCTGAAGGGATTTCCTGCCCTGAGTCACTGACGCAAATCTCTCCACAAGGAGACATCAGACACACACAAACCAAGGGACATTCCGCAAATAACTGGCCTGTGATCTTCAAAAATATCAAGAAAAACAAACAAACAAAAAAACAACCAGAGAAGAGATGAGTTAGTTCTGTGGGTCAATGGCGATTACAGACGCATGACAATGGAGTGGAAGGCGTGGACAGCACGTCCCCTGCTGGGTTCTGGGCTAGGAAAAAGGAGACAGAAAGAACAATGTTGGACAACAGGCAAATAGGAACACAGACTGTAGATTACAATCACAGCAGCTATTCAACAGTAACTTCCTGGCTTTGACAGCTGCACTGCGACCGTCTGTCTGGAGGGAGGTCTTTGCTTTCAGGAAACACACAGTGAGGGTCTCAGGAGCACAGGGATGTGGCGTCTCCAACCGACTCAGACGGTTTGGAGAAAACACACACACACAATCAGATGGTGACCAGGGCAAATGTAAACAACTGGTGAATCTGGGTGAAGAGCATATGGGAGGTGCTTGTACCATCCTGGCAACTTTTCTGTAAGTTTGAAATTACCTCAAAATAAAATGTTTAGAGCAGTATGTGTATAGGCCCCTCTGGAAGGAGGACCCTGACACAGTGAAAAGGGTGGGCCTGTGTATACTGGGAGGGGGAGAGGGACTGTCCTCACTGTAGACCCTGCTGTGCCCTGTAATGTTGTACAGACCCAAGTGCTACTGATTCAAAAATAAATAAAATGATTTAAAAGAAACAACCCACACTGAGTACACTCAGAACTCGGTCCTGCACTGCCCCCCTGTCACAACAAGCAGCACTGCCATGCCCTCTGCCCTCTGCCCTCTGCCCTCTGCCCTCTGCCCTCTGCTTCCACCTGAACCCTCCCCACTCCCAGGCCCCTGCACAAAGCCCGGCTCCTCCCCCACCCAGCCACCATCCGCACCCATCCGTGGGCCCCACTTGCCCCCTCCTGGCTGAGCCAGGCTTTGCACCTCCGCCCTTCAGCCTGCAGAGCACCACTCTGGCACTGCCTGTTTACACATCTGTCCCCCAAATTACTCATGATCTCATGGCTAGGACCACATCCTGATCCTCCTGAGCGCTCCAACATCTGGTAAACACCAAGAGTGGAGTGTCGCTCAACAAAGAGGAGAAACATAAACCAAAGAACGTGGATCTGACTGGGAATTCCACTCAAAGGACTTGAAAGCAAGTGCACCCCCGGCATGTCCCCACGGGCACCGTGTGCCTGGAAGCAGCCTGCCCCGGAGGAATCACCCTGGCCCTGTGCAGTGCCCAAAGCCTGTGCCCTCCCACCAGCCCCAGCACCATGGCAGGAAAGTGCAAGCTCAGCAGGGGCAGATGCTGTCACTAGCTCTGCATCCCCATGAGCCACGTCTCCAGGACGCTATGAAGAACAATGACACACACATGGCGGCCTCAAAGTGCCCACTGAGGGCAGCATCAACACAGACTAGAAAGCCCACTATCACGCTGCTTTGGAAATGCATTGACCAAACATGTCCAAAGGAACTACCAGCAACAATTACCATGTCCTAGTGACTTACAGAGAATACAAACGCCGTGAACTGCTTGCTGGGTAAATCCACACAGAGGCCCCAGACACCACAGAACAGGGTCCGCGCCCTCTGACCTATGGGGACTTACCGAGGTCTGTGTTGGGGCCGGCAAGCAGCTGCTGGAACTTGTCGAGCCGGGAGGCTTCTCTTTTACTCAGTGCTGAGCTGCTGAGGGTGCTGGGGTCGGACGTCCCGCCCAGCGCGACAGTGGCCGAGTGAGGCAGAGACTGGGACCTCTGCAGAGGGACAGCATCACTGGCACCTTCTGCGGGGGTGAGACAACAGAGGTGAGGGTGAGGATGCCTCTCAACCACACTGACCCCATGTTCTTCCCACATTAAGACGGCCTCACACCTACTATGTCACTGTCCCCTGTCAATGTTGTTGGGTCACAACCCTACCACCATCACTAAGCAACTGGGACCCAGTGCCTCTGAAATTCACTGGCCCCCTGGCAGAAGAAAGACAATGACAGCAGAAAACTCCAGGTGACTTAGGGTGTGTCAGTGGTCAGGCTCACTGGCTCCTGTGACATCAGGGCCTGCCCAGGGACCATGACCCAGAGGATTTGACAAGAGGTTTTCCAAGCCTGAGCCTGGAGGGCGAGTCACTGCAGGAAAGGGATGAAGCCAGCAGAGGCACTGAGGACCAGAGCCAAAGCCAAGGACAGGCCAGGGACCAGGGCCCGAGAGACCAGCCACCTGCTGTCTCCAGAGCACCTCTGAATCCACCACCCACCGGATTCTCCTGGGCCTCACCACAGTCCTGGGGAGGGGGTCAGGCAGGGACTGTCATCCTGAGAAAACAAAGGAAGCCAGCCAGGGGAGGGATGGCGCCTGCCCAGACCCGACAGCAGGCAGTGACCGAGAGGCCATCTGAGTGCAAGCCCACCCAGCCCTCGCCTGCTGGGAGGCACACCACCTGCTCCTGCACAGAGAGGTCCTGGAGACTGAGACCCGCTTTATGCCCAGCAACTCAGGATGGGGACAGCCAAAGGTAAGACACAAAGGCCCTCAGGCCACTGGACACAGAGCTGCCAGGGCCAATAAGGAAGAGATTCTCCAAGGCTTGGTGCCCCCGGCCTGAATCCAACAAGGAAGAGACTCCCCAAGGCTTGGCGCCCCCAGGCCTAAATCCCATCCAGTGACCTCATCTTTCAAAAACTGAAGATGAAAATAAAGTGAAGAGAAAACTCCAGGAAACAGCAAGAACGAACGCTGCAGAGTGAACATGTGAAGGACGTCCGCTGCCGGCAGCTACAGCTGAGCCGGGGTGAGAGCGTCACTCCCTACCTCCCTCATGCCACAGATTGGCCACGTCTCCCTCCACCGCACAGAAACCCAGAGGCTCTCCAGGAGCCAGGCAAGCTGAACTTGTGGCCTCTGGCACCATCTGGCCCAGTGGGGGCACAGACTTCAGGGCACTGCCCCAGTCTCCCTTCCCCTGATGACTCGTATTAACCCCACCATCCAGAGAATCCTCTCCAGCAGCCTCAACTCAGGGAAGGCTTAAGAAGCAGCACCTGAGCGAGGGAGGACCTTGACTGGAGATGCTCAGAGCTCCTTTGGTTCTATCAGAGTCTATCATTTCAGTTGTGTTTGTGATTCTATTTAAGAAAAAAAAAAAAAGTCCAGGTGTGCAGCTCACATCTGTAATCCCAGCACTCTGGGAGGCCCAGGCAGAAAGATCACTTAAGATCAGGAGTTTGAGACCAGCCTAGACAACTTAGCAAGACCTCATCTCTACAAAAATGTAAAATGTTATCCTGGCTTGGTGCCTGTAGCTCAAGTGGCTAGGGTACCGGCACATACACTGGAGCTCACAGGTTTGAACCCAGCCTGGGATTGCCAAACAACAATGACAACTACAACCAAAAAATAGCCGAGCATTGTAGCAGGCACCTGTAGTCCCAGCTACTTGGGAGGCTGAGGCAAGAGAATCACTTAAGCCCAAAAGTTTGAGGTTGCTGTGAGCTGTGACACCACGGCACTCTACCAAGGGTGACATAATGAGACTCTGTCTCAAAACAAAAAAAAAAGTTATCCAGGTGTGGTGGCACATGCCTGTAGTCCCAACTACTTAAGAGGCGGAGTCAGGAAGATGGCTTGAACCCAGGAATCGAAGGTTATAGTGAGCTATGATGACACCACTGCACTCCAGCCTCGGCAACAGTGACACCCTGTCAATTAAAAAAAAAAATTTATTTTTTTAGACAGAGTCTCACTATGTCGCCCTCGGTAGAGTGCCATGGCATCACAGCTCACAGCAACCTCAAACTCTTGGGCTTAAGCAATTCTCTTCCCTCAGCCTCCCGAGTAGCTGGGACTACAGGCACCCGCCACAACACCCGGCCATTTTGTTGGTGGTGGTGTTGCAGCTGTTGTTCAGCAGGCCCTGGCTGGGTTCAACCCTGCCAGCCCCGGTGTATGTGGCCGGCACCCTAACCACTGAGCACGGGTGCTAACCCAATTAAAAAAACTTTAAAAAAAAAAAGAAAGAAAAAAGATTCAGCCGGAAGATGAGCTACATGTTATGTCTCAGGACTAAAGGTACACAACTTTGGTTACTATGATCTTTAGAGATGACTGGTGTGACTCCATCAAGGCATCTGAGGACCTGCCACTGCCGGCTCCTACTCTAAGATGTGACTGGTGAACTTCAGAACATAAAGGGACAGAGATGTTCCCGAGGAAACAGAAAGATTGACCGCCAGGGCTCTGTTACCATGGACAGGAAGCACGTCAACATCCTACCCCCAGGGATGTAACTGTCACCAGCTCTGTGACAGTCACATACAGGGACAGCCTCACCCATCCTAGCGCCCATTGTGCAGGCCTTGCAGAGCTTTCCAGCTGGAGACAGGGTTTGCTACCAACCCAGTGTCAATAAATAAACACAGTTCATCCAACCTCAGGTGTCAAGATAACAGATTTCTGAGGCATTCTCAGGGTAGCAAGAGGTAAGAGCAGGCACAGGGGTGGCAGATGCAACCCCCCCACAACCACATCACCACTCAACCATCAGCCCAACTGCCTCTCCTGGGCTGAAGGCCAAGGCTGATGACAGCAGACTCTCAAAGTTGACATCTAGCTCCACAAAGCTGCGCACCATGAGGGGCAAGGCTTAGGCAGGAAGTGAACACAGGGGCTGCTCTAGGGAGAGGGCACATCCACACAGCAGGGCCAGGTGGGCCCGTGAGACAGCACACCCCAGAGTCTCTATACTGGGAACAGCCGCTCACCTGAGCAGCAAAACACCATGGAACTCACAGGTCAGTCACCTGGGTAGCAAAGTCCTCATCCCTGAGCAGGGAGCCAGGAGGGTACTGTGGGGTGGGGAACAGGGAAAAGCCACGTGGTCACCTAGCCCTCAGGAAAATTGCCTTTACTTCAACAGCATTTATGCAAGTACAGGACACCAAGGAGAAACTAAGACAACTGGGACTTGGCCCCATCTTCAAGGAATTTGCAAAATGTGTCCCTGAGGCCTGCAGACGCAGCCCATCCCCTCAGGAGACAGATCAGATGCCAGACCCCGGAGGCTCCGCATCTCCTTCCTTAACAAATCAAAATGGATGGTTCTGGAGCCTGTCCACTCACCCGTCTGTCTCCCCACCAGGTGGGCCTTCCTGGTGCCACGACATGAGGTCCCTGAGAACAAGAACAGGGACGTACCCACATCTATGACACTACCTGGCAAACAGTCTGATGATGGACAGGCAGCCACAACCAAGGGAACTGGAACATCACCACGTCTCCCTCCACACTGCACACTCCTGCCCCCCAGTCACCAACCTGTTCAGTACACTGAAGCAGCAGCATGGTGGACTCCTGACCAGGGCTTCCCAGCCTTGGCCCATGGCTGGGGCTAGATCAGTCACTGCTAGGGGTGCGGGCTGTCCTGGGCCCTATGGGATGTTACCCACTACCTGCAAGTGACACGATGCCCTGCCCCAGCTGCAACCAGCAAAACTGCCCTAAGAAACCACCCCGTGTCCCTGGGAGCAGGATCACGCCACAGAATGCCCCGCTCTGCCCAGGCAGGTCTGTGGCCAGCAGCAGGAACGCTGGAGTCAGCCGCCCAGGTGTGATCTGCATAGCGGTCAGCATGCAGCTCTGGGCAAGCTGCTAACCTCTGCATACCTCCCTGTGGGTATAAATGAGGAATGACAAGCCTGAAGCCCTAGTGCTGCGGTCAAGCGTGACAAGCTCATTGTCAAAAAGCTCGCTTCAGTACTGTCACCCAGCATGTGACCAGTTAATGCCACCATTGTCACTACACTCAAGTGCTCACGAGCCATGCCTAGAAAGCAAACACGGCAAAGATGGCCGACTCCAAAAAAGCACTGGCACAGGCCACAGGGCCGGCCCATCTCCCAGCCACAGCTGCTTGGAGCACCCTTGGTTTTGCTCTTAAAGGATGCGTCTTCCCCGGGTGATATCCCACAGCTCCTCCACCCTGGCTGTACACAGCCTGAGCTTGCCTCTTAGTCAAGAACCTCCAACCACACACCATGTGGTCCTGACCAGACGAGCCCCTGCCTCTGGGGATGCTGAGGAAACCGCCAGCAATAGCTTGTAGACAGCAGCACCCCCAGGAGTGGACAAACTCAGGGCTCCTGCCAACCCTGAGCCTGCCACATGCAAGAGCGCACTGCCCAGGACTGGGTCTGCAGGAGGTGGTCAGTGTGCATGACTTCAGTCAGTCACGGGACTGCCAAGCCTCCTGCAAAAGCCATCACCAGATTTCCATTTTTTGTAGAGAAAACTTTAAACTGTATTAGACTCCAAAATGAAAATCAATCAAATGAAATAATTCAGAGCATCCTCACCTAATAAGAACTGTAACATTTTAGAAGTTCATTCCTAGGAAGTGTTTTTAAGAACTGTAACTAGGGGTGGCGCCTATGGCTCAGTCGGTAAGGCACCGGCCCCATATACCGAGGGTGGCGGGTTCAAACCCGGCCCTGGCTGAACTGCAACCAAAAAATAGCTGGGCGTTGTGGCGGGCGCCTGTAGTCTCAGCTGCTCGGGAGGCTGAGGCAAGAGAATCACTTAAGCCCAGGAGTTGGAGGTTGCTGTGAGCTGTGTGAGGCCACGGCACTCTACCGAGGGCCATAAAGTGAGACTCTGTCTCTACAAAAAAAAAAAAAAAAAAAAAGAACTGTAACTAGGGGCCGGGCGTGGTGGCTCACGCCTGTAGTCCCAGCGCTGTGGGAGGCCGAGGCGGGTGGGTTGCCTGAGCTCAGAGGTTTGAGACCAGTATGAGCAGCAGTGAGCCAGAGTAAGACCCTGTCTCTACTAACAACATCAAAAACAGCCGGACGTTGTGGTGGGCGTCTGTAATCCCAGCTACTGGGGAGGCAACGGGAAAGAGCACCGCCAGAGGAAGAAGAAAATGAACAAAAAAGAAAGAGCACTTCAAACGAAGAATGAAGAAGCAAGCTGAAATTGAAAAAAAAAGAACTGTAACTAGGGGGCCAGAGGTCGGCGCCTGTGGCTCAAAGGAGTAGGGCGCTAACCCCACATGCCAGAGTTGGCAGGTTCAAACCCAGCCCCAGCCAAAAACTGCAAAAGAAAAAAAAGAATAAAAACTAGGGGGGCAGAGCAAAATAATGAACAGACACCTCCAGCAATCATCCCTTCCTGCAAACACCCAATTCAACAACACCCACACAAGGAAGCACCTGCAGGAGAACCGAAAACTGCACGTAGGTACAAAGCCAAGTTCTGCACCTGCTGACAGGGTGACCTTAAGCTGCGGCAGTGATCGTCTTCTCATAGGCAAACGTGGAGAAACCCCCAAGCCCTCCGTGGCCATGGAGAGGGGACTGACCAGGCCTTGGCGGCACCATGGACTCACTGTGGGTGAGGATGACCAGGTGACACCCACTGCCCAGCCCGCTCTCATGACAACCCCACCCCCCCTTCTACCTTGACCCGTGGCACTTAGGACCTTCTAGCACCCTCCGTGCCTCCTGTGGGTTGTGTGTAGTTCTGCATCTGCCCCCTTTTCCAGAACAGACTTTCCACAGCGCAAGGACCTACACCTGGTTTGTCCATGGAGCAACCCAAGCCCTGAAAACTGTGCCTGGAGTGGCAGATACTCGTCACAGATGTCACACACCTCCAACACTTGGAGCAAAAGTCACACAGGCAGCCTCAGGGGTGGCTGCTCTGCATGTCACAGTGGGACCCAGCCCTACGGGGTTGTAACAAGAACAGGACAATTCCAAAGTCAGACTCCCACTCCCTGGAATCCTGAACCCATGTGCTCCACACCTGGCAGAGACCCAGCCCTCCTTGGCTGGGAATGCCATCCCCAGAGCTACCCGCTGCACTAAGCTGGTGTGCCAAGGGGGAGGCAGGGTGCCCAGTGTTGTCCGTGGCCAGCACTGCATTTGGAGGGCATCCTCGTCTGGAACAAGAAAAGCACTGAGGCACCCACAGGAGGTGCTGCTGCTCCTGCCCGGAGCCCTGGGGCCACCTGCAGGACAGCCTCACAGCTCCCTGGTCAGGAACCCCGCATCAAAGGGGGATAGGACCTTCTGAACCCTTCTCGGGGAGGGGGCACGGGCCCTGCCCGGCCTTGCCAGAGCTCACAGCATCTCTCTGTCCCTCCAGCCTACCTGCAGGGCAGGATGTGTGGCTCTCACTGACGGACTTCACCAGCCGCAGGTCTCCTGGGGCTGCAGGCAGCTCTGCCTCGGGCTGCAGCCTCAGCTCCGGCCGTGGGGCCTCCTGCCCAGCAGGCTGGCCCTGCCGCTGACTGTGGTTGCGCAGCACACGATGGGCTGTCTCCATGACCACCTCGGTGTTAAGGCTCTCTGCCGCCATGGCCAGGAGCTCGTCGTCATCTTCCCCAGCATCCCAGGCGTCGCTGGTATTGCTCTCAAACTCCTGGAAGGTGCTGACCTTCTTGGCCCTCACCGGCGTGGTTGGCATCCTGGGTGTGGCCTTGAGCAAGCTACAAGGCAAAGGGGCGTCACTTGCCCATGCTCGGCGCATTGGGCTTTCTGACCCAAACTAGCTGGAAAACAATCCCAGGACACAAGGCATAGCTGGCGGTGACGTGAGAAAGCAAAGGCAGCTCGTGGAGACAGCTGGCACCAGAGCAGGCAGCACTCGGAGGACCCACCAGGAGAGCAGTCACCAGAGAAAGTCACGCTAGGCAGCCGGGGCCACCTGACAGGACCGACCTAGGAGGAGGCCCTGCACATGCCCTCGTGTTACCAGGATCCCGCTAAGTTCCCACAGCAGCAGCTGAGCAGTCAGCAGGAGTGACCATGCAGAGGACACAGCCCTTTGTACGTGGATTTGGAGAAAGCATCATTTCCATGAGATTACCCCAAAAGTGTGACAACGTACTACTCTGTCAGCTGCCACAGATCCCCCAGCTCACATTAAGAAACCTGTCAGACTGGCATGGTCCTGCAGGGAGGGACACCCCAGCATGAGGCCGAGTCTCACACCTGCTGCTCCCTCCTGCTCTGTGGAGAGACGAGACAGAAGGCAGAGCAGGCCTAGTAGCCAGGCTGAGAGGAAGGGAAGCTGGGAGCCTCCAGGAATGGCCCACGAACCAACTTGTCCCTGGCTAAGGGGTGTCAGCTCCTAGCTCTCCAAGGTGGCTTCACCACCTCCCCCCACATTGGGCTGTGTCCCCCACATCTGCCATCCCCACCAGAGGATGAGCCATGCAGGGTGGCCAGTGTCTCCAAGGAGCAACTGTGTGACCGGGGTTTGCTGTGCCCCCAGGAATGCCAGGGAGCCGGTGTGAAGCAGGAAGAACGTGGCTGCCACCACCCTGCTAGCGTCAGGGCTGAAAAGCCAAGTGAGGTTCGGACTTCACTTACGTGCCATGTAACAGTGGGTCAAAGGGTGGGTGCTGGGCTCCATACACATGCTGGATGCTGATGAGAGAGAAAAGAAAAACAGATGAGTGTTTCCTCACCCAGGCCGGCTCAGGATAGCAGCTCTCCGTCAGCTGCCACAGATCCCCTGTGGCCACTGTAGGCTGCTGAGGCCCCGTACAGGGGATGAACAGCCGCACACAGCAGGGTATCCGGCCCCTTCCTGAGAACAGATACCCCCAAGCACTGGATGCTCGGCACCCACCACAGTGCTCAGGGCTCCTGGGAGCAGTGAGTGACATCAGCTCTGCTCACGGATTGTACTTCACAGACCAGAACCCTGTGATGAAACACCCGCCTGGGAGTGCTCACCTGATATCACTGTGTCTGAAAATCGATCAAATGCAGAATTACAAAAGAAAAATGTAATTTTTTTAAAGATGTGATAGTTTTATCATAAAAGCCTTACATTTACCCTGGTAAATTACATTCTCCCTGTCATCCCCCAATACATGAATATGGCTGAAGCAGTAGGCCTACCGCCCACCATTTACACGTCATTTTCACAAATGTCTTTGCTGCATCCCGCCTCCCAGGACAGCCAGGAACTCATTAATTCCTCATAGGCAAACCACTTGTGTTTATTGAGCAGAAAATGCTCCAACAAAGTGCAGGCTCAGACTAAAGGAATCTCATTTTATCAAAATTGCACTTTTATTTAGTCTTGTACAGCTAAAAAGGAAAACTTCAGCTACTACTTTAAAGAATAAGTGGCAACTAACCCAACATACCTCATTTCAGATAATGAAATCTTTCTTTAAAAAAGTATATTAGCCAATAAACTTTTTATAAATTATACTACTTTAAACACAGTAGTAATCCACTGTGGCTCCTCAAGAAATGTAGATACACACAGCATGATTCCACTTCTTGATTACAACCTAGAAAAGCCCTTGCACGAGTATACAAGGAGATGGGGTCAGCAATGTCGGTAATACTACAATAAAAAACACAAACATCTGGATAAATGCAAATACTGATAAATGTAAATACTGATGGAATAACACACAAACTGGACTCTAACCCCAGCAGACACGCGAACCAGAGCCACCAGAATCAATGTAGATAAATTTCATGAAACGGAACGCAGGGTGAACAGCACGTGGCCACAGATGGGACAGCCAGAGGTCACAAAAGGAATGACGCAGCAGCCCACAAGGCAGCGCAGAGACCCAGATACAGACACAGAAAGGGACATGTCATGTGGCCGCATCAGCAGGAAATGTCCAGAGCGGACAAATCCAGAGACAGACTGCAGGCAAGTGGGGAGCGGAGCCCCTCCTACTGGGCATGGGATTTCTCTTCCTGGTGGTGAATACACTATAAACACACAGCACTTCCAGTGGGATGTAAACGGCATCACTATACAGACGGGAGGGAGGGCAGGGAGGTCCCCTCCTGGACTCAGCAAGGTCCACGCCCACACGGGGGAGGCTGGATGTGCTGACCAACATCTTCAGCTAACTCTGAAGTAGGTCTAAGCCCATCCTCCCACCCTGACAGCAGCAGTAAGGCTGTCACCACAGAACGAGCTGCAGCATGCTTCACCTGAGAACAACAGAAACCATATCATCCCCCAAACCAAGAAACTGGAAATTTAAGGACGACTAATTTGCTACCATCAGGCGGCACGGAGGCCCTTGGTTGTGTTTTCAGGGTCCAATCTGTATATGTCCTGATGACCCTCAGCCACACAGCCAGGAAGGACTCTCAGGTCAAAGAACCAGAGACCACACTAGAAAGGGTCACAGGCTCCAAACTATGACATGCCAGAGGCCAACAGCCACAAGTAACTGGAATGATCTGGACAAAGGACAAGCTATCACAGGACAAAGGAAGGGCAGGCAGAGAGATGCCCCAGGGAACTGTGCCCTCGAGAGGACCCTCAACTGACGGGACCTTCCATGCCCTTCTCTATGGCAGACCCCGAAATGATGGACACCTTCTCAGCATAAGGCACGGCAGAGTCCATTAAAATGCCACCACTGGGGAGGGTAAACTCAGGTATGACACCAGACTGCGAGGGATGCCTCCAGGGAGATGGGGTCACAGCGTGAAAGCAAGCAGGAGCACGGCTCAGGTAGGGAACACGCCCAGGAGAAGGAGAATGGGCCTGAGGCCAGTGCCATCTCTTTGGGATGCTGCCCGGAGCGTCTATAACACAGATCAGAATCAAACGCTTTCTGAGAACATGCTTGCAGATAGCCGAGCTCTGCAACCTGCTCTTCACCTGCAGAGCAGCGTGAGCTCCAGGACAGGGTGGGCTCACACTCAGCGCTGGGTTACGCTTCTTCATTCAGGTCATCCAGCCCATGCTGGGCCCAATGCTGGGGCTGGAAAGACGGCAGGGAACAAGTGAGAGTCCCCATGCTCAGGTAGATTGCACAATGTTAGATAATTCATGAGGATTTAGGCAACACCAAGGCTAGAAGAAGGTGGCACAAAGTAACAGAGTCAGAAGCCCAGAAGTGAGCAGTGACACGAGTCCAATGCTGCAAGGCCATGGGGTTTGACAAGAAGCCGCCATCGCTGCAGATCCTGAAGCGCTTCCTCCAGGTTTGAAGTTGGGGCCCCACACCGAGGTGCTGCCTTTGAAGGAAAACTGACAGTACCAGACCAGAACAGACATGTTTTTATTTTTTTAATTAAAAGATAAATAGCAGTACACAAAAACAGCAACGAGAGAAATAGTGAAGAGTGAGAGAAAATAAAAGTGTGGGAAAGAAATCCAGCTGCCGTGTTCTAAGCATCATGAAATAAATGCAAAATTATATTGCCACATTTACGATTAAATGCCTGTCCGTGTTTCAGAGACACGATGTGCAGGAGCAGCTCACCGAGGCGACGTCAGCTCAGAGCACGCCAACTCCTCCTCTCCAAGTGCAGTCATTACCCAACACCCCCTTTGGATTCCATAGTAGCTTTCTGAAATATGAACTAAATTAGCAACTGAATTTGCCATTAGGCTCATTCTGAAACATACTGATGCCTCCCAGATTATAAAACACAGAAGAAGTAAGTTTTCCAAGGAAATTAACTTTGGAAGGCTTTGGAGAAAAATGTATGAAAAACTATTATAAGAAGAGTAAACAATTCTACCATGCCTGCCACCCACAGCATAATCTGAAACTCGTATCTGCCCCGAAGAGGCAACTACAGAAAGAGGTGGCCTCAGAAACCCAAAACCAAGAAGGCCTCCCAGGACCCGCACCACTCTGCCTGGCGGGAAGATGTACCCTGCCCTGCCAGGTTCAGTGTCCCACTGTGCCAGGAGTTCCCTGCAACAGGGACTAGATTCTGCCTCCCAGCACACTTCTCAAGGCCCCTGAGCACTGAGAACCCAGCAAGGACTGAGCCAAATGGAGCTGCTTCACAGGTATCTCTTGAAATGGAAGTAGCATTTTCATGATACATTTTTTCCTCATCACAAAAGCAATGTGTTTATTATAGATAACTTAGAAAATTTAAGGACGGCTAGGTACAGTAGACCGCCTATTTTCCAGTGCTCTGGGAAGTGGAGGCAGGAGGATAGCTTGAGGCCAGGACTTTGAGACCAGCCTGGTCAACACTGTGAGAACCCATCTCTACAAAAAACGTTTTCTTTCTTTGAGATAGTCATTCTCTGTTGCCCCAGGTAGAGTGCAGTGGCATCATCATAGTTCACTTCAACCTCAAACTCCTGGGCTCAAGCAATCCTCCTGCCTTCCAAGTAGTTGGGACTCCAGGCACATGCCACAGTGCTCGGCTAATTTTTCTATTTTTAGTAGAGACAGGGTATGGGTCTTGCTTAGACTGGTCTCACACTCCTGAGTGCTAGGATCCAGGCATAAACACTTTTTGAAAAATTAGCCACTGCCCATAATCCCAGCACTTTGGGAGGCCAAGGTGGGTAGATCATCTGAGCTCAGGAGTTTGAGACCAGCCTGAGCAAAAGAGACCCTGAGACCCTGTCTCTACTAAAACTAGAAAAACTAGTCAGCCACTGCACCTTTACTAAAAATAGAAAAACTAGCCTCGTGTTGCGCTGGGCACCTGTAGTCCCAGCTACTGAGGAGGCTGAGGCAAGACAACCTCTTCAGCCCAGGAGTTTGAGGTTGCTGTGAGCTGTGATGCCACATGGCCTACCCAGAGCAACAGAGTGAGACCCCCTCTCTCAAAACAAAACAAAAAAAATTAGCCAGGTTTGGTGACACCTGGTCCCAGCTAAGCTACACAGGAGGCTGAGGCAGGAAGATCACTTGAGCCCAGGAGTTCGAGGTTAGAGTGAGCTACGATTGCACCACTGCACTCCAGCCTGAGCAACAAACCCCTATCTGTGAAAAATAAAGAAACAAACAAATAGGTAAAGGGAACAGAAGCATTTTGAAATGTCTAACATGGAGAAGTACAGTTACGTATTGCATAACGAGGTTTCAGTAAACGACAGCCCACACACACAACGGTGTTCTCACTAGATTGAAGGAGCTGAAAGCCTCCCAGCCCCCAGTGATGCCAAGCTGTCATAATGTCATGGCACAACATGTTATTCATGTGCATTCGGTGATACGGTGTAAACAAATCTGCAAACAGTTGTATAAAAGTGCGGCACAGACAACCAGGCACAGTATACAACACTTGACAGTGATCTGTTCCTAGTTTATACACTTACTGTTCTGTATTCTAAATCATTATTCTAGGATGTACTCCTCAGATGTATTTTTTTTAAATTACCTATAAAACAGCCTCAGACAGCAAGAGGTCCCCAGAAAAGGCATTGTTATCACAGAGAGGGCAGCTCCTTGACTGTTATTGCCCCTAAAGACTTTCCAGCAGGGCAAGATGAAGAAAGTGACACTGATGACACTGACCCTGTCTAGGTCTAGACTAGCATAGCTGTGTCTTACTTTTTAACAAAAACGGTTTAAAAAAGAAAAAAAGCTTACAGAATAACGATACAAAGAAAATATTTTTGTACAACTCTATTTCTACATATAGTCAAAAGTTGTTACTACAAAAGAATCAAAAAGTTTCAAAAAATTAAGAAGTTTATAAAGTAAAAAAAAAAAGTTTATAAAGTAAAAAAGCCACATTAAGGTGAGGTTAATTTGTTATTGAAGAGAGAGCAAACCTCTATAAAGTCAGTGTAGCCTACGTCTGCGGTGTTCACCAGGCCCACAGCAGTGAGCTGCAGTGCCCTGGCCCTAAGCAGCTGTCCCGCCTTGTGGGCTCCATTCTCTGTGTGTGCCCTGCACAAGTACGGGTTCACTGTGTTCTACCTTCCACGCCAACCTCTCCCTGCACCAGTGCAGTGGTCACATGCTGTACAGGGGTGCAGCCCAGGAGCACAGTCTGCACCACACAGCCCAGTGTCCCACCCGCTTTCCCATGTAAGGCTGCGCCAGCAGCCCTCTATGATAGTCATACGATGGTCATATGATGGAATTGCCTGACAGCGCACTTCTCAGAACATGTCCAATCGTTTAGCCACACTGGCCTGGAGCGGCCAGCCACCACCCAGCCTCAGCCCCTCTCTCCTCACTGCTCCTCATTCCCACCTTCCCTGCCCAACTCCCCCTGCAGACCCATAAGCCCTATTTCCCTCTTCTCCTCTCCTAGTGCCCTCCCATGGGCTCCTCTGTGTACTCCCCACCTCCGTCCCTCCCAGTCTTTCTTTCTTCCCAGGAGGGACAATCACACTCTGTCTTGACCTCAAGGACCACCTCTAGGTAAAAAAGCCTCAAGCACACCTCCAGGAGGGACCACCTCTCAGCCACAAACCCACCCTCACGGGCCTATGGCAACAGGAGACTCCATGGAGAGTTCCATATTCTGAGCAACTGGACCCTGAACTGCTAAGCACCCCCTCATGACACTCAGCACTCAGGGTGCAACTTCCATGTTAATCCTCAGAAAACAGGAAGCAGCTTTTCAGAGACGGAGAACAAAAAGTCTGGGCACACTCAAAACGAAAGTTCCCCACAGGACAGGGCCCTGGAAACGGGGAGAGGTCATGCTGCCTCTGCCTCTCGGCCGAGAAGGGGACACCAGGGTGAAGGGAAAGGTGAACCCCAGAAGACCCGCCAGCAGTCACAGAAGTCAGAGTGCCGACACGAAGCAAAGTCACGGCACAGGGATGCGGCTTTCCCCCAGCACTGGGGAGCCAGGCCACAGCAGAGCTCAGCAGGGCTGGGGGGCCAGGCGGGCCCTGCCAGGAAGCAGCCTAAGCTCAGACACTGAGGGTGTCAGGGGACCTGCCCCGCCCAAACCACCCTCCTGAAGGATTGGGCTCCTGATAGGTGAGCAAGCTTTCTCAGTAATGGTTTCGGTGCTGTTAAGGGCAAGAGGGCGTGGATGACACGGACAGGCTATGACGGTTAACAGCAGATCGTGGACGCCTGCTCCTTGGGTTCCAGCCCAGCTCTGCCATTTATAAGCCATGTGACTCTAAGCAAGTGACTCAGCTTCTAAGTTTTCTATGGAAAATAGGGACCATTCAGTACCTCCCCCACCCCTGGCTGCTGTGAGACTACACAGATGGTTGTGTGAAAAGTGCTGGCCCAACGGAAGCCCTCAGTAAATAACCCCAGTGTGAGGGGTCCTCCCAGCTGCCACACAGCTCGGGGACTCCAGCCCACGTCCAGGCAGCACTGACCTGCTCTGGACTGCTCTGCACATAGGCACTCCCTGGGCTCCTCGGGAGGAAGAACCCACGTAGTTGGTCACACTGTGCTCCCAGGGTCGCTCACAGCAACGTCCCCCACCTCATTGACACCCCACTGAGCCCAGAAGTGTCTGTGTGGAGTAGATCGCCACATGGCCTGTGTCCAGTGGACCAAGAGGAGGACTGGCAGAAGACTCTGAGCCAGCCAGAGCAGAAAGGAGGGGGCAGACGTCACTCTCCAGCCCCACAAGAAAGCCCCAGTCACTCTGCCGCTGCCCCAGGCCCATGCAGGCCCCCAGCCAGCAGCCTCCTGACAAGGACTTGCCTGCATTTCCATCGTAGCTCACCCTCCCTAGGTTCCCCAACAAACTGGAGGAGAATGGGGTCCTTCCTCCTGCTCTCCTTAGTTAAGGAATACTTCAAATCATCAGAGATTTTTCTTAATGATTTCTGCCTTCATTTAAAATTAACCCCAAAGAGTCTAGATTCACTATATTAGACAACTATATAAAAAGGAACAAAATAGGGCAGTGCCTGTGGCTCAGCGGGTAGGGCGCCGGCCCCATATGCCGAGGGTGGCGGGTTCAAACCCAGCCCCAGCCGAACTGCAACAACAACAACAAAAAAAAAATAGCTGGGCGTTGTGGCAGGCGCCTGTAGTCCCAGCTACTTGGGAGGCTGAGTCAAGAGAATCGCCTAAGCCCAAGGATTTGGAGGTTGCTGTGAGCTGTGTGACGCCACAGCACTCTACCAAGGGCGATAAGGTGAGACTCTGTCTCTACAAAAAAAAAAAAGGAAAAAATAAGATTCACATTAAATTTATTTTTCATAATGTTTCTGGACAAAATAAGAGACATTTATTAATAACAACATGCAAAGTAACCACTGGAAAAAAAACAAGGAAGTGGAATTATTAGCATGTACATAGCAAAACTCCACCACCAGCACTCCAAGGCCTTGTCACAGTAAGAGCCTCTCGACTTGCAAGCAGCACCAGGGGAAACCCAGCTCGCCCAGAAACACAATCGCTGCCAGAACACAACTCCCAAGCTTCTCTCAACACCAAAACACAGGCATGAGGTTCTTATCAAACCAACTGCCCTTTAAAACACAAGGAGATAAGGGCGGCGCCTGTGGCTCAGTGGGTAGGGCGCCAGCCCCATATACCGAGGGTGGCGGGTTCAAACCCAGCCCCGGCCAAACTGCAACCAAAAAATAGCCGGGCGTTGTGGCGGGCGCCTGTGGTCCCAGCTACTCGGGAGGCTGAGGCAGGAGAATCGCCTAAGCCCTGGAGTTGGAGGTTGCTGTGAGCTGTGTGACGCCATAGCACTCTACCAAGGGCGATAAGGTGAGACTCTGTCTCTACAAAAAAAAAACACAAGGAGATGAATATGGGTTTGTAAAAACACGAGAAAGCGAGCTGGTCAGAGGCAGCTGCAGATTTCTGACAGAGGAGCAGGGCCTCCAGAGCACAGAAGAACCCTCTGAGCTTACTTCCAGTCTCCTGAGATGAAACACACTCTGTAACCAGAGTGACCTCCAAGGCCAATGACCAAGGGCCTCCTGTCCACTCATAACTGTGCCAAGGGACCTGATAAAGCCACCTGCAAGTCTCTGCCATGGACAGCCCTCAGCACACTCCCCAACTCTTCTGGGCTGCTGTAACAAACCTCTAGTTAGTGACTTAGAACATGCATTTATATCTTAAAGTTCTGGAGATCACAAGTCCTGCAGGGGTCTCATCAGACTCAAGTCTAGGTCTCAGCCGACTGCATTCCCTCCAGGAGGGAAGAATCCGCTTCCGCTCTTGCCAGCTGCTGTCAGCAAAATTCAGTCCCTTGTGTTAAAGAAGCCAGGCTGGTCCCAGCTGCTAAATGCTGAGCCACATTCCTTAGCTCATGGTCCCATCTTCCATCTGCAAAGCGGGCAACCACAGATGATGTCCACCTCTTAGGCCACTCTGAAGAGCTCATGTGGTTACACTGGACCCACCAGAAAATCCAGGACAATCCTCCCATTTCAAGGTCAGCTGATTAAGAGACCTTAATCTCCCTTTGTCATGTAATATGTCATATTCAAAGGTTCCAGGGAAGAGAACCCAGACACCTTTGGGGGCCCATTATTCTTTCCAGCACATCCCTACCCACCCTCAGGCCAGAACCCAGGTGATCATCTCAACTCCCCACACCCAGCCCCTCAGTGGTCCCATGAGCCACACCTACCCCGAGTCCACCCACTCCTCTCCAAACCGCAGCCTCCACCCTGGTCTCCACCCTGCCACATCCTCCTCCCGCACACTGGCCTCAAGATGTTAGTGTCACAGTATCACACCACTCCCTGCTTAAAACCTTCAGTGCTTTCCCCTGCCCCTGAGGGCCACGACCAGAATCTGCTCTGAGGCCCTGAAAGCCCTAAGTGCCCCTCCTCCTGGGCACAGGTATTCCTCTGCAGGGGGGCTCCGACACCCACCCAGCACCTCTGCAACCAGCCTGTCTCCTACTCCATGGCCAGGAAGAGGTGACCATTCTACTCCCACAGGACCCTGTGCCCCGCCAGCATCCCCAGGCCACCGCCCTCCGTGCACTCCCATCTGCATCACAAGTTACACGTCTCCCACCTCCTGGAGCCTCTAAGGCAGGGGTCCTCAAACTTTTTAAACAGGGGGCCAGTTCACTGTCCCTAAACCATTGGAGGGCCAGACTATAGTTTAAAAAAATATATATGAACAAATTCCTATGCACATTGCACATACCTTATTTTGAAGTAAAAAAAACAAAATGGGAACAAATACAGTCACACCGCCTCATGTGGCCCGCAGGCCGCAGTATGAGGACCCCTGCTAAGGGCACATGTGCTCGCTGAGCAGTCAGGGCTGTACCTGGCACGGGTTAGGGGCTCACACGTATTTACTGGATGCATCATCATCCCCCAACAATCCCTCTTCTTCAGCTGAGGATGACAGTGACCTGCTGAGCTGTCACATTTACTCAGAGTTGCCTCGTGGCTCTGGCAACATATCCTGAAAGCTGTCAGAGCCACAACACTGAGAACTCTCCTCTGCTCCTGCTTTATCCAAAACACCCATAGCCCTGCCACACTCAATTCAGGCCCTGCTCACTGCCATCCCACATTCAAATATTATAGTTCACATTCCCCAACTTCCTGCATACCCTTCCACAGAGCACACACCGCCAGGCAGAGCCAAGCTAAAACAGCAAACATCAGATCCACCTGAAAGGCTGCCTGTGTTCTCAAACCCAATGTGCTGTGATGTTGCCTTGGCGTTTAAGTCAACTGTGGCCAGAATTCCAACTGCATCTGCAGAAAGCAGCCCTTCTGGAGCTGAGAGCACCAATGGCCCAAGAAAGAACAAGCCCCAGCAGCCAGAGACTGAAACTTCTCTATTCTTATCACCCATTTACAGCTTCTCCCCACCTCCCTGACCTGGATGACGTCCTCACCTGGACACTGCAGCCACCCCTGCCTGGTCTCCCTGCTTCTGCCCTTACCCCCACCCCCAAAACCTCCATCCTATCTTTAATACAGCAGCCAAAGTAATTCTGTTAACCCTAAGGCAGACCCTGCCACATCACTGCTTAAAACCTTCCAAAGGCTCCCCATTCACTCAGAGTAAAAGAGTAACAGGCCAGGTGTAGTGGACAACGCCTGTGATCTCAACAGGATGTGGAAGGGGCTCACACACGTTCACTGGACACTTCATTATCCCTCAACAACTCCTCTTCTTCAGTTGAGGATGACGGTGGCCTGTTGAGCTGTCACCAGGGTGGCTAGGAAGGGAGGACTGTTTGAGAACAAAAGTTCAAAACCAGCCTGGGCAACAAAGCAAGACCCCATCTCTACAAAAAAATAGAATAAGTAGCCAGGTGTGGTGACTCACACCTATACTCCCAGCTACTCAGGAGGATCCCTTGAGCCCAGGAGTTGAAACCTGCGGTGAGCTGTGATCAAGCCACTGCTCTCCAGCCTAAGCCAACAGAGAAAGACCATGTCTCAAAAAATAAATTTAAAAAAAAGGAAAAGAGTTAACAGTCCACATCTTCACGACAACCACAAGGCCCTAATCTCTCTGCCCTTTGGACCTCATGCCCCAGGATTTTCCCCTTCCCTGGGCTATAGCCACACTGCCCACCCCCCAGACATGCCTAGGCCCAGGTCTGGGCACCGGCTTGCCCCCTTGCCTGGACTGTCCTTCACTAGCTACCCAGGTGAGCTGCTCCCTCACCTCCTGCAAATGTTTCCTCAAATGTCACCTTCTCAGTGAGGGGCTCCCTGGCCACTTTATCACCATGAAACCCTCCTACCACACCTGCTCTTGAACTTATCCATTCCTCTTCGCCACATTATGTTTTGATAGCAGCTATCACCTTTCAACAGTTAACTCTCTACTTACTTAGTTACTTATACTCTGCCCGTCCCACTCCATCCGTAAGAACACAGATCCCAGTCTGTTTTGTTCACTGGTGTACTTCCAGAACCCGGGGCAGGTCCCAGCACATTAGTATGGCTTAAATAAATACTTGCTAGATGAATAAATTATCAAACTCTCAAAGTGTATCCAAGAGGCCTCTTCTTTTCTCATCAAAGATAACTGGGCTAAGCCAAACAACTCTCCCACAGTTCACCACAGCCACTTAGACGTAGTACAGCCCCCTCACATGACAAATACAGAAAATGACAGCCCTGGTTGACATGACTTGGTTAAAGTAACACAGATATTATTAGAAAGACAAAGCTAAAATCTGGACCACCCCACTCCAGCCAGAAGTCTGTCCACAATACCACACATCTTGGCTCATCCAGAAAAGAAAGCAGCAGCTAAACATGCACCTAAAAGCCAAGGTGCACAGAACAGAGGGGAGGGGCTCCCGCAGGACCACCTCTCACACCTAAAGGCCAAGGTGCACAGAGCACAGGGGGAGGGGCTCCCAAAGGACCACCTCTCACACCTAAAGGCCAAGGTGCACAGAACAGAGGGGAGGGGCTCCCGCAGGACCACCTCTCACACCTAAAGGCCAAGGTGCACAGAGCACAGGGGGAGGGGCTCCCGCAGGACCACCTCTCACACCTTGGCCAAATCTCTTATTCTCTCCAGGCTAATGTGAAAGACAGTTTAGCTCTACCACCATTACTGCACTAACAATAGAGATGAGAAGGCGCATTCCCTCGACAAGGAGAGCTCGCTAGTGAAGGAAACAAGCCCATCTCAGCAATACCGAGTTTGATGCATAAATAACATACTACAGTGGAACCTCACAGCTGACCACCTCCCTACACTGACCGGCTCCTTAAGTTGACCTAACTGTTATAGACCATACATACTGATACACACGTACATAACAGTACAACAGGCTTAGCTCCTTATGCTGACCTCCTCCATATGCTGACCAGTGTGTTACAGTCCCCTGTGTGGTCCTTTTACAGAGGTTCTAACGTACTTTAGTTCACAATGCATAAAAACACGCAAAGCTTTTCAAGAAGGTAAATTTTGGGGAAAGGAAAAAAAAGGTAAGTTAGGCAAAAGGGAAGGAAAAACATTCCAGTTAGTATAAGAGCATGAAAGTAACAGGGGCGTCACACAGTGTGGTATGACAAGGAACCTACAAGCCCATCAGCACTGCTGGCTGAGCAGCATCAGGTTACCAAGGGCCCTCCTTACACATCCTACAAAAACACTGAGACTTCTCAGCACAGCATTTCAGGGGAAACAGCCGAGGGGCTATAAACGAAGCCTACCTCAGTGAGTGCTGACTAGAAGAAAAAGCACGTGCACTGCAAGGGACAAAAACTAGTGGACAACACACTTGTAGAGCACCAAGAATAGCTGGGGAAATACAAAATGCCTACTGAATATCAGCTAGTATTCGTCATAAGGAAGTATTAGAGTTGTACTATTTAAAAATCCCTTGTATTTTGCAGCGGGTGTAGTCTTCCTCCTGAGTTTCCTGGGTTGAGGTCTGCACTCAAAAAAGAATAAAACAATCATGGGAACACTTGAAAGAGCTGGCAAAGCCCCGAAAATCTGTGTAAGTGAAGACTAAGTATGCAGCTGGTGATCATCATTACTGATAGGGAAGGGGCACACATTTGCAAGCCCTCCTTCAGGGACGAGTCCCAGCCTGTCACCTGAAATAGCACTGCTAGAGGCAAATGCCCCAGGATAAGAGGGGAAAACACACCTCTGGTGGGCTCAACATTTCCTTTTTTCTCCTACCCTCTTTAGTGACAGCCTCTAATGATTCTCCAAGACCCCGTTCCAACTTCATAAGTGTGACATGGGAGCTGCTCTCTAACGTGCCTAAGACATAGCACAGCATCAAAATCAAAGGAAAAGTGTACCATTGGTAATTCACATTCTTGCAGAAGAAAACCCGGACTGCCTTAGGTTCTTAATCTGTCCCTGCCTCTTCCAGCCGCTGGTGGCTGCCAGCAATCTCTGATTTTCCTGGTCTTGTATACACACTGCTCTAATCTCTGCTCTGTCTTTATAGGGCCATCTTCCTTCTGTCTGTCTTTCTGTGTACAAATATCCTTCTTCTTACGACGACACTAGGCATTGGATTAGGGCCCATTCTAAATCAGTATGACCTCATCCTAAATTGATTACTTCTGCAAGGACCCTATTTCCAAAAAAAGTCACATTCACAGGTTCTAAATGGACATGAATTTGGAGGCAGGGAGGACACTATTCAATCCAGTGCAAGGACAAATTACCAGGAACCATAATTGTCAATCCAAAGGTGTATTCCCTGTTGTAACTCCACACAGCAGCGCTATTATTCTTGCATCTCAGTTGATTAAGAATTGAATAGAATTTAGAACGATGGAGAACCAAAACCTCAAGACCTAAAAACAGCACATAAAAGCTACACCATCATGTGACTCCTTTTCTCACCGTCATGTGACTCCATGTTCTATAGCATCTGTTCCTGTCATTAGTAGGACCTCCTATACTCCACCATTCCAGAATCTTCACCTCATCCTGGACCCTGACACTGGTTTTGTGAAAAGTCTTATTCTTCTTAAATCAAACACAATCAGATAAAATAGAGTCTGTGACCACCTTTAATGACTCCCTCCATTCTCAAAGTCACTGTGTCTGAGCCATCAGTAACTCACTCTTGCCAACTCCCAGATCACTCTGAAAAGCAAATTTTTCTGACTGGGTGCAGTGAATTCCAAGGTTTACAACTTTATCCCTCAAGCAATAGTGTTTATTTTTGGAACACGGAAGTACAAACTATTTTACTGTGCTTCTGAATGGTTCTACTTAATGTCACTATTAATATCGCTAGTATTAATAACAATTAATACCATTAATATCACTACTCTTGATTTTCAATATCTTAGACTTTAGCTTAAAGACAGAAGAATATCTTTAAATCCACAAGTCTGCTTGGCTCTAATCTGTTTTCACCAGTGGCTGATTTTACACTAGGTATTTTCCACAGATCGTCTCCTCATTCCCTAGGGCCCCAGCTGCACCAATCAGACAAGGACTTTGGAGCTGTACAGCGTCCAGGGTGCGCCCAGGTCATTTCGGGTACTGAATTTTAAAAATGCTTCCTGCTGCTTACACAAGATAGGAGTTGGTTTTAAGACCACAAAGTGGAAACATAGACACTCACAGGGAATCTCTGGCCCTCTTCCGCGCTCATGGTAAAAGCAGTAGCCCCCGACAAGAACGCAAATCAAGTGGGCCAAAACCACCACACCCCCTGCAAAAACCGATCTACCCCAACCCTCCGAGCCCCAGCCGGCTCAGCCTCGCCTGGGCCAGTGTCCTGACTCCACCGAATCCTTACCAGCGTGACCCGTGTCAGTTCCTTTCAGCTTCCCCAGGCATCAGAGGAGTTTCGCACAAGAAAGCCTCGGGAAAAACCTGCTGGCAGCTCCTCCTCCTTGCAAGACCCGCTCCTTCGTGCAGCCGCTGACACCCCCAAGACCTCCCCTTACACCACCCAGCAGTCTCCTCGGAGCCTAAATTACCCTCCTAGACCCCCACCTCCACCTGCAGCCCAGGAGACCTACGCGGACACTTGACCTCTGACCCCTGACCCCGACCCGGCCCTCCTCGTCACACCCACCTGCCTGGGACCTTGCTGTTGCTGCGCTTCCAGAACTGCTTCCTGGCGCCGTCGCTGGCCATGGCCCCTCCTCATCCCTCAGACTCGCAGTCCAGACACACTGGGTGCAGCCAGGCAGCCCCGAGCAGCCCCTTCCTATACCCCGGGTGGCCCCTCAGGCGTCCCGGGACTCCCCAGCATAGAGCCTCCAGGCTCTTCCGCCTCTCTCCGGAAGTTGTGCCTCCGCACGCCCGGAAGTCCCGCCTCCGTCCCAGGTGGCGTGTGACGCACTGCGCGGGGCGCCGGACGGCATTGAAGGGCGACGCCGGTGGCAGTGCGCGTTGTTCGCCTGCGGGGGGTGGGGCGGCGGCGGACTCCCAATCGGGTCCCGGGGTGCGCAGCCGCTGGCTAGGGACTTCAGGGGGCCGTGAGCTCAGCAGTTCCCCGGAACACCAGGAAGCGGGGCGCCGTCCAGACCCGCGGCGCGCCGACGCGGAAGCTCCCAGGCATCCGCGGTCCAGGGTGCGCCCGCGGCGCTGCGGGGACGTGTAAATACCAAGGGGTCGGGGTGTGCACGGAGCGCTGAGGTGAGACTCGACCACACGGTGGCGTTGGGCCTTCTTTGGGAATGGTGCCAGGGCATCATCTCGGACTTCCCGGGAGCGCAGTCGAACAAGGGGGCGTGAGGACCTCTCCTGGGCTGCGGCCGCGAACGGTCCTTCACGCGCTTGAAAGAGGGCAAGTCCGGAGCGAGACGTGCTGTGCGTGGAAAATACATAGGATTCCAAAGGCTTTGTATGAAATGTAATAATTTGCATAATTGCATACTGAATGATAATAGTATGGATTCGGTTCAATAAAATGTATTGTTAATTTTTACATTTATTTTTATTTTTCTAATGTGGCTGACAAAACACGAGATTCCATATGCAGATTGCATTATATTTCTGTGGGTATTAAAGACAGGTAACAAAAACAAAAGATTGGAGCTTCTTGACAGAACAATGCCAGTTATTTTAGAGCAAAAGGTGATTGTACATATTCTCTGATTGAGAGTTTTCTGGCTCGGCGCGTAGCACAGTGGTTAGGTGCCAGCCACATACACCAAAGGTGGAGGGTTCGAACCCTATCCAAGCCTGCTAACCAATAATGACAACTGCAACAAAAAATAGCCAGGCGTTGTGGTGGGCGCCTGTAGTCCCAGCTACTTGGGAGGCTAAGGCAAGAGAATCGCTTGAGCCCAAAAGTTTGAAGTTGCTGTGAGCGGTGAGACCACAGCACTCTTCTAAGGGCAACAAAAAAGAGTTTTGCTGTGCCTCTTCAATTACTGGTGGTGGTAACATTGATTTAGTATTTGCTGTATACAGTGTATCATACAAAGGTACTTTATGTGCATTATCTGAATTAGATGCCAACGATACCTTCAACACTCTACCCTCTTGGACGGCACCTGTGGCTCAAAGAGTAGGGTGCCAGCCCCATATGCCGGAGGTGGCGGGTTCAAACCCAGCCCTGGCCATAAACTGAAAAAAAAAAAAAAAAAGTAATAACACTCTACCCTCTTGTCACAGAACAAAGTTAGTGGCTCTCAGCTCTCGTGACAACACACCCTATCTCTAAGAGCAGAGCCTTCCACTGCCCCTTGTACACACCATGCAACATTTACCTGACTGCATGTTCTCCACACTTAGCTGCCAGGTGAGATCTCTTAGTCTAATCTCATCCTCAGGAACAACCTCAGCACCTGACACAGTAAATCTTCCATAAATTCTTGTCCCCTTTTGCCACAGAATCTCCCTGGGGAAGTCCTGGTGATTTGGTGATCCTTCCAGATATCACCCCAGTAGATCCACAGGGCCGCTTTATGCACAGCTTTGGGATCTTGTCCTTACCCAGCCTCAGGAAGTCTCCAGAGATCTCCTGGTAAAACCTAGTGTATCCCTAAAGACTCTTAGGGGATCCTCTCCTTAAAGAATTCAGGAAGGCCCCCAGGGATCTCTGGCTGACGTACAGTCTTGGGACCTCCCCAGAGATGGGCTCCTGACAGCCTCAGGGATCCCCTGCGGGCAGCACTGGAGAGTATGGGGGTTCTCCCCAGCTCAGTCTAACTTATAAGAAGCAGTGATTGAGATGACAAAGGAAGGAAAGGCTGTGGTAGAGTTTCCAGAGGAGACCTTGACAACAGTTGGTGACTGGTTAGGTGTGATTATGACACCTTAGGTTCAGTTACTCTCTGTAGCTTACCTACTGTTTCAGGGTAAGGAATGAGGCTGAGATTGACTTGCAGGCTTCAAGACTGGCTGAGTGAGGATGGTTAGGGTCACGACAGATACATGACATTGAGTAGTGAGCCTGTCTGCAGCCTAAGTGTAAGATTGGTTTTGGACTCAGGCTTGTCCACTTAGTAGAGCAGTGACTCAAGCACCCTGGCAGTGCCTGGTTCCTGGTAAATATCTGTTAAGCTGATTTGGCTCGGAGGACATTTGGCAGAGGGAAGGTGGTGCATAGATGTGAGAGAGTGAGAGAGCATGGAGGTCAGCAAACCCTAAGCAGTTCAGCTTGGCCAGAGTTAGGGCACCTGGAAGGAGATGGAAGGAGAAGCTTGAAAGGTGGAACAGGCCAGGGCAAAATATGAGTGTAGTCCTGCCCCCAGATTGGTTACTTCTGGTTGAAAGCACTGGAGAAATCAGTTTCAAAAAAGGTAAGCTGACCTGTCTCTTCCTGTGTGCAGCAATGACCCCCACTCCAGACCAAAGGCAGGAACCATGTTGAGAAAAACCGGTAGACTTGATGACCTATAATGTTAACTTGTTTGTCAAAAAAAAATTTTTTTAATTTGATAAAATATATGTCCTGTGACTGACAAAGTTAATATGCTGACAGCTTACGAGTAAGTATAAGACCCCCAATAGGAAGAAGGCCTGATTTTTAATATTAAATATGTATTTTTTAAAGTTTAAGCAAATAAATCTAAAGGCATATTCAAAAACGAAATACAGATGGTAAACTGATAAAAATGGGACTTTTAGCAATTTTTTCTTTTTGAGACAATGTCTCACTCTGTTGCCCAGGCTAGAGTGCCATGGTGTCATCACAGCTCACAGCAACCTCCAACTCCTGGGCACAAGCAATTCTCCTGCCTCAGCCTCCCGAGTAGCTGGGACTGCAGGTGCCACCACCACGCCTAGCCAGTTGTAGTAGAGACGGGCTCTTGATGTTGCTCAGGCTGGTCTCAAACACCTGAGCTCAAGTAGTCCTCTGCCTCAGCTTCCCAGAGTGCTAGGTTTAGATTAGCACTGCACCCAGTCAGCAATTTTTTTAAATAAAAAAATAAATGAAATAAAACTTATCTGTAAACTGGCAAAGATGAAGAAGAATGAGGTTGGCAACTGCCGGGAAAAGACACCTCAATGCTGGGACTGTAAACTGGTAGCATTATGTGAAGTACAGTTTGACAGATGTGATTAATCGAAAACCCTATGAATATACATAATCTTCAACCTGGGACTTATACTAAGGAACTAGTTGGATGCTCTAACAGTTACATTTTTGTTTTTGACACAGGGTCTCATTGTATTGCTCAGGCCGACTTTGAACTGCTGAGCTCAAGGGATCCTCCCAGAGTGAGGGTGACCTGGGCAATCGTGTGACTACACCCAAGGGCCCCCGGCAGCAGGGAGGCCCCTGAGACTGCCTGCCCAGCACAACACCGCCCCCCACCTCCTGGGGTCCCCTCCTCCCTCGCACACTCTCCCTAGACCCTGCCCCATTGCCGGTGGAGCAGTGAGTGTCTGACATGAGTTCTTTGGGATGAGAAAGAGACCGCTAGCCCTTTCCCAGAGCAGCAACTATCTGATAGGAGCCTCAGGAGGGTTGGGGAGGTCGGCCCAGATTGCAAATGAGACCACACAAAGAGCAGCAGGTGGAAAGAGGGAAAAGGACTGGCAGTGACTCTCAAGGCCCTGGGTCCAGCTGGCCCTGGCCCAGCCTACCCCACCCCACTCTTCCTATACACATGGCAATTTACTGCCCTGTGGCAGTGGCCCTGGGAACAGGGACAGCCCGGCCAGAAGAGGAGCTGGAGGCCAAAGCAGGATACCCTCAAAGGAAAGTGGCCAGGAAAACCACTGCACTGTGTCTAACTTAGGATAGAAACCAGAGGCCGTGCCCCGAGGATTGTTGAGTGTGTGGAGGGAAAAAGATCCAAACTTCCCCTTACGTTTGCCTTTTAGCAAAAGAAAGAAAGAAATTAAATGTTGACTAATACATAGTATGCGAACGAGAGAAGTACATGCATATAATATATAAATATGTGTGCTCATGTGAAGATTAAGAAAAGCAGGAGAAGATTAAGAAAAGCCCCTTGGTGTAAAGTGCAGAGTTCTAGAACCCCCCCCCCCCCCTTTTTTTTTTGGAGGCAGAGTCTCACTCTGTCACCTTGGGTAGAGTGCTATGGCATCATAGCTCATAGCAACCTCAAACTCCTGGGCTCAAATGATCTTGCCTCAGCTTCCTGAGTAGCTGGGACTACAGGAATATGCCACCATGCCCAGCTAGTTTTTGTTGTTGTTTTCTATTTTTAATAGAGACAGGGGTCTCACTCTTGTTCAGGCTGGTCTTGAACTACTGAGCTCAGGCAATCCACCAGCTTGAGTGTCCCAGAGTCCTGAGATGACAGGCGTGAGCGCTGAGCCTGGCCCAGAATCATTTTTAATCAGTAGTCAGAGCCTGTGTCCTGCTAGTCTCCCGCCCTCCCGCCTGCTGCCTTGCTCCTTTTGTCAGATGCTCCAACAGCTGACAAAAGGGTAGACCTAGTTGCCAGTGCATCTCTGACAAAGATGCCAACGAGAATGCCGTCCCCAGGGCACGCTGTTGGTCCAGCTTCACACACTGCAGTGATGCAGGCGGCCGTTCCTGCCTGAACTGCGGGGCACTTTCCTCAGTGCCCAAGTCCTCTTTGCAAAGGGCTGATGGCCCTCCAGCTCAGCCAGGGCAGCTGGTGCCAGTGGGCTGGGAAGTGCCCCTTCTTGGTTCCAAGGTGAACATTACACTCCAGAAATGTCATCCCCTCAGGAGCAGCAGAAGGAAGAACAGGGATAGTGAGGGCCAGAGAGGGGAGGACCTGGGGGCACACAGCTCACCCCTGTCCCACCTGGGAAAAAACTGCCACAGAGTAACCAGAACTGTTTGCCCGCTTTCATTTCCTCCTTTTTCCTTACATATATTGAAAAAATCAGTAGTCACATTCTGTTACCACCCTGTTTTCTTAGATGCAAAAAAAATACAAAATTAAAAAAGATCTCCTCCAAATGGATCAAGTCTTGTGGAATCCAGGAAAAACCACAAATCCAAATGCTTTGAAGAATGAAGACATTTCACTGAGGCTTCCTGGGGGTAAAGGGCAGGGTCAAGGCTCACTAGGGTGCAGGGCAGGTGGAGTGGTGGGAGGGATAGGGGGTCAAAGGGTGAGACTGGGGCTAGGCCAGGGTGCTCTCAGAGGTCCTCCAGGGGCAATGACACAGGACAGGAGCTTCCCCCCTGCAGGCGCAGCCCCTCCTCCCCAACCCCTGGTTCCCTTCGCACCTTGCCACCCTTCACGGCTCCACCTGGGAAGGCCCAAGGCCCAAACCTAAATCATCCCTGGAGCGTTCTCCGCAGTCTCTTGTTTGACGAGGAAGCCCGGCCCAGAGGAGAGAAGCATCTGGTGGGAGGAGGCCCCAGGGTCCCCACTGCCCAGCCATAGGCTGTGCCACCAGGACACAGGAGTGTCTTCTCTCCACCAAAAAGGCCTCTACAACTGCAAGGGCACCAGGAACCCCAGACTCCCTCTTATCTTTTGGTGGGGAAGGTGAGAATAGCTCTCCAGGAGAAAGAAAGCCTGGCCCTGACAAACACAGACCCCCAGGACTCCTGGTCCAGCTCCCAGTCAGGGCTGCGTCAGCTCATCCCTCCCTTGCCACAGCAGTGTCACTCACTATCTCTGATGGCACAGAGTGAAGCAAAGGCTTGGGCCACCCGAAGCCTTTCACTAGGAACAAGCTATGACCAGCACTAGAGGTTACACAGGTCTCTCTTATTGGGGCCTGGCTACTCCAAATACCTGGAGGTTGCTCCACAAGCAGGAACCCAGCCTCAGCTGCCTGCACAGAAACCTCCAGCTCCTGCCCCAATGTCCAGCAGCGTAGGGCAGCCAGGGAGCCCAAGCTTGAACATCCTCCTTAAAGTCAAGCAGTGTGGAGGGTGTGGTCTGTGGGACAGAGCCATGCCACTAAAGCAGGGAGAGAGGAGTCTGGCGGGGCCCATCACCCAGGCCCCTCCCGGATGGCAGGGCTGGGCTCTTGTGTTGGCTGCCACACTGCCGTGCTCTGTCCTTGCTCTGCCCAGAGGTAGCTGTGTCCCAAACCAGCATCTTGTTTTGTTGGCTCTGCTGGCTAGGGGATTGCCAGCGGGTCAACCTCTCACCTTACCTTACCACCCCTAATGCCGACAGCTACTAGGTCAGTCAGTAGCAGCAAGCTGGACGTTCAAGACATATTTATTGACTGAACTGGATATAAGTGACCAGAAGGAAGTAGGTAGCTGGGACCGTGGCCACATGTTCCCATCAGGGCTACGCAGAGCTGCAGGATCCCAGTCCAAGGGCCTGGGACCATCTTGTCCCTTCCTGGACCTTTCCTTGGCTCTGTTTCCAGAGGGCAAAGCCAAGTCTGCTGACCACAGTGACTGGCAACGTTCCAGGCACTTGCTGTGGCAACATTTATTGTCAAAGGAAGAGGTTTTGCCCTCCAGCTGGGCCACTTAGTTTATAAATGTTAATAGTAATTCTAGGAAAATCCTCTCCACGTGGGAAGACCCAAGGCCCAAACTTACATTGTTCCTGGTGTAAAATGTGACTTGGTAGAGTGTGGGAGGAAGGGAAGGGCAAAGTGGCCTGAGTAAGCCCAGCCCCCTCTCTGGGCCTCACCTTCCCCTATCTGTAAAATGGGGACAACAGCCACTCTCCTGTCTAGTTCACAGGATTCTCCTGAGGATCAGTGAGAATGGAGGGGCGGCGGAGGGGTCGGGACTGAAGGGGAGCTGCAATCTTCTCTCCGTTTCTTTGTCTGTTTGTTTTTTATTTTGGTTTTTGTTTTTTAACCCCCAGATGAACAGGTGAACCCTGAGTCAAGGATCCCTCCCAGGAGCTGTCAGGGCTGGTCTGTGGCCCCAGGTCCCCAGCAGAGTCAGCCCTTGGGCACCAGGCCAAGGCCAGGGGTGTGTGGCAGACTGAGCACCTGCTGGAGCCTGGCCCTCCCTGCCCTGCCCATTTCCTCCTTTCCTCGTTCAATCCTGTCAGCCACTGACCCCAGACGCCCTGTCCCGGCTGCACACCTCGCCACCCCTTGAGTCCGTCTGCCAGGCGGGTGTCCTGCCACGGCACAGCAGGGGTCTCGCCAGTGGTCCTCCCCCAGCATTGCTGCCCCCCAGACCTGTGGCCAGCTTGCAGCACTGTGCTCAGGAGCCCTCCGTTGTCCCTGTGTCTGCAGAAGAAGCCCTAGGTCCTCTCCCAATAAATAACTAAGTGACCCAGCTAGAGGGCAAAGCCTCTTCCTTTCACAGCAAATGTTGCCACAGCAAGTGCTTGGAACTTTGCCAGCTGCTGTGGTCAGCAGACCTGGCTGTGCCCTCTAGGAACAGAGCCAAGGGAAGGTCCAGTGAGGGGGGGACACCTCTCCTCCTGCTCCCCAGTCCTCTCTGTCCCTCAGCACACCCCAAGGATACCTTCTGACCTGTGGCTGGTGTACTCTGCCCAGGAGCTACGCCCCCGCTTCCAGGGCTCCCCCCTCCAAAGTGCCCCTCCCACCATGGGCCTCCACTCCCTGAGCGAGCTGATGAGCTGATGGTCTTTCAGGAGCTGGACCCGCCCACACACACAGGAGTACCTACAGGGCTGAGGCCAGACTGAGTCATCACACCCAGGGGGCAGGGGCCATGGGCTGGGGAGTGTGGAAAGCTAATGGGGTCAGGGAAATTGGCCAAAAGGAACTGGGTGTGGCCTCTTTCTGAGCCTCGCTTCCCCAAGCCATCCAGGGAGGTGATGCCAGCCTCCTGGAGCCCTGCCCTGTGACCTTAGCACCATGCCATGGTGGACGCTGGCTGGACGCCCCTGACTCACATCCTGCAAGGTGTCCAGAGCTGCCCCCTGCCCCCTCTCCCTTCAGCCCCTGGGCACCCCCTGTGACACAGCCATCACATCACTCACTGTAAACCTGGAATCACCAGGTGCTGCCAGAGAGCTGGGCCAGGCATCAAGGGGCTCCAACTTCGTATGACCTGGGTACCTCCCAGGCCCTCTCTGGGCCTCATATTTCTCACCTATAAAATGGGGGTCATCATCCCCACTGTCCTGCGCTCCTAAAAATCAAATAAGGCAATAAATGGGGGATTGCTTTGACGAGATGATAGCATCCCCCTGATGTCAGAGACTAGTGCTGTGATCAGTACAGAGGTTCGGTGAGTCTGCCCACAGCTCTGCTACTTCTCCAGGACAAGCCTGTGAGACCCGTCTTGGGGTGGGACCTCCAGCATGAATACTGGGGTGGTCACTGTGCACAGCCCTGCAGCCCATTCCAACCCACAGCACAGAATGGGCCTCCTCTCAGGCAGCAGCATGCAGCTCCCTCTGGATCCCTGCCCTGGCTGTCAGCTGGGCAGCCAGCCAAAGAAACATCTTTCAAATGTCTTCCTGGGGATCTGAATTAACATGGTGGGGCTGGGCATGGTGGCTCATGCCTGTAATCCTACCACTTTGGGAGACTGAGTAGGGGGGATTGCTTGAGTGCAGGAGTTAGAGGTTGTAGTGAGCTGCGATGACAGCACTGCACTCCAGCCTGGTGACAGAGCGAGATCCTGTCAAAAAAAAAAAATTAACAGTGACTCCGAGACGTGCTCGCTTTGGGAGGAAGAAGAGGAATGAAAGGGTGGACTTTTTTCTGCAGATGACATGGGTATTTGAGATTTGGCCCATCCCATGTAACCTCCTAAGGAAGTCACAGAATTTTCAGAGAAAACAGCGGACAGTTGGCCAAGTGACTGGGAGCCAAGGGGGAACCTGGGGAGCCTTAGAGTGTCAGAGTTGGTGGGCTCCTTAGATTCATCCCTCTTGCACCCCCACTTTGTGGCTGGGTATGCTGAGACCTAGAATCTAGCCATATATTTAAGGCAGAGCTGGACCCAGCCCCAGCTCTCCTGACTTCCCGGGCAGTATAGTTTCTGCTGCCCTCCACTCCAGACAGTTAGCAGCTCCCCGGGGGTAGGGACGCAGCCACTCCAGGGGAAGGAAGGCGAGAGGGCACAGAGGAGGAGTGGCCTCTCTTAGGCTCTCCCCTTACCCTGGTTTTTGGAGGCTACTGCAGGAGCTACGCGTGGACAGAAGGCCAGAGGGGCAGTCCCAAAAAAGGTCGATTCAATTCCCCACACCCAGGCTTCCCTTTGACTAGGGGAGGCCTTCAGAGTAGGGACACCTTCCAGACCCCACTATCAGCAGGACGGACTCTGAGAGACCATCATCTTCTCACAATCCTCATGTTAGCTTTCTGGGGAAGGGAGTGGGAATATCCCAAGGCCTTCTGGATGGCCAGTGGTGCAGCCTGGACCACCAGAGGTCCCTCAGCCCCCTGCCAGGGCCCTCTCTTCCCATACAGCTTCTGTATGTCTAAGAGCCCAGAGTCTGGAGTGCACACAGGTGGAGGCCACCTCACAGCACCAGCGACATCATGCTGGCTCTGTGCACCTAGCTCTCAGCTGTCCAGGCACCTAGCTCTCAGCTGGGCAGCAGTGAGCAAGTGGCCAGTACAGAGTTCTGGGCCTGGGCCCTGGAACTGGGAGGGACAGAGAAAGGCAGGCCCCTGCTGCAGCTCCCTATGCAGCCCAAGGTCACCCTGTGTCCAGATGCCCTGGAGAGTCCATGAAGTGTGCAGGTTCTCACCCTCACCCTGCCCCAAGCCCACTGAGTCAGCTCCTCTGGGGGTCTCTGTCTCTGCCCCAGAGGTTCTCACCCTTGGCAAGAGGCAAAGCTGGGCGCGTCCCCAGGAGAGGGGAAGGTCCTGCCAGCCCCTCCCACCTCTGGAAGAAGAGATGTGTGGAATTTTCCGGCTGCCTAGAGGCTGTGGCAGATTTGCGTGTCCCTGGCTGACGAGCAGCTACTAATTGGCACTGCTGTTCTATTTCTGCTCAAGGCCTAAACGAGGTCACCCTGCAGGTGCCGCCTGAGATGAGCTCAGGGGCCCAGGGTCCACCTGGCTGCCTTCAACCCTGGGGAAGGCAGACATCCTGGAATCAGGGCAGATGAAGGTGACCCACCGCCTGGAAGAAAAAGCACATGGGACTTGAGGTGCTAACTTGGTTAAGTTCGCAAACCAGGAGGAGCTGGTCACCCTAGGACAGCCTGGGGACCATCTTGGTGTGTCCTGCTCTGTGTGGGGGTCCTGGAAGTCACAGAGATCACTCCACAGAGCCCAGAGCTTGGGCCTGCCAGGCCAGGAAGGAGGCGTGCGAACCTAGGGGTCCCCTCCACCCCTCAGCATCAGAGAAGCCCCCTGATTGACAGGGGGACTCTCTGAGGGTCTGTGCCTGCTGCCACTCCAGGGGTGTCCCCTGAGACTTCCCCTCACTGTGCACAATACCTGCCTCAGAGAGTAACCGTGATAGCACTGAGTGAGGGCCGACTGTATCCCAGATGCTGCGCTCCGTGCTTTGCCTAGGACCGTCACACTTGTTTCATGAACTGGCATTTAGCAAGTCCTTGTGCTGCTCCTGGGGCGCCCCATCACGGTGCTGTTGAGCCCTCAGAGCATCCCAGGAGGTGGGCGTTAGTATCCACATTTGTGGAGGAAGAAATCAAAGCCTAGAGAAACCAAGCAATTTGTGAAAGGCAGTGGTTCTCGAGGGGAATGTTCGGCAATATTGGGGATATTTTTGATCGTCACAAGTGGATAGAGGCCAGAGGCACTGCTAAACACCCTGCATAGCACAGTCCTGGCCACAAAGATAGAGGCAGCCCAGACGTCCATGTGGCACCTGAGAAGCCCTGGGCCTGGGCCTCACAGCTCCCACCCGGCAGAGCCCACACTCAAGTCCTGAGCTCTCCGCCACTTTGCTCCACAATCACTACCCTCATTTTACATGGGAAAAAACAGAGGCTCAGACAGGCGAGAGCAGTGTCACAGCCAGGGTGGTAGAATGGGGTCCCACCAGGCCACCCCCTCTCTGAGCCCTCCCTGGGGCTCTGGCTTTCCTCCCAGCTCTCTATCTGGGCTGTCTCAGTTTCCTCTGCCACCGCCCTGTCCCTGACTGTTGGTGGGTGACCAGATAACTAGTTACCCAGCAGGGACTCCTTCTAGAGTGAAAGGGAATGCCGGTCATAACGAAGCTAGCATGGCAGGCGTAGACCAGGATTGTCCCTGAGTGTCCTGGTCCCTCCCCTCTTGGCTCTGAGTAGACCCACGCCTGTCTGTTGACCAAGGAGTCCAGGCCATGACTCCCAGCCTGACCCTAACCCTAGACCCACCCCACAGCACCTTGGAATGCTCCTCCCACATGCTCCCACCCAATGACAGGCACCTACCCGTCCACAGAGACACAGGCAGGGAGTCGGGGACTCATCCTAGACCTTCCCTGTCCCCCGTGGCATCCTGTCTGTCAACCACCCAACCATTTCTGGCCTTTGGCCACCTGCAACCACATCTACCTGTTTCCACCTCTGCTGCCATGACCCATCAGGGACACTTACCAAAGTAATTGCTTTTTTATTGTGGTAAAATACGCATAACATAAAATTTACCATTTGACCATTTTAAAGCAGACAATCAGTGGCATTTGCCACGTTCACAGTGTTCTGCAACAACTACTCCTGTGTGATTCCAGAACATTCTTATCACCCAGAAGGAGACCCGGTCCCGTTCCCCTCCCCCCCATCCCCCAGCAGCCACCCACTAGTCCACCGTCTATCTCCATGGATTCACATGAAGTCACACAAGATGTGGTGTTTCCTACCGGCCTTACCAGCACCGTATTCTTTTCATGGCGCACTCATGCGCTGTGGTTTGGGTGTGGTGTACTTAGCCCGTTCACTGATGGGCACACGGGCTGCTTCCACCCTTCCACTATTGTGGCCAGTGCTGCAGTGAACGTGTATGTCCAAGCGGCTCTCTGAGTCCCTGCTTTCACGGCGTATGCCAATCCCATGCACAGCTTCTGAAGGAAACCTCAGCTTCTTTCCCACAGTGGCTGCACCATTTTATATTCCCTCCAGGAACACACGAGAGTTCCAATTTCTCCATATTCCTATCCACTGTTTTGTTATTGTCCATTTTTTATGATAACATCCTCGTGGTACCTCCCTGTGTTTTGGATTCCTATTTCTCTGATGACCAATGACGCCGAACATCTTTCCATGTGCTTTTTGGTCCTATGTACCACTGTACCTCACTGGGAGAATGTCAGTGTTGGCAGAACTGGTTTGATAATCCCTGAGCATGTGCTGCTGCTGCTGCTTTAGTTTTTTTTAGACGGGGTCATCCCGCAATGTTGTTCTGAGAAATGTTTTCTATTTTGGATTGAAATTAGTTGTCAATATTTAAAAGTCACACAGTTTCACTCGAAAATGTGTGTTTCTGGCTACTCTTGAAAGTGCTGACAATCTGGCAACAGATGGCTGGGGCTCAGAGGCTTTGTCTCCTCTTCACTGCCTGGTCTGTCCTGGTCCCCACCAGGCCCTGCTGTCTTTCCCAGGCAGTGTTTCTATGCACAACTGATTTAAACTCGATTTTATTCACATTAACATTGCTTCATTGGCTCTCCTGTGCTTGTTTTCTTTTTCTTTCTTTCTTTCTTTCTTTTATTTTTTTTTATTGTTGGGGATTCACTGAGGGTACAGTAAGCCAGGTTACACTGATTGCAATTGTTAGGTAAAGTCCCTCTTGCAGTCATGTCTCGTGCTTGTTTTCTTTCACTCCCTCTCTTGATCACTTACTCAGTAAATATTTATTGAATGCCTACAATTTGCCAGGATCCTTTTTTTCTTTTTCTTTCTTTTTTTTTTTTTTTTGAGACAGAGTCTCACTTTGCCACCTTTGATTGAGTGCAATGGTGTCACAGCTCACAGCAACCTCAAACTCTTGGGCTCAGGTGATCCTCTTACTTCAGTCTCCCAAGAAGCTGGGACTACAGGCACCTGCCACAACACCCAGCCAATTTTCCAGGTCCTGTGTTGGCACTAGGAATACAAAAATAACAAAGGCACGGCCCCTGGCCCTGCAGACAGCCAGCCTGTGCCCTCTCAGGGCTCTCCACGGCCTCGCCTGCTGAGTGTAGTTCAAATCACCCATAGCTGCACCTGCTGCTGTTGTTTCTGCCCTAGGATTTGAGTTGCTTCCACTGATTTTTCTGCAAGGAAAAGGTCCACATGCTTGCAAATGCAGAAACCTAAAGTGCAATGGACTCAGTACCGGAGGGGGTGAGGGGGAGAGGCAGAGTGTGAGTGCAGCAGTGACCAATCCTGGACCTAATCCCCAAGGCTCCTTGGAAAGTCCCTGCAGGAAGGAGAATGGTCACACTGGATTGACCAGCCCCAAACAACCTGCCTGCCAGCCGGCCTCGGGCTCAGGCTCCACTTGCAGAGTGTGCCTGGGGAGGTACTCAGGCCAAGACAGTATGCTGGGAAAAGCAAAACAGGCAGACCAGAACATAGAGGGATGGAAATGCCCTCGGAAGTCGGTGACAGCAGAGAAGCAAGTAATCAGGAGGATCGGGCGGTCCGAGAGCCATGCCTTGACCTGGGGCCCTGACCCAGAGCAGGTGCTCACCTGGTAGCACTATCTCCTTAGAACTTTAATTATCGCCCCCAGATGGGCCCTGCTCTGCCTCCGGACCTTCACTCGTGCCCTCCTCCAGGCAGTCTTTCCCTCCCTTGGGGCCACCCTGGACCTGCCCCAGTGTGCTGACCCTCCTGGTGTTTCCAGGGGCCTTCACTCCACGCTCCTTTCCGGGATTATTCAGTTATCTGGCTCCATGAGGAATTTCATGCTGGAATGTCCCTTGTCCAGTTCTGCTAGCTCAGCTGAACCCTCTGCACAGGTCACAGTGCGGGATGCGCAGTGGGGCTGGGTAACATAACTGGAAGGAGCGACTTCTTCCGGTACTTCCTCAGAGGCCGTGGCCCCTCTGGCCTCAGTTTCCCCATCTGTAAACAAGGAGGAGCCAGCAGAGCTGGGTGCCCTGCTCTCAGGGCAGAGCTGCTGCATACGCGAGCTGTGGGCAGGGGTGTGGTCTCCAGTTGGCCCTTGATGCTCCTACCCACCCCTCCGTCACACAGCGTGGGTCACTGCCCAGCAACCTCTTCAGTGTGGCTTCTCGTGGTACCATGGTGTCTTGTCTTTTGTTTTCTTGAAAGCTGATTTTGATAATTCTCTAACATCACCTTGGGATTCACGTCGCTTCCACTGGTTTGTCTCTTTCTGTCTCCTTCCCTATCTCCTTCCTTCCTTCCCTTCTCCCTCCCTCCTTCCTTCCTTTCTTCTTTCCCTCCCTCATTTCTCTCCCTTCCTCCTTCCCTCCCTTCCTCCTTCCTCTCTTTTTTCCCTCTCTCCCTCCCTCCTTCCCTCCCTCCTTGCCTCTTTCCTTCTTTTGCCTCCTCCTTTTGTTTTTGGATTCAACGCTTTATTCTTTGTCTGCAAAACTTCTTCATTGAACACAGATTGTTCTGTTTCTTCATCATAGTCACTCTTTAAGATGCCTGTTTTTCCCTGGAGGGTTTTTGCTCTGAGCTCCAAACTCGGCCCCTCTCTCGCCCTCCTGTCTCTGAGCCACCTACCTCCCCACCTACTGGCTGAATCAGATCCCTGGGCTTCTGGGCACTTTACTATTTTCTCACCTTTTTATAGTCCTTAACTATAAAAAGGCAAATAAAACACATCCAGCAAGCTAGCAGGCTCTCCTTATCAGTCTCAAAAATCACAGTTTATGCCACTCCCGAGCAGTAACCTCCCTGTCCGTGCCCTGGGCTCAGGCCAGGCTTCCCCAGCGGCCCCACTCCGCCCAACCTGCTGTGCAAAGCCCTCAGATGGGCTCTGTGCTGTGTCACAGAGTGTCACCAGGACGGGGGACCTCTTGGGATAAGCCTCCCCCAAACTCCCAAGGCTGGACATTGTGGCAGCTTCTCCCCAAAATAAGTCAAGGCTACATTGCGACAGTGATAAATGGACACTTCACTGAAGACCCCGGGGAGGCAGGCCCCGCTTCCCTGGGTCCTGGGGGGCTGGTTTACTTTAGGGTGCCCCTGTCCAGAGAAGAATGTCGGGATGTTGCCAACAGGATGGCAAGGGGTGAAGAGGGCCGGCCTCAGGGTCTGGCAGTCTAGTCCTCATTCCCACTTCTGCCCCTGCCCCTTGGAAGGCCCCTGTAGGAAGGAGGATAGTCACACCAACTGACCAGCCCCGTAATCACCACTCCCCTGTCCCAAACAACCTGCCAGCCAGCCTCGGGCTCAGGCTCCATTTGCAGAGTGTGCTAGGTCCTCCAGCCTCTCTGGGACTTACCGGCCTCACTGGAGAAGAGATCACCTTGAGGACTACACAGCGGATGCCGAGCAGAGGGACAGGCACCCTGCTGGTGCCCAAACAGCACGGGTCACCCCCACTGCTCCCAAGCCAACCTCTGGGGCCCTGGCTCCTGGGTATGGAGCAGCCCTGATCCCTGACACCCCGGCTGCCTTTGGTATCACTGTCTGTTAGGCTCACCTCCTAGCCCTTTCAGCTCAGACCCACCCCCCGAGGGCTGCCCTCCATGTGGGCTCCGGGGCTTTCCCAGATGGGCAGGTTGAATCCGTGTGGGGCAGCACCATCTTCCTGCAAGTGTAGTTCAGGTGGAACAGTGTGGCATGCCCCAGAGAGCAGGCTGGGCTGCCTGAGTGCCAGGGAGCAGAGCCCACTGAGGGTGCAGCTGGAGGGTGCACCATCTGTGGTCCCTCACTTCAGGGGACCTCCAGCCTGGAGCAGGGGAACCAAGGTACCCCCATATAATTACCTTTCTGTGCAACTTGAGCAGGCAAGGTTGGTTTTGTGGCCTTAGTTTTTCTACCTGTAAAAAGGGGCCAATGATTCCATTTCCAGCAGTTATTGTCAAGTCCAGCAGGTATTGTCAGGGTCAGTGGGCAGTGTAGGGATGTGTCTTTTGCACCTTATCAGCTTACTCCCCAAATGTTTGGGCCCCGGACATTTCTACCACACAGTCGACCTTGAAGAGGAAGCCCGGACATTTCTACCACACAGTCGACCTTGAAGAGGAACCCAAGCTAGAGGGTGGGGGGCAGAGGGTGACATTCCTGGCAGCCAGGGTACAGCTGGTGCCAGGATCCTCCCATCTCCACCCAACAGTCTTCTAATGTCAAACAGTGTTGCTGCCTTTATCAGGGAGGAAGATAAATCAGCAGGACTGTCACAGTAAACAAGGCCAGGGGTGGGACGAGAAGGGAAAAGTAGCTCGCGGTGGCAGAAGGTGTCACTTGGGCCAGGTCCTTGCTAATGGCCAGGGCTCTGTGGCAGGAGGGGCTAGGGGGTCCATGGTATGGATGACCCTGTGGGGTGGACACCCGTGGTTGTTAGATGGCCACATATGGGCTTAGACAGGAACTCAGGGTCCAGGCAGCCCACAGGTGGGATAACCTGGCCACCCAGGGCAGCGGGGGGTGTGACAGCTCCTAGGCAGGATGTCTGGCCTAGCAGGGGCCAGAGCTATCAGGTCACCAGGCAGCAGCCCAAGCCTGAGGTCTGGACACACGACAAGGGCAGGTGGCAGGCTGGGGACTGATGAATCAGGGCTCCAGGCAGCTGGGGCTGAGCCTATGGTCTCTGGCCTACCAACCAGCTGAGGGCCTGTCCAGCCCCTGAGTGGGGCTGAGGCCAGCTGTGCATACACCAGGCCAGTGACTGGCTGTGACATCAGCTGTTCTGCAGTGCTAGGGGTGGGAGTGAGGCCCCGTGGCAGCCCAGTGGAAGCATCATACAGTTAGCTGCCAGGGACTCTGTGGCATGGAGGGGTGTGGGTGGAAGGAGTGTGAGTAGGGGTCTGCCAGGCAGTTGTGTGGGAAGAGCATTTTAGCTGGGGTTCAGTGGGGGAAAAGTGTGTTTGCCAAGGAAGAGGAGAGCAAGGGGCCACCAGGTAGGTGGGAGTGTGTCCTGATGCAGAGGACAGACCTCCTAGGGCTGCTGAGTCTGTACACCACCAGGCATCTTCACAGCCGGCTCCTAGGCCCTCCCAAATTCTAACATGCAGTGAGGCCTGGCAGCTTCTCTGGAGATCAGAAGCCTCTTCCTCTGCCCCCAGTGCTGGGCTCAGAGTCACAGGCCCATGCCCCCCACCCCCACAGGGCCTGATCCCACCCGACCCCTCTCTCCATGCAACTCAAGTCTCTCCTGAAGCCTGGGCCTTTGTTGCATCACCCTGTCCCCCTGAGCATCAGCGTGGGGTCCTGCACTGGCCAGGCCTGTCCCCAGACTGATCCTGGACTACAGGCCCCCTGGCTGGAGGACCGCTGCGTTAGTCAGCTGAGAATGCCGTAACAAAATGCCACAGGGCAGGTGGCTCAAACAGCAGCCATTTGCTGCTTCCCAGTTAGCAGTTCACAGAGTCCACAACGGCTGCCAGTCCAAGATCAAGGTCCAAGTTGGCAGGGCGGACTCCTCACAGGGACTCCTGTGCGTGAGGATGGCTACTCTCTTGTTGCCTCTTCCCACGGTCATTCCTCTGTGGACACCTGGTGTCTCTGTGTGTCCAGATTTTCTCTCCTTATAAGGACGTTGGTCAGACTGGATTGGGGCCCACCCTAATGGCCTCATTTAATCACCTCTAAAGATCTTACCTCCAAATATATTCACATTCTGAGTTATTGAGGCGAGGGCGTCAACATGGACTTAGGGGACACAGCACAACTCATGACAGTCATCAAGACACCCCAGGCCTGGCTGGGGGGCTGTAAGTCCACTGGGTAAAGAAGGCGGGACCCTCCTTTAATGCAGCTGAGGGGCCACCAGTGTTTTGTAACTGATGTTGCTGCCCCCCCATCCCTCCTCTGCAGCAGAGTTCCTTGAGGGCCAGAGCAGGGTCTGACTCCTTTCTGCGTCCATGCTCTGGCCAAAGGATTTTATGCATCTAGAGGACAGTGAAAAGAGTAAACCAAGGGGGACAGAAGGAGCCTGGTATGGACAGACCAAAGAAGAGGCCTGGGGAGGGATGCCAGGGTCCCTGAGCCCCTGCCCACGAGCCAGCCAAACCTCCTCACATGCAGTGTGATATCAGCACCTGCCTCCCACTGGCGTGAGTTTCCAAATAAGTTTCATATCCACATTTCCTGAGCCTCAGAGCAGCTGCCGTGGGAGGGAAGAGGTAGGGCAGGCCCTGCTTCTGGTCACCCCACTGCATTGGGAGATCAGGTGTGGCTTGCTCAAGGGTGGAGCTGAGACTCTGGCCCCAACAGAGGCTGCAGGTCTATCTTGGGGCCTCGGGTAAGGCCTGAATGGGGCTGGGCTCCCAAGAAGGAGTGACTCATGGTTGTTCCTGCCCTGCAGACAGTCACAGGGAACTGGCAGGATAAGACCTGTGCATGGAGCTCCAGCACCAGGCACAGTGGTGAGGCCACGTGGACCTGGCCTGTCCACCCCCGTCTGCAGCAGCAGGGCCAGGCATGGAGAGCTCAGGGGAAGGGCAGGGGGCTCTCAGGCCAGTCCTGGAGCCAGACCTGGGTGTGAGCCTCAGCTCTGTCACATCGGAGCCCTGTGCTCTTGGCCAGTTAACTTCTGGGAGCCCCAGAGTTCTTTGTTGATACCTTTGGGGTAGCCCTGCTTGCACTGGTCCCTGGGGGGCTTATGTGAAGGGGGAACCCACGTGCTCTGCAGCAAGGGCTGGAGCCAGGCTGCAGGGGATGGGGGGTACCTGTAGCTGGGTGTCAGGAGGCCTCCCTGAAGCGGGGATGTTGAGCTGGCAGGGAGATGAGGAAGGACAACCCAGCCACAGAGACTGTGCCGCTGCCAAGGGCTCAGGCCCGCAGCTCAGGTTCCTTGGGCTGCTCAGAGGGAGTGCTCAGCTGTCTGGGCCACACTCTCCCTAGTGGGTTAGGCTCCAGTGCGGTTCACAGGCCAGCTCCCCAGGCCCCTTGGAAGAAGACCTCCTCCTCCGGGAAGTCCCCCTGCCTGCCCAGGCTAACCTGCTGACCCTCTCCTCGACCTACAGGATACAAGAGGAGACCGCCGCCCAAGGTCACGACGCCCGCGGCCTCTCGCCGCCCGCGCACAACCGCCCGGGCAACATTTCTGTGCCGCACCGACCCCGCCTGGCATTACCGCCCGCCGGGGAGGCGCTACGGGGCCCCCGCCCACGGGAGCGCCAGGCTCCAGCGCCGCGCTGCAGAGGAGGGCAACCTCCCCAGCCGAGCCCCGGGCACCAGCGCGGCCAGGTCCCCTAGGTCCCCACCTCTCCTCCTCTCTTCCCCCACCCAGTTCCCGCCTTTGTCTTGCCAGCGTTCCCCAGGTGCCCGCCACCTCTCCTCGGTCCCCAGGCTTCCCCAGTCCCCCCAGATTCCCCCAAGTTCCTCTACCTCTCCTCGGTCCCCCACCCGGTCCCCTCCTCCGTCCCTCAGCTCCATCCAGGTCCCCCTCCTCTCCTGGGTCCCCGGCCCCACCCTCGAACCCCCACCCGGCGCTCTCCCGTCTCCCCAGCCCCCCGAGTCCCCCACCTCGCCTCGGCCCCGCCCCCGGCCCCCCGCGGTCCCTCCCGGCCGGCCGCCCTCGGCTCTGCGTACGAGGTGACGCAGGCCGCCCTCCCCGCCCGCCCGCCCGCGCCGCCGCCTGGCCGACTGCAGGGGCCGCTAACGGTCCCGCGCCCCTCGGTGTCCGCGCGCCCCCCCGCCCGGCTGACCAGCCGCGCCGGCGGCCATGGGGGCTAGGAGGGCGGCGGAGCCGCTGCGCTCGGTGCTGTGGGTGAAGCAGCAGCGCTGCGTCGTGAGCCTGGAGCCCGCGCGGGCGCTGCTGCGCTGGTGGCGGAGCCCGGGGCCCGGAGCAGGCGCCCCCGGCGCGGGTGAGTGTAGCCGCAGCCCGGGCTCCCGAGTTCGGCTCGGGGTACCGGCGTCTCCCGCCCCGGAGCTCCGCTCAGCCGGGCGCCGGGCTGCAGGGAGGGAGGAGGAGGGCGGTGGGGGCCGGAGTGGAGAGACCCGGGTCGGGGCAGGTGGCAGGGGAGGCCTGGAGTGGGCCTGGGGCCCTGGGCCGCAGCTGGCAGAAAATGTCCCGTATTGAGGGTGTATCTGCTCCGGGATCAGGATGACAAAGAGGCTGAGGAGGCGCTGGAGGGGAGAGGGGAAGATCGGCTGACCTGCATTTCCGGGGGGCTTGAGAACCCAGGGGTCGCCAGTGAGGTCTGCCCACCGAGCACCTCTGAGACCTATCCGCAGGGCACCATCTGGACAGGACTGATTGTGGATGCATCTCCGGGGGCGCACCCCTCCCACTGCAGTTAGGCCGAGGAGGATAGGTGCTTTCCTTAGTGGGGTTCCAACACTCAGAGGCGCCCTTGCAGGGTGAGCGCTCCTGATACCAGGAAGTCCAACGAGGGGCTCCTGAACGCCTTTCTGCTGGGATGTGCCCTTTGCTTGGGGGAAAAGCGGTTTTCTTCTGGTGTCACAGTTTGGCCACATGACCTCCAAAGGGCACGATTTGGAGAAGTGTATTTTTCATGAACATGGGAATGACACCGCCCCCCACCCCAGGACCCTGGTGCAGTGGCTGGGATGGGACAGGGCATACTGGCCACTCTCCCTAAGGCTCTTGTGCAGAGAGGTGGCAGAGGGATTGGCAGAGGCTTATGAAGATGTCATTTGACCCTCCGAGGGAGGGGAGGGTTACAGAGATGGTGTGGACTGTGCCAAGACAGAGAAAACCCAGGGTTGGCAAGTGTGGTCGTGTCCAGTTTCATTCATTCCCTCTTAGGCAAATTTTTACTGAGTGTCTGTTGGGGCCCAGTGGGGCAGTGTCCTGGCCCTGGGGGCCCTGGTGGGGCAGTGTCCTAGCCCTGGTCCTGCGTGTGTGGCACAGTCCTTGCCGCAGTAGAGCCGTTCACATTGAAGGGACAGATAGGGAAGACACAGGGCCAAGTGTCTGGTGGTGGAGTTAGAACTGAGGAGAGCCCCCAAAGGGGAAGGTACAGGGTTGTGCAAGTGGGGACAGGTCTTTGTGCACCGTGGTCATTTACATGGTCACATTTGACCAAAAACCTGGACAGACTGGGCACTGTGCATGACAGGGAGAGGTGGGCCCAGGTAGGAAGAACAGGCTGGGAGCTGGACACCAGCGTGGCAGGGCAGAGGGAGATGGAAGGGAAAGATCTTCCACAACCTCCTGGGCTAAGATGAGACTTGTCTGTCCCTGTGAGTGGAGTGGGAGCCCCTGGAAGGTTTTATCCAACTCAGCATTCTGTAGGGTCCTGTGGCCTCTGTGAGGGGTCAGACAGAGGAGAGACCAGCCATTGCAGTCAGGAGACTGGTGGCCATGTCCAGGAGGGAGGTGGTAGTGGTGGTGAGCAGGTCTGAATGTGCAGGCATCGAATGCTGGGAGGACGGCTGGTGTGCGTTCCTGAGTGTGGTCTGTGGGAGCTACTGTTTACTGGAAGGCAGAGCTCTGTGGGAAGAGCTGAGACGTAAAAAGAAAAAAATTGTTCAGAGTCCGGGATGCCATTTAGATGCCTGTGGGCAGTCGGGGTGCTGCGGGTGCCTCTGACATTGAATTCCCAGGGTCTGCAGGCACAGAGCTGATCATCGAGGTTGGGCTGAGCTTGCGACCCATGAGCAGCACTCGGTTATGGCCTCAGGGTTGGCAGACTCATAGTCTACAGAGTGCCTCTCTGTGGCTGGGGGTCTGGGACTTGGCTTTTCTAAGGTCTCTCTGGTGTCCCCTTCTGGAACAACGTCGTCCCTCATACATCACTTGTGGACCTCCTAGCATGCGACCCACATCCTAGTTCTTATTGTCTTTAGCCCCACAGGGAGAACAGATGCCTTGGGGCTTGGGGCCTCTCTGTTGTGTCAGGGCTTAGGGACAGGGCTGCCGTTCCAGGGGGTGCTTACTGACCCTGCAGACCTTGGTTCTGCATCGTGCCTGGCAGGCTTCTGTGGGGCGGCCACTCCCATGTCTCGGTAGTCACTGGGCAGCACGGCCTGGCCTCCCTTAGACTTCAGAAGCCTCGTGGGTGCCAGACAGATCCACACCCTTACTGGGGTTGGGTGGGAAGTCACCCATTGTCTGTTTTCAGTGTTGTTGTCCTTAGCCAGCTCCTGTTAGGGTTTGTGGCCGCAGGTTTGGGGTGGTGCAATGTCTACTTTTAGTCTGCTGTTTTTGCTGGTGGCTTCCGCAGCTGCCTGTCCTCCCTTGGGGTGGCTGTGGCTTCACTCTTAGGAAGTGGGAGGCACTTTTGCATAGGTTCACCAGAGCTGCCTGACTGCCAAGAGGAGGGCCTTGCTGGAGAGGGGCCAGGGCTGCAGGCCTGGCTGATGACCTTTCTGCAGGAAGCAGCCACAGCAGAGGGAAGAACAATCTCGGGAAAACTGGGTTACCTTCTAGTGCAAAGACACAGCTGTGCCAGCTCTGTGTTTTTTCCTCATAACTCTGCAGCCCCCAGAAGGAACCCAGCCCAAGTGAGATTATACTTGAGGTCAGTAGGGTAGAATGTGGACCAGTTCCCAGGACACCTGCTTAGTTAGCAGGGCAGCATTGTCCTGCCCCCACAGCTCCTGGAGCTGTGTCTGGATGCACCTGGATTGCCTTTGGGTTGAGGAGTGATGAGAGGTAGAGAACTGTGCAAAAACACTTCCTGAGCGAGTGTATGTAGAGACGGGCGGGGAACCTGAGGCCTTAACACCACGGGATTTAGGCCTTCTAGGTTCTTAAGTGCAGCCTTTTGACTGAATCCAGATTTTACAGAACAAATTATTTTATTTTTATTACTGCATGTTTGTCCATCTTTTATATATATATGTATGTACGTATATATATATATTATTATTTATTTTTTTTTTGTAGAGACAGAGTCTCACTTTACCGCCCTCAGTAGAGTGCCATGGTGTCACACGGCTCACTATATTTTTATTTTTAAAATGGATGTATTTAAAATACCAAACTATAAAATAAGTTTCAACAAAATAATTTTCCCCAGACTGACTGGCACAATTAGAACATTAGTAAGCCATAAGAGCAAGATTAGCAGCTGCTACGCTCATGACTTGATTCTCGCTTCCCCCACTAGCCTGGTTCGTGAGAGTTTATGGGGGTCGAACTCCAGTCTGTCACCAGTTTTTGACAACAGTGCACTGTGTTTATTTTCTTTCTTTTTTTTTTTTTTGAGACAGAGTCTCATTTTATGTCACCCTCGATAGAGTGCTATGGCATCACAGCTCACAGCAACCTCAAACTCTTGGGCTTAAGCAACTCTCTTGCCTCAGCCTCCCAAGTAGCTGGGACTACAGGCGCCCACCACAGTGCCCAGCTATTTTTGTTATTGTTGTAGTTGTCATTGTTGTTAAGCAGGCCTGGGCTGGGTTTGAACCCACCAGGCTCAGTGTATGTGGCCAGCACCCTAACCACTGAGTTACAGGTGCCAAGCCTGCTCTGTGTTTCTGTTTGAAGTAGAATTTGTGAATAGTTGCATGCTCGATGGCATTTTTTAATTCTGTCTGTTTAACAGCACATCGTGTCAAGGAAGACTAAGGGAATGCTGAAGGAAGAAAACAGGTTTATTTGTTTATTTATTTATTTAGAGACAGAGTCTCACTTATCACCCTTGGTAGAGTGCCTTGGCGTCACAGCTCACAGCAACCTCCAACTCTTGGGCTTAAGCGATTCTCTTGCCTCGGCCTCCCAAGTAGCTGGGACTACAGGTGCCCACCACAATGCCCAGCTATTTTTTGTTGCAGTTTGGCCAGGGCTGGGTTTGAACCCACCACCCTTGGTATATGGGGCTGGTGCCCTACCCTCTGAGCCACAGGCACTGCCCAGAAAACAGGTTTTTAATGAGGACTTGGAATTACAATATTATCTTGTTTCTGCTGAAGATAAGAGGATTCGTCTGCTTTGTGATGCTGCAGTATCAACATTAAAGAAATTCTGTGCTCATCAGCATTATAACACTGATAAGGACCACAAAGATTTCAAGTCGGAGGGAGAGGTGTGAAAGGTTGTACTGCAGAAATTAAAAGATGAAAAACAAAAGCAAAATTCTTTCAAGCAAGAATAAAGGCTGAAAATAATGTCACTGAAGCAATTTATGAAGTAGCTTATATACTCAGGGAAAAAAGAAAGCCCTTCAGTGATGTGGACAGTGATGTGAAAGAATGCCTTGTCAGAGTTGTAGGATGCTCGGACCCCATAACATTTCAAAGTACAAACAACGGCCTGTTTCAGGGAGAACCAGGACTGATTAGCACCATGAATTAGCCTTTAGCTTAACAAAACAGCTTCATGCAGTCCTCCAACGGGAAGTATGCATTCCGTCAATCTGCTGACTTGGCATGGGATTTTCTTTGCTACAAAAAGTTCCATGCTGGGCGCTCTTGTGAACAGAACACTGGGAATAAATATCTTCAACAACTTTCAAGATAAATGTCATGAAGTTGCACTGAGTTTGGTAAATTTAGGGAATGTGTGTACAGATGCCGCACCTTCCATGACAGGAAAACATGAAGGGTTTATTGTACAGATAAAAAAATTATTGCTAGATCCAGATGCTCTCCTTTCTTTTCATTGTCCCTTGCACCAGCAAAATCTCTGTGCTAAAACTACCATTTTAATCCACACTTTGCAACAAGTTATAAATATTGTTAACTATATTCATGTAAATGCAACATGGCCTTATCAGTTTCATAACATGCTTAGCTGAACAATGAGGTATTCAGTGTGAATTTGCCCTATTATTTTAAATTGAGCTGGCCACTGCAGGGACAGGTGTTAGCCAAACTTTTATCTCTATGAAAACAGACAGTTGAATTTTATGAAGGTAGAATCAGCAATGTGAATTACTGAAAGAAGATTTCTATTGGAATGCACCATTTCTTTGTGAAAACCATGTCTAATAGACACGACTTGAATATTTGCAATGTAAAACTAAGTCTATGATATGTGGCAAAAATGTCAAGTGTTTATAAAAACGCTACCCTTTTTTTTTGACACTGAGCCTCAAGCTGTCACCCTGGGTAGAGTGCTGTGGCATCACAGCTCACAGCAACCTCCAACTCCTGGGCTCAAGTGATTCTCCTGCCTCCGCCTCCCTAGTAGCTGGGACTACAGGCACCTGCCACAACGCCCGGCTATTTTTTGGTTGTAGCCGTCGTTGTTTGGCGGGCTCTGGGCTGGATTTGAACCTACCAGCTCAGGTGTATGTGGCTGGCACCTTAGCCGCTTGAGCCACAGGCGCTGAGCCAAAAACCCTATCTTTTTTCAAAACACTCCTTCAAAAGGACATTTTGGATGGGCATTTTCCCCAGGTAGCAAAGGTCATTAATGAGCAGGGTGATATATGGGAATCATTTGAAGAATCCATAGCTGTTATCTATTTGGCAAATACGATGAAAGTTTCCCTGACTTTGAGAATCCTGAGATCACACTCACATTGGCATTTCAGCCTCACCCAGTGGATGCCACCAAGGCACTAAAGAACCACAGAGTTGACTGAGCTCTCAGTAGATGACATTTTATAGTCATTGTTTGATGCTAAAAAAAACCCCAACTGAAATATAGAAAAGTGCAGCAGAATACCCACACCTTCAGCAACTTGCCCAGAAAATGCTCTTGTGCTTTTCATCCACTATGGATGTGAATCTGCGTTCTCCTGCCAAAGCTCAGTCACCAAATCAAGACACCCTTTAGGTCACAAAAGACGGACACCCACCTAGAGGATCAACTGAAACTGTGGTCCTCCACGCCGCAAACAAATACCCAAGTGCTTTCCGATCATTAAAAAGTTAGTTAACTTTAAAATCACAAATAGTTTTCATTTTTAAAAATTATTTAGTAGATAGTAGTTGGGCTTTTACAGAGTAATGTACATTTTAAAGTACATCTAATTGAAGTTTCTTGAATGCGGCCTTAAGTGATTAAAGCTAAATTCATTCCGCTTTCAACAGGCAGGGTTTCCCCACCCCTGCCCTAATGTGGTCTGCAGAATGGGAGTTCCAGCAGGGGAGGGGCCCGACCGGGGCCGCCGCTTGCACAGTGACCCACTTGGTTATTTCATTTGCTCCTTCATTTTCTCCATAATTTCACTCCCGTTGTCAGAGGTGGAACCCAGAAGCTCTGACATGTGTGTGCAGAAGGAAGCTGGCTGTGAACCCAGCACAAGCTCTTTCCTCAGTGGGTCCCTGTGCGGGGAAAGTGACTGTTCAAGGATAAGGACCAGAAATTTGGAGGGCTGGAGTATTCTGGGCTCAGGGAGGTCTGCACATAAGAAAGCAGAGACGCCAAGTGGCCTGTTGCAGCAACCCGGTGAGAAGCAGGGCAGACCGCAGACAGGAAGCCCCAAGGGAGGCTTCTCCAGGCAGGTCACACGAGTTGGACTTGAAAACTGCAGTGGTATCTGGGTCATTCCCCCGGCTGCACTGTAGTCATTTCAACACGCTCAAATGGATGGACCCTGTACAGTTGAGACTGAGAGGTGTGTGTGTGAGAGAGAGAGAGAGATAAGGGGTCAGGGAGTGGTGTGTGGGCCACTTTCCAGGCTCTACCTTGTGCGAGGCCCCTGCCCTTCCTCCCTCTAGTCCCAGGCTGCCCCAGCTGGCCATGAGCTCCGGGCTGGGCCACTCCTGTGTTTGTGGTGCTCCCAGCGCTCCCTACAAAGTGCCTGGTGAGACCTAGGCAAGCCACAGATACGTCACCATTTTTTCCCCCCTGCTTACAAAAGTTGATTTAATAAAACCTAGAAACCATAGAAAAGCACACAGACACAGTTGCTGTTAGTCTCACACTTCAGTGATTAATACTTGGCATTTGTAAATATACAGGAAAGAAAAGATGGAAAAATACACAGCACAATGTTTTCCTCTTTTAAAACAGGATTTTAACAAGCCGTACTTTATGGTGGTCTAATTTGCAAGTAACAAAATTCACACATTTTAAGAGTGTATAGTTGGGTGAGGTTTTTTTTTTTTTTTTTTTAGAACATCTTAAATTTTTAATCCTTTCTTTACAGGTTAGCTAGACCGCTTTTGATTAAGAAAACTGTAGAAAGTCAGTAACTGCCACAAGTGAACGCCAGGCGGTGGCACGTGTCAATTTTCCACAGAGTCCTGCTTTGCCGGGTGTCTGAATGCACCGCTCAGGGTCTCTGCTCACACTTGCTGGAATCAATCGTGGCAGATTTTAGTCCACAGGTCGCTTTTCCCCATATTTCTTTGTAAACTCTTCAGCATTCTTAAGGAATTTTTTACGGTCCTTAGAGTATTCTTCAGCTAGGTCAGCCTGTAGGGGGTGCTCAGGCTGAGGGTCGTTCACCAGTGCTATGAGGGACTGGATTACTTGGTCGGTGTTGGTTGCTGGCTTCCAGTTTTCAGCACTAATTACTGGCAGACAGACCTGCCCCTTTTCATCGATGTTCGGGTGATAGATCTTTGTTTTACATGTGATCTTCAGTGGCTTGAATGGGTACTCTGCTGGAAAGTTGATTTCGATTCTGAAGGCCCCCTTATCATATGGAGGGTTGTCAGGAACAATAAGCCCTTGCCAAGTCAATAAATTAGCTTCATCAGCCTGGATGTTACGGAAGTTTTTCATTCCACGTTTGCGGATTTCTTCAAGCTCCTTCATCAGCCTCCTGCTGGCCACCATCTTGGATCTGGTGCTGCTCTAGTTGGGTGAGTTTTGATCCTGCGTGTGCCTGTGTGAGCATCACACGGATGGGACAGGTTACTCGGCAACACTCCAGAGCACCCCCACCCGTGGCCCCGTCTCTGCCCTGCTCCTCACTGGTGTGGGCTGGGTACTAACAGTCTCCCACCCATGGAGCCATCGGCCTGTACTCTTGAGACTGGCTGCTTTTTTCCGTCATTTTTTTTTTTTTTTGTAGAGACAGAGTCTCACTTTACTGCCCTCAGTAGAGTGCCGTGGCATCACACGGCTCACAGCAACCTCCAGCTCTTGGGCTTATGTGATTCTCCTGCCTCAGCCTCCCGAGCAGCTGGGACTACAGGCACCCGTCACAACGCCCAGTTTGGCCAGGGCTGGGTTTGAACCCGCCACCCTCGGCATGTGGGGCCGGCGCCCTACTCACTGAGCCACAGGCGCCGCCCTTTCTCCATCATTTCTAAGTTTCATTGGATTGGCGGTTCCGTCTCTGTAGTTAGTAAGTGATACTGCACCTGTGAGCTTACTAGTTTATCCTTGGACTCTTGGAATGTCTCTGTGTTTTGGCTGCGTGATTACAGGCACTGTGGTTCTTTGAGTGGGCAGGTGTTTACATTTCTCTTGAATATGAATCCATGAGTAGAGAGCTCAGCAGAGTCTAGTTTAGGCATGATTTTTACTGGCTGTGCAGTCTTTTATTATTACATGGATATTACAAATGGTAAAAAGCATTTTTCTCAAAATCAGAATGAGATGGATTAAAGATTTTTTTTTTTTTTGATACACAGTCTTAACTCTGTTGCCCTCAGTAGAGTGCTGTGGTGTCACAGCTCACAGCAACCTCAACCTCTTGGGTTCAAAGTGATTCTCTTGTCTCAGCCTCCCTGGGAGCTGGGCTACAGGAGCCCCCACAACACCTGGCTATTTTGTTAGAAACGAGGGTCACGCTCTTGCTTAGATTGATCTCAAACTCCTGAGCTCCAGCGATCTGCCTGCCTCAGCCTCCTAGGGCGCTAGGATTACAGGTGTGAGCCACCACACCTGGCCATAAAGATTTTCATATGAAAATAAGTTCTTATAAGAAAACAGAGGAAAGGGCGGTGCCTGTGGCTCAGTGAGTAGGGCGCCGGCCCCATATGCCGAGGGTGGCGGGTTCAAACCCAGCCCTGGCCAAACTGCAACAACAACAACAAAAAAATAGCTGGGTGTTGTGGCGGGCGCCTGTAGTCCCAGCTACTCAGGAGGCTGAGGCAAGAGAATCGTGTAAGCCCAAGAGTTAGAGGTTGCTGTGAGCTCTGACACCACGGCACTCTACCGAGGGTGGTACAGTGAGACTCTGTCTCTACAAAAAAAAAAGGAAAACAGAGGAAAATTTAAAGTGTTGGAATGGGAAAACCCTTCCTAGTCAAGATGGAATCCAGAAAAAACAAAACCCTAGGTTATTTGACTAAATAAAAGAAGCGTTTAATTTTCTTTAGTAAGGCACTGTAAAGATGGTTGTGATATTCGCAACAAATATGATAGGGAAAGGGTTAATTGTTTTTTAAATTTTAAACTTATTTAAAAGTTGATAGGAAAAATATGGACACCCATTAAAGAAATGGCTGTGGCTCTCTACAGGCCAGTTCACAGAAGAAAAAAATCCAAACGGTTGATGAACATCCACGTACATCCCCACGGGAGCTGCAGTGAGCTGTGCTCTCGCCGGGGATCCTGTGTCGGGCACAGCAGGGCCCTCGGTGCCAGCGAAGCTCCCAGATGGCAGGAGTGCTGCACCAGAGTGAGAACTGCTAGACTGTTTTTGGAAAGTAATCTGGCACCATTCTGAGATCGCAGAGAATATACATCCTTTGACCCAGCAATTCCACTTCTGGTCATCTGTCTATCCTCAGGAAATTAAAACACTAGTGTTTAAGGAACTTTGAAACTTGACAAGATGCACCTTCTGTGTGTTTAAAATACTCCTAATATTTTTTACCTCTGCTCCCTCGTGCAAGTTTTTCTCCTGTAATTTTCTCTCGAACACAGCTGGTTTCTGCCTTTTGATGCTATTTTGTGTGTGAGCAGGCAGCCTAGGATGACGTGGGCCCCACCTTCGCTCGCAGCCGTGTTCCGACTTGGCCGTCTCAGTGACCGCCACCGTCTGGACGTCTCCCCACACTCACTTGTCTGTCCTGTTTCTCTTGTTGAATATATAGGTTTATGTCTTTTGCCAAATGTGGGAAGTTTTCAGCCGTTCTTTTCTTTCTGTCTGTCTTTTTATTTTTATTATTTTTTATTTTTTCAGCCCTGCTTTCTTTCTCCTCCCCTCTGGGACTCCACTGACACGAATGTTAGATCTTTTCTTGTAATCCCACAGGTTCCTGAGGCTCTGTGGATTTTTTTTTTAACTCTGTTTTTCTCTGTTGTTCAGATTAGGGACTTTCTGTTGTTCTATCCCGTAGTTCTCTGACTCCTGCCCTTGTCCCCCCTATCTTGCCGTGGAGCGTAATTCCCCGACTGCTCTCTATTCTGGTTTTGCCTTTTCAGTGTGGGATTTCCGTTTGTTCCTTCTGTATGACTGCCAGTTCTTCGTTGACCTCTTCTCTTTGCTGTCACACTGGTCCCAGGTGTGCTCTTCTTTGCTGCTGAGGCCTCCTCAGAGCTGCGCTCAGATCAGGTGCATCTCAGCGTCCCCCAAGGTCTTTTTTCATTCACTGGGAGATCTTCCTGGTTCTCAGTGTGGTAGCTGGTTTTTGATTGAAACCTGGACATTTTGTAGCATGTTCTGAGGCTCTGGGTGCTACTTAACTTGTATTTTAGCCGTGCTCTCTCTGGCACTGCTACAGTGGAGAAGGGGGCCAGTCATGCCCATGTGAGGCAGGAGTCCATGTCCCTCCCAGCCTTGGCAGATGAGGTGGGGACTGCGTGTCCCTGCTGGGTGGAGGTGGGAACCCAGGCTGAGGGAAGCACGGATGAGAATGCAGCTCCCTGCTTGGCCTCCTCTCATATTACCCTGGTTGTCAGGGCGCTCACAGCAGCCTCTCGAGGATGGGACCCTAGGCTCCCAGCCGGCCATCACAGGTGCGGTGGGAGGGAAGTGGGCTGGCCTTCTCTGTGGTGTTTGGCTGGAGTAAAGCAGCTATTGTCTACAAGTTTTCTGTGTTGTGAGGCCACCCCTCCCCCCGGCCTTTGGCTAGAGAATAGGCTTTTGTGGGCTTTCTGTTTGTGCCTGTTGGCATTTCCGGGTTGCACGCTTCTTGAGTTCCAAATTGAAAATGCCGGAGGCAAGAGGAAAATTCAGGGACTCAGCACCGGCTGCCTCTGGGGTGCGGGCCTGGCAGCCTGCCCACACTCTCTGCACCTCTCAGAGTTGTCTGTTTCATCTGTGACTTCCAGGGTTTCATTGAAAGGAGGGGGGACAAGTCCATATGGTCCATCTCCTTAGAAGTGGACGGCTCTGTGCATCTGGAGGTGTTTTTTCCCATTCTTCTCTTCAGGATGCATGGTGTCTGCTGGCCTGTTTTCACACTTCACTGACCTTCTATCCATTCATTCTGCTGAGCCCATCTAGGGATTTTTAAATTTCAGATACTGTGCTTTTCAGTTCCAAATTTTCCATTGGGTTCCAGTAGTTTCTATCTCTCTCCCCAGAACTTCTGTGTTTCTGTTCTCTTTAAGAATGTTCAACTATGCCCCACTGAGCAGAGCCACAACAGCTAATTTAAGTTTTTATCTGATAACACCAACATCTGGGTTACCTCACGTTTGACATCTGTTGATTGTCTGTTCCCTTGAGAATTGTATTTCCTGGTTCTTGATGTACTGATTAATTTCGGGTTGTTTCCTAGACATTTGGAATATTATGTTGTCGGACTGACTCCTGTTAAAATCCTTTGGAGAATTTTTCTGCTTTAAAAGCAAGTGCCCAGCCCAAGTGTGCACAGATGGTGAGTCTGTCTCAGATGGTGGGGGAGGCGAGCTCTCAGTAGCCCCAAGGCAGTGAATGGTCCCTGGAATCCTCTGACCCCCATCTTGTCCCCAGGCCAGAAAGGCTAATTTCCCGTGGCCTGAGGAGTGAGCGTGGGTTGGAGGCGGCAGGTGTCCTCCGAGTTGGAGTGCCTGCTGCCGTGGCCTTTGGTTCTGTTGGTGTCATAGAAGCAAGCCCAGGACTCAGCCAGACTGTTTCCTGGACCCACAGACTGGGGACGTATAGGTTCCTTAGCTCTGCCCTGTCCCCCAAGACCTTCTGGCTTAACAGGAAAAGCCCAGTCCCAAGGGCAAATCAACATGTGGGGTGTACAGGCGAAATGGACTGGTCACATGCTACTGCCCTATCACCTGAGGAGCTAAATTCGATTCCTCAGCTCCAGGCCTGTTATAGATGACCACAGAATGTCCTGTGTTGAGAAGCCATGGGCTGGCAGGGCCAAGAAAACTCAGGGCTGTGCAGGCAACCGAGAAGCCCCTGGACCTTGGGTGGCCACTGGGTTATATGAACCTGGCCCCTGCTGTGAGTGGGACAGCATGAATCCCCCTGGCTGGTGTCACTGGAAGTGGATTCCATGGGGAATGGACACTGTTTACCAGCAATGTGACCCCAGGATTAAGAAGAGATATTGGGGCAGCCACTGATACACGCGGACAAGGGGCAGAGGAGGGCTTGCCTCGTGCCACCTCCCTGGGCCTCACATTTTATGGGGTAAAGTAACAGTGAGTTATAATTGGCAGGTGGCAGGTGGCAGGTGTCTCATCTGAGCACCATGAACTTTGGGGCAGCTATGATATACTTAAAATTTTATTTGAAATGATGGTGTTTTGTTATTGAAATGAACCACTAAGAAGAAATGGTTACAAGTAGAAATTTCTTTATTAAAATAGACCATTAAATAGAGACAATCATTTTTCTAATAGAAATGGTGTCCACTGCGGATGACAGATGTGACAGGCCTTGCCATCCTTGTCCTAGGTCAGGAAACATGAGTGGTAGCGGCTCTGTAGCCTTGTGGGGCTCAGGAGGAGTCAGTAAGGGACTGGGTCTGGTTCGGGCAGAAACCTGGGTCTGGTTCGGGCAGAAACCTGTCCAGCGGGCTGGGTGGAATGACTGTGGTGACAGCTGAGATTACCTTTGTCACCAGGGTGGTCAGAATCACTCCAGTCAGCCTGGCCAGAGGCTGTGGGTTCAGGGCTCTCGTGATAAATTTGGCCACAGATATGTCTCTGTCTGACTTGCACAGTGAGTTTTTATTTCCCTTTTTAAATTGTATCCAACATTTAAAAAATCAGAAGATGTCACATAAAAATCCAGACTCGTAGTTCATCCTGTGTGACAGCCCCAGCCTCACTGCCTGGGGCCCTGGCTTTGGGAGTGTCCCCTCCAGGAGTGACTGCTTATTTCTGGGCTTTTAATAATCTGCATGGGTAACCATATATATTATGAAGTTAGAAGACAGTTTTTCATTAAGGAAAAAAATCACTGAGAATTCTCTGGGTTTAGGTGGGGGCGTGGGCTGAGAAGGAGCTGTCTTTTGAGAGTTGGGTGTTTTTGAATGAGATGTAAGTAACGTAGAAACATCTAGTAAGGCCTGTGGGCCTGCAGCAGGTGCTCACACAGCCCTGAACTCTCCTTCACCTCTGGGCGGTGGATTCCCTCAGGTGTGGCTCTCACAGCGTGCAGGGTGCCTGCTGTGCTCAGAGGTGAGGGAGGATTGCTGTGTGCCCCATGCGAGACGTGACTCTTCATACCAGCAGGGTCCTGAGCACTTTGATAGAAGTAAAACGCCCTTAAATGACGTTCATGCCATAGGTGAAAACACGTGGTGCTTGAGGAGAGCTCAGAAGCAGGTTGAGACCGTTGATACATTTTGTCCTAAAAATGCACCCGTTTTCACTAGAAATCCAAGTTCTTCCCTTCTTTTGAGGCCACCTCTAGTATGCCCCCTCCTGTGGCCCTTGCCCTATTCTGAATTGATATTGTAGTTGTAGATGAAGCTGCATAATCCGGCCCCTGACCTCTCAGAATTGTCTATGGGTAGAAGGGGGCCAGGTGGCCGTCTGGTGCAGCTTGTCTGTGTCGGTCCTAGCAGAGGGCCTGCTGTGCCGGTGCCCAGCAAATACTGCTGGGTGTCGAGGGGGGCTTGCAGCCTCGTGCTGCTGGTGGCTTGTTGAGGTTCTGCTCGTTACTAATTTGCCAGGTGATGCTGGCCAACATAGTGGGCAGGGTGGGGACAGAGACAGCATGACCTCTCTCAAGTGAGTTTGTTACTGCGTGGTATTTCTGGGCAGTCTGTGGCAGCTGTGACTGGTACTGGTTTTTGGTCTTTGCATAGGCAAGAACTTATCTTTAACTTTTAATGAAGATCACAGGTTCACATAGCGAATGTTTATTGAGTGGTGTGTCAGCAGGGAAATCTGTCTGCTGTGTGTAACTGCAGGGGGAATTAGGACTCACTACCACTTTGAATCTCTTGGGGGTTCTTCCTCTAGCTGGGTGTGCAGAGGTGGGCCTGCCTAGTGCTTCCTCCCTGGACCTCAGTGTCACCTGCGATCCCTGTAGATTGCACGTCATACCACTTAGTGGGCAGGGCAGGGCCCTTCCCCTTCACTGCCTCTCACATTGGAGCTCATGCTTCTGAAGAGTCACAGGCAACCATTGTCCCTTGACAGTGAACTTGTGTTTGTTCTTTCTGTACATCCTGAGAGATGCAAGTCACCTGGGGCTTGTAGACAGCTGTGGGAGGCCCAGCTGAGCAATGTGTTCCCGTCACCTTGACCTTGGCCCTGTTTGGGTGTGTATTTACATACACATGCATGCACCTGTGTCGTTGGAGGACACTTGCAGCCCACCTGACACCACAGGAAACCCCTGGCCCCCTGCGGGGAGTGGGGCTGCTATGTGTGGTCCAGTTTAGTCCCAGACCTTCTGGCACCAAAGCCGATTGATAGCCGACACGGTTTTTCATCTGTGAATCACAATTATGAAATAAATTTAGGTTTAGTGGATCATAACAAGCACTATCAAGCAAATAGAACAGAATGGAAGGAGAAACTGCTAGAGGCAGAGACCTCTGGGCGTCCCCAGCAAGCTTCGAACAGACGACAGTGGTCTGCAGAGAGGCAGCTAGTGAGCGCGTGAGCAGAGGTCCAGGCTCACTCATGACTCTTGCCTGTGGCTTTTCTGGAATGTGATGGCAATGTGTGTGTGGTATAGTTAGTGCAAACATGGGGTGTGGGGGTGTGTGTGGTGTGCTTGGTGGGTACATGGCGTGTGTGGTATGTGTGTGTCATGTCTGCTGGGCATGTTTTATGTGGGTAGTGGGAGGCAGATCTGGTGTGGGGGCCATTTAGGGAGGCGGTGCCTTGAGATGGGCTCTGATGGCCTAGCAGGGAGGGAAGGTGGCCTCCAGCTGCGTCTGTGAGAACATGCTTGTTTTGTAGGCCAAGCAAAGTATTTGTGGATTATACATTCCAATAAAACGTTATGATTTCATTCCTTACTACTTCGGAATTTGTGATGTGTCAAATGAGTGGTATGATTTGAGCAGATCTCGGCGGTGACTAACAGTTGTCAAAGTCAGAGACACATCTTGAGATTGGTTTGTAAGATGGTAAGATGCTGACTTCCTCGAGGGCTGGGCACACTTCTGAGGGTGCCGGAGGCCCCAGCCTGTCCCTGTGTGCGCAGCGTGTAGACCCGCCTCCTGGGTTCTTACTACTCCATTGCTGCAAACACGACAGCAATCTTCTTTTTTTATTTAGCTATCACAAAACTGTATTATTTTAGGTCTCTTGCCAGTTTTATAGCCAACCTGGGATGCTAACTACAAATTACAACGTTTTTCTATGTAAAGATACTTTGTGAGTCCCTAGCAGTGAGCTCCTGGGTCATAGCCCGTTCAAACCAGTGTTGTGTCCTCAGCCCTCTCTGCTGTCCTGGGGAGCTTTTTCAGGCCGAGGCTTCGGTCACTACTTTTCACTTCCCACGGCTGCTGCGTTTCAGCCCAGAACTTCCCTTTAATGTGTGGCCCGTGGTGGCTGGGGTGGGGCCTGCCCTTCCCTGGGTTTCAGTGCTGTGACCCCCCCCAGGTCCCTCCAAGTCCCCCTTCCTCCTCCTCCATCCTCGTGGACCTGCCGTGGCCTTTTCAGAACCCCGGCCGTGGCTGGGCCACGACTCCCACGTGCTCAGCCTCTCCTCTGCTGCCCGCCCCCGTTGTATCTCCTCCCACTCAGGTTTCCCAGCCACACTCTGTCCCAAGGACAGAGCCCACGTCATGAATGTGTTTTCCCAAATTTAAGATGGTAGCTGGCCCAGAGAAGCTTTTGATGCTCGGATGGAGCATCAAAAAAAGATAACATTGTTGAAAAGATAACATTTGTTGCCTCTGTTGGGCAGGACACCCTGCCACCCGGTAACACTGAGCTGCGTGTGGTTATTTAGCTCCGGCTGAAAAGTGACACGTAACCTTCCCTTTAAATTTTGGATTTCTTATGAAGATACTAAAGCAGATCTCGACCTTTTCGACACGAGGCTGTGTGTTTTCCAGATGCCTGCTCCGTGCCTGTGGCTGAGATCATCGCCGTGGAGGAAGCAGACATTCACCGGAAGAATGGCAGCGGCGGCAGGTGGCAGAAAATGGAGAAGCCGTCTGCGTTCACAGGTGACGGGCCTGCCCGCAGCGCTCCCTGCCTTCCGTGCAGACGGGTTTCTCTTTACAGACCCCATGTATGGTTAACAGTTAGGTTGATGCTTGTCCTTTTTCCATATTATTTTTATATGGCTTAAAATACCTGAAAAATGGGATGTTTTTCCTAATATACCTCGAAAGTTAGTAAATAGAAGAACAGAGAGCCCCCCGGCCTTCGCAGCCGGCCCTGGTCGGTGCGTCTGAAGCACCCTCCTGCGCCCCGGCAAGGGACTAACGTGTGCTTGTGTCCATGTAGTGCACTGCGTGAAGAGAGTGCGGCATCACCGCTGGAAGTGGGCACAGGTGACGTTCTGGTGCCCAGAGGAGCCGCTGTGTCACCTGTGGCTGCAGACCCTCAGGGCCATGCTGGAGACGCTGAGTACGTGTGTTTACTGCCTGGGGGGTTTGGTGATGTTCCTCACAGCTTTCCTCTCTCCCACGCTGGCCGTGCCCAAGGTGGACACGAGAAATCTGTCTGACCTTTAAAACATTTACTAACCAGGAGATCAGCGGGGTGAGCGCCAAGTGCACTTCCCAGCCCAACCCAGCATCGAGTTGCAGCCTTCCCCTTTCCTAGCAGGAAGACCCTGACTCTGGCATGGAGTCTGAGCCCCACATTACGTGCTGGGAGACCTAGGCAGTTCAGGTGACCTCCTGAGCCTCGGTTTCTCTTTCTGGAAGTGGGGATAGTAACAGTTACTGCATTCAAGGTGAATGTGGGGACTGAACAGCTACCTGGAGGAGTGGGGCCCCTCAGTCTGGGATGTGTGTGCAGCGTAGCCAGAGCCTGGGGGTTAGTTACTGTGTGCTGAATGGCGGGAGTTTGTCACCCCTAAAATGTGGTGGGTGCCGGGCCTGGGCATGCCCCTGGAGTCCCAGCTGCTCGGGAGGCTGAGCAGGAGGCTCTCTTGAGCCCGCAGTTGGAGGCTGCAGTGAGCCAGGATGGAGCCACTGACCTCTAACCTGGGTGACAGATGAGACCCCATCTCTTAAAAAAAAAAAAAAAAAAATTGGTGGGTTATATTGTTTTTTGTTGTGTATCTAATAACACTGTTCATGTTGTTTGTTGTAATCTTAATACACGGTCTACAAAATCGAAGCGGCATGCTTTCTGTTAGTTCGATGTCTCTCTGAGTTAATTTGGCATAGACATCAAAAAAATGAGTTTTAATTTTTTTGAAGAAGGTATTCCCTTGTATCAGCTTCAGCTCGGGCAAAACAGCACATTTTTGGTTCTCCCTGGGGTGGGCTTTTGGCCCTTTTTCTGTTCATTTGTCTTTTTCTTAATGACACACAGCCATTCTGTACCTCTGTTGGATCTGAATCTGCTCTTGAATTTACGAATTGCAGCTCTGTGGCGTGTTTAATCTGTGGCGTGTTTCATTTGTTTTGGAGATAGGGTTTTGCTCTGTAGCTGGGGCTACAGTGCAGTGGCGTTTCTTGGGGTCTTTTGATGAACAGGCATTCTTCATATTGCTCTATTTATCTTTTCTTGATGATTACTTTATTTTTATGCTTTTTTTAACTTTATGGTAAGATTGTGTCTTATCTCAGACTTCTCTGTCTACTCCAAGGTAATCAAGATGTTTTATTCTCCAGGCTTTATTGCCTCACCTTTCAGTTTATATGAACAACCCATTTGGAATTGATCTTTGCATATGGTATGAGGTGAGGGGTTAAGGTTCATTTTGTTGACATATAAATATCCCCTGAACCCCTGCCGTTCATGGGAAAGACTTTCCCCTGCTCACTGTGGCACCACCACTTTGTCTTTTATGTTGTATTGTTTGTGAATAGAAATTTAATAAGATTATGTATTTTGCCTTGAATCCAGTGACCTTGCTAAGCTCCCTTATTAATGCTAATAGTTTGATGATTCTTCCAGATTTGGGCCAAACACGATCATGTCAGCTGTGCATAATGACAGCCCCATTTCTACAGTTTCAGCTCCTCTCCTTTTATTTCTCGTTCTTACATTATTGCCCCGTTGGGAGCCCAGAGCAGAGACGATGGCATCCTCGCCTGAGTCATGATCACAGGGGATCATCCTTTTAATTCATCCTTTTAATAGATTTTAAAAATGAGATTAAGGGAATTCCCTTCTAATCCTAGTTTTCTGAGAGTTTTGCTTTTTTTTTTTTAATCAAAAAGGGGAATTGAATTTGATAAATGCTATTTCTGCATCTGTTGAGATGATTAGATAATCTTTCTTGAGTTAATACGTTGAATTACATTGATTCCTCATTGTTACAACCTTTTGAACAAGCCCCTCCTGGTCACAAGAGCAGGAGGCGTTTTGTGTAGCGCTGGGTTTGACTCGCTGATACTTGGTTTAGGATTTTCGCACTTTGATGCAGGGGTGGAATAAGCCTGTGACCTCCCTGCTGAGAACGTTCTGGTCTCATTTGCCCTGGAGGCCGCACTGGCCTTACACGGAGTGCCCTTCTTTTTCTGTTCTCTGCAAGAATCGGGGCCTTTTTTCCTTAACTTTGTGAAACAATTCAGTGGTGAAATCGTCTGGGCGTCTCTTTGTGGGAAGGTTTTTATTGATGGCTTCCGTCTCTTTATCAGACACCTGCTATTGAGATTTTCTGTTCCTTCTGACATCCTTGATAAACCCCGTTTATCCGTCTCATCCACGTCTCTACACTCACGAGGACACACTTTCATTTGCCCTGGAGCATCTGTACTCACAGGTGGTGTCCCCCTCATTGTTTATATTGGCAGCTTGTGGTTTTCCCTTTTCCTAAATCCCAATTTTATTAGAGATTTATCCATTTTATGAATCTTTTCTTTTTTTTTTTTTTTTTTTTTTTGGTTTTTGGCCAGGGCTAGGTTTGAACGCACCACCTCCGACATATGGGACTGGGGCCCTACTCCTTGAGCCACAGGCGCCGCCCTTATGAATCTTTTCAAAGAACCAACTTTTGGCTTTAGTGTTTTTCTCTATCACATTATTTCCCCCAAAATCTTATTATAAACATTTTCAGACACACAGGAAAGTTGCAGTACACATTCTCACGCTCGCCACCTGGGCCTGCAGCTGTCTGCACGTGCCGTCCGTCTGTCCTCATGTTCGTTGGTCCTGGTTTTTGCAGCATTTCAGAGTCAGTGGCAGGCCCCCAGGCACACGTGTTCACACTGCACCCACACTACTAGTGAGCAGTATTTGTTTATAATTCTGAGGCAGAATTTGTTTTACCTCAGAAAATGGTAGGATTCTGTGAAGTGGACAAATCCTAAGTTTCAGGCAGTGAGCTTTGAAGCATGCACACCTGAGCAGCCCAAGCCTGGAGAGACGCCCGGCGCCCAGTTTTCCTGCAGTCCTGCCCGGGTGGCACCAGGCCAGTCTCACCTACTCTGGAACATCACCTGAAGGAGTCACCCTGTGACCCAGACTCTCCCATGCACGGCTCTAGCCCTCGGCACGCTGTCTTGGGTCGTGTGTCTGAGGTTCATCTTCACGACTGAAGAATGTTCCGGTGTATGGCAGCCCACATTTTGCTTAGCCGCCAGCTGTCGGACACCTGGGTGGCCTCCTCTCCCTGCCTGTGGTCAATGATGCTTCTGTGTGTACGGAGGCTTTCAGTTTCCCTGGGCACGTGCCTTCTTGTTCCCCTTACTTACTAGTTCAGTTTGTCTTACTTTTTAAGTAGCACAGTAACTTGAACTGACCAAAACAGAAATGTGGAAGTTGGTATAAAAAATAGGGGATCCTGGGCGGTGCCTGTGGCTCAAAGGAGTAGGGCGCCGGCCCCATATGCCGGAGGTGGCCGATTCAAACCCAGCCCCGGCCAAAACTGCAAAAAAAAAAAAAAGAAAGAAAAGAAAAAAGAAGTAGGGAATCCTCAGGAATCCTAACCACGGGGGTTTGGCTTGGTCTCTGTCTGCCGCCTGTCTGTGCGTCTCCCTGTCGAGCTCCCTCTTCTCCACCTGTCTGTCCTGATGCTCCTGTCTGCACATCTGTCCCACTCATCTTCTCTACAAACTTGCCCCTTTCATACACAGAACAATGAGGCTGCCACCTTCTAGAGTTTTTATCTGAGGCTCCTGAGAGTGGATTTTTCTCAATCAGAATTATTTCTTTTTTTTTGGGCACAGTCTCACTTTGCATCCTCTGTAGAGTGCAGTGGTGTCACAGCTCATAGCAACCTCAAATTCTTGGGCTCAAGCGATTCTCTTGCCTCAGCCTCCCGAGCAGCTGGGACTACAGGTGCCCATCACAATGCCTCGCTATTTTTAGAGACAGGGGTCTCGCTCTTGCTCAGGCTGGTCTTGAACCTGTGAACTCAGGCAATCCACCCGCCTCGGCCTCCCAGAGTGCTAGGATTACAGGTGTGAGCCACCATGCCCGGCCCTCAGTCAGAATTCTAAATTTCTGGGACTTTCCTCGAATCCAGCAGATGTGCAAGGCCCCGCCCATTTTGATGGCCTGTTGCTTTTCTGTTTTCATAGATTAGGAAACTCTTTATCCCTGTTCTTTAAGATTTACAAATGCTTTTTATCAGACAATGCTAAGCATTGGTAGCGGCGGTTTGCGTTCTGTCCAGTTGCAGTTCGTGGCTTTGGCTCCGCAGTTTTCCTTGAGATTCACTTGTCGCTGTCGTCTTGCAGCATCAAGGCCGAAGCACCTGCTGGTGTTTATCAACCCATTTGGAGGGAAAGGGAAGGGCAAGAGGATCTATGAACGGAAGGTGGCACCGCTGTTCACACTGGCCTCCATCACCACGGAAATAATCGGTAAGGCACAGTGCCGTGTGAGATGTGGGAGTGATTTGAATGTAGTCCAAGAGGAGGTTTTTATCCAGTTATTTTATATTATTTTATTTTATTTTTGAGACAAAGTCTCACTATGTCACCCTTGGTAGAGTGCCATGGCGTCACAGGTCACAGCCAGCTCAAACTCTTGGGCCTTAGTGATTCTCTTGCCTCAGCCTTCCAAGTAGCTGAGACTACAGGTGCCCAACACCCGGCTATTTTTTGTTAACAGTTGTCATTGTTGTTTAGCTGGCCCAGGCCTGGTGTGAACCCACCAGCCCCGGGGTATGTGGCCAGTGCCCTAACCACTGAACAATGGGCGCCACAGTAAGGTTATTTTAAACAGAATAGAGCTTAAAACATACAGAAATGGGAGGAATACAAAATAAAGGATGCGGTCTTTCCAGCCAAGTCTTAGCACATTAAGCACTCAAGAAAAACACCAGGAAGGTAAAAGAACAAGATCATGGACAGAAGAGGCACAAGGGATTAATAGGCCTGAGAAGTCATCTCAGCAGCAAGTGATCGTCATTAGAAACCTAACTCCGGGTTTTCAGTCACCACTGCCAGGTGCAGGGAGGCACAGGGAGAGTGAGTTCTCTCGTCTGTCAGTGTTTGACAGTTTCGTGAGACCATATTGAAATCACCTGGCAGCTGGGTGCAGCAGCTCATGCCTGTGATGCTAGCACTGTGGGAGGATCGCTTGAGCTCAGGGGTTCAAGACCAGCCTGAGCAAAACCAGAAAACTAACCAGGTGTGGCATGTGTCTGGAGTCCCAGCTATGGGAGGCTGAGGCAGGAGGCTCGCTTAAGCCCAGGAGTTTGACGTTGTTGTGACCTATGATAACGCCCCCTGAACTTTAGCTGGGTTAATAAAGTGAGACTCTGTCTAAAAAAAAAAAAAAAAAAGACAAAAAAAAAAAATCACCTGGCAATTTGGGTCGAAGCCTAAAAAATGCAGGGTTTTTTCCCCAATATTTTGTTTTCTAAACTTTCGTAGGAACACAGGTGTGCACAGAGCCTGAGACACACAGACGTCTGTTGTCACCCTTCTCACGCAGGGAGATAGCAAAGCGTCAGACACACTCAGTGCCCCAGACAAGAGACAGACGTCTGCAATTGTGCACCCTTCTCATGCAATGAGACAGCAAAGTATCAGACGCTCTCAGTGTCCCAGACAGGAGATACATGTCTGCAATTGTGGCGAATCAGAAAGAATGTTATGTAGCACTTTCAAGTGTTCTTTTTTTTTTGCTGTAGCCACGGCTCACAGCAACCTCTAACTCTCGGCCTTACGCGATTCTTTTGCCTCAGCCTCCCAAGCAGCTGGGACTACAGGCGCCCACCACAACGCCCGGCTATTTTTTTGTTGCAGTTTGGCCGGGGCTGGGTTTGCACCCGCCACCCTCGGCATATGGGGCCGGCGCCCTACTCACTGAGCCACAGGCGCCGCCCATAAAGAGTTTTCAATGATACAAAAGTGTGATATTGGCTCGGCACCTGTGGCTCAAGCCGCTAAGGTGCCAGCCACATACACCTGAGCTGGCGAGTTCAAATCCAGTCCGGGCCCGCCAAACAACGACGGCTACAACCAAAAAATAGCTGGGCGTTGTGGCAGGCACCTGTAGTCCCAGCTGCTTGGGAGGCAGAGGCAGGAGAACCACTTGAGCCCTGGAGTTGGAGGTTGCTGTGAGCTATGTGAGGCCACAGCACTCTACCCAGGGCAACAGCTTGAGGCTCTCTCTCAAAAAAAAAAAAAAAAAAGAAAGAAAAGAAAAACAGTGTGATACAACGGGTAACAAGGATACAAAATTGTGTGTACAGTAGAATCGTAGTAGAAATTTCTGTGGGGAATGGAGACTACAGACCACTATATCTCCTTACTATATTTTGGTACATTCTACAGTTTTGAAAGTAACTTATACAGTAAGGAAAAGTGTAAGATAGAAAGAAGATACAACTGTTTTCAAAGGAATTCTTATTTGGCAATTAAATGCCAAGAGTGCCGTATCTCCCTGGGTGGACTGTGAGAGACGGCCACATTCTCTCTCCATAGGTACCATGCTGGAAAGATCCGAAGGGGTCTGTATGAAATCCACTTACAGGTTTTATAGGATGTCATGTAAAAAGAATGGTTTATGGCTCGGCACCTGTGGCTTAAGTGGCTAAGGCATCAGCCACATACACCTGAGCTGGTGGGTTTGAATCCAGCCCGGGCCCCCCAAACAACGATGATGGCTGCAACCCAAAAAATAGCCAGGCATTGTGGCGGGTGCCTGTAGTCCCAGCTACTCTACCCAGGGCGACAGCTTGAGGCTCTGTCTCAAAAAAAAAAAAAAAGAATGGTTTATTTGCCTTTATTTAAGTAAACATCTACAGATGTGAATATAAACTATGATGTAATTTTTTTTTTCCAACAGTTACTGAACACGCTAATCAAGCCAAGGAGACCTTATATGAGATCAATATAGATAAATACGACGGGTGAGTGCGCTGGCTTAATCTTGATTAGTAAAGAGTCCATTCTAATCAAGCTGTACCCCTCTCTCTGTTTTTTGTTGTTTTTTTTTTTAGCTCTTTTTCCTTAAATTTTCTCCCTAATTATAAAAGTAAACACCCTTCTTGTAGAAAGTCAGGAACAGGCAGATAAGTCCTGAGTCCCACATGTTTGTTGCTCTGCTGAGTTCCTCATCCACCCTGCTGGGCAGGCCCCTGGCTGGGCAGGCCTGGTCCCTGTTTGTGTAGCTCTGCATGGACAGAAATCAGCCAGGACTTCAGCAGGTGAAGCTGAGGTTGTGCCTTCTCACAGTTTGGGGTTTGCTCTTCTGTTGCATTGTGAGTCATTTCCTGTGTCATTAAAGGTTCCAGCAAAATATTATTTTTAATAGTGGCACCATGTTTTATTACGTGAATATACCATCATTTATTTAACTAGTCTCTCACCAGTAGATGGTGAGGTTCTTTCCAGTTTCTCCTTATAATAACACGGCATTTTGTGTCTGAATCTCTCTGCATACATCCGTATTTTCTCAAGGTAATCCCTTAGAAATGAAATTGGTCGTAAGTGATTAGCATTCTGACATTTCTGCCATGTGCGGTCATCTCGCTTTCTAAAAAGATTCCATTAATTTACATTATTTCTTGTAGTGTATTATCCACTATAGTTGTCAGTGTGTTTGGGATTGCCACTATGAAAATTCTCTGATAATTTGATGTGTGAAAATCTTCAATCTTTTAGGAAATATATTTATTGACCAACAGGTTTTCTTCTTTGAATTAATTTTTATGTTTTTGGACCATTTTCTTCTGTTGGCCATATATATATATATATATATATATTTCCCCCCACCCCACCCCCCGCAGTCTTTGGTCGGCGCCGGGTTTGAACCTGCCACCTCCGGTATATGGGGCCGGCACCCTACTCCTTTGAGCCACAGGTGCCACCCCTGTTTGCCATAATTTTTATTCATTTGTTCTTTTGTACAACAAATAATAGGCAATTCATGTTTATTGTCAGAATGTTTTTCCTAATTTTGAAACGGTATTTTAATTTTGCTGTTCCCATGTTGTTCGTTTTCAAATCCACGTACTCAGATTAGAAATTCATTCTCCCTCTCGAGCCTGACTGTCCCCTGTAGTTAAGAGCTTTTTTTCCTCTTCTGTCCTACCTGGAGTCCTGTGAGCATGTGCTATGAACTGCAGTGTGAATATTTCTTGAAATCTTCATTCATGCCGCAAACACCGCTGACTGTCTGCCAGGCCCATCCCTGAGCTGAGGTTAGAAAGGCAGGTGGGACTGGCCGCTGCTGCGCTAGACTGACAGGGAGGGTCCGTCCTCCTCTGTCCTGAGTGAGGGAGGGTCCGGCACCCTGCTGGCTGGTGGTGCCCTTCCATACCCCTCACCCAGATTCCACCCCAACAGCAGCCTGGTCAGGAAGAGAATATAGTTCTCACTTTCCACTCAGCCAGGCCAGTCGCCTCTCTAGCACACTCTTTGCCCCAGCCACATGCCCACATGGCCAGGCACCCCATGGGAGGCCAGGAGGCCTGGCCAGTGAGGGCCCATAATCTCTGTGACTTGGTTATTTATCTGAGTAACTCCTGAGAGTCGACTGAGTGCCCACCTCGGGCTGCCAGGTGTTGTATTGCCCATCCTGAGCCATGGCCCCTGTCCTTGAAACCACAGCCCAGCTGGGGGAGGTGACCCTGGTACCCTCTGCATGTGGGTTATGGAGCTGAGGCAGCCTGGGGGCTGCACATGGGAGGTGGGTTTAAAGCATGAGCCCTATGAGATGGTTTGTGGGCAGAGGCCCAGACACTGGGGATTTCTGTGCCTATGTAGCTGGACACACTGGAGAACACCCAGGCACGCTGGCTGCCCACTGAAACCGGAAGGTGCCCCCTGGTGCTGCAGCCCCCAAACCCGGCCCTTTTGCCTGCCATCCTTCCAGCCCCTCTGTGCTGAGCTTGCCACCTCCCTGGTGATGGGGCTGTCAGGTCTCCAGAACTCACAGTGTGTCCTTGGCTCCCCTCTGTGATGTAGTGACATGTCTGTCCCATGTGTGCACAACCTCTCCATGCAGAGGGTCATCCCCACTGCCACCTTTCTCTTGCCACAGCCCTTTTCTCCATTTCCTCTCCTTACCTTTTCTCATGAACCTGTTTCCTAGGTTGGGCGTGGTGGCTCATGCCTATAAACTCAGCACTGTGGGAGGCCGAGGCGGGTGGACCCCTTGAGCTGGGAAGTTTGAGAGCAAGACCCCATCTCAAACAATAGCTGGGTGTTGTGGCAGCCACCTGCAGTCTTAGCTACTTGGGAAAATGAGGCAGAACAATCGCTTGAGCCTAAGAGCTTGAGGTTCCTGTGAGCTATGACGCCACGGCACTCTACTGAGGGTGACAAAGTGAGACTCTGTCTCAAAAAAACAAACAAACAAAAATGAACCCATTTCCTCCAGCATGTATTTGGTCCCCTCGGTTCCTGTTTTCTGGGTCCCCAGGATGACCCACCTGGCAGAGATTTATGACCAGGACACAGCCAGCAGAGTCTGGGAGCAGGATGCCATGCACAGGCCCCCTGTGTGCGCTGTCCCCAGGTGGGGCCCCCTGAGTGCACCATCTCTCCCATAGCACAGGCCGCCGCATGGGTCTGGTGCTTCTGCCCTGTAGACGCCAGTTCTGAGGCCCAGAGTTTAGGCTTTCGGTGAGGGCCTATCGTGTAGGGTTCTCAGCCTTGGAGTCCCCCAAATTCCAGATGCCCAGAAGGAAAGTCGGTGTTTGCCATAAATCACATTGTTTGTGTGGCAGTTGGGGTAGGCTGGCACAGAGCCACAACCTTTTCAGTGAGGGCAAAAGTTCCCAGACACCTTCCCAGGGCTGCATTTGTCCTGTCTGAAGCTGGAGGCTCAGGGCTGCTGTGTTGGGAGCAGAGCATCTGAGGGCACCCTAACGACACCCTGTCCCTCCCATAGCATCGTCTGTGTCGGCGGAGACGGCATGTTCAGCGAGGTGCTGCACGGCCTGGTGGGGAGGACGCAGAGGAGCGCTGGCGTGGACCAGAACCATCCGCGGGCCGTGCTGGTGCCCAGCAGCCTCCGCATCGGCATCATCCCTGCGGGTACGGAGCCCGTGGGCTCTCCCTGCTCTCTCCCCGGAGTAGCGCTGCCTGCAGCCACCGCGTGCAGTCTGTGATATGATGGCCTCTCTTTAATGGCACAGACTGTATCACTAGGGCCGCTCTGGGGGAAATGCCATTCTTGATTTTTCCTTCAGGTTCGTTTATTTAGGTTGTCGTTTTGTCACAGTTTACAAACTATGGCATGCTCTGTCAGGGATAGTCCATGACCAACGAAATGAGCCCTCATCGCAGGACAACTTGTCCTGCTGTGCTGAGGCTGCTTCATGGAAGGTGCAGGAAGCTGGCGAGGGTCCTGGTTTAGTTGCGTGTTGAAGGACAATGATCTGTCCTTCCCCTTCCCTTTAGCTTTTGGGGACAGTGTTGATGAAACAGTTATTCATAGAGCGGAACTTCATGTCCTCTAGAGTCGTAACAGAACTGTGGGCTCGATCAGCTCGTGGAGCGCCAGCCTTGTGTGCTGGGAGCTTCCGAGGGAAGAAACTATGCTTTAGCTGGGTCACTAGAGAGAAAGCACCAGCACCCCTCATGACAACACGCCTTGGAAAGATTGGGAACATGTCTGTGGGTCTCAGCAGAGCCCCCCCCACCCCCAGGCTTCTTCCCTTCCTTCTCAGGCCGACCTCCCAGGTCACACCAGGCTGCTAGAGCAGGCAGGAGGGTCAATCAGAGGGCTGCTGGCCGCAGGCAGAAGAGCTGTCTGGGAGGGGCGTCTGGGCCCTGTCTGGTGTCTGCCCACAGCTGTGTGTCCCTAGGGGCGAGCCTCGCCCGGGCATAGGGAGGCCCTCCCGATGGCTGCTGGCCAGTTGACTGAGCACAGCTGTCCAAGGATGGGCCCACTGGTTCTACGTCCCTGTACCCTACGCTCCGGGGTCCCACCCCCTGGAGGTGCAGAGGTCACCACTTGTTTTGCTGGCTGGCACTGATTTGAGTGCAGTTCTGATTCTTAGAATGACCCAGACACCCAGAGTTGATGGCCGCATGCACCCTGCATGTGTTTCCTGCCATCTTGGCCCAGGCACCCTCGCTGCTGCCCCCCAGGACTCCTGGGCTCCCTCCGCATGCACTGAAAGCTCTGGCACCTGCTCGCTCGTGTGGCTTTCAGAGTTAAGTCGCTGGGCCCACTTAACTCCCCCATGACAGCCACATGGACCTAGACCACCGAGGGCCTGGGGGGTGTCTGTTGGCTCCGTGCGGTCTGACAGGCAGTGTGCTGTCTTACTGTCTGTTTTCCTCTCATCGTCATGAGACTGTGCGGCCTGTGCCAGGTCCGCCTGCCCCATGCATCTGTGCCTTGTCAGCTTCCTGTCCGCGCTCTGTCCGTTTTCTAGGGGCCATCTTACTGTCTGTGATATTGTTTGTATGTTACTCCCCCCCAGTTGTTTACACTTCACAACTCTTTCTCCATGTTCGGTTTCTGTCTGTAACTTTGCACGTGGTGTGTTCTGGGCTTTGTGGGTTTATTTTCCCTTATTCCAATCTACATTCTGTGGTTCTGACCTTGTTTATGAGAAACCTGCCTTTCATCATCATTTGCTGGTGGCAGCCCTGATCCCTGAAATGCTAAGCTGTTAAACTCTGAGACAAGCTCCAGAGCTCAGGCCAGCCTGCATGGAGCTCCACAGCTCTGGCTCATCAGACACGTGTGCAGCCTGCCCACAGGGCACGTGGGAACATGCAGTTTTAACCTGCTGAACCTTTAGTCTTGGGCTGAAAGCTTCTGGGGTGGTGCTTTTCCCGTGACTTTCACCATTGACCTTGCTCTGCATGACTTCCCTGCCGGGGTGCCCTGCAAGCTCTGGGCCACCAGGTGCCGCTGGCTGTCTCGTGGCAAAGGCATGTTGGGGCAGAGCTTTCTCACAGGGACTGCAGGAGCGGCCCCGGGTGCTCAGGAAGGGGTTGTTTGAGATTATCGCAGGATCAGTCTGGAGAGCGTTTTGATGAATCATCTTACTATTTTCAAGATCATTCCTCGTTTACTCTGGGGCACTGGCTCAGCGGGGTGCTTGCTGCGGTTCTGAGTTGCTGTGATGTGCAGGCCCTTTTCCCCCTCCAGGGTCCACAGACTGTGTGTGCTACTCCACGGTGGGTGCCAGCGACGCCGAGACGTCTGCCCTACACATCGTGATTGGTGCGTCCCTCCCCAGGCGGGCGAGCAGCTCGCTGCAGGGATGGCAGCCAGCCCCTGAGCATCACAGCGGCACCCAGGCGGCCCCCTCGCTCACCTCCTTCATCAGAGGGGCCTTTTAAATACATAAGTCGGTCACACCACCCCCCTGTCCAGAGCCCCAGGGTGATTGGCTGGGTCTCTCACTGTGGTCCAAGCTCGGGCCGGCTGCCCTTCTGTCTAGGAACACACATGTGCTCTGTCTTGGGGCTCTGCATACCCCTCTGGCCTCAGGACAGACTCCCTAGGCTGTGGCCCTGAGGACATGCTCCGTCCTTGGTCCTGAGTTACTTTCTGCAGAGAACCCATCGCTTCTGTGATACTCCCATCTCGTGTTTATGCCCTCACTGTGCCTGAGGGCAGGAAGCTCCGTGCCCCCTGCCGTGGCCACCTGGGGTCTGGCCTAAGCCTGGGGGTGGGTGGGTGGCGTAGTCAACATGCTCCATGCTCCCGGCCTGGGTCAGAGGGTGCAGTGGGGCTCAGGGCTTGTCCAGCACCTGCCCGGCAAATGCTGACCACGCCCCACCCCACCCCCACCGCCCAGTTGCCCTTTACTGTGTCTCACCTGGAGTCACAGAGATCGTATGTTTAGAAAGAGCTGCTAATGGTTTTGCATTTAAAGCACGGTTACCTGCCTCAGCCTCAAATCCACCTTCCCTTCCTTAATGACATTTCATAAGCCCTGTGGATACGTCTTGTTCTGTCCTTACAGAATAGCTTCCCAAGGCTGTTTTTAAAAATTTGAGTCAAATTTTGTCATTTGAATCAAAAACTTGGGTCCCAGCGCCCCAAGAGCAAGGGGCATGGTGTTGGGTGCGTCCCGTTTTCGTCCTGCTATCTGAGCGGCCCCTCTGTCCTCACTGTGGCTTCTCCCCCAGGAGACTCCCTGCCCATGGACGTGTCCTCGGTGCACCACCACGGCTCGCTGCTGCGCTACTCCGTGTCCCTGCTGGGCTACGGCTTCTACGGGGACATCATCAGGGACAGTGAGAAGAAGCGCTGGATGGGGCTCATCAGATACGACTTCTCAGGTGACTCGGAGGGAGTGCAGGCAGGGCACACCACAGAGCACCCGGTGGGCTCCAGCCCAGACCCCCTCGCTGCAGCCACAGCAGGCTGTGCAGGGTTCGCAGTGCCACCTGTGAAGGGGGGTGCCCACCATGAAGGCGGCAGCTACCCAGAGGGCCAACCCCTGACTGCTCCTGTGGCCACTGGGTCTCAGGAGGGCAGGCACTGCAGCCAGATGTCCTGTTGTCCAGGGGTGGGGGCAGAGCCCCCCAGCAGCCCTCTAGCAGAGGGTGTGGCCTTGCCTCCCAGGACGCTGCGGCCAGAGACACTCTCACTGATGATCATCCTGGTATCGTGACCAAGCAGTGACCTGTGAGTGTTCTTTGCCACACTCTATTCCCAGGTTTAAAGACCTTTCTCTCCCATCACTACTATGAAGGGACAGTGTCCTTCCTCCCTGCACAACACACAGTGGGGTCTCCGAGGGACGGGAAGCCCTGCCGGGCAGGGTGAGTGCATTTCCACGTGTTTCCATTGCAAATGACGGGAATAAAGGCGGCCTGTTTGGGGCTGTGCTCCCTGGGAGGTGAACACAGAGGTGTTTTCCACATGCAGATGGAAGATGCTGGATTTAGTGTGACCAGTGACACGCTATGGTAGGTCCATGTGTGCGGCTCACTATTCACACGTGCCCCAGAGGGAGCTGTCTCACTGTGTGCGTCCCTGTGGCACGCACGGGTAGCGTGTCCTGTGCCACACACAAGGACTTGATGAGGATTGAGGGGCAGGCCCCACAGCAGCCGTTGGGGTGAGGGCTGGCTCCACACGCTGTCCGCTTCTGACGTGGACAGGTTTGAAAAGAGAAGCACAGGACGAAGAGATCTTAATCACTTCTCCGTGTTGGAAGCACCTATGCTGGAGTGTCAGATCTGCGTGTGGAGAACGGTGGCAACATCCCTGTCTTTCAGGTGCTTTGTTTGCCGGCAGAGCAAGCAGCAGCTGGAGGAAGAGCAGAAAAAGGCATTGTACGGCTTAGAGAGCGCGGGTAACTCTGCCACGGTCTGCGCCGTGACCGTGGGCTGGGATCTGTGTCCCTGTCCTCTCCCAGCACGCTGCCTCCTCCTTGCTCGGCTTCCCCTGTGCTGACGGGCACATCCTTTTCTCTTTAGCTCTAGGCAGCACTGAATTATTGCCACTTACAGATTTGGCGAACAGCAGGTTTTGTAAAAAGGCCCCCTGCTGTCCTCCTCTGAACTGCTGTTGTGATGCCAGGCCCAGGACCTCTTCCTGGACGCTTTAGACTGTGGGGTCAGCAAATGCCCTGCTGGGGCCTGGGTGGTGGGTGGCTCAGGCTCCGTCCACCACGCAATCTCTGTCCCTACCGCTAAAGTCTGCGCAGTGGCCATGGCAGCCGTAGGCAGTGCGCAGTATGTCAGTGAGTGGGCATGGCTCTCGCCAATACTGCGTTATTTGCAGACACTGAAATTTGAGTTTCATATAATTTTCACATATCACAAAATATTATCATTCTTCTGATTTTTTCCAACTATTTAAAAGTGGGGAAACCATTCCTTGCTCAGAGTCCCTGCCCAGCAAGTAGCTGGAGTGAGCCTACAGCCACGCTCCACTGGTCCTGGACTGGACTGAGCCCGCGGCCACGCTCCACTGGTCCTAGACTGGACTGAGCCCATGGCCACGCTCCACTGGTCCCTGTTCTAAATAGTTGTCTAAAAGTCCCCCAATAGGGAGCAGTGAAAACAGTTCTGCCTTGGGGGAAGTAACCCTTTGTGTCCAGCACTCACGGTGCAGCCTCCTGGGATGAGTAGACAGTTGTGCGGCAGGTATTTTTGGTTTAATGATAAAGAATCAGTTGAATAAAGAATTTGTGTTAAATGTATGGCCACAGTGAAAGGCAGGCGTGACCAGACCAGAGGCAGTGTAGAGCCCCCTGCCCCGGCTCCCTGCAGGACGCCTGGCCTGGCCCTGCTCACCCCCGTAACGCTGGCCCTGCTCTCTGCCACAGAGGACATGGAAGAATGGCAAGTCGTCAGTGGGAAGTTTCTGGCCATCAATGCCACAAACATGTCCTGTGCTTGTCGCCGGTGCCCCCGGGGCCTCTCCCCAGCTGCCCACTTGGGAGATGGGTCTTGTGACCTCATCCTCATCCGGAAATGCTCCAGGTTCAACTTCCTGAGATTCCTCTTGAGGCACACCAACCAGTATGACCAGGTGCGTGGAATGGCTTTCTGCACACGATCCGCGTGAGTAATTTCTTTTCAGGTGAATCCCAGTTTATATGTTACAGGAATAGTTAATCTGCAGGAAGGATGTATTTTTGGTTTGCATTTTACTGATTTTAAAGTCCTAGGTACAAATTACTCCTTGTAAAATTCACTTATGTAAATCTTTGGGCATAGAGACTAAGAGCCCTGAACGCCTATGCATGGCGTCCTGTCATTTCTCTTCCTCCTTAAAAACAAAGTGACATGGTAAGGATTTTTGTTGCCCTTACAGGTCAATTAAAATAAAATATTTAGACTTCCAGAAAGGGACCTGTTCAGACCCTCCCACCAAACCTTTCTGTGCTTCATATAGGACAGACCTGAGTATGATTTTAGGAGAACTGAGACTTTGGCCGGAGTCTCTAATTTTAGTAAAATTTGGTTTTTTACTGAAATCGTATTTAATATTTAGCCTCTTAAACAGGGCATGTTAAAAAGAACGTAGGAGATTTTACCAATTACTGGTAAGGAACTAGCAGAATTCTCCAAAACGTGTTCATTGTCACGGATGAGCTGTGATTTCAAACGTATCAGAAGTTATCTTACTTGGTGCCTCGTTTCCCGTCATCACTACGCTGGGGCCCTGGCTGGCGGCTGCCCGGCTGGGAAGGGCGCGGCTGGGTGGTGCACCGCCTGCCTGATGGGCTGAGCTCACTTTCCCTTTCACGGTCTCTTGGTAGTTTGACTTCACTTTTGTGGAAGTTTATCGTGTCAAGAAATTCCAGTTTTCATCAAAGCACATGGAAGACAAGGACAGTGACCTCAAGGAGCGGGGGAAGAAGCGTTTTGGGCAGCTGTGCGGCGAACACTCCTCCTGCTGCTGCCCAGTGTCCAGCAGCTCGTGGAACTGTGATGGGGAGGTCCTGCAGAACACTGCCATCGAGGTCAGGTGTGTGCCTCAGGCCGGATGCCATGTTCCCAGGGCGCCTTAGGCACTTTGTGGTTCCCGTGTCGGGTGTCAAGGGAGCGGCCACTGTCTGGGTGTTGGGGGATGCTGGGTGCCGGCCCCTGTGTCACGTATCGAGGGAGAGGCCACCGTCTGGGTGTTGGGGGATGCTGGGTGCAGGCATGTGTGTTTTGTTATGCAGAAATTTCCACAGATGTTGAAGCCCCTCCACTCTCTTCTTCTTTTCCACACCCCACATCCCAGGCTGGTGCGGGGCTCTGCCCTAGCATTCTCTCTCAAATGACAAACAGATGAAGCCACCTTTACAGGCACTGCCTGAGTCCATGGCCCACTGAATCCACTGGGAGGCCTTTGGCCTCCAGGGGGCATGTTCACCACCCAGTGTGGTGCCCAGCACAGGGAGGGCAGCAGGCGGGAGCTGGGGAGCCCCTGAGGGTGGTAGGGAGATGGACTGGAGGAGCCACAGGAGGAAGCTGTGTGTGGAGGCCACGCAGCCTGAGGGCCTGGTGTCAGGGGTGGCCAAGCACAGACACATGTGGGAGGAGGTGGGACCTAGAGGCTGGTCTGGTTGTCCTGCAGACCCCAGAGGGCCCGGCCTGTGCAGCTTCCTCCTCCCAAGTGGAGCTGTTCAAAATCACTGGGTTGACACCAAGAATCACCCCTGGGGACAAATCACCACTGACGGACCTCTGAGTGCACAAAACCCAGGTTCACGGGCTCCCTGGAGGCAGGTGCCAGCCAGGTCCAATGTGGGAAGTGGTTCCTCTCACACCCGGTTGGGCCTGCTGTATTTGGGATTGGAATCTATAATTTGATTAGATGTTATATGACAGAATGGGACATGAACACAAAGAAACTTCTTTCCCCTGGAAAGTTAACAATAGTGGTACAGTTTTTATCACAACATTTGGAACCAATTTTTTTTTTCTTTGAGACGGAGTCTCACTGTGACACCCAGGCTAGAGTGCCATGGTGTCATAGCTCACAACAACCTTAAACTCTTACGCTTAAGCCATCTTCCTGCCTCAGCCTCCTGAGTAGCTGGGACTACAGATGCCAGTCACAACGCCCAGCTAGTTAGTTTGTCTATTTTTAGTAGAGATGGGGTCTTGCTTTTGCTCGGGCTGGTCTCGAACTCCTGAGCTCAAGGCATCTTCCTGCCTCAGCCTCCCAGAGTGCTAGAATTGCAGGGGTGAGGCACCGCGCCCGGCCCAAGTTGTTTTTTACAAGGCTGTGGAGTTTGGTGTGGGTGTGCAAGTTACATGAGACTGGTGAGCCTGGGGAGAGCTGTGCAATTCTGAGGGATTCTGTATTGTTTGCAAACATCGTTGAGCTCTTGGTTTGCTTTAAGGAAACCAAAGCGGACACTCTTTGCAGAGTGTGGACTGGGTGACAGCCGCCAATGGGCCGTCCGCAGCCCATGCCCAGCTGTGCTGCGCTGGATGGTGGTTCAATGGGAGCTCTGCAGATGATGCGCAGTCCCGACTCCAGCTCCCTCCTGACCTGACCCACCCACCAGCAGCAGGTCCCAGAGGCAGCTCTAGAGCTTCTCCCATGAGCACCGGCCACACTGACCAGGGGAGGGCTTGGCAGCCTCCCCGCCCAGGTCCCTTCTCTTTTGGTAGGAGTGGCAGTGACAGGCAGATGTAAAGGCCCCCAGGAACCCTCCCAGGCCCGTCTGCTGTATGTGTGGGGACATGGCATCTGCTGACTCATTTTACAAGTTCTTGAAAGGGGATTATTTTTAATGCATATGTATTTATTAAATAAATAGAATACTTTGAAAAGCAGGAAAAGCACATCCTGTGTATATTATGGGCCTGGACCAGCATGTGACCTGATCATGGGTCTCCAATTTCTGAACTTTGTTAATAAATGGAGTAAACTGGGCCGTCAGGTGTAGGAAGATGGCACCAACCCCAGAACCCGCTCTGACTGCCAAGCATGGGCAGAGCCCCCGGGACCTCCGACCTGCTCCTCGAACCCCCGGGCTCTTGCTGGCATCTGACCACTCGTCTTTCCCCACTGAACACTTCTCTCACACACAGGGCCACCTCAGCTGCTCGCAGGGTCCTGTGAGCTCCATGCTGCTGGGCAAACTGAGCTGGCTGGCTGGAGTGGCTGTGTGCCACCAGGTGGGCTGTTGGGATCAGACCGGGTCTGCTGACACCCTGGGTCTCCCGCTTGGCCGTCAGTCTCTGCAGTGGTGCCTGCCTCACCTCAGCCCTTGTCCAGCCCTGGGGCTCGAGGCCAGCTGTGAGTAGGACACAGAGCTTACCTGTGGCTGTCTCCTTCCACAGGGTCCACTGTCAGCTGGTTCGCCTCTTTGCACGAGGAATCGAGGACAACGCCAAGCAAGAATCACGCAGCTGAGAGGCCGTCTACCCATCGTCCATCTTGCGCTTGGGAAGTGTGAAAATTATTTAAGAAATTTACTACAGACCAATTATGTTGATATATACATTTAAATTTAGAAATTTATTTTTGATAGTTGAATCTTGATTTTAGAAAAAATACTTTTTTGTCAACAATTCTGTGTACATATCTGGCATTTTAAGTTCTGTGTGCATCTGTGGGCTGCGGTTCACCCAACTTACTCTCAGCAAGGCCTTCCTGTTGACCAGGGGCACTGGCTTCTTAGATACTAGCAGTATCAACCGTGTAGTTCTTAAAATGGCCTGTTAGTGCTCTACTGCAATAACTTTAGGGACATTATGATATGAGTGCTTTCCACAAAGGGCACACCATCTGGGCATGAGGGAACCCACTATGCAGATTCACTCTGTAGTTCGTTGTGTGTGGCCAAGTTTCGGAACACTGTGGGCTCTCTCTCCCTTAGTTTTGCCTTCACCTTAGTGTGTGGTTAGGACAGAGCAGCCTGATCCTTGCTGTGCTGTGCAACGGCAGTGCAGCGCAGTCCTGCTGTGAGTGATTCTGTGAAGGGGTACATCCCCTGTGAAGGGCGCCAGGCACCATGAGACGTGACCTCCAACCTCCAGGTCTCCCCCCAACCCAGCCCCGTCACAGTTGTATCTCTGAGACCCCCCAGCAGGGGCAAGGACCTCTCGCTCTGTGGGCATGTCAGGGCAGTGGGTGACGCACTGGCAAGATTTGTTACTGTTTTAAAATGTAAAACGGGGCTGCTTTGTGTCTACACAAAGTGCACCATGTAGGGGGCCCTGTGGGGGGACATGGGAAGCTGCACTCAGCAGGACAGGGCCGTCCCCAGGTGCCACTAGGATCACCTCAGTGCAGGCCCTGAGCCTGGACACACAGTCCAGCTCTGTTCTCGTCTTCATCTTGAGCTCTATTTATTGATTGAACGTTTTGTCCTTTTAAGCCAGAGTAGTGTCAGTAGTGTCCTCCCCGACTCGCCTTTCATTTTCTGCTGTCCCACGTGGGCAGCCGTGGCTGAGAGTCCTCAGTGCTGTAATCACACTTGTGGGTGTGACAAGGTACAGGGGCATGCCGCTCGTGCTTGGCTGTGTGAGGAGAGGGCAGGCCTGGCCGCTGCAGAGCGTGGGTGCAGACACCGCTCTCAGGGCGGGCATCACTCGGGCTCCCTTGGCCAGTCTCATGTTCAACAGTTAGCTCGGATTTCCGGAATTCCCTTTGTAGTGATTTATATTTTGAAGTACAGACGCAACTCCTCATTTCATCAGCCCCATACAGGTCAGCTAAGGGCAGCTTTCACAGCCTCTTGTTTGTTTCAGTGGACCATGTTATCCAAGACAGTTGTGCTGATGTTGAATGAAAGATTTGAGTAAAAAGAGTGAATGGACCCGGGCTGCTTCTACCTCTGTTGGGTCCTGGTTGGGAAGAAAACCAGGTGATCGGGCCAGCAGCTTTGAGAGGGGCTGGCCCTGCAAGTGCCCAGTGGGTGGTGCCTTGGTCGCCCGTGCGGTACCAAGAGGGTGGTTTGAGGCTTTAGGCAGGCTGAGGAGGCTGAGGAGGCTGTGGAGTTCCCTTGGCTCTCTGGAGCTGAGCTGAAGATTTAGCACAAGGTTTTCCCAAATGACTCTCCAAAGTCTTCATTGTTCCTGAAAAAGGTTTCCCACACAGTGGCTCTCCGTGAAACCCACTGCTCCACGGCCAGTTTGGGGAGATGAGCACAGGCAAAGGGCACGTGTTTTGTGTTCCATGGGAGACGCAGCTATTGCACGTGGCCAGCTGCCGTGGTGGTCACCAACCGCACATGGGCATTCAGACTTGCCAATCTTGGGACTTTTGTTGGGGTTCCATGAGTGTCCAACACCCCGAAAGCCCCCTGATACCTGCGCACACGATGGGAATGGCCGCTGAGACTGTCCTGCGCAGGAGGCCCTGACTGACATCCATGAAGCCTTCCAGATGCAGCAACCACAATGCTTGTACATTGGGGTTTAAGGGAAAAAAATCAGAAATGATAGTGAGAACAGAGGATGCTCACAAGGGTCGATCCAGGTTTCAGCTTCCTCTGTGGCTCGTTGGTGCAGAACAGGTGCTGATTCTTGGTAATTCCAATCTAGGAGCGTGGGCGCCTGCCTTAGGTGGGGGACATGACCTGCACGACCATGAGCCTGAGGGGAAGAGTGATTTTTGATTTTCATTCTAATCTTGCTGGTTCCAAGATTAGAGAATGGCATTATCTGATCTGTTTGAGAAGACAAAAATAAAGTTACTCGGGCAGATTTGGCTTTTTTTCTTTCCTTTACAAATTCCTGTTATTCTCAAAGCAGAGCATTTTTCATGAGAACGCTGTCCGCGGCTGTGCTCACTGCAGCATGTAGCTCTGTAGGGTTTGCGCTTTGTCTGCAGGGAACATGCTGAGTGCTTTTGTCTGTGACTTGCTTCTTAAACCCCACATTTTAGGAAGACATTTGCATCACGAAAATGAGCCTTCCAGCCCATGAACATGGCATTATTTCCATTTATAAAGATCCTCAGGAATATCAACAATTTCAGAACCTTCCATAAAGTCCTTTAACTTTGTTTAGATTTATGCTTGAAAACTTCACATTTTGAAGCTTTAAAAAAAATGTTTTGCATAGAAATGTAATTGTTTTTCATGTGTGAGGCTATGCCTGGAAACTTCACCTCCTCAACCTAAAACAAGGACAGAAACAGGCTCTCCAAAGACAGCTTGTTTGGGAGTGGAAGGGGACTGCAGTCGGGATGTGTGTGCTATGCTGGGTCCCAGGCATATCCCGGGTCAGGGCAAAGGGGAAGTCCACAGGCACTGCGTTGAGACAGAGTTCGAGGGTCGCAGGCGCACGTTGGGGCCCGGCCTTGTTCGGTGGTGGAGCAGGTGAGTGTTCTTGCCTGCTCACTTTGTCGGGACACTCTGCTCCTGGGGAAGTTCCGGGAGAAGCCCTGTTACTGGCTGGTCTGTGTGCAGGCCCGATTGGGGACAGGCCTGGTGCGTGAGGGCTGCTTCACACCCCCACTCCAATCCGTTAGATTTGTTAGAATTTTATGTAAATAACTTCATTTTGCTTCCAGCAACTTTCGCACTCCTATGTAATCTACCTATAAATTTGGACACTTTTTCGTAATCATTGTTGCTACAGACACGATAGTTGAGTGTATCCCTTACAGCCACCCACATTCTGCTGCCCCAGGCTGTGATGTGAATTCATCAGAAGGGCTTGTCCCCTCCTGGCCTAGGGAGCCCTCAGTGCCTCTCCCTCCGGCGCTGCCCCACTGCCCTCTGGTGAGCGGGATGTCTAGGGGGCCCTGGGCCTCCTGGTTCCGGGGGTCTGGGGGCAGATGTCAGCAGGGCTGCACGGCTCCTGGGACCCTTGTCCCTTCCTTGCCATCCCTGTCGGTGATTCCCAGTCTTTAATCTCTTGCCCCTCAGCAGCCAGCTCCACGCCCTGTCCCCCATCTGGCTGCCTGTGGGAATCACATGGGAGAAGAGAAGGACCCACAACCGCTGGTTCCCCCATGACCACAGGCTCCAAACACCACCCCTCACTGCTGTATTTAAAGAAATAGGTAGGATCCACAAAGAGAACAAAGGACAAACCGTAATTAATCATCTCCTTTCCCTCTGGGGTCCTGTCCCCCTGGCTGACTTCCCACACCCTGGGCAACCCCTCTTGTGATTTGCAGCCGGTGAGGCTTCTGCCCGGAGCCCTGGTGCCCCCAAGATTGAAAGCTACAGTCCTACAGGTGCCCTCTGCTGGGGTTTGTGACCTTGTCTTTATAGCCAGGTCAAGCCAGGAGATGCCCCTGGGGCATGGCTGTGAAAGATGTGGATCAGATCTACACCACAGCCAAGGAGGCCAGCTGACCTGGAAAATGGCTACGAGTCATATCATAATGGTGATGACATGGAGGCCTCTGTTGTCATTAAAGAGTAATGAAATATATGTAAAACAGGCACGTTGTCACGGTGCAGAGTACTCCGAGTGAAGAGGCTATGGGCTGAGGGCAGGTGGCTCCCGGGCCTAGCTATGTCCCCCAGGCCCCTGCCCGGCCCCAGCGGCCCCCCTCAGCCCATTGTGCCTCCTGAAGCTGGGTGAGGGGGTTCTGGGGGACCATCTCAGCAAGGAGTGGGGCTGAGGTTTCCAGGGACCTCTGTGCTACCACTGCTGTATCCCAGCACCCAGGACAGTGCCTGCCATGGCTGGATGGACAGAGGGAGGATATAAATGTCCAGTGTTCTGAGGCCCTGTCCCCCAGCATGGAGCTGTTAGGTCTGTGCCAAGTCCGATGGCTGCAGAACAGGCAGTCTCCTGTGGCCTTCTGTGTCCAGTGACAGTGTGTGGACCAGCCAAGCGCCAGCTGTTGCTAGAAACCCCTCTGCCCAGACCCCCAGAGAGGCAGGCCGCTCCAGCAGGGCGGAGGTGGGACCTGCATCATTGCCCTGGCCAATACCTATGGCCCAGTAGAGGGCCCCCTTGCCCCACAGTCTTGGTGTCCAGAATCTCTCCCACAGGCTGCTGCAGGGTCCCAGGGGTGACAGGTGCGCAGAGCCCAGCTCCTGCCACCTACAATGTGCACGGCCCTGCCCAGAAGGCGGACAGCCCCCAGCCTTAGCGCAAAGCATTTTAGGTTTATTTAAATAAAAATTATAATTTATACAAGACTTCTTTAAACAAAGTTTTCTTTAAAAAATGTTACAGGGCTTTCTTTCTCATGGGTTCTTCATACAGTACAATCCTTTTTTTGAATAAGTCACACTGGTAATGATTATTTACAGATCGAAAATAGACTCAGGCTTCAGACATAAAAAATTTAACATTCATTCTAGTTCAGTGATTAGTCATAGAAATTAAACATCTGCCCAGATTTATACACTTCAATAAAAACTACAGCTTCTCCCTGCCGCTGTGCTCCTGCGGACTCCAGCTGTGCGGCTCACAGCCCGCGGCCACCCCGGCTTGTGGTCAGTTTTCATCTCCCTTTCTCCTCAAAAGGGACTCAAACTACCACCCCATCCTGCCACAGGGAACTCTCCTCACTGTGCTTGGGGACAGAATCCCAGTGCACCGAAAGAGGCACTCACTGACACCAAGGTCCCCAAGACCCACACCTGGGCACTGCCGGGGCCCAGAGAAGGTGTTGCTCATCAGCCACAGGTATCACCCCACAGCCTTTGCTGGGGACAGGTCAGGGCCCACCCAGCCTTGCTCTGGGCACAGAGGGGGGTCTAGTGGGGTGCCTCCTGTCTCCCCCTCCTGTGCACCCATGACAGCCGGTCCAGTATAGAGGCCAGAGCCGGGGTTCTGCCTTCACTTAGGAAAGGATGACATGCGGTGGGTGACCTGGAGCACTGACACCTATGTGGCCAGGGGCTGTGGGGATGCCACCATCTGGGGTGGGAAGTGTGCTTAACCTGGCAGGTTGACACGGCTCCCCCATAGCCCCTGGTACCAGTGTGTGACCCTGCAGTCCCCACAAAGGGGGTATCTTGGGCCATCAGATCTCTCACCCAAACCAGCAAATGAGGATCAGAGCAAAGGTAAAAATTACATCTGAAAAATGATACAAAAATAAGAAAAACAGCTTGCTCTCTGTAAAAAATATAATCTTCTGTTTCTTCAAAAAACAATCTCAACAACACCCAAAAGACTCAGGACAAGCCGAGGGAACTGGAGTAACCTGCCCCAGAGGTACGCGGACCGAGGCGGCTGCACCTCCCGGGAACTGCAGGCCTATCCAGAACCTGAGGCAGCCCTGCTCCTCAATCCACACCTGACACAGAGGTCCCGGAACAGACTGGCCTGCGAGAGGCTCTCGCCAACCTCCTCCACAGCCTAGTTCTCTGGGAACCTGGCTTCCCTGTGCAGTGCTGGGGCTGCTGGGGAACAGCTCGCCCTGCACACCAGGGCAGGCAATACTGTCAGTGCTGGCCCCAGGCCTCTGCCCATGGGCTTCTAAAGCAGAGGAACCTCCAAGCTTTCCCGACAGTGTACAGGGGAAGGGCATCTGCAGTGAGGGTCAGCACGGGTTGGTACCCTCCTGTCCACCCCTCCACCCCCCGGCCACCCAAGTGGCCACAGCCTGGAGGCTGAGAGCCAGGCCTGGCTGTAGCTGGTTTTCATCTGAAGGCTGCTGAAGCTCACAGCACCTCCAAAGCCTTTGCGGGTGTTCTCCGCACCTCTCCAAAGAGCAAAGTGTTAAAAAGATGTGCTTTACCCCTCTGGACCATTTTGGGTCACCAACTGCAGATCTCCCTGGCCGGCATGAGGCCGAGATGGGCAGGCGGCCCATGCAGGTGCTGGGCCAGGCCTGG